>NC_141162.1:31378412-32040912 GCF_053477565.2 Lygodium microphyllum | reverse complement strand
GATTACTTATGTGATAACTCAACGAGTAAATTTTAAAACATTTCAAGCCCGAATTTGTTTTATGAAGTGTTATGGTGGAAATATTACACTCTCACATGGTGTCTTTGACAAACATCACATCGCTTCACATAACTAAAAGCATATTGGAAAATCTACGGCCACTAACACAGAGAGCTTTTTGGGCAGTAATCCGGCCAGCAAAATGGCCCCCATATGTTGAATCATTGCACTCCTCACCTCATCGGGTACTACACAACGACGATAAATATCATCTACTCCTCTCCAATACAAGATACCCAATATAATCGAAAAACATAATGCTTATTGCTTGATTTTTCTCTTTTCAAACTTTGATAATGTAGCCCCAAACCCTCCTGTAGATAAATAATGCATTATCGCCACATACCAGGAAGGGATGGAAGCAGTATCGATTCTAAACAAACCCTCAATATCACTTATCTTAACCAAAATTTCCTTTGGCTCCCCGAAATCCACAAGACATTCTACAATACCCTATAGCTTTGGTGGCTTGCTCCTAATCTCATAACCAAACTCTTGCAAAGTGATGAACCACTCGGCTAAATGATTAGGCGACTGAAACTTATTGAAAAACAATCTGAGTCCTTCCGCCTTTGTAAAGAATACTACCTTCTCATAGAGAATATAATGCCGAAATTTCTTCATCACAAAGACCATCCCAAGGCACAATTTCTCTATGTATGTGTAGTTAACTTCATATATCCCCAATTTCCTACTAGCAAAGGCAATTGGATGATACCATTTCTCCTCCCAAAATTGGGTTAAATAGTATAGTTGATACTATGCATTGTGACTGCTGAAAATATGTAGAAAACTTCTCCTCTTCTGGGTGCTTTTAAGATTGGAGCTTTTGCTAATTGCTCTCAAACAGATAGTTAAAAGATACGAGGTTCATAAGTGGCAATGCTCTTTTTGCCAGTGCATTGATAAATTTTCGATAATATCCCACTGATGTGTCAGAAAGTTGTGCACCTCTTTTGGAGTACGCGGCAAACTCATAGAGACTATGACCTTTATCTTTTCAAGGTCAGTTGCAATACCAACTGAACTACCCACATGGCCGAGTAACAACCCATAGGGCACTCCAAATACACACTTTCTAGGGTTAAGAGCAATGCAAAATTGTGTACAATGCCCAAAACACTTCCTAAGAATAATCAATTTTTGCTCCCTTGTGGTGGCTGCCCCGGATCATCAATAAAGACTTTTAACTCCTCTGGGGAAATATCACCAAAGGTCTTCTTGCCTGTTTGTTGCCAAGATCTAGGTGCATTGCATAGACCAAAGGCCATCACATGATACGCAAAGGTACCAAAAATAGTAATAAATGTCATTTTCAATTTGTCTTCTTCCACAATGGCCATCTGGTTATATCTAACAAAGTAATTCATAGACGAATAGATTTTCCTACATGCTAACTGGTCCAAAATTTGATCAATAAAGGGCAATGGGTAGTAGTCCTTAATTGTCTACTTATTAAGCTCTCTAAAGTCTCACAAAGCCAGATTTGATTATTTTTCTTCTTCTTGATAACAATAGGTGAACACTATTTAGTGTTCTGTGAACATGGAAGATTAAACTAGCTTTACGCAAATTCTGTAACTCCTCAAACAGCCCGTCCCTTAGTTAGAAAGGCATACCCTTACTTTCTGATGCACAGGATGACTACCTTCCTTTAGAGGAATGGTATGAACAACCAGACTAGGACGAATGCATCTCAACTCGTCATAAATCCAAGCAAAAATATCGCGGAATTCTTGAATCAAGGACACATAGTCATTTCTTTCATTCAAATTGAGTACGGACCCCTAATTTGATTGGCTGTGAATCATTCATCGTACCAAGGTCGAGCTTGATTACATCCACATCCCTTATCCTCTCTTGAGCTTCTATTGGCTTATTCAAAGTCACTGGGTAGATATCCTTTGTAGTGGACCTCTCATTGGATTCGTCACTTGATGATGTCTCACTAGAAGATGGAGCATCTAGCGTATCAAACTCCAACAAAGATAAAGGAACTATCTCACTCTGAGGAGATTTAGGATAGACATCTACTACTACACTTCTAGCACCTCGACCAAAGATCAATCAACTCATGGGTATATCAACCTGACAGTCTACTTGTAGGATCATTGGCCTGCCTAGCAATACTTGATAGCTAAGACGCCCTGCAAACCTAATGACCCTAAAGTATAGAATGCATTTTACATTGGCAACGGTCACATGGACTTTAGTAATGCAACCTTCTAGTTGTCTTAAATTGTCATCAGCCATTTGGAGGCATCTTTTTTTATTTCTAATCCCAGTCTCTCCATCAATTCTGAACTCATGTGTTTACAGAAGATCATGTGTCCACAATAGCATGATCCACTAATATTCCATCAACATATGCGACTACCCTAGGACAATATTTTTTAGCATACTCAAACCAATCATCTTCTACTCACGCTATTCCCAAGGGCTTAATGATATACCCAGTATGTAGGATCTTCTTAAATTCCTTGCGCACTCCTGGAGATAACTTAATCAATTGTAGAAGATTTACATATGGCTTAACTTCACAAAGAGAACTCGCTAAATCAAATTCATGATAACTAGCAAGAGCTTGCTTTTCTTGCTAGAACATTCTCTCTTTTGGTCTTTGAACCAAATTTGGTGCTTCTTTCTTGGCTTTTTCCTTCTTCTTTGGTGACTCCCTATCCTGCTTGGGTTTGGCTTTACCATCCATGGCTTTGAGAGGTCCGCCTTTCATATTGGGATTAAGGACTTGGGGGGTCCCCTTATCATCTTGCTTAGGGTTTCCCTTGACAAGTTTTGCTTTAGCTTTGTCGACTTCTTTACCCTTTTGACCTCTTGTAACAACCCATAGATTAGCAGCTTCCGTGCCATTGATGCAAACCACTGCTATAAGGCTAACTCCACTGCCACTAGGTAGCTCTTCTACCATAGCCTTCCCTCGTTGTAATATTTGCTTTGGTCCTTCATTTTGCTGGAAGTTATTCCCTTGCGCTTTGATGATTAACTAGACCTATTTGTTTATTTCCTTGCTGGAGAGAGCTAATCTTGCTCCAACAGGTACTGGCTAAATGGCTGGACTTCCCACATATGTCACATTTGATGTTTGGACAATTCCTAGGAAAATGTTGACCACCACACCACTTACACAATTGAATCTTGATGGGCCACCCTCTTCAGGGCATGGAATCCCTATCAAATTCTAATGCTTCTTAAGAAAATTAACATCAACAGCTATTTGTCTATATTGTTCGCTAATCATATCAATATAGTGTTTCATCATATCCTTAACTTTGCTAAGGACATTCAAGGCACTTGACTCATAGCCGCAATCATCTACGTGTCATTCCATTGGCCTAACCAATTGATTAGGGATTGGTTGTTGATTCCTTGGAACGGTGATAGGATTTATCATTGGGCTTCAAACAGTCGGTGGAGCCATTTGACTCGTCATTGGCATGGTCACACTAGGAGGAGCTGGCAACATGGGCACATTTGGAATTATGCTTCCTCTCCCATTAGGAGGACTCATAAGCATCCCTTAATGTCTGATTGTTAGGGCTAAAGCATTTCCAAACCCTAAACTTGAATTCCAATTTGACCTAGAGGCATAAGCCACTTGTAATCGCGATTCTACCTCTTTTGCTCGTGTAATGGCCGTATCAATGTCAACAAGAGCGACACTGCTCAATTGTACTTGAATGTTAAAGTCTAATACATTCAAAAAATATTGCAATAGCTAAGCAACAACTAGAATGTGGATATAGGTTTGCAATTTCTAAAATACCTCCTTCAGTTTCTTACCATACCCATAGACATTCTCGTGGGGTTCTTGACATGTAACATTAAGGACATGCAGCCAATACTAACCTCCCCTTTTAGGGGCAAACTCTCTTTGAAAGGCTACAAACAATAAGTCGATTATGGTTATGGTTCCAACCTCTAGGCTGTGATACCACAATGTAGCGTGCGTCCTTTCAAAGTCATATTGAAGAACATCATTAAGTGTCCTTCATCATGAATCCGATAGTTGAACATCAACTTCTTGAATTCGTTAGTGTGCAGTTTGACGCCTTCTTCCGCTAACCCATTAAAGATGGGTAGAGGAAATCCGAAAGCTAGAAAATCTATTGTTCTAGTAGGTATAGCAATAGGTTGTGCCGCCATGGTAACAACCAGATTTGCTGCAAGAATTTGAACAACTAGAACTACCACTCCACTCAAAGTGGATGGATTGATTGAAAGGGGGGAAGTACTAGATCTTCCTTCCCCTAACGGATTGTGTGTCGAGTTAGGGTTATCAAAACCCTGCACTTGAAAGGATATTGGGCCACTCCTTTGCAGAGAATATCTTCTATTTATTTCAGCTCACTATCTAGCTCGCTCAACTCTTTCTTCCTTTTGAAGCTCGACTTAATGGTCTTGTGAGTCTAGCTCACTAATTTTTGGCATACACTAATGAATAGGCCCCAATTAACCAAGATACAAAAACCGCCACTTATTAGCGTCTCTCGACAAATGCACCACTTGTCAGGACCTAAAATGGGTTCACACTTGCTATAAGCACTAATTGGGCCCCTCTAACACTCACAAGACAACCCCACATGGCCTCGTGGCCAGGAGCATCCAATGGACACATTGCCCTAATTGTGTTTGTAGTGAAATATAGTCCAACAATTTCCCTTCCTTACTCCTCAGAGGGAGATCCCACACATCTTGGTGTAGTGCACCATCCTAATACCAACATTAAGGAGGTACCCCTTTGGGTGAATGCCATAGCCCCACTACAGCTCTCTTACACCTCAGGGATTGGCCCCAAGATACGCTGCTCTAACATAAAGCACATATGAACATACTCCACTTTTCTATATTTCAAACGTTTCAAGATATAAAATTTACTCACTTGACAATTCCCAAGGATTCGAGCATCTAGCCTATAGCTTGGGTTTCCTCACAATTCCACATAGGTTATGTGTTTGGCAATCGATTACTATGCATCCAAGAGTTACCATGTGATATGCATAATGCAATTGTGGATGAAACACCTCGTGATTAAGCATTTTGTGATAAAAAAAAATAGCCACATGAGGTGCACAACCAATCCTTTAATGATTTTCAAGCTACTCGCAATTGTGGCGTTGCTAGAGACTAGCACCAAGTTTCCTTGTGCTACTAGTTTCTCTTGAATTTAAATGGTGCTTGACCTATATGCTATGCATAATAAAAAAGTCAAAATTTAAAATATTTTTAGTGACCACTCACTTTCACAATCCCTCTTTCCTCCTACCGTTTAGGTTTTGGATTCATTGGATAGGTGTAACATTCATTGTTATGTAATTTTTCATGTAAAAATCAATTAAAGCATACTCTAATATAGAAACAAGGATTGATTGAGGCTTCTCCCTCATGCTGGAGCCTTGTTATATGTTCACGAACATAAACAATATTTTTCTTGATTTTTTAGGTGCAAAAACTAAAATTTCCCTGATTTTCTCTATTTTCCTCATTTATTTATTCATAAAAATGTGGTATTTTCTAATTTAGGTGACTTGAATTATCATATTGATTGAACACTAGTTTTTACCAAATTTTTATCCCATATAAACTTCATTCCCCAATCCGAAACGGAAAAAACCCTCATTTTTCCTTTATTAAGATACATTTTAGGATTTAAATTATTAATTACGACTATGTACAACTACAAGTTTTGCATTTTATCATGTATAGCCCTCAAGCATACTTCAAACATGATTCATACAAATTTTCTTTCCATGTGCACATCATTAAAGCCATCAAACATCAAAACAATGAAATTTTCTTTGTAAAAATTGAGCATACCACTTATTTGCATGTTGTGTCTTTTTATAAAATGATTTTGGCCAACCAACGGACCCATCATCAGTTTCCCGACAGTGCTAGACATTGCCTCTCATCCTCCTTTCGATCTTGGAGTGATCTAGTCCACGCTGGACAAGCATCCTTCATCTCCCTTCCGTCTTGATTTTTTGTGTGTGATCAGCCCCTTAGAGGAGAGAGGTGGAGGAGAGAGAAATACTGAATTTTGTGCTCTTCAACTAGGCAACCATTGTGCAAGCAAAGACTAGTGATAGGGAGTGAGAAAATCGAATAATACATTGCTGAGATCAAATCGGGGGATTGCTCTTAGGCGCCTACTATGGACTTCTCCACCAAATCACCACATGAAGGGGGGGGGGGGGGGGGCGTGTGTTGTCATGTCGTTTCAAAAAATAGTCCCAAAGGCATGACCAATTAAAAATTGTTTCCTCCTTTTGGCCTCTTCACATTTACATTGTCCCGCCTCCGAATAGTTTTGGAAATTTCTGCTAGTTCGTCCTGAGGTCCCAAACTACTGGTCACTTGCTCTAGTTTGATTTGGTGTTTGAAAAAATTATGAAAAATCTGCAACTGCTCTTCAAAACCACTTTTAAATCTCGTCTTCCACGGCTTGTAAAAATTGCCAAATCTGTTTATGGTGCTTCCCGGACGAGGTTCAATTCCCACCTTGAATTTACACTTCTCCGCTTCTTTCCCACATTTTAATAGGCTTTAAATTCCGCTCTCATCAACACAACAAACTATCAAGGTAGAATTTAGCTTGGGTGGCAATTCTTCCAAAATGAACTTCCAAATTATGAACCTTGGGGCTTATGAATTCTTGTTAAGAATGGACTAGTTAATTCCAAATAATGCCCATATCCATTATAGAAAGGGCCAAATCACATTCTAAAACTCAAAGGGAGAACAAGTAACCACTCAGAAAGAAGCAGGAAATCCTAAGGTTCAGCTGGCTAAAGCCTCTGGAATAGTAAAGGGATTGAAGAAAGGATTACCCGTCTATCTAATGAAACTCAACAATGATAGTGAAGCCAAGGATCAACCATCTTGGCTAAAAGAACATGCGGATATTTTTCCAGAAGACCTGACAGAGCTCCCACCCGCAAGGAAAGTAGATCACAAAATTCAACTCATTCTAGGTGTTGCCCTTGTTGCCAAATGGCCCTACCGAATGTAAATTCCTGAAGCCATTGAGTTAAAAGAACAACTCAAGTAGCTCTTAGACCAGGGATACATCCACCCAAGTAATTCACTATAGGGAACCCCAATTTGATTTCATAAAAAGAAAGATGGAACACTCTACCTTGGTATGGAATACCATGGATTAAACCAGGTGACAGTGAAAAACAAATATTCAATTCCTAGGATAGATGAGTTGCTTGACCAACTCCATGGAGCAAAGGTCTTTTCAAAGATTGATCTCAGATCAAGATATTATCAAATAAGAATTAGGAAGGAAGATATCCTAAAAAATGCTTTTAACATAAGGTACGGTCATTATGAGTTTATTGTGATGTCGTTTGAGTTAACAAATGGTCATGCCACCTTCAACAAGTTGATCCAAGACATTTTCTGAACCTACATTGACAACTTCGTCCTTGTCTTCTTTGATGATATCTTAACATATTCCAAGAATGAAGAAGACCATGGACCACAGCTACAAATAGTTCTTGAAACAATGAGGGCCTACAAACTATATGCTAAAAAGAATAAATGTGCCTTCTTCAAGAAGCAGATTGAATATCTAGGATTCATAGTATCACCAGATGGCATTTCAGTGGACTGCCGGCCAAGGTCCAAGATATACAAGACCGGCCACCCTCGACAACAATCAAGGAAGTGCGAAGCTTTTTCTAGGGCTAATAGGTTGGTATAGAGTCTTCATTAAAGACTATGCTTCAATCGCCATAGCTCTCACCGAACTTCTCAAAAAGTAGATCTCCATTACATGGACGTCCACCGAACACAATCTAGCTTTGAGGAGCTTAAGCATAGTTTGGTAACTGCCCCTATCTTGAGGCTACCCAACCTAAGCAAAGAATTCAAAGTCATAATATTGACACAAGCTCTCTTGCTTTGGGTTGTGTGCTTATGCAAGAAGGACATCCAGTAGTATATGCCTTGAGAAAATTAAAGATCCACAAAAGAAACTATGCCACACATGATATAGAATACTTGTTGTAATTCATGCCTTTAAACTATGGAGACATTACTTGCTTGGTAATGTGTTTTCTCTAGTCACTAATCATAAAACCCTAAAGTGGATTTTTACTCAGCCAGATATCAATATGAGACACCCAATGGATTGAGACCTTGCAAGAGTTTGACTTTGAAATCAAGTATAGACCAAGCAAGGAGAATGTGATTGCCGATGCCCTAAGCCGTAAATCATTCCTTAATTCTCTAATCCTAGAAGAACCCTCTAGGGCTGGAACTCTTGCCACAATGATTTCAATGCTCAGCAACCCTCTCATAGAAATAGCTAAAGAAGAGGCAGTGAAGGATCCAAGCTCTCAAAACTTGTTGAGAGAAATTTCCATAAAGGATTCAAATCCAAAACTCAAGACAAGTATCAGGATTTTTCCATAAACGAGCAACTTGCCTATTATAGGACAAGACCATGTATTCTTGCAACTTAGGAACTTGGAAGGAAAATACTTTGGGAAGCTCACGATTCCCCATTTTTGGGTCATCTTGGTTATGATAAGACTCTTAATACAGTCAGAAGAAGCTTCTATTGGGAAAGAGTCAAGGGTGATGTACTCAAGTATGTCACCGAATGCCTGAACTGCCAATAAATTAAGGCCGAGCGTGTCAAGTTGCTAGGAAAAGCTCCAGCCACTTGACATCCCTCAAATGAAATGGGAATATATCAGCATGGACTTCATAGTTGGATTACTACAAGGAGGATATAACTCCATAATGGTAGTCATTGATATGCTAACAAAAGTTGCACACCCTATTCCTATCAAAACCAATTATTAGACTTTTGATATCACCATGCCTTTCATTAAGAAAATTTTGTGGTTATATGTTCTACCCCAAAGAATCATCAGTAACCACGATTCTCTTTTCACCTCAAACTTTTGGAAGAGTTTTTTCGAAGCTCTAGGAACCCATCTCTACTTTAGTACTGCTTACCATCCCCAAATCAATGGTCAAACAGAGAAGGTCAACCACGATATTGAAGACATACTAAGAGCTTATTGTAATAGGGACCCTAAATAGTGGATCCAATACCTACCCTTAGTTGAATTCACTTGCAATGATGACATGCTAATGTAGAATACTAAATAGGAGTTGTGTAAAATTGAAAAGCATATCCTGGATTTGATTAAGGATCTATTGCTCGTCCTCTAGTCACGTGTGACTAAGACCACCATGAACTTGCTTTTTTATTGATCTTGCTTTTTTTGCAGGTATGGCAATTGATAAAGGTCTTCTTCCAACAAATACTTCGTCTGTGTAGATTGCGTATAATAATTTGCTTGCTAGAAATTGGCTCTGTTAAAGTGTAGGTATGAACAGAGGCTTGCTGGGCTTGCTGATACTTTTGGAAGTAGTTCAGGAAGAGTTTGGTGTGAACAACTGCTATGGGAAGGTTTGAAACTTTGAATCTTTAGGAAAGCTTAAAACCTTTAGCTTAAGATTTTAAGGAAAAAGCTTAATGAAATCGTTTTGATCTGCGACAGTACAAGAGGACGTCGACGGTGGATTCAGCGCCTGTTAGTACATGCTGACTCCGGGACGATGAAATTGAGAGCTTAAGCTATTTTTAAAACTTTTATTAAGCTTAAAAGCTAATGTTAATGAAGTTTTTCTTATATGCGTCTTTAAAAAAAAAACCGTATTGATATAAGAGCTTGGGAAGTGGTCCTCCGTCGATAGAGAGTAGTCCTACGCGATCCAACAGCACAGCAGGGGGTTCTTTACTGCCAGGTACATCAAAGTATTCAAATAACTCCTTTTCAGGCACTATATGGGCGAGATTGTTTTACACCATTAAAATTTTTGGTCATCCTACCCTATGGGTCGAAGCATCTAGGCAAATGCTGGAAGAAATGGATCGGACAAGTGAAAGCTATAAGGCAAGATATTCAAGCCACCAAGGATCGGCAAAAGGCATATGCCAATCAATGAAGGAAAGAACGCATCTTCAAAGAAGGTGACATGGTTTTCCTATGAGTTCGCCCAAAGAAAAGTTCCTTATCTTTAGGGTAATTCAAGAAGCTAAGTCCGAGGTATTGTGGGCCATATAAGGTGCTAAAGTGTATATGACAAAATGCCTACAAGCTGCAACTCCCTAGTAACTTGAAAATACATAATGTATTTCATGTTAGTCTATTGATAGCTTATGTTCCTAACCCAAACCATGTACTTAACGACCAACAAATTGTGATGCCAAGTCAAGGAGTCCTCAAACTTCAACCCTTCAACTAGAAAAGATACTCGACATGTGGGAGAAGACTCTAAGAAGAAAAACCCTTAGAGAATATCTCGTCTAGTGGAAAGACTACCCTGAAGAGGTTGCCACTTGGATTGACCATGAATCACTATGTAACCAATATTCCCAGCTTCATTCGAGATGAGGACATCTTGATTGCTTTAAGGAGGAGAGGATGTGATATCCCAACTTTAAAATCTTCTCGACTTCTCGCAAAAATGGACTCGAAGAACTCTAAAACATTAAATTAGAGAATATCTCAAGCAAAATGACTTGAGGATTGTAACCCGTCAACATTTTCCCAGATTAACAAGGACTATAGCAATTCATCACGGAAGTTATCGCGTGAAGGACAATTGTGAGCCATAAGTCGAAGATTGACCAAACACGTTTAAAACTTGGCAAGTAAGGTAAGTTATGAAAGATTTAATCTTTAAAGCTTAATGCTTTTAAAAAAATAAGAAGATTGAGAGGGAGATGATGACAAATAGGCCCCCCCCCCTCCCCCTTTTTTAATGGAAAAAATGGTGCACTATTTTCCCCAAATATGGCATCTTTGATTCTAAACCAAAAAGGCTGAATTCAACTTCAGTAATTCAGCAATTAACTCCAGCAATCTCCCTGTCTTCTTAGCTCAACAAGAGGCTTGGATCAAAGCAAGATCATGGGAGAGCCAGGCGAATAAGTTGTGGCATCTTTGGTAGTCTCTCTGGACCTCAAAGATTAAATCACCAGCATCAGATTGCATCTTGAAAGCTTCAGATTGCTGATTTTGCCAAGATCCCTTCCATAAAGGGCTCTTCTTCTTGGCCGCACCCTTCTTCTTTAATTTAGCTATAAATACGAGGCATGGGGAGCCATTGAGGGCAGTCCGAGCAAGAGGGGAGAGGTCCTTCTCAGGAATATAAAGTAAGAGGGAGTAGGGCAAGAGAATTGCGAGCACGTGAATTTCTCGTCACGAAGACAAGGAGGATACTCCATGAGCTCTTGAATTTAAATGCTCCATTGCTTCTATCCTATTTCCCCGTGGAATCAAGACTTTTCTTGATCTTTCTAAATTCTTGGTGATCGCCTTCTCCCATCAATAAAATTTTCATCAATCTAATTAACCACAAGCTCCTTCGCCAAAACCCCCTTTTCAATCTTGAAAATTAGAAACCATGGCCCCAAAGAAGAAAGTTATGAAGGTCGTAGAGGTAGGAGCTGCCAATAAGGTTGCAGACACAATTACTACAAACGGAATGGCGAGTATGGGGATTACAAACAAAGTTGCGAGCTCTACAAATACCATCAACCAAGCACCTGCCACGGATCTTCACAGGTACTAATTTTTTTAAATAAAAATAGCTAGTAGGCCTTCAACCCATGAACGTGCAATAAAAGCTACATTCATGAAATAATATTTTATTCAATTTTTGTATACAATCTTTTTTAAAAGAATTCTTAATCGTGAATTCCAAGGGGTAACTTGGGTCTGTACAAGATGAACCTAAGCAAGTACAAGGAAGTTATTGTGTCCCTAAAAGATTTAATATTTTTTATTTGTGTTGATTGAATGAAATCTCTAATGGATAATCACAGACGCTAATCCTTGATATATAAGAGACCTTGAGATGAAATTACCAAAGGATGTTGTTTGTAATTAAACTAACCAAGATTTTCTATTGCGAGCAAGGACCCACGAAACTTCAAGGGAGTTATTCTCAAATATGAAATTCTTATTTAGATTCAGTCCAAACTAGCCCCTAGAGAAGGAGGAATCCAGGAAGACTATTGGAAGGTATTGCCACTTACGCTAATTTTGCCACTTATGCTAATTTGTCTCAATGTTATTATTTTTGCAAAGAAAATATTTTTCTTGGAAATAAACTTGTTAAAAGTTGATGTATAATGCATTTGAAATAAGATGTTTGTGATTGCAAGCCAGGAATAGATCTTTCCTAAAATCATCAAGCTAAAAGGCAAATAACTGAGTATAGATCACCAACTGAGGCAGTATTCCGATGACCATAGAATGCCAACTAAGGTAGTGTTCTTAATGGCACTAGACCTCCCCAAGGCCAGTGTGAATAAAACCTACTCCAAGGGGTTTTCTTATTTTGTTTCACGTTAGTGAGAATAGACCAATCATGACACGAAATGTCTTATTGTAGGGAATTCTAGTCAGTAGGAGTAGGTGAGGATACCAGAGATCTCTAGTCACAGACTCCTTAGGATCTTACGAAGTGCAAACTACCCTTTGATTTCCAAATTGTGTCTTAGAAGTTCTAATACTAGTTGGGGAACAGAACTTGGAGAGAATAATATCTTTAAATTAAAAAATGTTTGTAAAATGTCATTTTTTTGAAAATTTTTACTAAGAAGGAATTTTTTAACTCAGTTCTTGTGTCGTGAATTAAGGGCGTATAATGAATTTGTATCAGGAGATAATTCAAAGAAGTTGTTTTTATATGTTGAACCTAAAGTGGTAGGTAATTAGGTAACTAAAACTACTCTGTCGAGGAAAGTGGGAGGATAGACCCCCGACCGATCCAGACATACAATTGGGTGGTCTCGGTAAGCCAAGAGCTTTCCTAAGAAGGAATAAAAATCACACTTGATGGACCATTAGAAACCAGAAAGCCTGACTTGCATCACTTTAGAACCCCCGACAGAAGGGATTAAAGTATCATACTTCTCCCATTCACTTTGAACCATCTCTGATCGCTAATATTAATGAGCCATTACTTATAGATTTAACCAGAAAAACTCAGGTTGATCCTTGTGGGAATGGCCAGAACTTCCATTGTGGGGTAGACTCAAGTGAGCCTAGTTAGTAAACTTCAAAGGTTTTTATAAAAATCTCAGATGGTGCTTCCTAGGACATCTCTTGATGGGCTACTAAGAACGTATTTCCAAGGAAAGCTCGGGCAAGCACATTAAATGCTGGTTTCCCTTATTCTATGTTTGAGTCATAGCAAATTGTCTCTCATCAGTCTTAGGCTCTACATGACAAGATAATACATAGTAATCTTGCTATCTATCCTTTTGATGATTAGCCTTCTTCTTCCAACACTCTTTTGCAATGTGGCCATGCTTTCCATAGTAATGGAAATCTTCATCCTTGTTTGCATTCTCATGAGTAGACTAAGTGTGCCAGGATCCTTTGCCCCCTCTAGACTGAGATCTCCCCCTATCCAATACCTTTACCATCAAATCCCTGTTGACTCTTCCCATCCTGAGGTGCATGCTACTAGGCTTCCCTACATGGCTAGAACTTGTTGACAAACATAGATCTTGAACACTCTTTAGCTATGGAGGCTTGAACTCGTAAGCAAGAGATATGAAGAAGACTAATGACTAGACATAGACTTTCACTCAAGTGAATTAGGTTCCAAGATAGATTAGCTTGGACTCATAAACAAAATGTTGAGTGGATAGAGTTACAGGCTCTAAGTACAAAATACAATAGCGTTGCATTTAAAAAAAATGAACCAAGTACATGCTTTTATAGCTTTCCAGTTTCTCCACTATCCTCACTGTGCATATGGAATTTAGGACATCTCTTCCTGGAAAATACATCATTTGTTATTTCTCAACACCCCCCCCTCAAATGATGAGTCCCTACACTTGCTGGCTTTTGCCCCCCCACGTGATAACATGGCCCGGGAGACTAGCTCATAGGCAGCCTAGTCAAGTTAAAGCTTGAGACTTTACATCTTTGGTAAGGGATTTTGCATCCACTATGGGAACAAATTCCTTAGAACAATCTGTCATAGTTGTTGATGGTAGCATAAGTATCTTCTTCGTCTTCTTCATTCATGAATTGACTTTGGTGGTGGTCATTCTGTATTTGCTATGCTTTTTTCTTGGGAGAACATTCATTGGCTATATGGCCAGTCTTACCACAGTAATGACATGTCATCTGACTTTTGTTGTCAGTGTTGAATCCTCGACCTCTTCCTTTGGGTCCAGTAGATCCTTTGGTGTATAAGAGATTTTCCCTTGAGCTTATTTCTTTTACATCCTTGCTTTTAAATTTGCTTTCTCCATCAAGCAGTGAGTGCTCAATGTCTTTGAGTGAGAGACTAGGAACATTACTTAGTGTTGAAATAAGGTTCTCATACAATTAATGATTAACACTGGCAAGTAGCACTGCTATTACCTCATCCTCATCAATGTTCTTTTTAAGAGTTGCTAGCTGAGTTTTAAGGCTCTTGAACTTATTGATGTGTACAGTCATAGATGAACTATCTTTTACATCCAACTTATAAAACTGCATAAGCAATTTTACCTTTGAGTTCTTTACTTGTGTACCAAAGATCTTGTCAAGTTCTTCCCATGCCTTCTTTGCATCATTGATGCTAGAAATATGATGTAATACATCATCGGATAGACCCCAGGCAATAATACCTAGAGCTTTGTTGTTCATCTTCGTCCATGCCTTTGTTTTAGGCTAGTCTTTTGCAGCATCTTCCTCTTTAGCATTGCCATCTACATCATCTTCCTCAAAGAGATCCCAAAGGTCTTTCCTCATGAGATGGTACATGGTTTTCTTATTCCAAGTGTGAAATCCTTCACCATTAAACTTTGCTATCTACTCTAGTTCAGTCATCTTAGTAAGAGGTCTTACCACGAGAATTCTCAGGCAGTGTCTATCCTTTTATAACAATATTGAGATTTACAAGGGATTTGATCAATGTGACTTTAAATCATTACACAACTTGCGAATATTCTTCAAAATAGGAATTAGAAGGTGAGTTACTTTTGAGTAAGCTGAAAAGCTCAAGTGCCAAGAAGCACTATTTGAGTATCAATAGATACTATATCTTTAAGATCTTGACATTTGGCTCGATGTTGCTAGGTAATCTTTGAACTTCCTTGGACACTTCTAGAACTGTAGTAGGCTTCAGAGATAATGTCAAAGTGATCAAGGTCACTATTGATGATGGCAATGAGAAAAGACAAGGTCGCCAAGCTTTTTTAAGTTCATGGCTATGGCTTCCACTGTTTAGGGTTTCAAACAACCCTAATTTTCTTGTTCCAATAGGAGCCAAGCGCAGCCTTTCGGGCCAAGAATTGGATGGAGGATAGCCTATAGTATAGTATTTGAATGACCCATATGGAAAGGACTGTGAAAAGACACGGGATCTAGAGCATGTCAGATGCGAAAGCTATGGAGGTTGGAAGAGAAAGAGTGAGTTCATGAAGACACTGACATGACTGACTGTTACACAAGTGAATCAGGTTCCAAGATTGAGACTTGGACTCATAAACAAAATCTTATGTATAAGATTGACAATGACAGAGAGTTTATTGAAGGGCAAAAGTACTATGACATGCATTAGAAAAGAGAGCAAGTACAATGCTTTATAGGAAACTAGATAGTAGCACTTCTCCTACTGTGTATATGGGATTCTAGTCTTGAGCCCATACTGCTCCATACAAAGAGGCTAAGTAGGTGTGCTTGTAGAAATCTCAACACCCCTCCTCAATCACAACCAGAAAGTACAAAGTGTGTAGAGGCTTTAGTGAAAGCAACACATGCAAAGTGTGGGCACACCATAAACATGGCAAAAAACTAGAGGTTGTCACAGAAAAGGCTAAGTGTGGGTACCATCAACATGATGGACATTCAGAGGCTATAGCAAGGGCCTCACAAAGTGTATAGAGGCTGTAGTAGAAGGCCACATAAGGATTTTACAAGTTTATGTCTAAAGCATTAGGGCTAGGCAATACAAGGCTAAAAGAGTCTATCCGAATAGAAGGACTGATGAGGTTTTTCCTTCTCGTGGTGGTCTTCTTCTTCTTCTTCTTTTGCTCCATGTTCTTCTTCTTCTTCTTTAACAGCAACTAGATAGGCCTTTTGGAACCTCTTTCTAGCGTGGCAGAACTTCTCGATATGTTTGGTCCTTTTGCAGAAGTCACAAAAAAGCTGATCCTTCTTGCCTTTGTACCTGTGCCAATATATAATGCTTGTTCATCTCTAGAGGTGCTTGGTTCTTCCTTAGTTTTTAGCTTCTTTTCCTTCTCTAATAGTGATGCCTGTATATCAACAAGCTTAGGGTTTGGCATATTGATTAGAGTTGTTGATACATTATTATATTCAAGAGGCAAACTTTTAAGTAGAACACCATTGCAAACATCTTCTTCCATTTTAATGTTGATTCCTGCAAGAAGCTGGGTTAGAAGTCCTTCCATGTAATTTAGATGTGTGTCAAGTGATGTGCTGGACTTCATTTCAAGCCTAAAAAATTCAATCAAAAGACCATAATTTGATGACTTAGACTGTGCACCAAACAAAATGTCAAGTCTCTTCCATGTACCCTATGAAGTATCACAGTTATCCACATGGTGGATATAGCTGTCGTCTAGCTCCAGTTTGATAATAGCCTGAGCCTTATCATCATTCTTTTGCCAAGTGATTGCAAGGTCTGTATCACGAGGCTTGTTTGCCAGGTGTGAAACTCAACTCCTTTGAAGCGAGCTGTTGGAGAGTCTTTTCCCATGTTGGATTTGTAGGGACAACAACAAATCAACTCCAATATTCTCAGATTTTATCAGTGGAAGAGTAGATTACAGTGTATCAAGAGACACAAGTAATGATAGTGTGAAAACACATTATGTAAAGACTATGTCTGAGTTGATGTTGAACTTGAATCTTCTTAGTTTGGGGTCATCAATCCTTCTTCAATCTTTCTAGGTCCTTCCCCTTCTTGATTTGATGTTGGGATAGTAGATCAGAGTGGCAATGGGTTGCTCTAGGTGGCAGGAGAGAGAAAATGATGAGATTTTTGAGCTTAGGTGAAAATGGCTATGGAGTCACAAGTAGGGTTTCTAGGGGCAGCCTAGGTTTTCTGACATTGCAGGAGCTATACTTCATCATTTTGAAATTTTTTAATATGGGAATGAAGCTTGAATGATGGGCTATCAATGCCCTATGGTGGTTGTCAACATCCCAAATTGTAGTGATGGCGGTAGTAGTATGAATGGCAGCAGGTGGATGGGCTATCAATGCCCTATGGTGGTTGTCAGCATTGCGAACTGTAGTGATGGTGGTAGTAGTACGAATGGCAGCAAGCACATTTTGGGCAACAACTGCAAATTTTGGCAATGTTGAGTTTTGGAGTGGCCAATGTCAAGGTGTTATGTGATAGGAAGTTTCACCTTGAGAAAAGGCACAACTCTCTAGAAGAAAGCTTCCAAAGATATGACCTCTATGATGAGATATGAAACCTCCAAGTACATCAAGTATTGTCTGGCTATGGCAATTGACTGAAGATGAAGTTGAAAAAATGAAATCTTGAGTTGAATGTGACCTAGGTAGAGATGATTAGAGGTGAGAAGAGACTAGAGAGGCAGTGATATGCTCAGCTAAGCTCTGATACCATGTGAAAAGACGCGGGATCTAGAGCATGGCAGATGAGGAAGCTATGGAGGTTGGAAGAGAAAGAGTGAGTTCATGAAGACACTCACATGACTGACTATTACACAAGTGAATTAGGATCCAAGATTGAGACTTGGACTCATAAACACAATCTCGTGTATAAGACTGACAATGACACATAGACTTTACTGAAGGACAAAAGTACTATGACATTGCATTAGAAAAGAGAGCAAGTACAATGCTTTAGAGGAAATTGGATGGTAGAACTTCTCCTACTGTGCATATGGGATTCTAATCCTGAGCCCACATTGCTCCATACAAAGAGGCTAAGTAGGTGTGATTACAAAAATCTCAACAAGGATGAATCACAGCCTCCATGCGTCACGCAGACAATACGAATGTCACAGGGTGCAACAGCGACAACAATGCTAAATTTTCATAATGCCGGGGTCCATGTGGACAATGTCACACTTTGATGTGATAGGGAGCTGTGCTGGGAGCAGAAGAAGAGCTTCTCAAAAGATACCTCGAGCTGAAATTGTCTGTACAATGAGATCTAAGTGCTCCACTGAAGGTAGGTGCAGTTTGGCTATGGTGGCCAAGAAGAGGTGTGTGAAAATAAAGTAGGAGATGAACTCAACCACTTGTCCTAAGCTGGAACTGATCTATGAGAAGATGGAGAAGCAGGGGGAAGATCTAAATTGAGCTCACCATGGCTCTGATACCATGTTGATAAACATGGATCTTGAACACAATTTAGCTATGGAGGCTTGAACTTGTAAGCAAGAGACATGAAGAAGACTCATGACTAGACACAGACTTTCACTCAAGTGAATTAGGTTCCAAGATAGATTATCTTGGACTCATAAACACAATCTTGAGTGGATAGAGTTACAGATTCTAAGTACAAAGTACAATAGCATTGCATTAAAAGAAAAGAACCAAGTACATGCTTTTATAGCTTTCCAGTTTCTCCACTATCCTCATTGTGCATATGGGATTCATGACATCTCTTCCTGGAGCATACATCATTTTTTATTTGTGAACAGAACCTTTGCCATGATGACCATGGCCTTGCTAGTTAGAGTAAAAAATTGCATCTATGTTTTTAGAGCTACTCAAGTTAGTAGTCAAACCTAATTTCACTTCTTCATGGATAAGCAAGGATACCAATTCATTAAAGTCAGGCATTTCAACCCTGTGACTGAAATTGATGTATCAAAAGACTTGTATTCATGCCCTAGACCATTCAGGGTCATAGCCACCAAATCCTCATCATCTATCTCAATCCCAATGGATGCAGGTGACAATAGTCTTTATCTAAGTCATATAGTCTTGAATGGACTGTCCTTTCCTATCAGTCCTGTTAAACTTTTGCTTCAGTTGTATTTTTTTGGCACTAGTATAAGTGCCATAGTACTTCATCAAGATTTTCCAAGCATCTTTAGAAGACTTGTAGCTCATTATTTGCATTATTGTTGCATTTGTAATGCACAATGAGAGACAGTGCAAGACTCTGCGAGCATGTTCAAGTCAAGAACGGTGTACCTTTTGTTGTTCAGGAGTTGCATGTTTGTTTGGAAGCTTAGGTTTAGCTTCATTACTTGTCACACGATTCCAATAGCCTTTTTCAATGAGAAAGTTCTCCATGCAGAATTTCTTGATAGCATAATTGTTGTTATCCAACTTCTCACCCACTATTCGAGTAATGTTGTCAGTCCTGTCAACATTTGCGATCTCTACAACTCTACGTACTCAATGTAGTCTTAAAACAGAGAGTGTGTATGACTCCTTGCAAAGCAAGAGCAATTATTCGACTGACTAATTGCTTATTATAAGCTATATTCCAGTAGTGGGAAACCATATAATGAGCATAAACCAACCTCAAATTAGCTCAAGCATTAGGAGAAATATGGACTATCTTTTTTTCCCCTTAAGGGGTTTCTCTCACCTCTCTCTCTCTCTAAAAAGAGATTTCAAAATAATATTATAATAAGAGATCTTGTACAATCAAATAAATCTTGTATTTGTATTTTCAATAGATTTCACCTATTATTTTATTCCCAAACTGTAGGATAAGGTCACTTTTTCTCAAAATCCTCATAACTAAAATTATAGAATTCTATTTTCTCTAAAAATGGAGCCAATCATTAATATATGACTCTTTAATACCCTCGTGAATTTTCAACATGAAATTTTCATTCTCGCTTCTTAAAAGGGTGGAAGTTATAATATAAAATTACGTACACATCATATTTTAAGATTATTTTTTACCTAGAGACACCTTTTTGACTTGAGAGTTTCCTTGTAAGTTTTTATCTTTTTTGGACAAGTATATGCCTATTTCTGGGCTTTTTTTCATTCCCTCTCAAAGCTCTAGTTTTGCCCCAAATTTTGTGTACTCTTCTCCTTCCCTCCAGAATATGGTTTATTGCATATGAATTCTTCTGAAGCAACACTCAGTACTATCTACAACACTCTCTACCTTGCTAGAAGTAATCTTACTCTTCAATACTATGTATAAGATATATTCCTCTTCAACAATCTATACTACAAGCAATCAAGTGATAATGGACGTATCTTTATTTTTAAAATCTATGTGATGTTATTATTCTTCACAAATGTTGTTTAATCCTTAAGTATCAATTCAGAGAGAGAGAGAGAGAGAGAGAGAGAGAGAGAGAGAGAGAGAGAGAGAGAGAGAGAGAGAGAGAGAGAGAATATTTTGGATAGAATAGAAGACAAGATTTGATGCTAATTAGAGGTAGATTAAAAGCTAATATTATAAGTAGATTAGGGGTTGATTAAGGTCTATCATGACTAAAAAATCAAGAGAAAGAGACAAGATCCAACTGGGTAAAAAAGAACATAGATATAGTGATCAAAGGGGTGTAATTGTGTGATTTGAATGTTAATCCAAGTTAAAATTGGCATATATTTTTCTTTGCAAAATGCAGGTGCATGATGTACCAAGAGAAAGAGAGACATTCACTTTCAATTGAAGGATGAATATGCACCAATGTTCAAAGAGCTGTGGAAAGGGATGATGCAATAAGATACAAGATGCAACAATAAAGAAATGTAGGGAAAAAAATGTGGACCTTTGGGTTGATGGGTGCATTTATCCACCCGATCCAGTCTCTCAAAGGCCACCACAATTTGAAGGGCTTACATCATTTGTAATTTTGTTTGTGAAGGCAATGAAGGATAGTATGGATACAAATGCAAACTTGTCACAAAAGGATTAGTAGGGGTTCATTAAGCCTTGACAAATATGCAGACAAGATTACAAGGAAATATGCAGTCTTTGATGGAAAATGAAAGATTATTGGCTGAGAGGATAGGGAGAATCAGAGCCCACAACAAGCAATGTCTGTCATTGAAGATGCTATGCATGCTACACACGTGTAGAATATGGAGTTATAGTCTAAAGTTATGGACTTGGAGAAGGACAATCTAAACATAAAGAGAGGAAGCTCACAAAAACTTTTAAGATTGGGCCCACTTTAAAAAACAAAGAAGCACGTTGGTGCATTCGATTAGTTAAACCAATTCACCAATTAACCAAAGGAAGTGGACAATATCATAGATGGATATATGCTCAATTTGCTACAATGAGACATATGTTCCCTCACGCAGAGAATGATATTATTGCCAAAGTCCAAAGCAAGGATATGTTAAAAAATGCATTGGAAAATCATAAATTTAGGGACATTGTAGATGGTGTCACAAGTGAACATTTTAGGGACGTGAGCAACTTGTTTACTGCTTACAGATGCTCATGGATTATGTGACAAGGTGGGAATGAGTTCTTAGTCATACAGTATGCTCTATCAACAATTGGATATAGGTTTTAAACAAGTCTTCAAAAATAAGTGAGTAATGCCTCTACCAAAACCATTTCACGTGAAGAAGACTTGAAAACAACTAAATGAGAAAGTTTTAGAACTAATGGGTGAGCCAACGCATTTGAAAAATACACACATATTAAAGTATAGTTCCAAAGAAGTTGCATTTGTATTGAATACATCCAACAACTTTTTATTGGATATATGTAGGGTTCAGATTGCTATGGTCAAGTTCTACAATATGTCTATGGAAGAATGTAGGGGGCAAAAACTTGAACGTGTGAGTATAACACTTATGAATCGAGCATTGGATCCTAACATCGATGAAAACCATCCTTTATACTTTAGTGTATAATCAGAGAATGAAATATGGTGGCTTAGAGCATTTGAAGTACCAAAGGAGGACCATGAAGTACTTAAAGTCTTTTTAAACCTCACCAATATACCCAGTGTTATTCAACATCAAAATAATGGAGAAATTTTACATATTGAGGTTTTTGGGGGCTATCAAGTTGAATGGCATCTTGCAGGTGATTTAAAAACATTGAAGTGTATGTTTGGTTTATCAAAAGTAGCGAATACAAAATTTCTGTGCATATAATGCATGCAAACTAGGAAGAAAGGGAAAGATGGAAAGAAAGAACGGCTTGCCAAGGCCGGACAACAAGGTGCTCCAACATGTGATAAAAAAGTCATGAGAAATGAAATGCTAGTTCTAGTGGATCCAAACTGGTGCCCTATTTTGAAAATACCACTAACAAGGGTTTACTTTTGCACATTGCATTGTTTGGTTAGAAAAATTGAGAAGCTAGTATATGAATACATATGTTTTGCATACAAGATGCAGCTTATGTCAGAAGCTAATAGTACATGCAAGAAGGTAGAACAAGTCCTCTTTGAAGTTGGATTTCACGGGGGCCAAGTAGAAATAAAAAAGGATGAGAAAAAATTGGGCAAGAGTGGAAATATCCCTTGTAAACCATCCTTTGGCGGACCCAAGGCTAGGAAGTTTATATCTCCACCTCGAGATGAGGAAGAAAATATACTTGTAAAACAACCAGAGAAGTATGAAGCATGAAAAAAGTTTCACCTTGTTGTTCCGAATTGGAGCAATGGGGGACGAATGAGGATTGCAAAGGCACAATTGTGGATACACCTAGATAGATTAGCAGCTCTCTTACAAAAGTTAAGGTTTAGGGATAGTGATGCCAATACATTTAAAGAGATAGTTGCTAAATTTCAAAAGTCCATGGTGGAGGCATGGACTACAGACATCATAACACACTACATGGTCAATATTGTCACCATTACAAAAAAATCATCATTTTGAATTAGTTT
Organism: Lygodium microphyllum; assembly: GCF_053477565.2. Classification (NCBI taxonomy): domain Eukaryota; kingdom Viridiplantae; phylum Streptophyta; class Polypodiopsida; order Schizaeales; family Lygodiaceae; genus Lygodium; species Lygodium microphyllum. The sequence goes on along the minus strand of NC_141162.1, from coordinate 32,018,006 downwards.
GTGTTTCTAATCTCTCTTCTTTTGAAGCTTATACTTGAAGCACATGGTCCATACTTTGCAGATCAAGGAAGTTTGGCAGTATGGTCAACTTAAGGCATGGAACAGTCTCATTGGAAAGCTCATTGTGCTTTTCAAAATGCAACTAATCATGGAGGTGGCATCAATGATTCCAATTCTATGAGGCAATTATTACAATGGTGGTATAGGAGATTAGAGATACAATACAAGGAAAAAGAAAAGAAGTCCAAAACCTCTCAAGCAGAATTTATAAGTAGGGCAACATATGAAGTGAGAAAAGCAAGATATGAAAACAACACAACTAGACAACACCATGTAGAATGGTTGGCAACACAAGAGAGAGATTGCAAGAAATGGAGACCTAGATAAGGATAATATGTTCGTAGGATCCACAACAACAAGGATGCATTTAATCTTAATGTCAACAATATGCTTTGAGAAGCTACCTTGTAATTGGATCTATGTTTTTAGCTCAAGTTTGGTTGTAGATTGTAAGGAGCTTAGTTTTGGTTTATTTTTCCATTAGACCTTCAAGGATTTAATAGTAGTGGCCTGCAAAATGGAGCTAAATTTTGCCTAGCTCTAGTTGTACTTGGTGTGATGCACTATCTACAATGTATTTCATGGTTTCATAATGCTAAATTCGATATGTGATATTCTATTTTGACCATGATTTGCATTGTGCGTATTTTCAAGTTTCTAATTTTGAAAGTAGTTTTGTTGAGGATAAATTCAATGCGCAGTCACACACACATCAGTGATCACTTGTACATGGGCTGATGCACTATATCTTTACTGTATTTAGCAGTTTGGCAATTTGATTTGCGATATTCCATTTGACCCATGACTTATTTTTTGTGAATTTTTAAGTTTCCAATGTTTCACGTAGTTTGGTTGACAACAATTTAATATGAAATTGCGCACACTTGGTGGTGAGTTTTTCTGTTATCAGTGAAATATGATCCAATTAATACATTTTCAAAAAATGATTGAACCGTCAATTTATAAATCAAAATCTGCTGAAACTTCACCCACATGCCGAGCATCATAAAAACTCACGAATATTAAAAAATTGGCCCCATCAGAAGCCTTTGGGACACCTGTCTGGAGGCTAGCGTTTGGGCCCTTGCATCTGGGGATTCAGGGCCCCAGATGGCAACCTTCGGACAGGTGTGCCATAGGCTTTTAATGAGGCATTTTTTTAAATAGTTGATGTGTCCTAGAGGAGTCCAAAGGCAAAATTTTACATTGATCAGATCAGTGGTCATATTTTTCCAAAGCCTGGATACATTAATTCAAGTTTTAGGATTTTTAAAAAGTTTAGATATAAGTTTAAAGTTTCACCTCATATTACACATTTCACTTTTGAGTTTTCTCTCCTAGAAGACATGGCACACACCAAGCAAGCGGCCTATGAGACACCCCCTAGAAATCGCAAGCACAAACCACCTCCCCTAGCTCCACTACCATCACCACCATCCCAACATTGCAAGAGTGAATGGAGGCCAAGCACATTGGCTCTTCGTGAGATCCACCATTACTAGAAGACCACGCACCTCTTGATACCAAAGGCTCCATTCTAGAAGCTAGTGTGTGAGATTATGGATGGCATACTGATTAAGAAAAACAAGAGGCACTTCCCAGATGGATCATGTTTGCAACAACCCGATTGCTGGACTGGCCAAGCCCTCCTTGCACTATAGAATGTTGTTGAAGCTTACCTCATCGACTTGTTTGGAGACTTGGTCTATGCAGCAGTGCATGCAAGGAGAGTCACCATTCTCGATAGGGATTTGTGAATAGTGAGGTTCTTTCGGTGATGGAAGGATAGTCCTCGCAGAGATCAACAATGATAGGGTTGTACTACTAAAACATATACGTAATGTAGCTTCCAAAGAGATTTTGTAAAACCTTGGTTGTAATGGATTCCATGTAAAATGTTATGAATATGAATACAAATTTTTTGGTATGTATTATTTTTTTAATTCACTTGTTATTTGTTTTATCTATGTCTTTAAGTTATTGTTACATGCATTCGAACAAATACATGTTGCACACAAACTCAATAAAGTACTACATATTAAATTTAGGGTGCGAATCGTATTGCATATAAATTCGACAAATAAATGTAACATTCAAGTAAAAAACAATAATAAATGACATGTATGACAAACTACATTGCATGCAAATAAACAAACATCGGTTTTCATTACTTCAAGAGAAGATTACAAAGTATATTACATTAGTAATGAGATATCATTTGGCTATAAGTACATCTACTCTCTCCTAGGCTTCTTCAAGCTACACTCCCCATGGTGAGATCTATTCTTGATCATAGGCAGCAACATATTTTGTCCTAGTATTTCCTACCTAATGACATTGGGGTCTTGAACACCAGCAACCATGCCACGGGCCACCAAGGAAAAAAGTGACCCAAACCTAGTATTAGAGAATAAGTAGAGGAGCTTTGAACATCGAAGTAACACTAATTTCTCCAAGCTGGAGTTCATAGAGATGGTCTTGAAGGGCCCAGCCTTTGTTACTACCCTCAACTTCAAGAAGTTCTCAACAAAAGCTAGAGAGCATGTCTTATAAAATACAATAATTTCACTCACAAGTTGGCCGATATACTCCTTCAATGCCGAGTCATGCACCCTTCCTTGGCCACCAGATCAGCCACCTTGTCTAGATGAAAATTCATCTATATAGACAATGTCTTGCATTAGACGAGTTCAATATCAGACTCACTATGTAAGACTCACTATGCTTTGGATTCACACGTAAATTTACCAGTAGGGCCTCTAGGGTATCGGGACCGTTGGGATAAATTTTTATTGGGATTGGGCCCCCACAACATTCCTAGTTGGAGGCTCGCGTCTGGGGGCCCAATCCCATAAAAAATTCATCCCAATGGTCCCAATACCCTAAAGTCCCTATTGGTAAATTTGTGTGCAAATCTGATAACATTACCTTCTCTGCATCATCTATCTGCTGCCTGCTGCTGTAATGGAGCATCCAGGTCTGCTCCTACAAATTGGGCCACCCTTGTCTCTCTCCGAAGAAGGTGTTGTGTAATCAGGTCGAGGACTAAAAAGGCTTTTTTTTGCAGCCTCCCAACTCCTCATCTGAGATCTCATACTCTAGCGCTACATCCTTAATCTAATCATGGATGCTTACAATGGTAGAGATGTCATCAACACTCATGCCATCATATCGAGCCACCTCATCAACATGTGCAAGGGCATCTTGTATATCAAAATCTAAAAAATCATCAGGTGCATCATGCATCATGATACATTATAGTTCTTCTTCTCTTAGTTCCAAAATTTCTAATACATCCTACATGATTAGATATTCCACCCCCTCGATGGTGATAGAATGGAGAGAAGCAAGGGATGGCTCACCACTTGTCGGCATCTCATCAAGGCAGGGAGGTGGGTGCACAATGGCTAAGCTCTGTACTGCCTCTATGCTTGGATCCAGTGTGATCTCCTCACGATCCCTCTCGAAATACTCTAGTTGTGGCTGAAAGGGTGCATCGATGTCTTCGTCGTTGTCCTCTTGCATCTTGGTGCACAAAACATATATGGCAACAAATGCTGCATCGCGCTCAATGAGATTCATCGTGGCATGGTTATGGGATGAGGTGGGCATTGCTTTGGTGCGGAGATGGTATCCCACATGCACGAGGGCTCGATTTATCACCTTTGCATGGCTCGATCTAGCATGTAAATGTCGGTACCTAAAATGGGCACGACACTCACTATACAAGCCTCTATAACACTCACAAGACAACCCCACACGGGAGCGTCCAAGGGTACACTACCCTAATCACTACTAGAGATATTGTGTTTGTAATGAAATGTAGTCCAATGATTTACCCTTCCCCTCTCCTCAGAGGGAGATTTCATACATCTTGGTATACCATACCATGTATCACATACATAGGGAGGCAACCTCTCCATAGAATCACCGCGGCCCCACTGTAGCTCTCCTACAACTCGGGGATTGGCCCCTTGATGCGCTGCTCCAACATAAATAACAAATGTACAAGCTCCACTCTTTTTTATACTAAACAACCCAAGAGTTGATAATTTCCTCACTAAACTTACCACAATGAACTGCTCGTCTATCCTACAGCCTAGGAATCCTCACACACTCCACGTTGGTGATTTATTTAGCAATCAAGTGTTATGCATCTAGGTTTTATATCATGTGGCATGCAAAATGCATAAGTGTATGACCATTGTGTAAAAGCATTCCATAATTAGAAATCAGCCATGTGGTGTGCAAAATGATTCCTTGATGATTTTCAGCCTACGTGTTACTGCGACGCTGCTAGAGACTAGCACCGAGTTTCCTCGTGCTACTAGTCTCCTTAAACTTAGATTTTTATTGGCCTATATGATGTGCATAAACCAAATGAATCAAAATTTTATGTATTTCCAGTAGTCTTTCACTTTTAAAATCCCTCTTTTCCCTAACCGTTTAGATTTTGCAACATTGCATGGGTGTAGGGTTCATTTTTATGTCATTTTTCTTATGGAAAGAGATAAAAATGCACTAGAACATAAAACCAAGGCTGAAATGGGCCTTAATCCTCATGCCTCAGTCTTGTTTAACATTCACAAACATTAATAATATTTTTTCTTAAATTTTAAAGCACAAAAACCCATTTTTCTCTTATTTTTTCTATTTTTCTAATTTTTCTATTTATTTATTCATGAAAAATAGGGTATTTTTTAATCTATGATTCTTGATTGATTATGGTAGTTGAAAGATAGTTTTTATCAAAATTTTATCCCAATGGCATGTGAATTTCGTTTCCCAACCCGAAACCAACAAAAATTTGATTTTCCCTCTAAAAAGGCACTTTTCGGGTTTGAATTTAATTATTGTGATAATATATCATTAGGGTTCTCCATTTTTCCATGTACAACCCTCAATCATGATGCAAACAATATTCAAACAAATTTTCATTCCATATGAATTTCATTTAGACCATCAAACAACTAAAACAAGCAAATTTTCTTTATAAAAATGAAGCATACCACTAATTTGTGTGTTGCGGGTTTTTTGTCAATCATTACGGGCAGTCAATGGACAACCAACAATCATTCTTCAGTGCTGAACACCTTGCTTTAGCCTCCTCTTGATCTTGGAGCAATCATCACCATCAGATAAGCATCCTTTAGCCACATTCTCTTCTTGAATCTTCATACACGAACCCCCTCTTGGAGGAGAGAGATGGACGAGAGAGAAAGATTAGATTCTGATTAGACCATCCAGGCAGCCAATTGCAAAGGTGAGAGTGGTGATGGAGAGTGAAAAAATCGAGGAAGAGGTTGCTATCATCAATTGGTATGGGTATGTTTAAGTGCCATAGCCCCTCTCTCTCTCTCTCTCTCTCTCTCTCTCTCTCTCTCTCTCTCTCTCTCTCTCAAATCATCAACAATGACCCCCCTCCTTTTTTCTTTCATGGAAAAAAACACCCTTCTCCCCCCTCCCCCCCCGGCAGTCACATTTCAGTTTGGAGGGGGGAGACCCCAAGGGTCACCCCCCTTCCACTTAAAAGGCCATTTACATCAATTATTCCTTGGTCTCCACTGCAGGCACTGCCTCTTTCACATTCAACATCCGTTTCATGATCTAAAAATTTTTGCCTGATTGTGTTGGGGTCTCCAACTATTGACCACTTCTAGAAGTCTGATCCAACACCTGAAAAATTTATGAAAATTTCGCAATCGTTGCTTGGTGTTTCCTCAAAGTTCTTTTGAAACTTGTCTTTTGCTTGCCACTTAAAATCAACCCAACTACACCTGTCGCGTTCGATGAGATTCAATTTGTAAGAAGCACAGAATAAGGATTTAGTGTAAAAATAATATTGATGTTATGCCATGTCACACTGACATTGGTATAAAAGGAGAGGACATGTAATTTTTCATATCTTTTTGACACATTAATACAATTACTGTCCTTCTCTCCCATCTTGCTCACAACTTCTATGGCTTCTCTCTCTTTCGTGTCTTTCTCTGTCCAATTCTAGTATTTCTCTCTCCTCATCACTCTCTTTCTCTCTTCTTGCAATTTTTCTCTCTCTTTTGCAACCTTCTCTCTTCTCTTTCTCTCTCTCTGGTTCTCTCTCTGACAAGTGGTATCAGAGCATTGGTCTTTGATCCATTTTTCCTTCTATTTTCTTTTTTCCCTCTATTTTCTTCCATCAAAATCAATTTCAGACAAGTATTGTACAAGACAGTGACTAGTGGAATGTTGTTGCAGACCATCTATAATTAGTAAGAGACTACATTTGGAGATCTCCAAGGTCAGATATGCCAGAGGATGGCTAAAGTGGTAGGTCATCATCAAATTTCATGCAAAAGTAGAGGTAACTAGGGTAAAGGAGAGTTAACTGGGCTTAGTTTGGGGTTAAATTATGGTTACTTTGAAAAGAGAGGGTTCTCTTTCCCTTTTATTAGAGATTCCTCCAAGTTTCTTCAGCTTTCATGGTGGAATCCCTTCAAGATCTCTCTTCTCAGGCATCAAGAGCATCAACCATGGTTCTTTTTGGATTCCCCTTAATTCAGAGGTCACAATGATTACCATTGTCGCTGGAGAATAATGCCACGTGGACAACAGATTATTGGCACATTTTGCGCTGATTTTCAGCCTGGGAAAACTTGCTGAGGTGCTGCTCTTCTTCCTCCTGCCCATTCTAATCAATCCTTGGCATGAATCACTTGCTTTTGGAGGATACTTTGGCTTGGGGAGCTGCCTATTCTTCATCCTTTCTCTCTCTTGAAACCCTACATGAATAGTCCATGGGCAGCCATGAAAGCTTCAGTTCAAGCTTTCATTTCTTGACAATTTCTTGAGGATTACTCATCAATTCAACCCGTGCCATCATGTCGGCAAGGATTCTTCAACAAATTGCAAAGATTTCAGCTCGTGGAGGACGTTGGAGCTCATATTGAAGGTTTATTTTGGGGCTTTTCTTCAAGAGGCTTGAATCTTTGATATTCAAGTGTTCAAGCAAGCTCGGGGCATTGATTCTTCATGGATTTGAGTATATTGGAGCTCATATGGACTGACTTAGTGGATATTTCAAACTTCATGGTAGATTCATGGTGGATGTATGGTGGATTTTGAAGAATTCTTCCATCAATGGGATTGGAGCTAACATCTATCATCTTCTTCAAGCTTAATCAAGGTATTTCTTTCACTTAATCTCTGAAATCTCTCAATAATCCACTTGCTAATGCTTTTTCACTTGTTGATGAGAGATTATTGATCAATTAATTCTTTGAATTGATCAATAGATCAAAGATTAGTGTTATTCCCCATTAATCTCAGCCTATTCCATTGAATTTCAGTATCGATTCAATAATAACTTCATCATAGATATCATTTTCCAAGCTTGATGCATAACCTTGACTTATTTTGGTTGAATATTTTTGCCCAAGCTGAAATATTGTAAAAGGGTAAGTACTAAAGCAATCAGTGAGTCACTGAATTGCATTGGTAAGACCCTTCCCTATCCAAATTTTCCAGATTTCATTCGATTGCATCTCGTGAAAAGGGCTGAATGAATATTCCAGCAATGCATTTCACACTGGTTGATTAGAATAGAATGCCATTTCCATGTTGATATACCCACCGAGGAAAAAGGTGGATGCCGGGGAAGATAGTGGGACAAAAGAGAGGTGACCCTCCCTCACTATCAAAGATCCCGAAGGGGTACAACCAACCGACCCGGGGGGAATTTTGCCCACCTCCCAGTGATTTGGAGCTCGTGTAGGGAGCCTGTCATGCTGTTTTATCCCTCACACAGGTACAACGAGTGGAGAATTGAAGATTGAAGAGTTTCCAAAGGCTCAAGTATCTACAGGACCAAAATAGGGTAAAACAAGGATTTTACACGGCACTACTACAGGGCATTTGCAGGTTGTTACGGATACACCTTTCATTACTGAAGTACATGTGCAAGTACTACAGGGTACCCACAGGTCCTATTAACCTTCTACAGGGTTTGGTAACCATTTGGGGTTAGTATTTTACCTTACAAGGTCAAAACATGGCATTTACAGGTCAAAACAGGATGTAGGCCTTGACAGTTTAGACTCAGAGATTGAGTTGCATAATTTTCTTTCCTAATTTTTTTATAGCATGCTATAGCTCATCTCGAAGAGAGAATTATTGAAATCGAAGTTTCCTAGCAAAAGTTATAGCCATTTTTCTGACACAGGGGGTACTGCAAGACTGCACTATTATGGCAGGGCATAAGGGTAAAAATAAGGTCCAGGATGATTATGCTCAGAAAATCAGAGATTCCATGTTGGATAATGTACCTCAATAAATCCATGAAGAGCCTCAACAACAAGGGGAAATTAGTATGGCTTGTTTGGGAGCTTGATAAGGCTTCATTGAGCACATGTGAGTGTCCACTTGACATCAAAGATATCAGATCTGAAAAAGCGTCATCAAAGGAGATTGTGCTTGCAGCCTGTTTTTTGCACAAGCCATATCTTGCTACAAAAATGGATTTTGGAGAGACGACTCATGATTCCTGACCGTTTCAACGTGATCTACAACTTTGAAGAAGAATTTTTTTTCAAATTCTTCACAGACTTTGAGATATTTAGCACATACCTATGCAGATTGGTTGTTTACTGCGATAAATAGTAGGTGGTTCTAAGGCACTGGTGGCTTTCATCCTACTAACAATGTATATGTCCTTAGTCTCATGCATTTGAGCATGGTTCTAGAGTGTCAAATGCTCAGCTTTGGAAGTTTTTAATAGGTTGGAAATCTGTCTTGAACTGTGAACATCAAACATCTATTACTTCTTGAAGCAATCTATGACATTGGATAGTATTTGTGGACCCTGATTATGGGCATATGTATGTTGGATGTTGTATGAACTGAAAAGAGCATTGAATGCTAACTTTTGGGGCTCAAAGTTTACATTGACATTATTATTGGCTATACATGAATAGTACAGGAGTTATATGACATTGGTTCTTGAAGATAGGGCATGTATAAATGTTGGTATGATCATGTCTTGGTCTCTACATGTGTTGGCATATGTATGCTATGATTTGGGAAGCTTTTGAGCTTGAATTGCCCTTGTTTTGGTTGTGTATTGGTTGACATCCAAGAATATATTTGGCATTTTTACTTGTTGTACATGTACTACAGTATGCCCAAAAGGTCATGTATGGACTCCCGCATATAGTTGCAAATTTCTAGGATGTTTTGGGGCATGTTTGAAACATAAATATCTCTGTTTTGACTGACAAAATATTGTTGATCATTTATTAGTGCTGATTTCATTTACTAGTTGTTGATTACAAAATGTATATTTTTCTACTGTTAGTAAGATTGAATGTACACAGGGTATGCAGCAACTACATGCTCTATGAATTGGTTGATGTACCTACATGCTATGCCACTTGATTGTGGATGTATCTGACATGTTTGTAGGCTAAAATACTATGATTTTAGCAAGGATTTTTTTATAGAAAACTATCATAAAAGTTCAAGGCTGAAATTGGTCAATAGGACATCTTGGTTTGCGGGGAGTCATGCATTGATTAAAAACTGTCTGCTGCAATATGGCAAATGCTTAGGGCACTGATAACATCACCCAAATTGTTGGTGATAATCTTGATAACAAGAACTTTGCACTATGGAAGTTCAAGATGCAGAATTTTTTGATTGGCAGAGGATACTCGGATTCATGCATGGGGACTGAGTTGAACTCGAATTACCTGAACGGAATCCAACACAAGATCAGCGACGAAGAGCTCACCGATAGTGGTCAAAAAGAGCTAGCAAAGTACTACATTGGTTTTCTTTGTGCATTTATAATTCAATGGCTATGCAGATTACCAAATGTCGTTCCCCGAAAGATGCTTGGGATACACTCATGAAAATTTATGGTAATGTCATGCATGCAAGGAAGATATAGCTTAAGCATCAATTTAATAATATGTCCAGAAATGATAGGAGCATTCAAGCATACACGATGGAGATAAAGACCATAGCTGACCAACTGGCTACTATTGGGTCTAGTGTGTTAGAGGATGATATGATTGTAGTGACATTGAATGGGCTTGGTAAAACGTACAAGACATTTGATACTTCTATTTCTGTAAGAGCAAAACCCCTTGATTAGGATGAACTTCTTGCATTATTGCTGCATGAAGAAGTAAAGCTTGGTCTTAATACATGCTCCAATTCGTCTCAAGGCAGAGACATTGTTCTCTACTCTAGTTAGCATGGTAGAGGTGGAAGAGGCCATGGTTATTTTTGAGGTCGAGGAGACACTCAAAATACCTATGGAAAGCAACAACAGAATGCATGGAATAGCTTGAATATGTAGGGCCAGGCAGCTTTAGAGGCAGGGGGAGATCACCCAGAGGCAGAGGTATTGGATCTTGACATTCAAATGAGCAATCTAATAGGGACAAAGATTGTCATTATTGTGGTAGATATGGGCATATTGCCAAAGATTGTCATAAGAAGCAAGCAGACATGAAAGAAAAAGGTAGACAACATGGAAATTATGCATCTTCTAGTGTTGTTCAGGATGATCAGGGAGACAAGTTGTTTGCTATGCAGTATGTATCAAAGAATGTGCCTACGCAAGGTGGAGATGAGAAATGATACATAGATTTAGGGGCCTCTAATCATGTGACACCCCACAGAGAATGGTTTGATGAGTTGGCCATAGGTTTTCATGGATATGTTTGCACTAGGGATGATACCCAACATGCTCCATTCTTGATAAGCTCTTTCACAAGCACAAAGCATAAACCTTGATGCATACCTTGATAGGAACAATGACAGCCTTTCTTCTTCAATAGAGACTCTTATCTTCAAGCTCCAGATCTAGACTCCTTCAATGCCATGCTCCAGAGAACCCCTTCATGTTGGCTTTGATACCATATTCAAAGATAAGAGAGACAGAGCGGAGCCAAAGAGTGACCAGTCAGTTCATCTCATTCATCTTCATTATTCAATCTCTACTAACATGAAAGAGATAATACAACTAGGCTACCACTAACCATGACTAATTGTGGTTAGGTCAACACCGACTTATTTAATGTTCCACATATGAGTACAACTGGACACAACTGTAGGTAATGTCAGTCACACACACATATATATGATTAGTTGAGCTTGAAGTCTCAACACCTTGCTACAGGTGCTCGTGGTTATTGAACTTGAGGTGCTCCTTTTGGTTGCATCTCTTGCTAATTCTCAATCTACATCCCTCTCTTAGCCCTATGGCATACCCATAACTTGCATTTTGGTCCTAACATGTGTCTTTCCTTCAATAGTAGTAAGAAGGTCCCCTTAGCCTCTACTATAAATTTTTCCATAATTTGGTTGGTTGCAAGAGGGTACACAAGGCTAAAGAGTATCCTTGGTCATCCTAAGCCAACATATAGGGCTAGATTAGTTGCAAAGGGTTTTAAGTAGGAGCATGGTGTTGACTTCAATGAAGTATTTTTTCATGTAGTCAAGATGGCTATCCTACACTTGGTCTTGGCCTTTGTTACTCAATTGGATTTAGTTCTTTATTAGATGAATATAAAGATGGCTTTCTTACATGAGGAATTGCATGATGAGATTTATATGCAACAACCCAGTGTGTAAATTGAAGAAGTGACTTTATGGACTTAAGTAGGTACTTAGAGATTAGTACCATAATTTTGATTTTTTTAATGCATTCGCATAGATATTCTTGCAATTATATGGATCTGTGTTAATACACAAATAAGGCTCATGATGGTAGCCTTATTATTTTAGTGTTGTATGCTTATGATATGCTTATATCTGGGAGTGCTCCTAAGATGGATGCTTTAAAGACTCATCTCAAGAAGAGATTTGAGATGAAGGACATGGGACCGTATTCACACATACCTAGGATGTGCATTACATGCAATCACTCCAAAAGGACTTCTCTACTTTTCCTAGAAGGAGTACATACACAAAGTACTTAAGCAATTTCATATCTAGGATGGTAAGTCTATAAGTTTTCCTTTACCTTCTTATGTGAAGGTTAGTCAAGGCAATTACTCATAGTTAGGTGATGAGAGGGCCGAGGTGGCCAAGGTTCCATATGCATCTACAATGGGTGGTTTGATGTATGCCATGATAGCCACTTATCCTAACATACCATTTGTAGTGGAAGTTGAGGCTCATTATATGGATACACCTGGAAATCGATATTTGAATGTTATGAAGGGTATCATGAGATGCATGAAAGGCACAGTAGATATATGCATCTTATGGTGGCAAGTTACTATAGTCATGGACTCGACTATGTAGGACATGCAAATTGTAGGAAGTCCACCTCTAGGTATGTCTTCACTTTTGTCGAAGATGTTGTTTCTTGGATGCCCAAGGTGTAGAAATGGCCTTGCCTACTACCAAGGGAGAGTATATCCATTGATTCTTGCAAGAAAACTCTATAATTAGGCCATCTAGATAGACCTTGGTATTACTATTACTTCTACACCACATTGGATTCTATGAATATCATTGCCCTTGAATGAGGGTATGGTACCATGCCCTCATTCTAGAGAGTTTTAAAGCTCCCTTGAATGGGATTTTTTTTTAAAACAATGAGCAACATTTTTCAAGACAACACCATAAATCGAGTGAGGCTTGTCAAAAATACAAAAAAGGACAATTGTAAATATCTTAGTTTTACAAAACTCACAAAATAAAATGAATATTTTTTAAATAAACATATGGATTAAGAGAATTTCCATAATAATGAAGACATGAAGCTAAATTTTAGCTAAATGCTCAATCTCTATATTGTCTATAGTGACCACTTTTTGGAGTGACTAATTGGCATATCCGACATGGACCTCATCTTAGATAGTTTTAATTATTGATGCTTTGAGACACATGCCAATAGGAATGAATAATGAAAAAATGAAATGGCATGTAGTCAATGCTTGGTATAGTTGCATTTTGCATAACATTACTAAGTGTATAAACTCATAGCGAACAAAATGTGACCCTAACACTTGCAGGAAAAAACAATGCATATGTTTGTATAGGACATATGTTGAATGTTTAGTCTCTCTTTTTTGAAATTCCTAAGGAAACTTGAAACACTCATAGTCATTGAAACTTTTGCCATTGATCCTTATGTGCTAATAAAGAAGATGTGGGACTCATTGAACACATAATAATCTCAGGTTTGAATTTTTCATTCAATGTTCAATCTTTCCCTATATTTGTGTGAAACTCGTCGTCAATTTTCATATGCACTTCACAATATTCTATGTCATTGTATTTAAACTGATCTTCCCAATTATCTCACAGTTGAAATTTGCATTCAATATTTTATTCGTTTCTATATTTGTGTGGAACTCCTCGATTAATTTTAATTTCCACTTTATGATATTCCTATCTTTGTATTTAGGTTGATGACCATTCGTAATCTCCTCATACATCCCATGTTGATAGAAGGCATAAACATACAATTGCCACAAAGAAAAACAAAACTATGAGGCATATAGCATTTGCAAATTGTAGGAAAGCAAGCACATCCCTTCTATCATTGGACATATCCTTGGCTCAAGCCTTGGTGGCCCAATCACAAGGTCAAATGAGTTACAAAGCCATATGTATCCTTTCACCATTTCATCAACTTGGGACCCAATTGTAGGGTACTTTTGATGGTCCTATAAGCTCAATGTGTGCACCCTAATTATAGTAATTCTAACATCCTCATTAATACAACAATCACATCTTTGACCACTCTCTCCATTTTATCCAAAGCACCTTTCTTATATTCCCACTTCCATTCTAGGAATGGCCCACATTGTTTTTGTAATATTTTTCTTAGCCAAAAGCTTAAGTACACTATCGCATCAAGAGTCCCAATCATCTACTTTGGAATTTGTGTGATAGTCACAAATTCAAGTCTATGACTATCCTCTTCTCATATCAGGATCAACCAAAATGGGCTGCTTCTTATGTACACTATGTGCATGTACATTGGCCCTGATTCCATTTTGGATTTTTGGATTAAGTACACCTATTTCTTTATCCACCAACTTCTTCATGACGAGGTCACTAGTCATCTTAAATAAAATTTGTAAGCTAGGTTGTGCATGCTTGATCTTGTTGTTGTACATATGCCTTTGAGATAGGCATTCCATCTCACACTTTTTAGCTTGCAAGGGATGACTTATATAAAGAGATTTGAGCACTAAAAGATGCATCTACTCCCACACTTGCATGTTTAGTTTTTCACAAGTTTGTCATTAGCATAAAAATACTTGAGTCACCTTGAGCAATGAGCAAGCACCCCAATCCAATTAGTCTATCACAAGTTTCTCATTGTTTTAAAAATGCTCTAGTCACCTTAAGAAACAAACAATCACCCCAATGTACTGGTCTTGCATTCCATTAAGCTAGCCAAGTTTCTAATGAAGGCATTTCATTTTCCAACACATGTCTTGAGTGCCTTTCTTATTTAAATTTTCTACACTTTGGTAACATTCTCAAAGGGTGCAATTTTCCATTCGTAGCTCAAGACTTTATGGTCCTCTTGGAATGTCAGGTGTATACATTTTACTTTGTGCTAGATCATGCTTTATTGACAATGAAAGGCACAATATATTTTCTTCTCTAGGATTCTCTTTTGTGTATATTCAAATTCATTGTGTATGAATTTCAATGCAATTGGAATTAGCTGCATTAGCCACCATCAAACATTAAATTAAAATTTTATAAATCCATGCCTTGGCAATAAATCATTTAGTATCTTCAAAAACTTAATTTGTGCATACTTGTTCTCTACCCTAAACTCACAATCTATTATCTCTAACACTTCACACACACATAGAATATACACATGAGTAGACATTGTTGGCCATCCTAAAACCCTATGGACATGATAGAAAATGACTCACATTTGTTCTAGATTTCCTCCTAGTCACATTCTCACAAGATCCAATTCACTTCCAAGTGTCATTGTATATATCTTTTGAAAAATGTGAACTATTGTTGCTCATCTAATTGGTATGAAAAGAAAACACTATGGATAGAAGGATACTTACATGTAGCCTTAATATCTACTATCATCTCCAAACCCTTGGAAGCGATGTTTCTCATACACATTGTAAAGTCCAAGATGGTTTCTATTTTTTGTATATCTAACAATGGGGTAATAGTGTTTGAAAATCTCTAAAGTCCCCACCACCCAACTCCCCTCCAATTTCATTGTTATTCCATGACAATATCTTGTGAAATAGAGTTTTGAAGTTGCATAAACTTAGATCCACCATCAACTCATATCTACCACTAGAAAAGCCACAAAAGCAAGCCACCTAAAAGATAAGCTCCTATTTTTAAAACTAGCTTTTCTAGTACATGTGTTTCCTTTTATTGTTTAGTACAAATGTTTTTCTTGCTCCAATTGGTCATGATATAGTTGACACTAAGTAGAGAGAGAGAGAGAGAGAGAGAGAGAGAGAGAGAGAGAGAGAGAGAGAGAGAGAGAGAGAGAGAGAGAGAGAGAGAGAGAGAGAGAGAGAGAGAGAGAGAGAGAGAGAGAGTATGTGTGTGTGTGTGTGCATGTGTACACACACGCTATGTTCTACTATTAAAAAAGGTTACTTAAAGTAGTATACCACACCATGCGTTACTTTGAGCAACTCTTTTTATACAATATGTGTATAAGGAGTGTATAAGTTTATAGAGTTTGTCATCCAAGGTAAGTCTAAGATTGAGTATAAACCTAAATCTACATGTATTGAATGGTGATTGTGGAATATGTGTAGAGTGATTGTGGACTTGGATATTATATGGTGTTTAGGGAATGGAGGTGTGGACCATGGAACATGAAACATGAGAAACGAAGTCATGCCAAGGGAGTGTGTTATTTCTAAAATAAAACAATGCAAAAGTGTATTAGGAAAATACTAATAGATTCTATTCTTGCATTATGCTATGACAATCCAAGTATGATTATCAATAATGTGCATGAAGTAATTGCATTATTATTTTGTACATCACAAAGTGCTTACACTACTACTTGCATTATTATTTTTGTAGATGTGAGAGCTAGTCGTGCATTTTGTATTAATAGTGGTAGAATCTTGTGATGTGTCCACCAGGCTCATTCCAAGGTGCACCTTTTTTTAGTCCATCAGTAGGTTTTCTAAATGACACCACCCGGTGCTCCCTGGGAACATCATGGGATTTTTCACTTAGACCCTTGGAACATCATGGGATTTTTCACTTAGACCCTACTAAGTCTACATTGCAAAGGAAGTGTTCTAGCCGAACCCACTAGGATCGACTTGAATTTTTGGGTTCCTAAAATCAGAAGAGTCTCCTAACAGCCAGCTTAGCATCAGTAATTTGAGTTCCCACTTCCTACAGGATTACTCAAACTGAAGCGGACTTCCCATTGCACTTGGTTTGAAGAGAATGGGAGACGGAGGGGAGTGCAGTATGTCAACCCTCTTGTGCATAAGGCAAAATCCCATTTCGACCCCTTAAAACAAAGCGAGTCCATTTTACTTAACAACTAGTTGGTCAATTTATTATCTTCCTATTTCTATTGCCAATTTAGAAAAGCTCCTAGCTACCGAGACCACTCTACCATTGGACGATGGACCCGTCGGGGGTCACGCCCACCCACTTTCCTTTGATGACGGAATCATCTTTAGTTTTTTAATTACCTACAGCATATTTGTTAGAACATATACAACTAGCTTCCTTAATTAGTCTGTTAAATCACATGTTCCTTCACGTAATTTATCTCACAGACATGCATACAATTCAAACAATCCTTGAATTAAAAATTTTTCTTTATTATATTGGAAGTTTATTACAATTTCCATCTTTTCGACCCTGCAGAAAGATACATAGAATTCCATGAGGGTATTTTTCCCACCAAGATTCCACCCTTGTAACTAGTATTTAGGATTCTAGGATCCCATCTTGGGTCACAAAGGGGCTCATTAGATTTTAGAAACAATGCATGATTTACAACCAGAGTCCCCCCCTAGCACCCACATTTCCTACTGCCCGAGACTACCCCTATAGACAGACCTTTTGCCTATAGAGCCGATCTAAGCCTCTCGTAGCGATAATCATGACCCCCTTGGAGTAGGGTCTCGCAACTAGCTTGGGAGTAGCCTAGCGTGATCCTTCCTTTTATCATGTTTATCAATATATTCAAATAGAGATCTAGATTCTAGCAAACAGAAATAGTCATTTTCAAATGTATATCCAATGATGCAGTGTCAATCACACCATCGTGTAACTCATAGCTTCACATAGCCAAGGTAGACCTTACCCAGGAAACCTTACATTCTAATGAGGATTCTCCTCCCCATAAAGAAGTGTTGAGTACATCTCTTACAACATGTTAAGCCGCAGGCATGAATTTTTCATTTGGGGCTATCTTACCCAACAAAAGTGAAATTTCTTAAAGCAATATATTATGCCAATAACTCAACAAGATGACTTATAGATCCTTTAAATAGAATTTTACTTTTTAAGCATTAGTCAACACTTAACCTTGTCGCATTGGACCATAACTATATCGAGTGTGCATAAAGACATATGTGCAATAACCTCTTGCAATTATTTCCAACATGATTCTATGATTTAGAATATCAATTAATCTAGCTATAATTCATGGCGATTGATTGTTTATGCTTGTATTAGTATGCTTTCTAGATGAAGTCATCAATTCGTATAGGTGAAAAATATGGAAGCTAATATTTTATGTGAAATTTTTCTATAAACCTTATTATTTTAAGTGGCGAGATAATAACCTAGTAGTGAATAACTTGGTTTGGCACAATGACATTGGGAATTTCGTCTTTGCTCGCGCTTGCATTCGCCAGTACACCCGATGTTCTGTTTGGTAGTGGCAACTTCGGCAACCTCGAGCACTCCCATATCTTTGGCAATACCCATTCCTTGACCGGTTGCAGTGGTTCCCATGGACCTTCCACCTCGTTGCTTTGGAGCCATCGTCGTCTGCAAGTGGATTCAAGAGATAAAGAAGGAGGAATGAATTCAAGATAGGAGAGAGTATAAGAAGATGGCTTAGTCCAAGACCGAGACAAGGGGAATTGAGCTAGCTCTCTCCCTTGCAGCCTCTCAGGTTAACTCCACTCTCTCTCTTTCTCTCTCTCTCTCTCAAGCTCCTTCTCACAGGCTCTTGGAGGGGTATCCTTCTATCTCCCTCTCTCGCGCAACCTCTCCTGGTCTCCTTGTACTTCCTTTTTCTACCTTTCTCTTGCAGCCTCTCGAGGTCTACTTCTGCTTCTGTAAACTACTTCCATGCCTCTTATTTATAGTTGAATTAGAGAAGAAGGGTTGTGACTCAGAAGAAGAGCTCTTTGTGGAGGGGATCTTGGAAAAATTAGTGATCTGAAACTCCTAAGATGCAATTGATGCTCAAATCACAAATCTGATGGTTCTGTTGGCTCGGAAAGGGAGGTAAAATTCCAAGACACTTGATTAGAAATCTTCTAGGTCACTCCTTCTTCTTCTCCCTATTTGAAGTGTTATTTTTTGCCTGTAAACTACGATTGTGATGCACGCGATTTCACCAATCATTATTTTTTTCATTAAATCTCCAAAACTAGTTAAAAAAATCATTTACTTTTTACATGACATCCTATTCTATAAATTTTCATATATTTTCAAAATATTTACAATAAATAATATCTAAAATATCAAAAATATACTAGACTTGTCCAAAAATCTAATATTTTTTTACCATCCATACTATACACATTGACATTAATGACTAATATGGCTCATAACTCTCATTCACATGGTAACTTCCGTGATGGTGGCTATAGTCCTTGTCAATATGGAGAAAATGTCAGGTTACGATCCTCGGTTTTTTAATTATATATGTATTTTATTTTTTTAAAAAAAATTTAGTTATTAACGTTAGTTAGTTTTTTTACTTTAGTTAGTAACCTTACTAACTTATTAATTAGCTGACTAACTTTTGAACTAACCAACTAACTTTTAATTACATGGAAGTATTACATCCTCCTCCCCTTGGAGAAATCGAGATGTCCTCATCTTGAGAGAAACCGTGGATATTGTTGATGAAGAACATTTTCATCTATCCATTTTGCATCTTCTTCAAGATAATCCTTCCACTGGACAAGGTATTCTGTAAGGGTTCTACTCCTCAATTTTTTCTCCCTTACATCAATTACTTTATCAGGTTGTAGCTCAAGGACTCCTTGGTTAGGTATTATAACTTGTTGATCATCAAGGATATGGTTAGGGTCAGCTACATATGATTTCAATAAGCTAACATGAAATACATTGTGGATTTTTATATTCTTAGGGAGTTATATCTTGTAAGCACTTGGTCTTAAGCACTTGAGAACCTTATAGGGTCCACAATATCTTGGGCTTAGCTTCTTAAATTCTCCTAAAGATAAAGAACTCTTCTTTGGATGGACATGGATGAAGACCATGTCTCCCTCTTTGAAGATTCGTTCTTGCATTTTTAGATCAACATACGCCTTTTGTCAGTCCTTGGCAACTTGAATATCTTGTTTGATAATCTTGATTTGATCATCCATTTCTTCTAACATTTTTTTAAAGGTTCTACCCTTAGAGTAGGATCAGAAAAATTAAGTGGCATATGGAAATCCTGACCATATAGTTCTTGAAATGGAGTCATCTGAATACTTTGATGATAGGAGACATTATAAGAAAATTCCACTAAGGATAGTTACTAAATCCCCCTTTTAGGTTCCTTGCTACAATATGCGTACATAATATCCTCAATTACTTGATTAACTCGCTCAATCAACCCATCCGTTTGTGGATGATAAGCAGTACTGAAACAAAGTTGGGTCCCAATGGCTTCAAATAAACTCTTCCAGAAATGTGACATGAAAAGAGAATCACTATCACTGATGATCCTTTCAAGTAACCCATGTAACCTAAAAATCTCATTTACAAAAATTCTTGCAATATTTGAAGCTTTGTAACTAGTTTTTGTTGTAATAAGATGAGCAACCTTTGTTAGCATGTCTACTATTACCATTATTGAGTTATATCCTCCTTGCATAAAAGGTAACCCAACTACAAAGTCCATGCTAATAAACTCCCATTTCATTTGGGGAATGTCAAGTGGTTGGAGTTTTCCTGGTAACTTGACACATTCAAATTTTACCCTCTGGCAATTTAGACATTCAGTGACATACTTAAGTACATCACCCTTGAGTCTTTGTTAGTAATAGCTTTTTCTGACAGCATTAAAGGTTTTTGCATACCTTGGGTGTCCTGAAAAAGGAGAATCATGTGCTTCCCAAAGTATCCCTTTCTTGAGAGTTTGATTTGAAGGAATTCATAGTCTCATTCTGAAATAAACAAGTCCTTCGTCTTCATCTACAGAGAATTATTCATACTTAGTCTTGAGTTTGGGATCTTGTTCCTTATTTTGAACTTCCCAAAACAATTGCTAATAGTCTGGTTCCTTACTTGCTTCATCCTTGGTCAACTTGATGATAGGATTAGTTGGTATTGATACCATTGTAGCCAGAGTTTCTGCCCTAGATGGTTCTTTAGTGTGATAAGAGCATTAGGGAAGGCTTTACAACTAAGGGTATCTACTACTACATTTTCTTTACCAAGTATGAACTTAATTTCAAAGTCATACTCCTACAAAATTTTGATCCACCGCCATTGCCTCATATTAAGATCAAGATGAGCAAAAATCTACGTAAGACTTTTATGATCTATGACTAAGGAAAACTTATTTCCAAGCAAGTAATGTCTCCATCATTTGAGAGCATGAATCATAGCTAACAACTCCAAGTCGTGAGTATCATACCTCTTCTCATGGGCTTTCAACTTTATCGAATAAGCTACAGGATGACCTTCCTGCATCAGTACACATCCTAATGCAAGAGAGCTAGCATCTGTAACAACTTTGAATTCCTTGCTTAAGTTGGGTAGCCTTAAGATAGGAGCAATGATCAAACTATGCTTCAATTGCTCAAAGCTAGATTGTTCAATTGGCATCCAGTTAATGGCAACTTGCTTTTTGAGTAGATCTGTAAGAGGTGCTGCAATTTGGGCATAGTTTCTGATGAATATTATACACCATCATGTTAGACCTAGGAAACTTCTCACTTCCTTGACAGTGGTTGGGGGTGGCCAATCTTGAACATCTTTGACCTTGGCAGGATCTATTGATATACCTTTAGCAAACACTATGAATCCCAAGTACTCCATATTCCTTTTGAAGAAGTCACACTTCTTCTTTTTCGCATACAACTTGTGTGTTCTCATTGTCTCTAGGACAATGCGAAGATGTGGTTCATGATCTTATTTCTCCTTAGAATAAGTTAGGACATCATTAAAGAATACAAGAACAAAATCATCAAGGTGAGGTCTAATAATGTCCTACATTAACATGTTGAAGGTAGCTGGAGCATTTGTCAACCCAAATGACATCATGATGAATTCAAAATGATCGTATCTAGTGTTGAAGGCAGTTTTAGGAATATCTTCATCCTTGACTCTAATATGATAATATCCTGATCAAACGATCTTAGAAAAGATCCTTGATTCTTGTAGATGATAAAGAAGCTCATCTATCCTCAGGATCGGGTATTTATTATTTATTACTGTTACCTAGTTTAACCCTCGATAGTCGATACAAAGGCGGAGAGTTCCATCTTTCTTCTTTTGAAATAATACTAGGGCTCTCCATGGTGAATTACTTGGCCGAATATACCCTTTTTCTAGTAGTTGTTTGAGTTGCTATTTTAATTCAATGACTTCAAGAATAAACATTTTGTAAGGTCTTTTTGCCATTGGAGCGGCTCCTGGAACAAGTTTGATCTCATGATCGACTTCTCTTTCCTGAGGTAACTCAGTTAGCTCTTCAAAAAATATGTCAATGTACTCTTTTAACCAAGATGGTACTTCTTTTGTCTGACCATCTTGATTTACCTTGTTAAGCTTGATCAAGCAAACATGTAATCCTTTCTTCAAGCCTTTCACAATTCAAGAAGATTTTGCTAATTGAACTTTAGGTTCTCTTGTTTCACCTTGTGTAGTTGCTATTTCTCCGTTCAAATCCTGAAATGTGACTTGACCTAATCCACAATGGATATGAGCATCATTGGGAATCAGCCAATCTATTCCCAGTAAACATTCATAAGCTCCTAAGTTCATTACTCTGAACCTCATACTTCAAAGGTTTCCTCCTATGTTAAAGTCTACCTAAGCAGTTTGTTGTGTAGAAAGTACTTTTTTCCATTTGCTAATTCCACAAGCAATTTTGATGCATTTATTGTATCTATTCCTAACTTCTTAGCACACTTGGGTGAAATAAATGAGTGTGTACTTCCGCAGTCAATCAAAAATTTAAATGATTTACCTCAGTGACAAGCTGGTGTCTGTATTACTAAATATTGATGATTTGGATCCTTCCCGTGGAATGCAACATGAACAGTTGCTCTTTCAATATCTTCTTTTATAGTAGGGTCTTCCTCCCTATTAGTCTAATTTAGGGTAATATTTGACGTTCTTCCTCTTGCCATAGCTATTTGACCACAGCCTTGGGCAGCTCTACCTTGACCTCGAAATTGGCCTTGGCGATGGTTTCAACCGTGCTTTGGACAATCTCTCTTGAAAGGTCCTGGCTCATTACAGTGAAAGCACCTAAGACCATCCTTGTTTCCCTGGGTAGGAACAAAATTTCCAATTGCATTGGATTTTGCCTTTTTCTTTTGACTTTGGTAAAATTGGCTGTGGGTTCTCTTTGCTTGACCTTTGAATCTGTTCTAGTTATTGTGGCTCTATGACTTATTATTGTTAGGCTATAATTGTACTTCTCAATAGGAGTAGCTTGAATCAAACATCTTGGAGGTCTATTGGACGCATTGATTCCAAACGAGTATTCACAGGATAATTTAGCCCATTGCAGAACTTGGACACTTGTTGAACAATATCCATGGGGGGTGCATATTTAAGAAGAGAAACAAACTTGGAGTAATATGCTTCCAGGTTTAGTCCCATTTGCTTCAAATTAAAGAACTCATTCATCTTCTGGGTGTGATAGAAGCTAAAAACCGGTAACTCTATTTTACAAAAAAAAAACTTGTTTTCTATATTTGATTGAGCCAATGTTATTCTTATGGAGTGAAAATTGGTAGACATGCTCTTTACTATTTCTTCTATGCTTGCATAGTAAAGAAATTAGAAAACATAAAGTTAAAATGCTGGAAATAATTTTTAGAAACCCGTAAAACATGATTTTTATGAGAAAAACGGGGTTTTTGGTGTTTTCGGGTGGGATAAACCAATACACATGGGATAAAATGCCAATAAAATCTATATTTCTGTTGTTCTAAGAATCAAGAGCCACAGCTCTAAAAATATATCAATATTTTTATTAGAAAAATAGAGAAAAAGGGGAAAAAATAACAGAAAAATAGGAATACGCCTTAGAAAAATACGAAAAAATATAATAAGTGGTTGTGGATGTATGGTAGGGCAAAGCATGAGGTTTGGCCTTAATTTGCCCTATTTTTTTTGTCACAGTGCGTGATTTATTGTCTTTTATAGATTAAGCCATGACAAAACAATCTCTATACACCTATGCAACGAAGCAAAACTTAAAGGGTGAGGGAGAGAAGGATTTTGTGCAATAGTTTGAGGACTGAAATAATACAAATTTTGATTGTTTTTTCTATGCATATCATTTAGGAAATGGCCTATTTGGAAATAAGGAATCTAGTAGCACAAGGTTCGCCTTGGTGCTAGATTCTTGCAATGAAGCATATACGTATTAGTTGGAATTTATGAAAAGACTGTTTGCATACTAGCGCATAGGTTGATTTTGAAACATAAATGTTTGTGTACAATGAGACATCCACTATTGCATTGATCATACATATGGTATCAACTCTTGGAAATGCATAGTAATTGTTTGAATTATAGTTGACCCACGCTTGAGAGGGTGAGATTCTCCTTGCCGTAGGTTAGCCATTAATTTCTTAGGGGAAATCATTAGTGAGGAAACATGGTATCTCTTGGATCTCGTTGAAAAAAAGAGGAGTCTTGTGTGAATGTCTTTATATGTAAAAGCAACGCATCGAGGGACCAATCCCCAAGATGTAGGAGAGCTGCAATGGGGCCACGGTAATCAGCTGATGGGGTGCCTCCTATGTCTATGATACATGGCACTTATTGCCAATATGTGTGAGATAACCTCTTTGAGGGGTTTTGGGAAAGGTGCCATTGGACTCTTATCCAGCTACTACAAACGCAATATTAGATGTATCTAGTGTGTATTTAGTTATTACAGACACTCCTGGCTCGCGAGGCCGTGTGGTGGTGGAGTTGTCTGTTGTGTGCATGAGGTCCGGCTAGTGCCATAGCCAATGCCGGCCCATTTTTGTGTCCCATCAGTGGTGCGTCTGCCAGGAACCGCCTCAAAGTGGTGGTTTTCGAATCTAGGGTCTCTTAGGACCTACTTCTTAGTTGATGTCCTTTGAAGAGATCCATCAAGCCAAAACTCCAAAAACACGAGAGAGCCGAGAGGGCTAGACAGAGGGCCAAAATCAATAGGCATTATTCTCCTAAAAGGAGTAGTCCTGAACCTATTCAAGGGCAGGGTCTTAGTAAACTTAGTGTGAATCAAAGTCCAGTAGAAGGTGGAAGTTCTAGTACTTTCCCCTCCCAATTAATCTGCCCACTTTGAGTGGTGTGATAGCTTTGCCTGTCTCGATTCCATTAGCAAATCCGATCATTGCCATGGTGCAATCTATTGCAATTCCTACAGGAATGGCGGATTTGCTAGCCTTAGGTTTTCCCCTATCCATTTTTAATGGGTTAGTGGAAGAGGATGTGGAGCTTCATATAAGGGAGTTCCAAAAGCTAATGTTTAACTGCCGCATCCAAGAGGAAGGGCATCTAATGATGTTCTTCAACATGACCTTGAAGGGAAGGGCAACTATATGGTATCACAGCCTTGAGGTCGGAACCATAACCACCGTGGACTTATTTTATGAAGCCTTGCGAAGGGAGTTTGCCCCTGAGATGGGTGGCCAATATTGGTTGCCCGTGTTGAATTTGACACGCCAAGAACCGCATGAAGATATATGAGCGTATGCCAAGAAGATCAAAGAGTTTTTTCATAAATTGGAGGCCTCTATCCCTATCCCACCTGCTGCCTAGTTACAATACTTCTTGCATGGTCGTCTTGATTTTAACATCGAGGTACAGTTGAGTAGTGTCACCTTGGCAGATATAGACATTTCCATTAGACGCACAAGAAATAGAATCCCGACTGCAAGCGGCCTATGCTTCTCAAGCCAATCCCAATATGGGTCTAGCATCGAGAAATAATTTGCAACTGATCAATGGCAGTGGAAGCCAAGGGATAGGGATGGACAACCCTAATGGGAGAGGGAATGTGGTGCCAAATGTGCCTTTATTGCAAGCTCCGCCTAGTGTGACTATGCCTATGGCTAGTCAAATGCCTCCAAATGTGGGAGGCCAAGCAGCAAACCCTAACGTCGTTCCTGTGGGTCAGCACAACCAATGCCTAATCAAATTGTGCGGCCAAGGGACCGATGGGTAGATGATCAGGACTATGAGTCGAGTTCGTCAAATGTCCTTAGGGAAGTCAAGGACATGACGAAGCACTACACGGATATAATCTCTAAAAAATATCGGCAAATAGCCATTGACGTTAATTTCTTAAAGAAACAACAGAATCTAATAGGGTGTCGATGCCCTAAAGAGGGTGAACCCTCTAGATTCAACTGCAAATGGTGTGATGGGCAACATTATCCACGTAATTGCCAAAATATCAAGTGCAACATTTGTGGAAGTCCAGCCATTTAGTAGCCACCTGTTCGAGCAAGATCAGTTTCCTCCAGCAAGGCAGTCGGCAACTAGGACCTATTAATCATCGTGCGCAAGAAAACAATTTTCAGTAGGATGATGGGCCGAAATAAATACTCCAAAGGCGTAAGGCTACTGTCAAAGAATTGCTAGGCGACAGTGGGGTGAGCCTCATCGAGGCTGTGCAGGTTAATGGCACTGAAGCTTCTAGCCTACGTGCCATAACAAGAGGCCAAAAAAATAGAGAAGGTGATAAAGATAATGTAAAACCTGTCGGTGGAAACCCTAGGTAGGATGATAAAGGAATGCAAGTTCTAAATCCTAACGAGGAAGGGGGACCTCTGAAGCACGTAGAGAGTTAAGGTTGACACCAAGAGAGATAAAGCGGTGTCGAGAAAGAAGATGAGAGTTTAAAAAGAGGCAATAAAGCCAGTGCAGCATCCTAAAGAGCGGATGGTTTGGTGCGAGAAGCGAGCTTTAGTAAATTATCATGAATTGGATTTAGCTAGCTCCCTTTGCGATGTTAAATTAGATGTGAATCTCTTGCACCTAATCAAGCTGTCACCAGGAGTATGCAAAGAATTTAAAAAGATTTTGTATACAGGTTATATCATAGAACCCTATAACGTAGGTAGGGGATGACTGGTTTGAACATGCTGAAAAGCACTGCCCAAGGGTTGCAACTATTGTCGACACAGGATCCTCGGTTAATATCTCAAGGGGTTCACTATAAATATATCCTCTATATAACGTGCGTTCATGAACTATTTATAAATATCCTAATCTGTGAATTTTTCTTGAATAAAACACAACCCTTTTCTATTCAATCTATAAGTAACCCCTTTATATGACACCCTTCTGTATGTAAAAAAAATGGTGTTTTAAAAACCCCTTATTTTGAACTCACATTATATATACATATATTTATGAGAGACCCCCCCAAGGTTAATATTATGAGTTCTAAATTGATGGAGAAGTTGGGTCTTTCGATTTAGAAAGATGCCTCCATAATCCTTAGAATGGCCGATGATAGTTTGAGACAGCTGGAGGGCTGCATTACTAAAGTCCATGTGACAGTTGCCAATGTAGAATGTATGTTGGACTTTAGGGTAATCCGATTTGTAGGGCATCCGAGTTACCAAGTATTGCTTGGTTGACCTTGGATTTGCAAGCAAACTATCAAGTAGATATACCCGTTGATAGATTGATATTTGGTAGAGGTGCTAGACGTGTGGTAGTCAATGCATATCTTGAATCACCTCAAAGTGAGTGAGCTCCCCTGTCTTCTACAGAGTTAGAGACAATGGAAGATGTGTCTGCAAGGGGGACATCGTTGTGACTGACGAATCCAAAGAGGGATCGACCACAGAAGACGTCTATCAAGTAACGCTGAATGAGCCATTAGAAGCTCAAGATAGAATAAGGGACACAGATGTTATCGAGCTAAACCTTGGTACACCAAATGATGAGTGACCAATAAAGCTAGGGTCCATGCTTAGTGCAGAGGAACATGAGGATTATGTCACTCTGATCCAAGAGTTCCACGATATTTTTGCTTGGAGTTACAATGAACTTAGGGGCATCCCTCCTAGCCTTGCTATCTATACAATTTCGGTGAAGGAAAGAAGCCGTCTTGTGCAATAGAAAGTCAGGCGTATGCCGTTTGAGTTGTGGGATGGGCTGTTTGAGGAGTTACAGAAATTACGGAAAGCGGGTTTGGTCTTCCCTGTGAGGCACACTGAATGGTGTTCACCAGTTGTGATCAGGAAGAAGAAACATAATCAAATCCGGCTGTGTGGACTTTTAAGAGTTGAACAAGAAAACAATTAAGGATTACTACCCACTGCCCTTTATCGACCAGATTCTGGATCAGTTGGCAGGTAGGGAGATATATTCATTCATGGATTGTTTTGCAGGCTATAATTAGATGGCGATTGCAGAAGAGGATAAGCTCAAAACAACGTTCATAACAGTCTTCGAGAACTTTGCGTATCATGTGATGGCATTTGGTCTATGTAATGTGCCTAGTTCTTGGCAATGAACTGTCGATAAGACCTTCGGTGACATTTTCCTTGAGGAGCTGAAGGTATTTATTGACGATTTAGGGACAGCCACCATAAAAGAAAGGAAGTTGATTATTTCACAAAAATGTTTTGAGCGATGCAAACAATTTTGCATAGCTCTCAATCCGAGGAAGTGCATTTTTGGCGTACCTTATGGGCTCCTACTCATCCATGTAGTTATCTTGGTAGGGGTTGTGACGGATCCTGAAAAGATCAAAGCTATAGTTGCCATGAGTCCGTCACGCACCCCCAAAGAAGTCCACAACTTTCTGTCATCAGTTGGATATTATCAACGGTTCATAAACGCTTTGGCAGAAAGAACGTTACCATTGAAAAATCTGTTATCCTTCAACTGTTTATTTATGTGGAGTGACCCTTGTAAGATGGCTTTCGAGGATGTAAAGTAGGAACTCACAAGAGCACCTGTACTGAAAGCACCGAAGAGGGGCAAAATTTTTTATATCTTTTCAGCAGCTAGCATGCATAGCATTAGTTGTTATTTAGCGCAGATGTGGAAAGAGAAGTGGTATCACTCGATTGCTTTTGCTAGTCGGAAGCTGGGTGTATCCAAAAATAATTATACTTATATGGAAAAGTTGTGCCTGGCAATGGTCTTTGCAACTAAAAAGTTCAGGCACTACATCCTTTATGAGAAGGTTGTCCTTTATACAAAGGCAGAGGGACTACGACTGCTGATGAATAAGCTACAACTGCCCAACCATTTGGAAAAGTGGTTAATCACTTTGTAGGAGTTTGACTATGAGGTTAAGAGCAAGCCACCCATGTTGAGGGTATCGTAGAGTGCCTTGTGGACTTTGGGGAGCCAAAGGAAGCTCTGGTTGAAGGCAGTGATTGGGACTCATTGCTCAAAATTGACACAACATCTATTCCCTCCTGGTATGCGGCGATAACACATTATTCGTCAACGGGAGAGACTGGAGCTGGTCTATCAAAGTCAGAAAAGTGAAAGATCAAGAAGTAGGCTTTAAAATTCACAGTAATCACATGCACATTGTATCGGCAAGGGGTAGACGATATCTACCACCAATTCATAATGCCTGACGAGGTCCCTTTCATCTTAGAAGAGTGTCATGACTCTGCTTGCGGAGGTCGTTTTACTGGGCGGCTAACTGCGCAAAAATCCTTGAGGGTGGTGGGATATTGTGGCCGACCATCTTCCACGATGCATTCGAGTATGTTAAAAGATGCGACATCTGCCAAACGATATGATAGCCAAGAGAATAGGAAGCGACCACTCACTCCTATTATGGCAATCATTCCATTCGAGAAGTGGGGGATTGACTTCGTGGGCCCTATTACTCCATCATCCACTACACAGAAAATATATATTATCATAGTGATTGATTATTTTACTAAGTGGTTGGAAGCACGTGCAACACGAAAAGACGATGCAAAAGAAACCACCTATTTCCTATTAGAGCAAATAGTATGTCGATTTGGTCCTTCAAAAGAAATAGTATCGGACCGGGGGATGCATTTTCTGAACAAAGTGATAAAAAGCCTGACTGAGGCTTGGCACATCAAGCACAATAAAACAACCCCCTATAACCCACAAGCCAATGGGCAGGTTGAGAGTACCAACAAGCAGATTGTGGGCATTTTTTCTAAGGTAGTATCGGAAAAGAAACGAGATTGGGACAAAAAGTTGTATGTGGCAGCGTGGGCATACAATACGATGTTCAAACGAGCTATTGGTCACACCCCATTCAAGTTAGTATGTGGAGAGGAGTGCATCCTACCTCTAGAGATCGAGTTGCCAACGATAAGATTTGCGATCAATTGTTCTTTAGGTGAGGGGGATGCCCTCTTAGAGCACTTTATGACTCTGGCACACCTCGATTGAGATTAAATTACAGAGCTTGCTACATTAGGAGGTGACCAAGCATTAGATGAAGTAGTTCCATGACCTAAAAGCAAAGAAATACACTTTTAAGAAAGGACAGCTAGTGTTGTACTATGATGCACATAGAGAATTATTTCCAGGAAATCTGGAGCCCAAATGGGACGGTCCTTATAGGATTGTCAGGATTGGGAAGAATAAATTCATAGCATTATTGGTAGATCTTGAGGGTGTGGAGTTTAAGAATAATGTTAATCTTAATAAGATTAAACCTTATTATTTCTGATTGCACTAATGACATAAATGCCTTGCAAGTCTATGCATGATTGATCAGACATCTGCAAGGAAACATCGATAGAGGTTGATGGGTCGACTGATCCCTTATTTGGAGCACCCATACTTAGAGCAGCGATATCATCAGGGAAAGCTCATCTGGTGGACTAAAGGCTATAAAGTGACTGAGCAAGATGACAAGATATTTTTTTGGGAGATTAAGGTCTTTTTTCATCATTGTTTGCAGATTTTGATGAGCGTCCCTGTAGTCTTTAATGATGAAGGTGGGATGGAGCCGTTAGTTCATCCTCTCAATATGTTGAATTATGACTATCATAATTACTAATGGGGGAGGTCTAGATGGTTGGTTGTGTAAACCCATTGTGGATGTACACATTATATTTTGATGGGGTGTACAGGGGCCCTAATAAGAAAGGGAGTGTCGGAGTAGTTATTTGAGATCCCCAACGTAGAGTTACAATGAAACTAGCTGCTTATCTCGGGGTAGGATTCACTAACAACATGGCAGAGTATAAAGCCTTGATTATGGGGCTGAATATTGCCAAGAAAGGTGGTATTTGGCAGTTGTTAGTAAAAGGGGATTCCTAGCTGAAATCAACTCAATGAGACATATACAATCTGGAATCCTATCCTTTGTATGTATAATCGAACTGCTATAACCCTACTTGATGAATTTGAGTGCGTATCTCTTCAGTTGATTCCACGTTTTTGGAATCAATTTGTGGATTTACTAGCCAATTTTGCTTATGAAGAGGACCTCTTCTTCAACTCTGGTCCTAGTCCGGATGTTGCTCTTGATAATGGGACAGGACCTGATCATTTGTGGGGAATGTTATCAGACCATGCATTATATGGCAGGCGATGGTTGATATGGGTAATGCGAAGAGTAGTCAAGACCTATCTACCACTAACCCGTAGGTTGGTCAGATGACATGTTATGCGTATGCCTCTTGCTATATATGCAGGAGGTATGGGTCACAACTTGATGCATTTAGTTTAGGGCTGAAAGCCCTATTTTTTCCCTTGGAATAGAGCGTATTTTTGTATATCTGCCTTCTTCCAAGGAGGGATTTATATGAGCTAGTTTGTTTGATTTCTTTAGGCCAAGATGGCCAATTGTCTTAAGGTTTTAATATTTGATTTCTTTAGGCCAAGAGGGCCAATTGTCTTAAGGTTTTAATGTTTGATTTCTTTAGACCAAGAGGGTCAGTTAGTTTGGAGTACAAATGTGCTATTCCTTTAGGCCAAGAGGGCTCTATGTCTGTTTGGTATAGGTACGGTTAATGATTTGTTGTTTTAGTGATTGCATCATACAGGTTGATGAAGTCGCTAGAGGGAGCCTTTGTTACGGAGGAGCTTCTTGTGGCCATTCTAGGTGGTTTCGTCCCCTTTCCAAGTTTTTTTCCCCTAAGCAAATAATGATACATGTGTAAGAGGGTACTTTCTTTTTGTTTGTTGGGGATCGGTAATCGAGGCATGAAGTCCCAAGTTTAGGTTATGTATGTTTGTGGGAGGTCTGAGTAGTCGTTGCCTCCTGTAAAGGCATTGTTAGGCACTGAAAGACCTGTTTTCGAAGGGAGTTCTAGTGACCCTATTCTATTGACCTACTAGGTGGCCGTTCTAGGAGTTTCTGTTAGTTGTGAGACAGTTAGAGAAGCATGCACTTAAATATCAAGAGAAGAAAAAATTCTGAATCTGGCTAAAAATACACATACGGAGGTGCGTAAAAAGGGGTTCTAGCCCCTATAAAAAATAGAAAAGGGAAGAAAGAAAAATCCTTGAGCAGTTGTTTATAGCCTTGCGAAGGCCTAGTAGGTTCTTGGGGATGAGTCAAAACCCGGGGCTAATGCCTTGTCTTCCTAGGGGTGGCATCTAGCTGGAAAAATAAGAATAAGAGAAGATTGGAGCGAAAATAAAAGTGAGCATTAGAAAAGGATTAAGTGTCGCCTCGTAAGGGCTTGGTAGGTTCTTGGGTACCAAGACAGGACCTGAGGCCAATGCCTTGTTCTCCTTGGGTCACTACGCTCAGCTCCCTCCTTTTTACACAGTATGGAAAATAAGAGGCTAAAGGACTAATGTGCTAAAATATAATATTTTTTTATCATGCTATAGGAGTCCTTGCCTAGTAGGAGCTCCTAGTTGAGTTGTCCTTAGGTAGGTAGTTCAGACCACCACTTAGGATGCCTCTCTTTGATAGTTCTTTTTAGCTTGGCTGTGTTGGAGCAGCCGGTTAGTGACTAGCTTTGGGCTTTCTATCGGATTCTGTTAGGCCTACTCCTCCTGGATTTCATGCGTTGGTTTTGTTAGGGGGTAGGGTGAGAGTTGTGATGTGTTTTGATGCGTATCTATTTTGTATCAGCTTGATGCTTCTTATGATTATGTATGTGCAAATCTGTTCGTGGGATTCGACGAGGCTGAGTCTCCCTATCCCATGGTCACCAATGACAGATGATTTTTTACACCGAGAAGTGCTTAAAAATAGCTAAAAATTTTGAATTTTAGGGGGAAAATAGACTTCGTTGAAGGCGGTAGCTGCAATTAGTACGCTTTTAAGCGGAAAGCCACAAAAGTGCTTTAAAGACCCATCGAGCGGCGGTTGGAGAATTCTCATAAATTTTTTGACTATCAGATGGGACTTTGGGAGATGTTTGGCAGTGCAGGACTTTGAAACAGATTCCTAGAATTTTTTAG
The DNA here is from genome assembly GCF_053477565.2 of Lygodium microphyllum. NCBI lineage: Eukaryota > Viridiplantae > Streptophyta > Polypodiopsida > Schizaeales > Lygodiaceae > Lygodium > Lygodium microphyllum. The sequence goes on along the minus strand of NC_141162.1, from coordinate 31,985,174 downwards.
TGGCCAAATCCGATGTCAGACGAGAAATTGGGGATGCTTGGGAGGCCAAGGACCAAGAGGACCAAGTGTAAAAGAGATTTAGGCCAAAGGGTGTGACCTTTGGGGGCTCCCCTTGGAGCCTCCAACCTAAAATTCGATTTCGTGGGGGGGGGAGGGGGGGGGGGGTTTTCTACGCACATCACAAAAAACAGTGACTCCCCCCTCCTCCATGGAAAAACTGGATATGGGGGTTGAAAAGCAACCCCCTAACAATTGCATCAGAGTTCTTGAGTAGTTCCATGCTCTCCATCGCCAGTCTTCGTGCGTGGAATGGCTGCCTGGACATGGAGATACAATTTTAGTCTTTCTTTCTCCTCCCTCTCTCTCTTCTAAGCGATGGTTCATGTGGGAAGAATCAAGAAGAGAATCAGGTAGTGTGTCCGACATGGTATCGGATCACTCCCGAATTGGTGCGCAGATCGGTCGCAGATAGCTCACGTAGTGAATCCCTGAAGGTCCCCAAGAACAATGAACTCTACCTTTTTGCACAAAAAACAATGTAAAAGCATGCACGACAAGAGACAAGAGACAAATTGGGTTTAATCTCCCCCATGCCTTGTGTGAGCGCTTCACAAAGCATGTATTTAATGTATATTTCCAATCTTCATGCTCAATAATAGCCCAATTTACAAAAATATGACAAGCTTTTAGCTTTTGAGTTTGCTTTCTACAAAAATAGGAAAATAAAGCTAATGGACAGTGCCCATAGAGTTTGGCACGCCCAATCTCAATGTCCAAATAGAAATAACATATCCGGGCACATAAGCGCATACAAAATAATAATCAATAATCAATGTCTCTATAGACATAACAAAATATAGGCGTGGCGCCTATCAAAATATAGTCCAAATGTCGAATACCCGCTAGACTCCAATGCTTTCCTCCGCCACTGCTGCTATCTCTACACATCAACTGAAGCATTCACAATCGTTAGCAAAATAATACAATTAAACCGACAAAAGTGAATACCTAGCAGTCTTCAGCTACATAAATAAATCAACTGGTTAGAAATAAATCCTAACCTTAATTTATTACGAGTGCGCACTCTAAACTCATAAACGTTTATTAATTTAATATGCATTTTGCGGAATCACCCACGTATACACTAAATTAATGAAACGCCTGAAAAGGACAGGCGTCCCCATCAACTTCTCGCACAAAGAATCCTCTTTGTGTATGAGCCCCGGTCATCTAAGTTTACGGAATCCACCGTAAAACCTCACAGAATCCACCGTGGCACGGAATCCACCGTGGAATATGCCTCCTGGCATCATACCCCCGGGGTGGGATAGCAATTGACCTCAATTGCTATTAGCTCAATGTGGAGCTAACAGAGTGGGGAAAGCATTTAAATCTCTAACGTGCATCCATTGTGCTTCCTCTATAGGATGGTTCTTAAATTTTACTAGATATCTAGAATACCTTTGGCCAGTTCTAGTGGTCATGTAGTCAGTGTCTATGATGGCTTCTGATTCAAGTATTTCAGTTTCTTCTTCTAATAAAGGTGGGTTTTCATAGACAGGGTGGATAGGTAATTGGCCTCTAAATGGTCTCAATAAACTAATGTGAAATGTATTATGAATTTTCCAATGAGATGGCAATTCTAACTTGAATGCATTATCATTAATCTTATGAATAATTCTAAATGGTCCATAGAATCTAGGAGCTAATTTGACAACTGGATGTCTATCTACACTTTGTAGTCTACGCTTTTCTATTCTAAGCCAAACATAATCATCAACTTTGAAATTCATGGCTTGTCTTTTCTTGTTGGCTTGTTTGGTATATGATTGTTGGGCTTTAGCAATCATATCCTTAACCTCATCAAAAATACTGTTGTGCATAGTAGCGATATCATCAGCACTCTGAATTCTATTAGACAAAGATGCAACAGGTGTAGATAATCTATATCCATAAATGACTTCAAAAGGTGCTTTCTTTGTAGATGTGTGCGGTGTATTGTTATATGCAAACTGTAATAAATGTAAATGAGTATCCCATGTCTGAGGTTTAGAGATAGTATATGCATGTAAAAGATCTAGAATGGTGCTATTTGTGGCTTCTGTTTGTCCATTTGTTTCTGGATGAAATACAGATGAGAAATCAATCTTTGTGCCTAGATTTGCAAACAGTGTGATCCAAAAATTGTTACAAAATCTAGAATCTCGATCTGAAATAATCACTTTTGGCAATCCATGGTTAGTAAAAATAGTTTTCAAAAATAACTGTGCTGCTTGTGATGCTGTTAAAGTTTTCTTACATGCAATGAAATATGCTTGCTTACTAAATCTATCTACAATTGTCCAAATCATGTCATGGTTAGATTTAGTATTTGGTAAACGAGTAATGAAATCCATAGATATATGTTCTCAAGGTTTAGATGGAATAGACAAAGGCATTAATAATCCATACTGTTTACCATGATGTCTCTTTATTCTTTGACAAATCAAACATTCAGAAACGAAGTTAGATACATCTGCATCCATATGCGGCCAATAAAAATCTTCAGTTAACATGCGTAATGTAGATATGATACCTCTATGACCTTGATATGGGGGACAATGAATTTCATTCAAAACAAAAGATCGGAATGGAATAGTAACACACAGTCTCTTTTCAAAAAACATAAATCCATCATTATATGACAATGAATCAACAGGAATGAAATTATTTTGAACTAATTTTTGCCAATCAGAATGAAAAGTAATATCCTGGTGATATGTATCTTTCATAGCAATCAAAGAATCAAAAGATATGATAGAAATATTATGAATTGCAGGTCTTCTACTCAATGCATCAGCAACTACATTTTCTTTTCCAGGTTGGTATTGAATGATAGGATGAAAACTTTGAATGAAGGAAGCCCATTTGATATGACGGTCAGAGATTTGGGGTTGGCTAAGTAGATGTCTAATGCTTTGCTGGTCAGTCTTTATCATGAATTCTGAACCCATTAAATAATGCTTCCATTGTTTTAATGCTTGTACAACTGCTAATAGTTCTTTGTCATAAGTGGAATATTTGAGCTCAGAGGGTTTTAGCTTAGAACTAGAATATGCTGTTGGATGGTTGTCTTGCATTAATACGGCTCCTATTCCTGATCTGCTAGCATCGGTCACAACTAGAAAGAATGGTCGGTTAAAATCAGGCAATTGTAGAACAGGGGCATTAGTTAATGCACGTTTAAGTAAGTCAAAGGATTTTTGCTGATTTTCAGTCCATTGATAAACAATTCCTTTCTTAAGAAGTTTTGTTAATGGTAAAGCAAGTAATGAAAAATTACGTACAAACTTCCTATAGAAACTAGCAAGACCAAGGAATGAGCGTAATTCATGTACATTTTTAGGAACAGGCCAATGCAGTATTGCATCAATTTTCTTAGGATCAACTTTAATTCCTTCTTTTGATACAATATGACCTAAATATTCTATTTCTGTCTTAAAGAATTCACTCTTGTCAGGATTTGCAAACAATTGATTTTCTTTCAGTAATTGAAAAACTAATGATAAATGCTCATAATGCTCTTTTTCACTTTGACTAAACACCAAAATATCATCAAAGAAAACAATCACACAATACTGATATTTCAAAAAGATACGGTTCATCATTCTACTGAAAGTAGCAGGTGCATTAGTTAATCCGAATGGCATGACTAAGAATTCGTAATGGCCAAACTGTGTTCTGAATGCAGTCTTAAATATGTCGGATCTATCTAGCCTCACCTGATGATATCCAGACTTAAGGTCAATTTTACTAAATATAGAAGATCCTTGCAGTTTGTCCATAAGGTCATCAACTCTAGGTATAGGATACCTATTTTTTACAGTGATCTTATTTAATGCTCGGTAATCAATACACATACGATAAGTATTATTCTTTTTCTTGACTAAAAGTACAGGTGCACTGAATGGGGAACTGCTAGGTCGAATTAAGCCTCTATTTAGTAATTCTTCAACTTGACTCTGGATTTCTTTTTGCTCTATTTGATTGTGCCTATATGGTGCTTTGCAAGGTGGTTGTGTGCCAGGAATTAGATCAATCTTATGGTCTTCTGGACGTGATGGTGGTAAACCTGGTGGTAGGTCTTCTGCAAAACAGTCCTTAAAATATGCAAGAAATTCCTTATGCCTAGGGTGCATATGATTTTCCTTTGCGTGCAATTCATTCATCCAAATGAGATATGATTTAGTATTCTTGCGTAGTGCACGTTTTGCTTGAGTATGCGAAAGCAGTGGAAAAATATGAGATGCATGCATACCATATAATGTAATAGATTTTCCTTGAAAATTAATATTCATTGTGTGCGTGGAATAATCTATATTTGGATTATGCTGGTGTCTCCAAGGCATTCCTAGAATAATGTCGCTTGACTGTAATGGAACAACTAAGAAATTTCTTCTTTCAATGTATGGACCAATTTGAATTTCTAAATCTTGTACTTCTTGTGTACCATTGTACCTAGTGCCTAAAAATGCAGCTTTTATGCGATAATGCGTAGGTACTGTATGTAATTTCAATTCCTTTACCAATTTTGATGAAATAAAGTCATGAGTACTACCGTCATCATGTAAGATAATTCTTTCCTTTCCATGCACCATACATTTCATAGTCAACAATGAATGTGAAGTAGGCATACCTGGTAAAGTGTCGGAAGTAGTAGTAATATCATCCTCTTCTTCAGTGAAATCTGGCATATCCTCATGCTCGTCTTCGTCCATAGCTCCAAGGTAGTTGATATGTGCTGATGGCTTCTTTGAATGACAATTTGCTGCGAGATGCCCTGGCTGGTGACACTTGTAGCATACTATTGGCTTGGCTTTGGTTACATTATTTGCAATGGCTGGAAGTCTGGGTACATTTGGATTTGCTTGTGGAATAGGCTTAGGATTTGGATTGACAGTGGATGGTAATGCAGGTGGTTTAGGCCAATTCTTGCGGAAAGATGGTGATAAGAAACGACCTGGATTAAACCTTCTAAAATTGGAATTGAATTGTTTAGATCCATAATTACCGTTGGCTTGGAATTGCTGTGGTCGTCTATCTCTTCCGCGTAACTTATCTTCAGTGTCGTGAGCTAAGGAGATGGCGTCTTCAAGGGTAGCATGCTTGAACATGTTCACTTCAGCGTAGTAATGTCCAAGAAGTCCAGACATATACTTCCGCTTATGTGTCATCTCTGGTACGTCTTCAAGCATGCATAGCTGTAGGAGTGCATTCCAAAAACGCTCTGTATACTGTGGAATAGGCTCACGATCTCGCTGTTCAAGTAAATCCCATTGCTTGATAGCCTTCTCATGAAATTGCGGTGGAAGGAAATTTTGCACGAACTTCTTCTTGAAATCTTCCCAAGTAGTAGGACATTCTATGCTCTTGCGGACTACAGTCCACCAAAGTGATGCTCTGTCTATCAGATGATTAGTAACACACTTGATTTTATCTTTTTCGGGATAAGTTTCCTCATGGAAATAGTCATCAAATTGGCTAATGAATGATAAAACAGTCTTTCCTTCTCTTATGCCATTGAAAGTGCGAAACTTGAAACTTCGTTTACTTATCTTGGATTCCTTGCGAATGGTTTGTGCTTCAAGAGTGGCGTCGATGGTACGGCGAATCAAATCTTCAGCTTGAGGTTCTTCTTTATCGGTGGACGCTCTTTGAAGTTTTGTCAATTGCGCTTGCAATGCTTGCCTAGCCCTTTGCTCTTCTTCCAATTGTAGCATGATTAGATCCAGCTTTTATTCCATGGTAGGCTCAGGTAAGTCGTCTTCAGCCATAGGATCATCCATGTGTGGGGTAGTCATCCTGCAAAACTCAACAAACCTTTCTCACTCAAAATCAGGTTAGCGGGATGAGCGTAGCTCAAATTTGGGGTTACAAGGCTATGTATTTTTGGGTATTTCTTTGTATATTTTCTGAAAATCTGCAATATTTCTGTATCCGTTTGCTGAAAGTACTTCAACGAACTTGTAGATAGGTAGAACAGCTTGCTGCGAACAACTTTCTAGTTCAGAGTTTTTGCATACGAACAAGTCTTCTATGAGTTTTAAGCACTAGTTAGTTATGATTTAGTCTGACTTGCAAAGTTGCAGACTTAGCAGACTTGCAGAGTTGTGGACTTGCTGAACTTAGGCCGTCTTGCAGAACTTGCAGAACTTGATTACCGTCGACTTGCGAAACTTAACTTCAGAAGTGCGGGACCCGGAGTTTGCCAACTTGTCTGCCCTGTGTGACTTGCAGTGGCTTAAGCTTAAGTGATTAAGCTTAAGCTTATGAAGCTTAATGAAGGACTTACAGGGCGTCGTCTGATTTCGTGAGGGGGGGAGGGGGTCCGTTTTTTTCGCCGCGCGAAAAATTCGGACCTCCTCTGAGGCCACGATGAAAAAAAAATAAGAAGCTTTTAAGCTTCTTAAGCTTCTTCTAAGCTTAGAGCTTTATCTTATGAGAATTAATGGATGAAACTTTTGTTTTCTCACTGTTTGTTGACGACTTGTTGAAGGAGATGGATGCGTAGTCCTCCGCCTGCAGAGCCTGGTCCTTCGCGATCCGACAGTGGAAACAGGGGTTCTTGATCGCCAGAAGTCTGCCTGTATCGACGGTTCGCGACGAGATTGACTGTAGAGCCCGTTTGTTCCTGAAGCTCCGCCTTCGCCCGAGATTGGTAGCGATTGGAAGCTCTTGATCTCTGCTCCGCTCTGATACCACTGGTGCGCAGATCGGTCGCAGATAGCTCACGTAGTGAATCCCTAAAGGTCCCCAAGAACAATGAACTCTACCTTTTTGCACAAAAAACAATGTAAAAGCATGCACGACAAGAGACAAGAGACAAATTGGGTTCAATCTCCCCCATGCCTTGTGTGAGCGCTTCACAAAGCATGTATTTAATGTATATTTCCAATCTTCATGCTCAATAATAGCCCAATTTACAAAAATATGACAAGCTTTTAGCTTTTGAGTTTGCTTTCTACAAAAATAGGAAAATAAAGCTAATGGACAGTGCCCATAGAGTCAGGCACGACCAATCTCAATGTCCAAATAGAAATAACATATCCGGGCACATAAGCGCATACAAAATAATAATCAATAATCAATGTCTCTATAGACATAACAAAATATAGGCGTGGCGCCTATCAAAATATAGTCCAAATGTCGAATACCCGCTAGACTCCAATGCTTTCCTCCGCCACTGCTGCTATCTCTACACATCAACTGAAGCATTCACAATCGTTAGTAAAATAATACAATTAAACCGACAAAAGTGAATACCTAGCAGTCTTCAGCTACATAAATAAATCAACTGGTTAGAAATAAATCCTAACCTTAATTTATTACGAGTGCGCACTCTAAACTCATAAACGTTTATTAATTTAATATGCATTTTGCGGAATCACCCACGTACACACTAAATTAATGAAACGCCCGAAAAGGACAGGCGTCCCCATCAACTTCTCGCACAAAGAATCCTCTTTGTGTATGAGCCCCGGTCATCTAAGTTTACGGAATCCACCGTAAAACCTCACGGAATCCACCGTAGCACGGAATCCACCGTGGAATATGCCTCCTGGCATCACGAATTGATGGAGGGCTAGAGTTGGCTATTCAGAGGTGGGTTGAGCCTTGAATGAGGGCTGATCTGCAGTCCCACATTAGATTTTAAAACCCACAAAGAAGGGAAAAATCAGTAACTCTATTTTACAAAGGAAAATTGCTTGTTTTTTATATTTGATTGAGCCAATGTTATTCTTATGGAGTGAAAATTGGTAGACATGCTGTTTACTATTTCTTCTATGCTTGCATAGTGAAAAAATAAGAAAATATAAAGTTATAATGCTCGAAATAAATTTTAGACCCGTAAAAGACAATTTTTATGAGAAAAAGGGGGTTTTTGGTGTTTTCGGGTGGGATAAACCAATACACATGGGATAAAATGCCAATAAAATCTATATTTTTGCTGATCTAAGAATCAAAAGCCACTGCTCTAAAAATATATCAATATTTTTCTAATAAAAATATAGAAAAATGGGAAAAATAAGAGAAAATTAGGAATACGCCTTAGAAAAATACGAAAAAATATAATAAGTGGTTGTGGATGTATGGTAGGGCAAAGCATGAGGTTTCGCCTCAGTTTTCCCTATTGTTTTTGTCATAGTGCGTGATTTATTGCTTTTTATACATTAAACCATGACAAAACAATCTCTATACACCTATACAACGAAGCAAAACTTAAAGGGTGAGGGGGATGAGGATTTTGTGCAACAGTTTAAGGGCTGAAATAATACAAATTGTGATTGTTTTTTCTATGCATAGCATTTAGGAAATGGCCTATTTGGAAATAAGGAATCTAGTAGCATAAGGTTTGCCTTGGTGCTAGATTCTTGCAACAAAGCATATATGTATTAGTTGGAATTCGTGAAAAGACTGTTTGCAAACTAGCACATAGGCTGATTTCGAAACATAAATGTTTGTGCACGATGAGACATCCACTATTGCATTGATCATACATATGGTATCAACTCCTAGAAATGCATAGCAATTGTTTGAATTATAGTTGACCCACGCTTGAGAGGGTGATATTCCCCTTGCCGTAGATTAGCCGTTCGTTTCTTAGGAAAAAATATTAGTGAGAAAACATGGTATCTCCTGGATCTCGCTAAAAAAAAGAGGAGTCTTGTGCGAATGTGTTTATATGTAAAAATAGCGCATCGAGGGGCCAATCCCCAAGATGTAGGAGAGCTGCAGTGGGGCCATGGCAATCAGCCGATAGGGTGTCTCCTATGTTTGTGATACGTGGCACTTATTGCCAATATGTGTGTAATACCCCCTTTGAGGGATTTTGGGGAAGGTGCTGTTGGACTCTTATCCAGCTACAAATGCAATATTAGATGTATCTAGTGTGTATTTAGTTATTACAGATGCTCCTGACCCGCGAGGCCGTGTGGTGGTGGAGTTGTCTATTGTGTACATGAGGTATGGCTAGTGCCATAGCCAGTGCCGACCCATTTTTGGTCCCATAAGCTTGAAGGCTCATCTTATTTTTTTCTAGAAAAGGATTCCCTACTACAATCTAAGCATGACACTCTAATACATCCTTTATGAAGTAACTTGGATTCGGAGAGTAGATATCTAGGAATCTATATTTTTGAGGAAGTTGAGGAAATCTATCCTTTTTGTAGTTGTGACGGCTAGAGCAACTATGACTTTTACTTTGTCGACTGGAAGGATCTATGTAACTTTCTCATAGATATACTTGACTTTGAATCTTACCTCTAGTATACAGGGTTGAGTTTACACTGGCCACATAAAATAGATAGATCTCGATAACTTTAAGATCTTCCATCCATTTTACCATTTTCAGGTTATTCTTAAGATAACCTAGATGGCTTGCATTGATATAGTAGTACCCTACGCTAATCATCCACCATCTTTCACAATATAGAGGCGAGGGGTTATACAACTGATCTAATATTTGCATCATCTCAATTCTCCAAGCAAAACTGGATGAATGCATAGCTAACATAATCATTACTCAGAAGATCAAGAATCGTTTCCAAGATTTGTTATTCTGCCATAATTCAAAAGCATACATTAATAGAGAGAAGAAAACATGTCCTAGGCTATATTTTAAAAAAATATTTTTCTTAAGCTTACATCGTATTCTATACTAGTGTGCGGCTCTGATACCAACTGTGAAGTGTCCACCAAAGGCTCATTCCAAGGCTCACCTGTTTGTAGTCCATCAGTAGGTTTTCTAAATGACACCGCCCGGCGCTCCCTTGGAACATCATGGGGCTTGTCACTTAGACCCCACTGAGTCTACATCGTAATGGAAGCGTTTTGGCCAAACCCACTAGGATCGACCTGAATTTTTGGGTTCCTAAAATTAGATGAGTCTCCTAGTATTTAGCTAGTGTTAATAATTCGAGTTCCCACTTCTTACATGATTACTCAACTAAAGTGAACTTGCCATTGCACTTGGTTCAAAGAGAATGGGAGACGGGGGGGAATGCAGTACGTCAACCCTCCTACCCCATAAGGCAAAATCCCATTCCGGTCCCCTAAAACAAAGCAAGTTGATTCTACCTAATGACTAGTTTGTCAATTTATCGTCTTCCTATTTCTATTTCCAATTTAGAAAAGCTCCCAGCTAACCAGGACCACCCTAGTGGACCCGTCGAGGGTCACACCCACCCGCTTTCCTTTGATGACGGAATCATATTTAGTATTTTAATTATCTAAAATACATTTATTGGAATATATACAACTAGCTTTCTTAATTAGTCTGTTAAATCACAAGTTCCTTAACATAATTTATCTCACAAACATGCATACAATTCAAACAGTCCTTGAATAAAACAAATTTCTTTAATATATTGGAAGTTTATTACAATTTGTATCTTTCTGACCTTGCGAAAGATACACAGAATTCCACAATGGTATTTTTCCCACCAAGATTCCACCCTTATAACTAGTATTTAGGGTTCCAAGATCCCATCCTGGGTTATGAAGGGGCTTGTCAAATTCTAGGAACAATGTAGGATTTACAACCAGAGCCCCCGTGGCACCCACATTTCCTACTACCCAAGACTATCCCTACAGACATACCTTTCACCTACAGAGCCGGTCTAAGCCTCTCGTAGCAATAACCATGACCCCCTTGGAGTAGGGTCTGACAGCTAGCTTGGAGGTAGCCTAGCACAATTCTTCCTTTTATCCTATTTATCAATATCTCCAAATAGAGATCCAGATTCTAGCAAACACAAACAGTCCTTTCAAACATATATCAAATGATGCAGTGTCAATCACACCATCGTATGACTCACAGCTTCACATAGAGCACCTCTAGAATGGATGAGAACACTCTCTTAAGAAAGGGAGGAGGGAGGAAGATTTTTTTGCAATCTTTAATGTCACTCAATTAATCAATTTTATCATAGACGTGTCAAATTGTCATTGGTTTCACTGGGCTGTTACACTATGTTTGCTTTATATTGTCTTTGCTTCATATTAACACACACATACTAAGGGGTATGGTGAGAAATGCAGTGATGCTCAATACTCAATCACTGGTACTTCATTGACTACATGCTTGGCACACTCTCTTCATAAGGAAAGCTAGCTTAGACTCCATGCTATACGATCAAGCATTCTTGCTACAACAAGAGTTCTATCAACATGATATCTACAGTGTATCTTCCAGAAACATAGAGAATGTATAGTAACTAAAGACATGGTTGGGATTGGAAACTAGCACATTGACCAATTTTGGCCAAGGAAGAGATCTCACTCTAATGACCTTAGAACCAACAAGACTAACTTATACATTTGGCCTTTCAGGTTGATAGAAGTAGCTCTCCTTCTAAATGAAGTAATTGATCACCACCAAAGACAAGTCATCTTCTATTTCATACATGGGGTGGTTCTTGCTATAGGCTAGTGGGTAGGGATCTTCAATCCACCCTTGAAGCTAGGGCTCAACAATACCCATAAGATACAATGGACCACTACAGGGCTCAACCTTTGGTACATATGAATGGATGATTAAATAGTTTCTATATTCAATCTTTAGAGACTTGTATCGAAAGTCCTCCAAGAGTATAGTGTTGCTGGCATCGAATCAAGGATGTTTTGCCCAAACTTTTTGCAAGCTCTTTAATAACACAAGCTTCTTCCAATGTTGCTCATCAACATAAGGGATTTGGTAAAAACTCTTTTACTACACTTTAGAATCTTCTTGAGAGAATACATCTGTTGATATAGAATGACATAGAAATATCGATGGTTCCAAGTAGCTTTACATGTAATAATTTTATCATTTGTCAATGTGTAGGGGAAGCATCCAAACAAAATTCACATAAGCTTTGGCTTGCTGCAAAAGCTCCAAAGTATGATACTTGCTTTCGCCCCTAATGATAGTAAGAACTATTTGGCTCTAGGCCTCACCATATAGTAACAATCCTCACTAACCTAGATTGGTTTGGACCCCTCCAATAGCCACTCCTATTTAAAAGGTTCTTTTGATTTATTCAAGAGCATCACATTGAAATCAATGATTATCAATATGCCCTTGGTTGCACAAACATCACCTAAAATCTTACTTTCCACACGGCAAACTCATCTTCAAGCCACCAAGCTCTTATGGCTACAAAATAAGTTAACAAATTAGGTATGTGCAGGAGACTAACAAATAGTTGAGACTAAGTTACATATTATCTTCACCTGGTCTCCACTCATTATTAGGAACCATAGTGGGCTCCCCTTCTCTTTGAGCCAAGAGAGTGAGAAAATGAAGTAATTTTTTAGCTTGAGATCAAAATGGCTATGGTTGTCCTATCAAAATAGGACCAGCTGGTGGTAAATCAACTCCCATGAGCTCCACAAGTCAAATCTACTCAAACCCTTTGAGATGGAGGACCCTCACTAATAGTCTAAGTATCCCTAAGAGGGTTTATAGTCGCTTTATCATAGTTGCGATATTTAAGACTTCAAAGTGGTCATTTTCAAAATTGCAACCAGATTTGGAAAAATGCAAATGTTGGGTCATGATACACATATTCCTTGGCATAAGAATCCAATAGTAGCGTATTCTCTAGGTTGGCAGGGATAGTAACTAGGGCTCTGTCAAAACTTTGCCTTTGTTGAGCAACCTCTACTCCCTTCTCCTTTGAATAAAAGTCTAAATCTCCTCTACCTCATCAATCTCTCTATTAGTAATAGCATGTTGTCTCCTATCACCAGTGTGTAGTGCTTGTGAAGTCCCTTGCAATTCGTTCCCATTCAATAGGAGATGCAAGTAGCAAAGGAACATAAAGGAAGAATGCAGTAGATGACACCTCTTTGAGTGTACTAGCTAGTCCTATGTGCCCTTGTGTACACTGATAGGTAATTTTTCCAGACCCTAGCTAACTTTCTCTTTGGCAACTTTGTTGGTGGTGAAGCCATCCTAGTGAACATATTCCTCTACAACATTAGATAAAGCAATTCTTCAAAATTCCTCCTTTTTCTCAGTCATCTCATTTCCAAATGAGCCCAATACTTTCTCAATAGAAAGCAATGAGTTAAACATGCATGACAACTTGGGAGCATGAGAGTGAGTGCCAACATTGTAGACAAACATATATAGCTTTTTATTTGGGGTCTCCTCCATGTCACCCTTAAACATCAACTCAATCTTTCTGTTTCTTGTGCCCAATAGAAAATTCAAAAGAAAAAATGATTCTCCAAGACAAACAAACCACTTTAAATCAGGTCAATGCATTCAAGTGCACATGAGGGTCAACACCAAATGACCCACTTTATCTGTTGCCCAATGAGGAGTCTCCCTCACTCGGCGGCGGTGACCCATATGGCTTTCATTGCACATGAGGGTCACCACCATGTGATGTGGGTGCTCTCAAGAGGGCCTAGGGAGAAGCCTTCTTTGCTTGGTGATGACCCATATGACATTTAATCCTAGGGAGAGTCAACGCCAAGTGATTCTCTTTGCCCACTGACCAACTAAGGGGTCCCCTTGCTTGGTGGTGTCCCATATTGCTTTTAGTGCATACAATGGTCAAAATCAAGCAATGTGGGCCCTCTTAAATCTAGGGAGAAGTATCCCTTGTTTGGTGGTGATCCACTACATTCAAGTGTTGATTAGGATCCTCCATTGTTGTAGTGAGGTTCCTCCCTCAAATGGTGATATTCCATGCAAGGTCCAAGTGAACACTACGTCACAACTAAGAGATGTGGGAGCTCTTTGGCCTGGATAGAAGCCTCCGTTTCTTGGTGGTGACCGAGAGTGTGTTCAACTATACATGAGGGTTAACACCAAGAAATTCTCTTTGCTTGCCACCCCAATGAGGGCCCCCTCACTCGGTGGTGACCCATATGGCATTTAGTGCATGCGAGGGTCATCACCAAACGATGTGGATTCTCTAGGCTAGGGAGAAGCCTCCTTTTCTTGGTGGTGACCCATATTGCATTCAGTGCTAGGGAGACACAACACCAAGTAATTCTCTTCGCCCCACTAGCCCAATGAGGAGACCCTCTTTCTTGGTAGTATCCCACATTGCTTTCAGTGCATACAACAATCAAAGTCAAGCGATATGGATCCTCTTAAGCCTAGGTAGAAGCCTCCATTACTTGGCGGTGTCCCATGCTATATTTAAGTGAACAATACATCAAAACCAAGAAATGCAGAAGCTCTTTACCTTAGATAGAAGCCTCCTAGCCTATTGGTGATCCATGAGGGTCAACACTAAGATATATGGGGGACCCTTAATCCCATGGAGAAGCCTCCCTTCCTTGGCGGTGACCCATGACCCATACTTTTTCTAAATGCACATGAGGGTCAACACCAAACACTTCGGGGGCCCTTGAGCCTAGGAAGGTACCCCCATTGCTTGGTAGTGAACCATAATGTGATTAGTGTATACAAGGGTCAAAACCAAGTGATGTGGGAGCTCTCAAGCCTAGGAAGAAGCCTCCCTCACTTGGTGGTGTCCCATACTATGTTCAATTGCACTTGAGAGTCAACCGGTCGTGTGGTGTTTAGTACATGCCAGGGTAAAAAACAAGTGACTCGTGGGGCATTAGTGTCCATGGTCCCCTAACACGTCAAATTTGTGGATTTGCCTCTCACTTAGCATGCACAGAATTAGAAATAGCACAAAGTTAGAAGTAGCCCACACCTATTATGTTGAATGGCAACTTGTGCAAAGAGCTAGTGTCCATCACTGGATGGGTTGGTTCCTTGATCTACCACATTAAGGGAGAAAGGGCAATCGAGCAAGCCTGAAGCATGAGCAAGACGAGAGCAAATGCACCAAGTGCAAGAGAGATCACACATAATCAAAGGAGGTTGAGAAAGCACAAGTGTAAGACACATCCTAAACCATAAATTATTTGCACATATATGCTCAATGGTCCCTCTTTAGATGACACCCATAATTACAGGGGCATCTCTTTTTAGGATTCTAATTTCTATCTTCCTTTCTCCCAGTGGTGGCAATGGGTGGTGAGCCATAACACTATCTCCCATGAGAATTAATGGCCCAAATCAATCAATGGAGAGTGGAGATCAATGATTGTTCTAGTGGTGCCCTACATCATGTCCTGATTGGGATGCATCCAAAATAAAGCTAAAAATTTTCACTTGTAAATGTAAAAACACCCACTACAAGTTGCCCACATCCTTAACAAATTAATGCAAAATACTTGATACTCATGTCGCAAACTAGTTACTGCAATAGCTTCTCCAAACTAGACTCTACACGCACGCATTTTGTAGATTTCTTGCTCTTGCCTTCACTTGGTCCTCTGCTCTACCTCTCACCCAACTAGCTATTTGCTGAGCCCTTGTATTGAGACCACCCCCAAAAGGAGCATATCTCTAACACATCTACACTAAGAATTGGCCTCCCAACAAAGCCAATTTTGTCATGATTTATTCGTTAGTAAGGCCATTTTTATTTCCAAAAAATATCCCTGAGCATTGCATATTTGAGATATTTATTCCCATGGTGATGGTCCTTGCACTAGGATTTTTCTTTGGTGGATGATCTTTTAGGGACACCACACCAAGTGATCAATGGAAAATTATTTGCCACAACCTTCCTCGCAACCCACTGCCAGGAGAAACCTCCCTTACTTGATGGTGGCCTATGCTTCATGTCTTCACGGTCACCACCAAGCTATGCCTGGCCATAATCTATAAGGGAAAGCATATGTGGCATGGGGGTGGCCCTTGTCACCTATAATCATCTCCGAGGGCACAACCAACAAGCATTGTGTGGATACCCACTACTAGGGAAAGCCTCCATGGTCCTCTCCAATGTTATTTTCTTTTAGGGTCACCACCAAGCAATGTGTGGCTATCCATTACAAGAGCCCCCCAAGTGGGCTAACCTCACACCCAAGAGGGGAGAAACCCTAACTGTCATCTGTGGGTAGCCATAGCCATTGACCTTCAAGGTCATAAGCACTTCATTTTCCACTTCACTCCAATACACTAAAGCCTCAAACACTCAAGTCTGATTAGTTTCTAGCAAGAGAAATTCTCAAGAAGAATATTTGGAACATCAAGCATCAACTATCAAGCTCAGCATCAAGTCTTCAAGGCATAGTATCTCTTGATACTCCCTTAGTGCTTCTTAGCACTTGGATCATAAGCTCACTCAAGAACAACTCATTTTTTATCCTATCTCATCTTCTTATTGTAATACCCTAATTGATCAAATCTCTTGTAAGTCTTAACCCCTTTGTAAAAGGATAGACACTACCCAAGTACGCTCGTGGTAAGACCTCCTTTAAAATGAGTGAACTTGAGCAAATAGCTAAATTCAATGGTGAAGGCTTTCATGCCTGGAAGGAAAAGACCATGTACCACCTCATGAGGAAAGACCTCTGGGATCTCTTTGAAGATGATGAAGGTGATGCAGATGGCATGAAAGAAGATTTAGAAAGCAGTATCCTTGTAGTAGCTCCACCAAAAACCAAAGAATGAAAGAAGATGAATAACAAGGCACTAGGCATCATTGCCCGAGGACTAAGTGATGATGTGCTACATCATATCTCTAGCATCAGAGATGCTAAAACTTATTGGGAGGAACTTGACAGGATCTTTGGTACCCAAGAAAATAATTCAAAGGTAAAATTACTCATGTAGTTTTACAAACTGGATATGAAAGATAGTGCCTCCCTGACCATACACATTAACAAGTTCAAGATTGTAAAAACCCAGCGTGCAACTCTTAAGAAGAATATTGATGAAGATGAATGTGGGAGCTTTCGCTCAACCGCCAAGACCCACGGACCGCTTATTGATTCAAGCGTTCCAAGCCGAGCACTAATGGCTACCTCTCACATAGCCGACGCGCCATCCATATCTACGGGTGTAGTGAGCTTACCTCCGTGCCGTTCGAGTTACCTCCTCTCCCGCGCACTCCGGTAGCTCCACGATCCAAGTGCAAGCTCCATCCTCAAGCTCCACGCTCCAAGCTCCATTGCCGCGAGCAAGACAAGAGAAGAGAAGAGAAAAGAAGAAGAGAGGAGAAGATGGAGAGCTTCTCCTCCTCGGTCCCTCATCCTCACACACTCACTCCCTCACACTCTCACACTCCCTCTCTCAAGCACAAGCTCAAGCAAGCAAGAACAAGAACAATAAGAAGAAGAGGAGAGCTACTTTTGGCCACACACAAGAATGGGCTTTTCATTCACTTTTCAACTTTATATACAAAACCCTAAATCCCTTTTGGGCGGTCATCCCCTTTTCCCTTTTTACATGGCCGGCCATAGCCTAGGCCCTTTTTCCCATTGTCCTTCTATCTTCCTAGCTTCCTTTCCACCGCCCATCTACATTTACAAATCGCACGGGTGAGAGCCCGACGCTCTTTTACAAGATTTCAGGGTGCGCCTTTTTATTTTAAAATGCGCCTTTCCCCTTTTGCCTTTGCCTTGGACTTTTAAGGTTGCCCTTGCGCTTTTGGCCTTTTCTCCTTTTCTTTCTTCAGTCGGGCTACCTTTTTTCCGCCTTTGCCCTGCATCTTTTCCACTTCCTCTTGCTTTCTTCGTGTTGGGGTTAACATTACCCCCCTCCTAGACGAGTGCCAGTCCCATGGCACTCACCGTCGTAGGTAGCAGGCTGTAGCATGCACCGAAGATGTGGGTGACAAGGACGCCTGTGGTGTCCGTGGAGGAGTGTTGGTGGTGGTGTGGCAAAAGGTCCTGGGGGACCTGCTGGTGGCCAAGGTGGCTGGTGGAAGGTTGTTGGAGTTGGTGGTAGGGCATGCTGTGTTGGGGATTGCATGGATGGCCAGCACAAGTGTTGGTTTGTTGGGGATTCTGCGCATGACGATTCCTTGCGGGCTTGTCGGATGGTAAGGGACAAGCATTCAAAGTTGAGTGTTGATAAGGAGCAATTGGAATTTCGTTGGAGGCTTCAATGCCTGCAATTTGAAAACCTCTCGTGTGATCTCTCCCTAAGGGGTAGTGCTAGTCTTCTTATCGTGCACAAGACATATTTGATTAGTTTGGGAGACAGGTCGAACCCTAAGCAAGCTGAGAGTATTGTCCTGCACTTGAGGACCCAAACTGTGCATATACTTTGGTGCAGATATAATGTAAGTGCTCGTGCATACTTAGATATTACATAGTTAGAAGACCGTGGGCTAGTTTCTCATAACAATTCGTGGATGAAGCAAAGTTGTCCGTGTTGAGAAGAAGTACACGTGAAGGTATATGAGACATTCTTTGCATTGTGACTGCACGACGGAGCATAACTGAATACAGGGACACCGCACTTTCAGGAGCTGGAAACCATTGGACTTGCTTGATGAGTGCGGTGTACTTTTCTTGGCCAATCGTGCGGTGCTT
The DNA here is from genome assembly GCF_053477565.2 of Lygodium microphyllum. Lineage (NCBI taxonomy): Eukaryota > Viridiplantae > Streptophyta > Polypodiopsida > Schizaeales > Lygodiaceae > Lygodium > Lygodium microphyllum. Next base: position 31,966,787 of record NC_141162.1, on the reverse strand, counting down.
ATCACCACTGATTGCAATGGTACTAAGGCAGAGTGCAAAAGAAAATTGTGCAAGTGGGTCAGGGTGACAGGTCTAACCCTAGGCGAGACAAGCTCCCCAGGTATGTCCTGCCCTTGATGTGCCCTGAACAATTGTGGGTGATTGTAGGGGGCTAGGGGACTAGGGACGAAGCTGGTCGACCAAGGTCACCAGACGTACCTAATTGAGGACCCCTAGGTGCTGTGCTGTGATCATGGGTGCTCTTTATTTTTCCATTCAATTCTTTTTTTATTTTCTTCTTTTTTTTCTTTTTTTTTTCTTTTTTTTTTCTTTTTCTTTTTCTTTTTCTCTTTTTTTTTTTTTTGATTTTGCCTGAGTACAATCATTACAATATGTTGAGGCTATCAGCCTTTCAATGGGTTGGAAAATGTCAAGCTTCGAAGGCTCAGAAAATGAGTAGTACAATGATGATGGTGCCCTAGCCTCGCTGTTAGAGAAGCATTTGGTGAAAGGGGGAGATACACTTGAGATATTGCAACCCTCCTTGCGGCACATGAGATGCTGGTACAATTGAGGTAACGACTGCCGTGAGCCAACTATAGAGCCTAACTCAGAAAGGGAGCGTGGCAATGTGGGCGATTGGCAAGGGTGCTTTCGGTAGCGTGCCTTTGTCGCGGCTTGCTATGGGGTTGTGGGTGTTGCGGTGATTGGCATCGAGCATTTTCGCACAGGGACCTGTATTATCCTGCATCCACTTGTCGCTTCATGAGAGCATATGCATTGTGTATGCCGCAACTATAATAAACCAGTGCAATGCAAGGAGACATCACTTATTTGAATTCTATGGTGTTGACTAGACATTTATCACCTGCGCTTGATTAGCTTTTTCCTTTGCTAAAGACGTAGCATATATTAAACGCAGATATAATAAGTTCATCCAAGTCAGGAACATGTCAACACTTAACAAGTCGGGAACACTTAACCATTAAAACCCAAAAGTCCTGGCCAGTTATCATTTGATAAGCCCTTTATGCATTATGGGCTACTCGATTTGTACGAGGCAGGGCGAGTCTGGATGGCCGGGTGATTGGGGCTCTGCTGGTGTGGGGCTCCCGTGGGGGCGAGCAGGGAACATGTCAGCCGGGATATGAATGGTGTAATCCTGGCTCGCTACCGTCTCCAGAATTTCTTTAAATAATTCATTAAATTCTTCTTTTTCCCGATCTGCCCTTTTTGCCTTTGAGCGTCTGGGGCCCGAGCAGGAGCTGGGAGTGCGCACCACTAGTGCTGCCACCTGTTGCGCGTTTCGAGTCTCGACTTTCTTGACTCAAGGATTCTTCGGCCTTCGCCCTGGGCAATGTCGCTTAGGGCCTCGCTTCTTGGCATACCTCTTGATGGTGGGCACATAGCGCTCCGGTGGAGGGGCGCGTGCCACATGCTCTCGCCTTCTGCGAAGAGCGTCTTTGCAAGCCAACTCTTCATGAGTCTCCATGCGTTCCACCAAAAAAGGAAACCTGCTAGACGCACTCCAAGGGTCAGACCTTGATACAAGATACAACTGTTTGTATGAAAGGGATTTTAGTGTGGTTTATCAAGCGCATGTGACAAGAAGGGGAGGGGTGAGGCATGCAGTGTTTTGTCGTAACGGGATGGCCCCCATGATGATGTTCGTTTTGCCTCCAGCCATTAGCCAATATTGGCTTTTCCTAAGTTGTGTGGACTGGTTGTCATGGAGTGGGATAGGGCACATCCTCGGAAGGATAGACCAAAAAGGGAAAAAGGTGTATAGAAAGGGGCTGCACTCTGTCTACACCATCAGTGTTGTTGGTCAAGGCTTCCTATGGCGGTAACGTGGGTTGCATGCCCTTCACTTGGAGGTCGGAATGGTCACACGACTTTTAAATGTGTGATGAGAAGAGGACTTGAGGAGGTTAGCCTGTTAGAACCAACTCTTCTCCCTGCGCTTGACTATCATTACTTGTGTGTGTTGATATTGTTTATACAAGGTGATACAAAAATCAGTGTTTATTTATATACATATCTATGAATCCATGTCACATCATGAGGATAAGAACCAAGTGTAGAACTCGGGGTTGTACCGGAGCATGGCACACGCATCTAGTATTCGTGGCAGCTAACTTAATACTGATAGATATTTTGCCACGTCGAGTAGTACGGAACCTTGACCGAGTCTACTGGCAATATGTAACTCCTCCTCGGTGAGAACCTTATCAATCAAAGGGCCCTGTAGCCTAGCCCCAGCCAAGTCTGCACCCTGAATGTCAGTGAGCACTCGAAGGGAAGTTGGTGCCACGTAGGTTGGGTCTCTTTGAGATCGCCATTTGGCCAATCGCTCTTCTGAGACCGTCATGATCTGGGCCCCTAGTTCGGCCATTACGACGCGGCTTTCGCACCAACGCCGCTCAAATTGACTCTGGCCTGCTGACAGTCACTTTAGTAGCTCTATGTCTACGAGATTCGGTCGACATAGCACTTCATTGAACGTGACAGTTAAGCGCAGTTCGTCGGCTTCCTCATCAGATATGAGTCGCATATGTTCATGCAGGAGCCTGTCGTAGTGCCCGTTAAGATGTTCTTGTTCTTCCCACGATAGAGGAAAGGTCAAGTAATCTCCAAGCTGCTCCTTGGGGATCGTGCCCATGTCCGCAAGGATGTAGACACACGCGACCACTTTGAGCTTAGCCTCCAACTCAGTTAAGCATTCTGCGACACTTCTATGTTCAACGAGGGCTTGCTCGGTTGCTATCTCATGCACAGTTCTAAGAGCTTCCTTATGCTTTAGCATGGCTGGGGGCTCAGGCCTAGACGAGCAAGATTGGTCAACGCTAGTTTTTCTTATGCTCTTAGGGTTCTCACGGTTCTCCTGAGGTTTTGCTGCTATTTTGTCATGGTTCTCCTCGGATGTGACTGGTACAGATTGGTCACCCTATTGTGACAGCGTTGTATCCACTCTTGATTGATCAATGTGAGTTCTATTGTCAGTGGATAGAGTGTTGTAAGCAACTGTTGATGGCAACAATTGCTTTGGTTTTTCAGAGCACACGGATGTGTCTGAGGGTTCACCGCTATTAGGAGAGGCATTAATGGGTTCATTGGTGGGTGGACTCGATGCTTTATTCATCGGCTCTCCGGTGCTCTTCGTCTCAGTGTTCTTGGGGTCCACAACCACCTGCAATTGCTGTTGTTTTCGCTGTTTTCTCCTTTGTTTCCTGGTTCTTGAAGGTGCATCTCTTGTCAATTCAGGATTCTAGACTAGGCCACCCGTTGACGTGCTTGGTTGGGCCTCAGCATTCTCTCTCTCTAGTGTGTCCTTGTGGGACATAGTCATGGCCTGCTAAATAGCCTTACCAAGCTGTGAGGGCACAACTGCCTCCCTTTTCTGGGAGTCTAGCTCTTCAGCCAACTCCCTTGAGTTTAACTCCTCCCGCCTAGGCTTTAGGCCCTCCGAAAGTGCTGGAGTTTTTGAGGAAGTTGGTTGTGACACTTCTTCCATAGGTGAACTTCTAAGGACATGTTCCATAAGGGGCATTGTCACGGCCAAGGGCTGTGACTGGTGTGATCCCTGATTGGAAGTTGGGGCAGCTGGTTTAGCGGGCTGGCTACCCTTGCTGGGTTGTGGTGTCAAGTCCTTAGGGCCATTAGAAGTGGTCGTTGCTCTTAGAGCATTCCCTTGTGTAGGCCGAATAGTATCAGTTGAGCTAGCCACCTTAGGTTGCATAGGCATACCCTTGGGCCGAGAGCCACAGACGGTGTCGTGTCCTGCCTATTGGACATTTGGAAGCCTTGATGTAGGTTGAGATTGGGATTGAATAGCCGCATCTGACGAGTGTTGTGCTTCCTGTGTCCGTGTAGGGGAAGTGGGTGTAGGAGACTTCGGACTCCTAAGTGGCTTTGACACTGGCTTGGAGATTTGCTCATGGCTGTTAGATGATTTTGCTATTTGCTTTGTTGAGCATTTAACCTTGCCATGAGCAATGTTGTGCCTATGATGCTTGCTATCCTCTTGGGGAATCAAAAGCTCCCTGGGCACTAGCGGCTTCTGAGTATCTTCAACGATTACATCTGGCATCTGCTTGTCAAGCACGCTAGGCCGAGGATCTACCCTCCGATTGGTCCCATTTGGCTTCTTGATTTTGGCCATGAGGGGCTCGGTCACTCCACTGTTGTTGACTCGAGACCTGATTTTTCGCTTAGATCTCCTTCTACCTTTTTTGCTCTTGATGCACTCTGGCCTTCAGTCGACCAGGGAGGTTTAGCAAGGGGTTTTGGCACCCAAATCCATCGGTTGCCTGCATAATACCCTTGAGCCCGAAGCAACGCCTTGGATATCCATCGTGGCGTTGTGCTAGCTCTCCATCGATGCTTGCATCTATAAGGCTTGGGCTTCTTTTGGGGTCTTCTACGATATTTGTAAGTCCAAAGCCTGCTGTCCTTGGCATTGTCTCTTGACCTTCTTGGTTCAGGCATGGCCTCCCTCACTGGCTCTCGTTGTTCGACCTGTGCTTGTATTAACTCTTCCAACAAGTCCTTGCTCTCATTACTAGGCTTGCTTGGTATGTCAGAATGCTCCTTCCCCTTCCTTTGATGTTTGGTGAGGTCACCCTTGCCAAATGTTGTGATTATCCTCACACCTGGTAGTGTTAGGTGTATCCTCTGTGCTATATAGTCGGCTTCACACTTTGTTGCCTTTTTGAAGGGCCTTACTAGGAGGATTTCCTTTCCACAATTCTCGCTATTTGGAGGAACATAGAACAGGACTGGCAAGCTTTCTGTTTCAATAGTTACAAGGATTCTGCACTTCCCTAGAAGTGCTTGTGGGTGTTCCCCGTAAGGGTTAAGAGTTGCATTAGTCGGTTTGAGCTCTGGTTGACCTAGTAGAGTCCATGCTTCAAAAGTCAAGATATTGAAATCTGCTCTTTCATCAATGAGAGCATCAACACTATGCTCTCTTTCTGCAGTGAGTTTGACCCTAAGATAAGCAGGTGGTACTATGTCTTCATCTTCTGGGTCTTGGCTTGTAAATTTAAGCCTTCTGACAAATGCCCTTGAGTTCTCGACTGCACGACCATATGTGGATTCTCCACTGCTGTCTTGGATCGTCAGTGCAGTGCTATTCAAGGTACATCTCTCGTCAAGAGTGTCATGTCTAGTCATCTTCGCATTTGTAGCTTGCTGAAGTTGCATTTTGCTCTGACTAGACACGGTTTGAACACAATGTCTTTGTGTCCTCGTGGTGTGGCCTTTTTGCCCTTGATGGCTAGATTGGCCCATTGAGGTTCTAGGGTCTCTGTTTGTCTCTATTCGGGTATGGGCTTTTGGCTGCTCTCTTGCAAGTGGGACTCCATGCTCATGTAGAGCCATTGCTACGCTAGGGTCCAATTTGGAAGGCCTGTCACGGCGCGTGTTTTCTCTCCAACCTACTCGAGGGAGGTGCGGAGGGGGCAGAGCCCCCTCTGGGGGGGTTCGGGGGGGCAATCCCCCCCGGCCCGAAGGGTCGTTACGGTAGACGCCATATGCAATTTGGAGGACCGTTTATAGCCAAATTTTCTAAATTTTAGCCCAGTGATGGATCTGTGATGTGCCTTTAGCTCTACGTAGCCTTGGGGTCAATCTCGGGGTTTAGATGTGTCAGAATTTGTGTTCTGGATACCTGTCCGATTTTGACAGTTTTTTGGTCCGATCCTAAGATGTCCGATTTTCAGGAGTCCGATTATCAGAATCGGACGTCCGATTTTGGGTGGGTCCAATCGGACTAGTGGTCCGATTCTGGTCACGTCTGATTCTAGGAGTCGGATCAAAAAGTGGTCCGATTCTGGTTGGTCCGATTCTGGGACTCGGACGGCCTGGTCCGATTGTGAGTGGTTCGATTATGGACTCATCCGAGTGTCCGAGTGGGACGGGTTGGTCCGAGCGTCCGATTATGGACCGGTCCGAGTGGTCCGAGTTCGAGTGGTTCGAGTGCCATGTGGCACGTCCGATCGGGTTGGTCCGATTCTGGGAATCGGACCAGACTGGTCCGACTCACTCTCAGTCGGGCGGTCCGATTCTGAAAATCGGACGGTCCGACTCCAGAACTCGGGTGGTCCGATTCTGGGAATCGGACCACAGCGAGTTGGTCCGAGTGCGTCGGCCGACGGGCGCGATTCCTATGCGTTTGACCCCTCCTCACTGTCTGGTGCACACAATCACCACAGACTTTCTAAATCTCATCAGGGCACTTGTTGGAAAACACCAGACTCACCTGGAGCGGCACGAATCACCGATGCCTAGGAATCGGGGCAGCGCTTCCTCATCCTGTGAACCAGCAGTTCTCTGTCTCTCTCTCTCTCTCACACAAGGAAAACCAAGGAATGAGGTCTGTCCTGGCCTCCTAGGCCTCTTAAGGTCCTTTCCTAGCACTACAGAACCTCACAGCTAGTTCCCCATCCTTGTCTCACCCAGAACTTGAATCTGGTCCCCTGTTTCCCTGTTTTAGCATGTTATACAGCAACAGAAAACCCTGCTGTTTGCTTGTTTTTTTCTTCTTTTTCTCTGTTTTTTTCCTACCCTAAATGCATCCAATTCAGAAAATAAATACCTATACTACTCCATTCCACAACATAAATCACAGAAAGCAAAAAACCTACTTGCCAAGGAGATCAAATACCATCTTCAACCCCCTCGCTTCCTACCTATCTACCTCAAGCACCGATTCGGGGGAAACCCCTTACGTTGATGCTCGATTCAAAGCGCGCAAGTGCTCAAGGCTTGAATCCGTTGTCCCGGCAACGGAACCAAAATGTGGGAGTTTTCACTCAACCGCTAAGACCCACGGACTGCTTATTGATTCAAGCGTTCCAAGCCGAGCACTAATGGCTACCTCTCACATAGCCGACGCGCCATCCATATCTACGGGTGTAGTGAGCTTACCTCCGTGCCGTTTGAGTTACCTCCTCTCCCGTGCACTCCGGTAGCTCCACGATCCAAGTGCAAGCTTCAAGCAAGCTCCATCCTCAAGCTCCACGCTCCAAGCTCCATTGCCGCGAGCAAGACAAGAGAAGAGAAGAGAAAAGAAGAAGAGAGGAGAAGATGGAGAGCTTCTCCTCCTCGGTCCCTCACCCTCACACACTCACTCCCTCACACTCTCACACTCCCTCTCTCAAGCACAAGCTCAAGCAAGCAAGAACAAGAACAAGAAGAAGAAGAGGAGAGCTACTTTTGGCCACACACAAGAATGGGCTTTTCATTCACTTTTCAACTTTATATACAAAACCCTAAATCCCTTTTGGGCGGTCATCCCCTTTTCCCTTTTTACATGGCCGGCCATAGCCTAGGCCCTTTTTCCCATTGTCCTTCTATCTTCCTAGCTTCCTTTCCACCGCCCGTCTACATTTACAAATCGCACGGGTGAGAGCCCGGCGCTCTTTTACAAGATTTCAGGGTGCGCTTTTTTATTTTAAAATGCGCCTTTCCCCTTTTGCCTTTGCCTTGGACTTTTAAGGTTGCCCTTGCGCTTTTGGCCTTTTCTCCTTTTCTTTCTTCAGTCGGGCTACCTTTTTTCCGCCTTTGCCCTGTGTCTTTTCCACTTCCTCTTGCTTTCTTCGTGTTGGGGTTAACAATGAAGCAATATTTGTACTGCTTGTAAGTGTAAATAAGGATCCATATGAGAATCTTGTGTCCACCCTAAGTAATGTTCCAAGTCTCTCACTTAAAAATATTGAGCACTCACTACTTGATGGATAAATAAATGTTAAAAGCAAGGATGCAAAGAAACACACCACCAACAACAATCTTTTGTCCACTAAGGGCACTTATGGAGCAAGAGGCCCTGGTCGAGGACTCAGCACCAACAACAAAAAGGATCATATTATATGTCATTACTGTGGCAAGATTGGCCATATAGTCAGTGAATGTTTCCACAAGAGAAGAGCACAACAGATAAAAATGATCACCACCAGAACCAATTCATGAATGAAGAAGAAGAAGATGCTTCTGCTACCATCAACAACTCTAACAGAATTTCTAAAGAAGTTTCATTGTATCTTTCATATGTTTTTCCCATAGTGGATCTCTATTTTTCCCTTAGTGGACCTGCTTTGTAAGAACCCTTGCCAAAGATGTAAAGTTTCAAGCTTTAACTTGACTAGGCTACCTATGAGCTAGTCTCTTAGCCCATGTCATCATGTAGTGGGGAAAGCCAGCAAGTATAGGAACTCATCATTTGAGCGGGGGTGTTGAGAAATGACAAATGATGTATGCTCCAGGAAGAGCTATCCTGAATCCCATATGCACAGTGAGGAGAGTGGAACAATCCAACTTCTATAAAGCATTGTACTTGACTATCACTTTCATAATGATGAATACAATATCATGATGCTTTCCTCTTTTAGTTAGTGTCATTGTCAGTCCAATACACAAGATTTTCTTTATGAGTCCAAGATTCCATATTGGAACCTAATTTACTTGTGTAACAGTTGTCTACTCATTGTCCATGTCAACATGAATTTAGTCTTTATCTTCCAACCTCCATAGCTTCTGCCATGCTTCAGATCCAACAATTTATCACAAACAAATCAAGGAACTTCTTGAGATGGGATTCATTGAACCTAGTTCTTTACCCTATGCATCTCCAGTCTTGTTAGTAAAAAAGAAAGATGGATCTTTCAGGATGTGCATTGATTACATGGATCTTAACAAGATCACAGTAGTGAAGAACATGTATGCAATACCCAAGAGTGATGATTTGCTTGATGATCTTAAGGGGGCTAGATTCTTTATGAAGATTTATTTGAGGTCAGGGTATCATCAGATCTGCATGCGAGAGGGTGATGAGATCAAGACTCCTTTTAGGACTAATCGAGGGCTTTATCATTTCTTAGGGATGCCATTTGGTCTTACAAATGCTCCATTTACCTTCTACAGTCTAATGAATAAGATTTTGCAGCCTTTCCTCTTTCACTTTGTCTTAGTCTTCTTTGATGACATTCTGATTTACAGTAAGATCCTTTAGGACCACCTATCACACATGAGGAAGGTTTTTGATGTATTGAGACATCACAAACTCTTTGCTAAGGAGAAAAAATGCTCTTTCATGTAGACTGAAGGGGAATACTTGGTACATATTGTTAGTGAAAAAGGGATACATGCTGACCCCAAGAAGGTGCAGTGTATTTAAAGATTGGCCAACACCTACTACTACTACTTCTCTTAGAGGATTTCTTGATCTGTCTTCATTCTATCACTGATTCATCAAGCATTATGTGGCTATTACAGCTCCTTTGGCTGACAAGTTGAAGAAGGAATCTTTCTTTTGGGATGTCTTGCAGATAATAGTGTCAACCAGTTAAAGGAACTCCTTACTTCTGCTCCTATTCTAGTATGCCCATTTTTTTTTTAGTTTACCATACAGTGTGATGCCAGTGGTGGCTGAGGCATTGGGGTTGTTTTGTTACAAGAGCATGGAGTGATTGCCTTTGAAATCCATAAGCTTACAAATAAAGAAATGTCCATGAATGTTTATGACCAAGAGATGTTGGCTATCTTGCATGCAATAAAGAAATGGCACCATTATTTGTATGTCAGCCGATTCAAAGTTCAGAGTGATCACAAGGTTCTTAAGTATTTCCTTACTCAATCTAATCTTACTCCTAAGTAGCGCAGGTGGGTAGCTACACTGCAAAATTATGATTTTGATATCACTCATACAAGGGGCAAAGACAATATAGTGGTTGATTCTCTTTCTCATATGTGGGATTGCAAAGTTTCAAAAATTACTGAGCTACATAATGATTGGATTGAAGAATTACAGGAGGCTTATCTTTTGGATGAAGAGTTCAGCCATATTTTTCAGAAATTACAGCAAGGTCTCATGGAAGATAACTCACATTATTAGCTTTAAAATGGCCTTATCTAGTTAAATGGAAATATTGACATTCCCTCTACCTCTTCTTTTACACAAAAATTTATGGAGGAGTTGCATTCTTTGCCTTTAGCTGGACACTTTGGAGTTTTCAAGACCTATGATAGGATTAGCAAAATCTTCTAAGAAAGGGTTGTGGAAAGATGTCAAGGACTTTGTCATGAAGTGTATGCCTTGTCTCAGCAGAATAAGGATAGGATCCATAAGCAGGTGGTTTGTTGCAGCCATTACCCATTCTTATAGGTAAATGGACGCACATTACCATAGACTTCATTACTGGCTTGCCTATTACCAAAAAGGGATGGAATAGTATATATGTGGTGGTGGATAGACTCACCAAGGCAGTCCAATTCATTCCAAAAAGACCCAATTTACTATTTCTCAAGTGGCCAATTAGTTTTCATGGAGCTGATTTCTAGACTACATGGATTACCACAAGTGATTATTCATAACAGAGACTCAAAGTTCATGAGTAACTTTTGGTAGGCGATATTCACATCCATGGGCACTAAATGGCTCCTTCTATGGCCTATCATCCACCACAGATTGATGGACAGACAGAAATGATAAATAAGTGATTGGAGACTTATCTTTGCCATTTCTATTATGATGTCCAAAATTCATGGGATTCGTGGTTACATTTGGCTGAGTTTGCCTACAACAACTCCACCCATGCTAGCATTGGAGTTTCACCCTTTCATGCTATGTATGGCTATAAGGTGCCCTTACCCTTAGTCATCTTTAATGAAACAATCAACCCTCATGGAAAAGAAAAGTTGAAAAGAATGCAGACCCTTCTTCCGCAGTGGAAGATGAATCTTAGGAAAGCTCAAGACCAAATGAAGGTGTATGCTAATGAGAAGAGGGGACCTTTAGGGTTCCAAAAAGGAGAATTGGTTTTATTGAAGGTGCCCAAGTCTAGGTACTCTACTTTGAAAGATGGATCCAATAACAAGTTGCTCGTAGATTTTATGGCCCCTATCGGATCCTGAAGTGCATTGGAGACTTGGCATATAGATTGGAGCTACCCTCTTCGAGTAAGATTCATAATATATTCCATGTTATTTAGCTCAAGCCTTTATATGGTGATCTTGTTGATACAGTTGATGACCTACAACCTATTGATGAGGAAAGTCTTATTTAGTACATCCCAAAGGCTATCATAGGTCAGTGAGAGAGAAGAAGCTTTGATCTCATTCCATCATTGAATATTTGATCAAATAGAGAGGTTTAACACTGACTCTCTCTCCTTTTTCTCTCTCTCTAGTTCACTTCTCTCTCTCTCCTTTTTCTGCACTCTAACTCTCTCTCCTTTTTCTCTCTCTCTAGTTCACTTCTCGACACTCACTAATGCTCTCTCACAATAGTACATTGGAATAATGAAGAAAAAATAACACTCCATAATCCCCCTTTGGTCATGGATACCCCTCCCAAGAGGTATGTCTGATATGAAGAGTCACCAAAGCCACTATAGTATCCCTTTGTAGCTCAATAGTGTCACTGCCACTTTAGTCTTTTCTTGAGTCTTTAGCAGCTGCTTCTTCCACTTCTTTGAGCTATTTTGAACTTGTATTCATCTCTTTCCAAGACTAGAAAATTTTTCCAAGCTACACATTCATTCCACTGGATACTTATAGAGGCATATAGAGTACCTACAGAAGCTCAATAGAAGGTCTATAGTACAATATAGAAGGTCATCATAAAGCATTCAACTCAACTAAAACCATTCAAAACCATCAAGAATCATTCAATAAGCTTTCAAATACCCTTGAAATCCATCAATCATCATTCCAACCTCATACAAAAAGAAATTAGAACAAAATAGAAGCTAAACATAACCAATGAGAACCTATCAAGCACTCAATAGTACCTTTCAGCACATCATATCTCCATCGATGAATGACATCATGAGCTTCTCATCTGCAACTACTCCTTTTCCTTTAGCATACATAGCATCATCCATTGCAAGAATTTCAACATCTAAAGTAAACATTTGGCCAACTCTACTTCCTTTTGCAACCAACCTGCATTTATCATTAAAGTCTTCTACAAAACAACCTTTTGCATTGAATCAGACCTGTAACCCCTGCTCTATCATTTGGCCAACAGACACTAGATTCTTTGTAATTAATGGCACATGTAATAGATCCATCAAAATCTTTGTCTAGCCATCATACAAGGACAAGGGAACCTTTCCAATGTGTGAAATTGGGTGGCATGAATCATCACCCGTCTGCACATAACCTGGGTTTTGTAAGTCCTGCATCTCTCCAAACCATTCAACATGACTGGTCATATGATTAGATGTGCCTAAATCGACATACCATACATCATCATGTGTCCCCTTTCCTGTAATCACATTCATCATATGCTGCATAACAAACAGACACTCATTTTTTTCTTCATTCTGTCGTGAGCCCATTGCCATCTCTCCTAATAGTAGTGAAACCTCAGACACATCCATGTGTTTTGATAAGTCAGAGCAACCATTACCATCAACGGTTGCTTGCAACACTCAATCCACTGACAACAGAACTCGCATTGACCAATCAAGAGTGGATACAACACTGTCACAACAGGGTGACAGGACTATACCGGTCACATCGAAGGAGAACCATGATACAATAGTAGCAAGGCCTCAGGAGAAACATGGAAACCTCAAGAGCATGAGCAATCCTAGCATTGACCAATCTTCCTCATCTAGGCCTGAGCCCCCAACTATGCTAATGCCTAGGAAAACTCCTAGAAGCTTGCATGAGATAGCAACCGAGCAAGCCCTCGTTGAACATAGAAGTGTCGTAGAATGCTTAACTGAGTTGGATGCTAAACTCAAAGTATTCGCACATGTCTATGTCCTTGCAGACATGGATCATTCCCCAAGAAGGAGCTTGGAGAATACTTGCCATTTCCCCTATCCTGGAAAGAGCAAGAATATCTTGACGAGCACTATGATAGGCTCCTGTAAGAACACATGCGACTCACCTCTGACGAGGAAGCCGACAAACTACGCTTAACTATAACATTCAATGATGTGCTCTGCCAACCAAATCTCTTAGAGATAGAGCAACTAAAGAGACAATTAGAGGGTCGAAGTCAATTTGAAAAATGTTGGTTTGAAAGCTGTGTTGCAATGGCCGAACTAGGAGCCCAGATTATGACAGTCTCAAAGGAGTGATTGGCCAAATGGCGTTCTCAAAGAGACCCAACCTATGTGGCACCGACTTCCTTTTGAGTGCTGACTACCATTCGGGGTATGGAAACGGCCGGTTGTGGAGAGAAGGGTGGAGGAGAAGGCATAGTACTCGTGAGCCGCGAGGATAAAGAAACGGCCGTGTGTGGAGTGGAGAGTGGAGGAGAAGGCATTGTACTCGTGAGCCGCGAGGATAAAGAAACGGCCGGATGTGGAGTGGAGAATGGAGAGGGCATAGTACTCATGAGCCGCGAGGATAAACGAATGGCCGAGGGTATAGTGGAGAGTGGAGAAGGCACAATACTCGTGAGCCGCGAGGATAAAGAAACGGCCGGATGTGGAGTGGAGAGTGGAGGAGAAAGCAGAAGACTCGTGAGCCGCGAGGATAAACGAATGGCCGAGTGTGGGGAAGAACAGGATGGAGAAGAGGGAAAAGGTACGAAGGAGCGGACAAAGAAAAAACTTATTGATACTGCAAGACTCAAGGCGAAGGGGGAGACAGCAGAGTCGATCCCGGAGCCCCAACAAACCAAGTCAGCTAGCAAGGGAAGGCATGTATGCTTCAGCAATGAGCTGCAGGTGTTCTCTTGCGAAACTGATGCGTTCAAAGATTGTGCAAAAGTGGCTGATTACGAGGGAAGCGAGCCCTCATACAGCAGAGAAGACGGGGGTACTGGGGTGCCCCTTGTGTGGACAGATGGCGACGAGTGGATCTTCTGGAATGGGACTCAAGTTGCGGAGGTGCACGAGGCTGGGGACCTTGTACTTCGGATGAGAGTGTCTTTCAGGGAGTCCACTTCAAACTTGAAGTCTACTTGCACGTTCAAGCCTATTCCGGTCTCAGGGCCAAAGGGTTGCAACCTGCTGGGTGACATCATCGTGGTCGGATGGCCTCATGATTGAGCCGAGCAAGTTGCGCGGAGGCTTCACCCTCCAGAGGATCAAAGACAGATTCGGCTCAACAAGGAGCCTAACTCATCTGCCGAGGCCAAGTGTGAAGGTTTGGTCTCAACATGTGCCCATAAGGTTTATCTCGGCAAGAGAAGGCCAACGCTCTCAGCCAAAGAAATGGACTTGGCTGTGAGGGCAAGGCGGTATGCGGCAACCCCGTGTTTCGACTTGTGCAAGCTATTCTGTTCTTACTTGCAAAATCAGGCCAGTCGGGGCAATTTCGAGGTGGACACAGCGAGAGAGATGGCCCTCGCATTGCAAGCTAGACGGTTTGATGGCTTTCGTCAAGCCCATCTAACTTACAGGCAGGTGATCCAGCTCAATCTAGCCAAGTGGGGCCTCTTAGTGCAAGCCGGCGCAGTATGGCAACCTTGTAGCAATGGCCTCTGCATTTACTTGCGCATCATAGGGATAGATCGGGCCAGAGAGGGCCAACACAAAAGGCTTCGGCAGACGTGTGCACTCAAGTCGGATGTGGCCAAGCAGGGCTCAAAACATAGGAGGATAAAACATGCGGGGACAATGGACCTCGCCAGGAGAGCGCGCCGACACTCAGCACCACAGGTAAAATCCAAGCGCTTCGCAGGTAAACTCCCGAAGATCCGTGCCAGACAGGGCACTCCTAAAAGGAAAAGAAGGACCAAGGATGGCGCGGCTAAGTGGGATCGGGCGTTCCGCGCAAGACGACATGCGGTGTTTGCAAAGAGACGATCTACTACTGAAGGAGCCGCAAAGTCCAACATCCCATGCGCGCCACGAAGAATTAAGGAGCGTGGTGGTGGACTACTTCATGCTGGAGCGATGGATAGAGCAAGAAGAGCAAAGAGGTACGTGGCCTTACAGCGCATCACCACGACATCCTCCAACAAGGCATCATCGACTGATCCGGCTACGAAGAGCCCAACAAAAGAAAGAGCTTGCGACGTCAACACCACACTTTAGCATTGGGAAGATCCAACCGGGTGGAGGCGTCTCAAGGCGGCTTGTAAGTATACTTGAGAGCATAACTATGTAGGGGCATTCGTATAGTTACCTTCACTTTTTTGAAGCTAGGTAAGAGGGTTGGGTTTATTCTTGTAAATAACAAACTCTTAGTACCTACTCAACTCGAAGTGGGCTTCGAGTTTTTTGTAGGGGGGGTGTGTATAGGGGAGGTACCCTACTCGAGGCTTGGCTCTCCTTGGGCGCGTCGCGGCATGGGGCCGTCGTGCGTGTCGCTTGGGCATGGTTAAGTGGCTCGGGGCTTCCCCCAGGAATAGGTGAGTGGGGATGGTGAGTGCAAACAGTGAGAGTGAGGGGGATGGGTAGTCTTTTTCATGGGGCGAGAGGTGAGTGGGGTGTTGGCCCATTATGAAGGGTTTCATGCATGAGCCCTTGCGTAAGCACCAAGAACTTTCAAGTGCCTTGAGGAAAAAGCTCCTTGCCCGTTGGGGGGAGATATCATGGTGGACTATGGAACCGTGTCGCGTTGCCGTGCCGAGTCGCGCTGAGGTGCCGTGTTGAGTTGAGAAACCGTGCCGTGTTATGTTGGGGAACCATGTCGCGTTATGGTGAGATGTCGTGTTATGGTGCCATGTTGAGGCCCAAGGGGCGTGATATGCCATGTTTTGATGTGTTATGGTGCCGAGGCATGTTGTGGTGGTTTTTGGAGTCCGTGACACTTGGTATCAGAGCACTCTCTGGCTGATAAGATTCTCATTGAGGAGGAGTTACATGTTACCAATAGACTCAGACAAGGTACCATGCTACTCGATGTGGCAAAATATCTATCGTTATTGAGTAAGCTGCCACTAGTACTGGATGTGTGTGCCATGCTCTAGTACAATCCTGAGTTCTACAATTGGTTTTTGTCCTCACGAAGTGACATGGATTTGTAAATATGTACATAAATAAACAATGAGTTTTGTGACCCTGTATAGATAATATCAACACATACAAGCAATGATAGTCAAGCACAGGGAGAAGAGTTGGGTTTGACAGGCTGAGCTCCTTAGATCCTCCTCTCACCACACGTTTAGAAGTTGTGTGACCATTCCCACCTCCAGGTGGAGGGCATACAACTCTCATTACCGCCATAGGAAGCCCTGACCAACACCTCTACGGGTATAGACGGGGCATGAGAGGGAGGAGAGGGAGGAGGAAGGAGAAGGAGGAGAGAAAGAGAGAGGAGGGAGGAGAAAGAGAAGGAAGGAGAAGAAGGTGGGAGGAAAGGAAGAAGGAAAGGGAAAGAGAGGAGGGAGGAGAAGGAGGAGAGATAGTGGGGAGAGGAAGATGGTGGAAGAGGGGGAGGAGAAAGAAGCAGCATGGAGGGGGGAGGGTAGGAGAGTATATGAGGGAGAGAAGAGAATGAGGGAGGGAAGAGAGAGAAGAAGAGGGGGGTAGGAGGTATAGTTGGGGAGAGAAGGAGTTTTTTCCTTTCTTTTAGTTTTAAATTTTAAATTCAAGGAAATGGCTAGGCCCCACTCATCTCGGACGCATGCGTGAGGTGAGAGTAAATTTTTTTCCCATAATGATGGGATGAAACGAAAGTGGAAAATGCATGAGTGTGTCAAACATGACACAATGGACGTGCTAGCATACATCTCGAGATGAAAACCAGCCGTTCACACAGCACGTCGAAGTGACCAAAAGATAAAATTCATGAAAAATTTAATTCTAGAATATTCAAACGTCAAATGAACATGCCATAAAAAGCAAAACTAGGCACGGCAACTGGGGGAAGAAATTGGAACACACCATTAACACGTCTAGTGATAAACAAGCGTTCACATGGAAAAATGTCCAAAATTAAGCACGAGAGGACACCCAAAAATTGATTTAGGAAAATCCATTAGTAAAAAACAAAGTAAGAAAAGAAGGAAAAATGTATGGGATGAGGTGTCGGATATGCCTCTCATGTCAAAATGAAGCTTTGATGAGAAGAGGACCCATTCACATGGAAAAAACACCAAAAATGCAAATAGAAATTAATTTGGGAAAACCCAGCATATGTGAAATCAAGGGAAGCAAAATTAGAAAATGTCCACAATGAAGTGTCAAACATGATGGCTAAGTGAAAGCGTGGTTTCGAGGAGAGTGGGGCATGTTCACATGGAAAAAATAATAAAAAGACACGCAAAAGGGATCGAAAATTAATTTAGGAGAATTCGTGCATCAGAACAAAAGGCAACAAAAATGAAAAATGTAAAGGTAAAAGTATTTGATAGGGCTGTCAAGGTAGAACGTGCTTCTGATGGTGAGAGAACATGTTTATGTGGAAAAAATAGTAAAAACGAGCATGAAAACACATGCAAAATTAATAGCACAAAATCCATGTGTCAAAATGGGTTGGAAGAAAAAGGAACAAATGTGCAATTTAGCAGGCTATACAATCATATCAGAATTTTGACGAGAATAAAGCAGGTTCACATGGAAAAATAGCAAAAATCACATTCAAAAATATCTGTGAACACGCAACAATTAATAATGGCCAAATCGTCATCAAAACGATGGATTGTAAGAAGGAAAAATGTCAAGGGAGAAGGAGGTCAGGGTAAGGTTAAACAGTAGTTCTGGCATGGAAAATGTATGTTCACATGGAAAAACAACCAATTTGTGTAAAATTTGATTAGAACAAAGGGTTAAAAAAATGTAAAAGTGTCCCGTGCAAATGGAGAAATAGGAGGGTAAGATCAAATATGAGTTTCGGTGAACATAAGATGTGTTCACATGGTAGAGTTGCAAAAGAAGGGAAAGGTTCAAATGGGCAAGGAAAAACCCTGAGAATTGAGTGAAATAGGACAGGTGGGTGGGAAAGGGACCCCAACAAGGTATAGAAGAGCCATTTTAACATGTAAAGATCAAGTTACAAAGGATGTATGCATTTATGCAGGTGAGATGCAGGAGGACGTATCCCCACACTTAAGACCTTACCAGGAAGGAAAAGAAAATCAATTGTTGAACTTGTGGATAGGATGGACAATGGGATTAGGATGTCTCCACACTTAACAAGACATACACTTGTAAATAGAAGGGGTAGGGCTATATGTAGTGATGGCAGAGGCATGTCCTATGTTTACATAGGAAAATGAAAACATACCTAATGCCAATTGTCATAACATCCCTCAATCCTCACCTCTTGTGGAAATGTGCGGGATCTAGAGCATGGCAGATGCGGAAGCTATGGAGGTTGAAAGAGGAAATAGGAACTCATGAAGACATTGTTGACAAGGACAAATTGTTACACAAGTGAATTAGGTTCCAAGATTGAGACTTGGACTCATAAACACAATCTTGTGTATTGACAGTGACATGATACTTTACTGGAAAGAAAAGAGTACTATCATTGCCTTAGAAAAAGAGTGCAAGTACAATGCTTTATAGGATTTGAGTGGTGGTATTTTCTCCTACTGTGCATATGGGATTCTAGTCCTGAGCCCTCACTGCTCCTCACAAAGGGTCTGAAGTAGGTGTGATTGCAAATATCTCAACACCCCTCCTCAATCACAACCAAAAGTACAAAGTGTGTAGAGGCTTTAGTGAAAGCAGCAGCTGCAAAGTGTGGGAACACCATAAACATGGCAAAACACTAGAGGCTATCACAGAAAAGACTAAGTGTGGGTACCACAAACATGATGGACATCCAAAGGCTGTAGTAGGGGCCTCACAAAGTGTACACAGGCTGTAGTACAAGGATAGCTGAGGATTTTACAAATTTATGTCGAGGCATTAGGGCTAGGAAATACAACACTAAAAAATTCTATCTAAACAGAAGGACTGATGAGGTTTGTCCTTCTCCTAGTGGTCTTCTTCTTCTTCTTCTTCCTTTGCTCCATTTTCTTCTTCTTCTTTGACTGCAACTAGATAGGCCATTTGGGACCTCTTACTGGCGTGACAAAACTTCTTGGTCCGATCCTTTTGCAGAAGTCATAGAAGAGCTGATCG
Source organism: Lygodium microphyllum (assembly GCF_053477565.2). Lineage (NCBI taxonomy): Eukaryota > Viridiplantae > Streptophyta > Polypodiopsida > Schizaeales > Lygodiaceae > Lygodium > Lygodium microphyllum. Next base: position 31,947,825 of record NC_141162.1, on the reverse strand, counting down.
TTCTTGCCTTTGTACCTGTTGCCAACATATAATGCATGTTCATCTCTAGAGGTGCTTGGTTCTTCCTTAGTTTTTAGCTTCTTTTCCTCCTTTAACAGTGATGCTTGGATATCAACAAGTTCAAGATTTGGCATGTTGATTAAAGTTATTGATACATTATTATATTCAGGAGGCAAAATCTTAAGTAGAACACCGATGCAAACATCTTCTTCCATATTAATGTTGATTCCTGCAAGTTGGGTTATAATTCCTTCCATGTAATTTAGATGCATGGCAAGTGATGTGCTGGACTTCATTTCAAGCTTGAAAAACTCAATTAGGAGACCATACTTTGATGATTTGGACTGTGCACCGAACATGATGTCAAGTCTCTTCCATGTATCCTGTGAGGCCTCACTGTGAGGCCTCACAGTTATCCACATGGTGGATATAGCTGTCGTCTAGCTCCAGTTTGATAATGGCTTGAGCCTTATCATCGTTCTTTTGCCAAGTGACAACAAGTTCCGCATCATAAGGCTTCTTTTCTTTTCTAGTGGTAATGGCCTAGAGGCTCTTCTTCATCAGGATGAGTTTGATGCGGGTTTGCCAGGTATGAAACCCGACTCCTTTGAAATGGACAGTTAGAGAATCTTTGTCCATGTTAAACTTGCGGGAACAACAAATCAGCTTCAGAGTTATCAGATTTAAGCAGTAGCAAACAAATTTAGAAATCTTAGATTTTATCAGTGGAAAGGCATATTACAGTGTGTCAAGAGACAAAAGTAATGACAGTGTCAAAAACACACTATGTGACAACTCTGTCTGAAACTCGAATTTTCAAGGTCGTTGCTCTTTTGTCTTGATCTTAGTATTTAGGTTCTTCTTCTCCTTGATTTGATGCTAGGACAATAGATCGGAGTGGCAATGGTTTGTTCCAAGTGACAAGAGAGAGAAAATGATGAAATTTTTGAGCTTCAATGAGGTTTGGCTATGGCTTCTGAATTAGGGTTTCTGACCCATGCTTGTTTTTTTTCAGAATTCAGGATCTATACTTGATCATTTTTAAAACTTTTTTTTAATAGAAATGAAGCTCTCTCTATGCTCTATAAAAGCCCTATGATAATCATCCAGATCGATGCAAACTCGTCATGTGCAGAGCAAATGAACATAGGCAGGCGCAATCTTGGACAATAATGACGAAATTTTGTAATGTCGGAGCAGAGAGTGACCAATGTCATGGTTGTTGGTACTAGGATGAAGCGCCTTGACCAAAGGAATGATCCTCTAGAAGAGAGCAAGCGGAGATATGCTTTGTATTGGGAGATCCAAGGACTCCAATCAGGGTATGTCCTGCAGGTCATAGATTTAGGCTATGGCAGTGATTGAGAATTTGAGCAATGCTGGAGCTATTTGCTACCGATGTTAGGCATTGAGGTTCCATAGAGAAGCTTTATGAGTAGGAGAAGAAGTTCATAGAAGAAATTGCAGTGAGATATGACTTGTGGAGAGAGATCCAGGAGTTCAAAGTAGAGAGGGTGCAGACTGGCTATGGCTGCCACAAGGTGCACTAAACATGAAGTTAAAGAACTGAAGTCATACACTGATCTTGAGCTAGATGTGAGCTGGGCAAAGATTGAGAGGAACCAAGAGAGGCTAGAGAAGCAATGGTATGCCCGACTGGGCTCTGATACCATGTGGAAATGTGCAGGATCTAGAGCATGGCAGATGCAAAAGCTATGGAGGTTGAAAGAGGAAAGAGGAACTCATGAAGACATTGAACTTGACAAGGACAAATTGTTACACAGGTGAATTAGGTTCCAAGATTGAGACTTGGACTCATAAACACAATCTTGTGTATTGACAATGACATGACACTTTACTGGAAAGAAAAGAGTACTATCATTGCCTTAGAAAAAAAGTGCAAGTACAATGCTTTATAGGATTTGAGTGGTGGTACTTTCTCCTACTATGCATATGGGATTCTGGTCCTAAGCCCTCACTGCCCCTCACAAAGGGATTGAAGTAGGTGTGATTGCAAATATCTCAACACCTCTCAATTGATGAAAGAGAAATCAATCACACTCAACCCCCCTGTCTTAGGCTCTGTTGATAGATATAGGAAGGCAACTCAATTCTTGACACCTAGCGATTTAATCCTTACTATAAATTTTGTATAGGTTGTATGCCTTGTGTGCAATTGATAGTGCTACACTGCATCCCACTCTATGATGGCATACGGTGTGAGAAGGAAGGCCAAGGAGCCTTATAGTGTTGTACACAGGAACAAATTGTGCTTTGTGCATTGAGAGGTCTAGTCCATGTGTGCAACACTCCATTCACACATCTCACCTCTCTTTTGAAATTAAAGGGCAAGGGCTTGTCACTCACCCCACCCTTTGTCTCACACTGGTCTAATAAATATGGAGGGCAGTCCACACTCACATCCCCATCCGATTAGGATGACAACTCACATCACTCAAGGGGTTGTCAATAAACATTGACATCATCTGATTGATGATGTCCAATAGAGTCAGTTGATGAAGAGGTGTACTCAGGGAGGTAGCCGATAGATCTAGAACTTTGATTGTAGGTGAAAGATGTCGTTTGCTACATTGTAGGAGTTAAATGCACTAATGGAGTTGCAAGATGTTGCGCACTAAGGGAGGCGGCTTTGAAACTGCATCTTGGAAATTTTGACTAATGATTCAACTGATCTTTACTATGAGATGTTGCCACCTTTTCCATAGCCAGCTTCCCATCCAATGGTGTTTGCCACCTTTTTTTGGAATGAGGCACGTTATGACATGGAATTTCTTCATTTTCTTCCATAACAGTTTTGATTTATTTTTCTTTCTTTTTTTTCCTACTTCCAAGGATGTTTCCACATTTTCTCAAAGAATAGATCGGCATGACAAGGACCGAAGTCCTTTTCTCCCATAATTGATAAATATTTATATTGGTAGGAATACCATGTATCAGAACCATCCTTGTCACCTCTGCTGGATTATATGAAAAGGGAGTAAATTAGGGGTAGGAGGTGGCTGTGAGGGGCTAGAAAAATGAGGTCACCTCATCACGATAAGCATGATAGCTATGAGTAACAGCATGAGAAGGATTATAGTGTGATGTCCAAAATGGAAAAGATCAATCGAGTGTGATTATCAGGATCCCGAAGGAGGAAAACACTTCTTGAGGGGATAGCCATTAATCAGAAAGGGATCATCAGAATCATTGACGTCTTGCACTTGGTCCATCCAGCGCTGTTATAGTTTTTCTAGAAACTTGTCAAATCGTGAATCATAGACCAAGACTAAGTTACCTTTCTTAAACTCCATGTGCTTACTGAAGCTATCATGATAGGCCTTTTATTGAGCTTGGGTAGCTTCCATACACTATAGAGCCATCCTATGAGTCTCATCCAAGCATTCCAAGTGCATGAGATGGTGCCTGTAGGGACTCATCATCGCTTGGGCATTCTTGGATAACCACTCATAGAGAAAACAATTCCAACTCTATAAGGAAAATGGCTTCTATACCATATACTAGTTTGAAGGGTGTTTGTTATGTAGCAACCTTATGGGAGATTCTATATGCCCAAAGGGTCTCTGTAAGCCGATCATCCCAATCACAATGATGTGCAACAATCATCCTCATTAGGATTAAATAGAGGATGTGATTGGTAACTTCAACTTGGCTGTTGGCTCTGGGGTAGTAAGGTGTGGACTTGTGATGGTGGATCTTGTAAAGCTCTTTCAATTCTTCCATAATCTTATTGAGAAAGTGAGTGCCTATGTACATTGACCAACTACTCTTAGGAACTACCAAAGTGAGTGATGATATTATCATACAAAAACATGGCCACATTGTTACCATCATCATCCCTCTTCAGAGCTTTGGCTTCACACCACTTTGTGATATAGTCGATATAGACCAAAATTTATCTATTATGCTTCCTTCTAGTTGGTGGATCGATAGGGCCAACAAAGTTGATGTCCCACTTCTCGAATGGCATACTTTTAGAACTATCCCAATCCTCTTCAACAACATATCTTTGCAACACTTTGTCTTTTCCTTTCTTGTACAAAGTGCTATCTAACAAAGTGTAGGGGCCTGATTTCAATAGAAGCTTCTTCTTCTCATGACTGGAGATGCCAAGAGAATAATATTGAGTTGCCAAAAGATTGGCTATGAATTTTCATACCATGGGGTTACAATTTCAACCAGAAAGAGGAAGCATCAAGGAGGTCTGGATTATCCTACTTCTCTTCATCGCTCTGAGGAATTCACAACAGATGATCAGCTAGGACGACAGTGACCAGGTTTGGTAACCACTTGGAATAGAAGGATCCATCTCATCATTTGGCCTTTCATATCTACTTTATTCATTAGGAAGGACAAGGCCTCATAATCCATGTAAAATTTGAAGTGCATCGAGACAATAGGTAGTGTTAGAATTTCTCCAAGGCAAACACCATTGCGAGGCACTCTATCTCCATCACTATGTAGTTTCTATCTAGATTAGTTAATTTTTGGCTTGCATAGTAGATGGGCTAATCAAGCTTTGAGGAGCATTTTTGACATTTAAAGAATGCACATGACCCTTCCAATAGATGCATTAGTGTGCACATGGAATTCCTTTGTCCAATCAAGATGTTGTAAGATGGGTGCTTTAATCAAACACTACTTTAGAGTGTTGAATGCTTCATCACAATCCATAATCTACGTAAACTCTACATCTTTTCTCATGAGCTTATGCAAGGACACTACCTTTGTTGCAAAGTGTACAATTGCTGAGGGTTGAAATGATTTGTTTTTTTATTTTTGTTATTTTTGTGGACTGAATGGTTAAATTTTTATGAATTTTGAATGATGTTTAGTGTTTTGAAAGTGTTTGGGAGTATTTTGGATGAGGTTGATTATGTTTTGGAAGCTCATGATGGTTCATAGTGGAGATATGATGTTTTGATATGTTCTATTGATGTCTTATTAGTGTCTGATTGGTTCTGTTTGGGTCTATTGACCTTCTGTTTTGCTCTATTTTCATTTTGTATGAGGGGGTTAGAATGATGATTGATGAAGTTTTAGAATTTTTGGGAGCTTAATAATTGAATATTGATGGTTTGGAATGATTTAAGTTGAGCTAAAGGCTTTCTGATGACCTTCTCTATGGTCATCTGTAGAGCCTTTGTTTCTATTTTGTTATGTTCTGCATGCCTCTGTAAGTGTGATGACGGATGAATGTGTATCTTGGGGAATTTTTCCAACCATGGAAAGAGATGAATAAATTTTCAATTTAGCTCGAAGAAGTGAAAGAAGTAGTTATTGAAGACTTGAAGTAAAGACTAAAGTGACAGTGACACTAATGAGCTACGAAGAAACATTGTAGTGGCGGTGGTAACCTTTTATACTAGACATACCTATTGGGAGGGGTATCCACTATATAAGAGGGGTTATGAGTTATTATTCTTAATTATCTCATTGTATAATTGAGAGAGAGCATGTGTATGAGAGAGAGTGTGTGTGTGAGTGAAAGATAGTCAAAATTATGCAAAATAATGTATTTATGAGTGAGAGATGGTGAGAGAAATGTATGGAACCTTTAAAGAAAAGTACAATGTGATACTTTTCATTCAAAGTGGTGTATTCTCTTATGTCTTAGTGGTTTCTTGATGAATTCTATGAAGAATATGAAGAGCATAATCAATTTTGTTCAAGATAAAGCCATGGGAGAATTGTTTTTATGAAGTTGCGTGAAGATTTATTGTTTCTGGTGTTTTTCTCCTTGTTATGGTCATATCAAATATGAAAAAGATGTTTTTTGATGATACAATATAGATTTTTTTGCAGTAGATTGCCTATTTTCTTAGTGTTCCTCTTGGGGATCCATGTTTTTGGTGTGCAGCCAAGGAAACTACCATCAACAAGCATTAGAAGGGGTTGAAAATGAAGAAATGGCATTCTCAAGAGGAGAAGAATTCAATGGATGCTTGCAAAGTTCCTTCTACCACTGAAGAATTGGAGATTCTCATTTCCAAAGTCTCTTTCTACAAGAAGTTCATCCCACAATGGCGGAAAAATATTACCATCATGATGTAGGTTCTACGTGGTGGATTATTTCCTCTCCCTATTGAAGTAACGGAGACGTGCATTTTGATAGCAAACTGTTTGGGAGCAAACTGAAGTGCAGAAACAAAGAGAATGACCATCTATGGAAGATTTAGCATTCATTGAGAAGTTTCTAGACATCATCAAGTGGGAGATCGTGAAGAAGCTTTAGGAGTCGTGGTCAGTGGAGATTCACAAAAATAAAAAAGAAAAGAGTTGGAATTTTTTCGTGGATGCTCAACAGCAGGATGCATGGGACACATGGTGCATTGACAATCTTCTATTTTTCCAATTAGTAACCCACTGGAAGCTGGTAGATAGACTACTTTTCACAACATACACTATTGAAACCATCAAAAGTTGGCATTACTATAATGATGGCACCATAACGATCCTCAGAAGAATGAGTTTTGATACCTTCAGAATGGAATATCTTCCCTTCTATAGTGGACTAAAAGATGAATTCAAAGACATTGAAAAGAAGGAAGTAGAAGAAATGTTGGCTAGAGAGTCCTCTAGGGACTAAATCCCTTCTGATTCTCTTCTGTGGAGTTCAAACCAACTGGGTGGAGCTAACTCCCTGAGGAATGATGCAATCAAGAGGCAAGCACTAGAATGAGTCCAGAGGTAGTGAGAAGAGAGAAGGCAAAAATCAAAGCCAAGAACGAGCTAGCAGCAAAAGCCTCCTTTGACAACCTAGCGACACTCTTTAGAGAAGTCTCCATGGTGACTCAAGGTTCCCTTCCTAATCACTCCTAGAAATATTAATGACAAGCCAGAAAATGTAGTCCCATTGCCTATCTATAAGGGAGAGTACAATGAAGACCCTGATCTTCATATAGGAGAGTTCATGGTAGCGTGTGTAGCTAACAATGTCAGAACCCTCGAGCATTAATTGGTGATATTCCCTACCACTTTCAAAGGCTCAATGTTTCAATGGTATGAGAGACAAGTAGCATGAACTTTTGGCACATGGGATGACCTGAAGTTGGCCTTTCTCACTAAATTCATGTGTGAAGGTTTTGAAGAGCGAATGCGAGAGGAGTTCATGAACCTAAGTTAGTCCTTTGGTGAATGGGTGGAAGCCTATGTCTCAAGAATAGAAGCTATACCAAAAAGATGGACCAACCATCATTTGGTTGAAGGCATCCAGAAGGGATTTTTCCTTAGAGGCCTACAACCAGATGTTTGCAAGTTTGTGGAATTGAGAAGACCAGTCAATTTGCAAGCTGCAATGGAAGGTGCAAGACTCTATGATGAGGTTGAAGGATGTCGATCCCTATCCTCAGATGCAAATAGTGCCACAGTACAATGCACCGAATCCATAGTGGCCACATACGACAGTACCTCAAATGATGGTTCAACCACAACAACAATGGCCTCAAATAGTTCCCCCTATGGCAACTCAACAACAACAGTGGAACCCTACCAACTAGAACCAATAACCCCTAGCTCAATAGGATATTTGAATCAAAACTAGAACAAAGGACCCTTTGGATCAACCAAACTAGTCTATGAGATGATCACAGAAGCTTCCCAAAACCATACTGTAAGTACTCCAGGAGGTGAAAATTTGAAAGACTATCTATCCAATTCAGTCGCAAGTATCAAGAAAGAGCTTATGGATGTGATTACAGAACAACTATAAATGCTGAAGGTGAATACAACTAATATATCCACTCTTGTAGGAGGTGGAAGAGATGTGATGTGTTCTAATATGTGGTGTGAAAAGTGCCATCAAGCAGGACATTTAGCCATTGAATGTACCCAAAAACCAACTATTCCTAGATCCTTTTGTTCTTATTGTTTGAGGAAGAACCATACAGAGGATATTTGTTCTCTAATTGAGATGCATGAAAGAAGGAAGAAAGATGAAGAAACACTCTTCAATTTTTTGAAGTCCAAAATGACAACACAAGACATTGGACCAAAGCCTAGGGAGTTTGGTCCTAATTTTGGCCCAAGGAGGTTTCCCTCTCAAAGTTACAAAGGACAATAGTCTGGCAGTGGGGCCAGAGATCAAAGGTGGAGTGTTACAAATGTGGAGAAAAGTAGCACATCTCGTCAAAATGTACAAACCCCAGAAGGTCTATGGACTATAAACCCTTATGCAGTCAATGCAAAGGTGAAGGCCACACTACAAAAGACTGTCCAAGTCCCGCTCCTATAAAAGCTACTCTCGAGACTCAATAGAAGACCCAAAAAAATGCTTCCAAGTTGGTGGAATTGGAAATTGCCACAATAACACGTGCTAAGAAAGGAGAACATGTAGTTCCAAAAGAGAATATTACCTCTTCTAATTGAAGTTCAACCTTCCCAAGGAGAAACGGAACAGTGTAGCACAAAACAATGTAGTACAAAGTCCTTCTGTGCCAAAAAGAACTACAGAGTCAGGACCAGCGGTTCAGGAGATAGAGGATACTGAAGTACCTCTAGAAGTAGAAGAAGTGTAGATGTTGCCACTCCTAGAAGAAAGAGGGAAGATAAAAGTGGGTGTTGCGCAACCCCTACCATAGACCATGAACTTGAAGAGTTGAAGCAGCTTGTTGACAATGACTCCTCTTTCCTACAGAAATGGTATGCTTTCCGACTTCAATCGGAACTAGAGGGTTGCCAAATCATGACCAATGCTGAGCAGTGACGTGCCATCAAAACCTCAGAATATGACCCAACTTATATCGCTCCAACCTCCTATAAGGTATTGACCACCATTTGCAAACCGACCCCTAGAAGAGCACATCATGACCCACCCCTTTAGATCACATGTTGATTGAGAAGGAGCTACACATTGCCAGCCAAATAGACTCTGGTAACTTCCTAATGGATGTCCTCGCTTACCTCAGCCATGTAAGCATCCGACCTGTCGATGTGGACCACTCTACTCAAATGGAGTACAACCTAAACTTCTACGCTTGGCTCACGCGGAGGTGAAACACCATGAATATATGCCGAATAGCCTTCACCCTTGAACCCCTAATCCTAGGAAGGCTTCTTCTCATCTGCAAGGGGGAGGGGGATAAGATGTGGAACATAAAAACAAACCCTAAACCTCAATCAACATCCAAAAGTGGAAAAAAATGGAGAAAAATCAACTTATGATTGAGGAAAAGGTCACAAAATTTTTGAGGAATGCATGGGCTGTCTAAAGGAAAACTCTCCTTCTATATTTAAGCATTTCAGTCTCCATAAGCATTGTTTCCATTTCCTACATTTCTTTTCGTAAAAACTGCTTGAAGAATGCTGATGGTGAGCTATGGTTTCATGATAGGCACCTACAATGGCAGGACATGAGAAAACCAGCAAGTTTCCATTCTAAGACAAAGAGTAAGCAAAGTATGGCCTCTCAGTGGTGGAGACAGGGCAGATCCTGAATTTGGAAGACGTAGTTATGGAGGAGCAGGCTATAAGGAAAATTGTGAATCAATGCAAGCTATAGAAGTATGTGGTGAAGGTTGGCCAATCCATGGATTATGAAAAGTGCGTGGAGTTCCTCAGTACCTTCAACAGGAACCATGGCATTGTGACTGCTTGATAAGGAGAGGCCCCTTGCCAAGTAAAAGTTGAACTAGCCTTGGAGTTCATGGAGAGAGCATTGGGTCTGGCCAACAAAGTTGGAAGATGGTCGAGAAGGGACGTGTGCAACATGCTAGGAATGGACAAAGTGCTCGTCCACACCAATGATGGCATTAGCCTAACTAATATCCCTAACCCCAAAGTCCAACTATAAGCCAAAATGGTGCATGCCTTGTTTTCCAGCCAAAGGTACAATACATTGATGAGAAAAATTAATGTTTCGATGATGCTGGAATGCATTGCAGCCAAATCTTTTGATGAATTAAACTTGAATGGCTTCATGCAGAAGACCATTGAGACTTCAGCTAAGGCACGTGCTATAGGTGAAAGACCTGTGGGTGGAGAGTCCCCGGCCTCCAAGGCAAGGAAGAAGTCATTGTCTAAAGCCTCAACCATTGGATTTGGTGGGTTCTTGGCTACCATCATCAGGGAGGCATTGGGGAAAGCACAAGGTGACAAAGGAGTTGGCAAGCTACTAGATAGGTCCCCTCTCCACCGAGAGTAGGAAGAGTCCAGTGAGAGAACTGTAAGTGATGAAAAAGGACAACAAGAAACACAGTCCAGCCACCACAGAGGGGCCAAGAAGTCCAAGAAGAAAACCTCCCAAAGGAGAGCGCAAGAGGAGAGAAGGAAGAAAGAAAGAGCTAACTACCTCAAGGCCCAAAGGGAATCCAAGGAGGTGGAAGAACAAAGAAAGAGAAAAGCAAACAAAGATGTGGAGGAGCTCAAAAGGAGAGAAGAAGAGGACATAGCCAGGGCCATCCACCTGTCAGTGGAGCAACCCTCTAGAGAGGAGGAGCTGCCTGCCATGAGCTTACATGGAGAAGAAGGCCCAGGGATAAGTTCCCAAGTGCCACAAATTACACCACCCCCAAAAGCAGAAGGCAAGAGCAAAGGTTTGATTGACCCTATCCCACTTGTCATAGTGCCTGCCACCCGCATCTTTGCACCCACCCAAGGCACTTCAATTACAGTGGATGCCAGTAACCTTATGTCATGGGTGCAGTTTCTAGTCAATAAAGAGATAACTCAAGATGCGAGTGGAGGAACCCCAGTGATAGGAACAAAGATCAGCAGTTGGAAATGTGGAATCACGACAAGATCCTAAAAGACAGAAGGTAGAAGCATCCACAACGGCTATCCCTCTACAGCACTGGGAGGAAGAGAAGATGGCTATGGCTGAGCTAAAAGCAGAGAAAGACACATTAATAGCTTTCTAGCTTGAGAAAGCCCTCCAAGTAGTTGGAAATTAACGAGAAATAAGTGAGCTAAAGGCAAGTCTCAGGGCTAAGGAGGAGCAAGAGGATAGCTAGCAAAGGAAACTTGAAGATGAGAATTAAGAGATGATGGGACTTCAAAGGGAATACAAGCTCCTGATCTTGCAACAACAAGAGTTGCAAGGACAGATGGAAAGGGCATGGACAATTTGAAGAAGAGGGTGGATGTAGAACTAGAAGAGCAGAGGAGATTAGAAAGATAAATCGAGGAACAAGAGCGTAGAACAAGGGCCTTAGCTCAAAGGCATAATGATAGCTTGGAAGAGATAATGATAGCTTGGAAGAGATGAAAAGAAGAGCAAATTAATGGGTGGGCAGGAGTGAAGGAATGGTAAGAGCCTTAGCGAGCACATCAAGGGTAGGGCACATCTAGGGAGGTCAACCTCACCTATGGTTAGACCTGCCTCCCTAAAGCTACACCCACCGCACCCCTATCGCACGAATTGGATCCTCAAGTGTGGGACAACACCCAGCTTTGAGTTTCACTAGAATGAGCACAATGCACTGCATAGTAAGGTAGACACACCCCCTAGGTTGTGCACTTTCCTTCTCTTTGTAGATATATTCGAATGCCCAACCAGTGGCATCAGAGGCCCCGCGCCATCCACTCGACATCCCCTCAACCTCCACCATTGCAATCAATTGACAAGCTTTTCTCCCATGACCAATCCCCACAAGGCACCATCATCAACTCACATGACCACCCTTCAAATTGCTGAGCCTCATCAACAAAGACTTGTAAGTGCCATATGGGATTGGCACTCGACTAGGAGGGGGTAATGTTAACCCCGATATGAGATGGAAAAAAGAAAATTTAAAGTAAGGAATAATGCAGAAAAAGGCAGCCCAATGAATGAATAAGAGAGGAAAGGCCAAAAGCACAAAAGGTCAAGTCAAAGGTAAAGGCACATTTTAAAATGCAAAGGCATCACCAAAATTTTGTAAAAGAGCACTAGGCTCCCTCCTGTATGAATTGTAAAATCTAGATGAGCATAGGTGAAGGGATAAGGCAACTAGAAGGGAATAGGGAAAGAGGACCTTAGCAAGAAGCCCCGTCATGTAAAAAAGGGGATGGGTGCCCAAGGGATTTAGGGCTTATATATAAACTCAAAAAGTGAATGAGAAGCTCATTCTTTGGTGTGTGGATAAAGTGGCTTCTTCTTCCTCTCTTCTTGTCTTCTTCTTGCTTGTGTGTGCTTGTGCTTGAGAGAGGGAGTGTGAAAGTGTGAGGGAGTGAGTGTGTGAGGGTGAGGAACCATGGTGGAGAAGCTCTATATCTTCTCCTCTCTTCTTCTTTTTTCTTCTCTTCTCTTGATCGGCGCATAGCTATGGAGGATGGAAATCAAGGGAGGAGGCATGAGGTTGCTTGAGCTTGCAATTAGGATACCAAAGTGCTTGCAGGAGGAGGCCACTCATTCGAGTATCAATGTAAGCTCACTACACCCGTGGGATCAGAGGTGCATCTGTTAGGTGAGCGAGAGCCATTAGAGCTTGCTTGAAATGCTTGAACAATAAGCAGTTCGTGGGTCTTGGTAGCTAAGTGTGAGATCCCACCACAACATAATTTATTGTCACATATATAAAGATAATGACAAACTTTGAAAGCAATTGCAAAACAATATATTTATCATGCATCTTTTCCAAGATGTATTGTCACCCGCACAATTTGTTCCTTAATTTGAGACTCACATCAAATCTTAGGCACATGTTTCACCATTCCTCCCTTATCTAGAATTAGGACCTTCTTGTCGAGATTGAGAGAGAGGTAGAGACCAAGTGAAGAGCAAGCATGCTCTCTTCTTCTTCCATTCATTCATTATCACATAGCCACACACATAGAATAAGTGTATACAATAGTATTAAGGTCCGTAGAACCATTCACATTGGATCTAAGACCACGGACTTATTTAATGTCCCACACTTGTTGCTGATACAGCTGGACAAGGCAAATGTTGGTCATACATACTAACAGGAGAATAATATGAGCTTGATATTCTAACACTCCCCCTCAAGCTCAAATCATCTGATGAACTCCAAGTAGTTGTCTAAAACTACTAAACTTATCTTTACCCAAAGACTTGGTAAAGATATGTGCAACCTATTCATTAGTTTTCACATGCATAAGATCTACTCTCCCTGCAAGAACCATCTCTCTAATAAAATGGTAGTGTATCTCTATTTGTTTTGTCCTGGCATGGTATACTCGATTCGTTGCCAGGAGTACACTACTGAGATTGTCGCATAATAAGGTCACTGGAGCATCCACCTGAATATCCAAATCAGCCATAAGCTTGAGCAGCCATGAAATATTGCATGCTGCCAATGCAGCACTCCTGTACTCTGCCTCAGTACTAGACAATGCAACCGTTGGTTGCTTCTTGCTGCTCCAACTGATCATGCCACTTCCAAAGCCAAAAGCATAACCACTCATAGATCTGCGATCATATGAGCATCCTTCCCAATCTGCATCTATGTATCCAACCAGTTTCAAGGGCTTATCTCTCATATAGAACAGCCCATAATCTACAGTGGACTTAACATATCTCATAATCCGCCTAATAGCATCCAAATGTGGCTTCCTAGGCTTCTGCATAAACTGATTTATGAGCCCAACTGCATAACTCAAATCTGGCCTAGTGACGGTCAAGTAGATCAGACTTCCAACCATCTGCCTGTACATAGTCACATCCTGAATTTTAGCTCCAGTGCTAATGTCCAGCTTGACATTCGGATCAAGGGGTGTATCCAATGGTTTGCATTCAGCCATGCCATACTTCTTTAGCATTTCCATGGAATAATGTTTCTGCATCAGCCATAAACCATTTTCAGCCTTGATTATCTCAATATCCAAAAAGTACTTTAACTCACCGAGATCTTTCATGTCAAATTCAGATTTCAGCATCTTCATTACATGTTGTATGCCCAAGTCATCATCACCAGTGATTATCAAATCATCAACATATATGACCAGCACTACCAAGCCACCGTCAGTCTTCTTTGTAAATAGGCTATGATCAGCCCTACCAACAGTAAATCCCAACCTCTGCAAGTACTTACTGATCCTAGCGTGCCAAGCTCTCAGAGCTTGCTTTAGCCCATACAGTGCCTTTTTCAGCTTGCATACATAATGCTGAAAATCAGGGTGAACATACCCTTCTGGTTGAACCATATAGGCATCCTCTGCTAAGTCACCATTAAGAAATGCATTCTTAACATCCATCTACTGTAATTTCCAGCCTCTAGCAGCAGCCAAAGCAATCACAGTGCGTATGGTTGCCATCTTGGCAGCATGGTTGAATGTTTCCTCATAATCAAGTCCATACTGTTGGGCATACCCCTTAGCAACCAACCTGGCTTTATACCTTTCCACACTGCCATCCGACTTGCATTTGATTTTGTAGACCCATTTGCAGCCAATGGTCTTTTTTTCTTCAGGCATTGGCACAAGATCCCATGTCTTATTTTCAGCCAAGGCATTCATTTCTTCATCCATGACTGCACACCAATTCTCATCTTCCATTGCTTCAGCATATATACCTGGTTCTTTGATCTCCATCACTTTTGTCATGTAAGCATAATGCTTTGCAGTGTAGCCACTATATGTCAACTTGTCAATAGGGTATCTGACCCTCTGTGAGCGTCTAGGCTGTGGTGCACTGCTCGATTCTCCTCTCTCATGAGGCGGAATATACCTGCTCTGCCTTGCGCCAGGCGTATAGACAGTCGAAATACCAAGTTCACTGTCTAAAGTGTTAGCAGACTCATATCCACAAGTCATTCTACTAGGTGTCATTATCCCAGATACATCCTCAGTAGCTTTCTCTTTTCCTTTGTTCTCCATGACATCATATCTCCCCCTCACTGACATACTAGTGTCAATGGACGGTGAGCTCCTCAATCTCCCTGTCCATGGGGATACTGTTTGACTACTAGGTCCTATCATAGCAGTGCTCTGCTGCATATCAACTGTAGATACATGAGTAGAAGGCATATCTAATGGCACTATAGCCGGTGATACATATCAAGAACCCATCTCATCAAAAATAACATCCCTGCTCACCAAGGTCTCCCTAGTAGAGGGATCATAGCATTTGTATGCCTTCTTCTTTTGCGAATATCCAATGAAAACACACTTATGCACTTTTGGATCCAGCTTCTTCCTTTTTTCATCTGGAATATGCACATAAGCAAGACATCCAAAGACTTTCATGTGACTTACATATGGCTTATAGCCATATAGCTTCTCAAACGGTATCATCTCATGAATACCTGCAGTGGAAGTCCGATTCAAGATATACATGGCTGTCATAACAGCCTTAGCCCAATAATAGAGCGGCATGTTCTTCTCATTCATCATGGCATGAGCAGCTTCCATCAAGACCCTGTTCTTTCTTTCAGCTACCCCATTCTGCTAAGGAGTGTAGCTGCAGTAAGCTACCTACATATGCCATTTTTAGCCAGAAAGTTGTCAAACTCATTTGATACATACTCCCCACCGTTATCTGATCTCAAGCAAGAGATATAGCAATCAAATTCCTTTTCAACCTACTTTTTAAACTGTTGAAAAACAACAAACACCTCATCCTTTGTCTTCAGAATGTAAACCCAAGTATAGCGACTGTAATCATCAATGAATGTCACATAATACTTCGAGCCTCCCATGGATGCATTATGGGATGGCCCCCAAACATCAGAGTGCACTAATTGCAATGGACGTATACTCTGCCTTACATGCCTGACAAATGGCAACCTTGACTACTTACCAAACTGGCGAGCATCACATACATGACCAATATCTGAATATTGGAACTTGGGTAAACCTGTAACAAGCTTTTTTTTTTTTTTCATAATTTGCAGCCTTTGCAAATTTACATGCCCCACTCTCTTGTGCCAAATTTCCAAGTCTCTGATAATGCCAGAACCATGGGCAAACATAGCTGAATTCAGCTCTGGCAAGGTAGCATCAAGAGCAAACATTCTCCCATTCCTGTGGCCACGAGCTATCAACTTTCATCCATTGCCAAACTCTTCAATAAAACAACCATGCTCGTTGAATCTAACCTACAAGTTTTGCTCCATCATCTGACCAATAGACAGTAGGTTCTTCGTAATCAAAGGAACATGCAATACATCATGCAAATTTTTCTTTCTGCCATCACGAACCACAAGAGGCGCTTTACCTTTATGCTCAATGCTATGCTGTGTGTCATCACCTGTACAGACATAGCCATGTTTTTCAGCCACCATATCAGTGAACCAATCACCGTGAGGAGTCATGTGGTTCGATGCCCCTGAATCAATGTACCAAACTGCATCATCAGTGCATTTTTCAACAACTCTATCTTTTACATATTGCATGGCAAACAATCTATCTCCTGAAGTATCATCTGCCTGACTAGATGTAGCAAAATGTCCATGTTGTTTGCCTTTCTGATTGCCCTACTTCTTCCAACAGTCCTTGGCAATATGCCCATACTTCCAACAGTAATGGAAATCCTTATCCTTGTTCGGATTGTCAGATGGACGCTGTTGTTGCCAGGAGCCTCTACCTCTAGGGCTAGATCTCCCCCTGCCTCTAAAGTTTCCACCACCTCTTGCATTTGATACCTGCTGGTTATTATTGCCATAGGATGCATTTTGCTGGCCTCCTCTGCCAGATCCATAGCCTCTACCATAGTTTCCACGGCCTTGTTGATTGGAATAGAAAACCGCATCCTTGTTTTAGAACTGTTAGATCATGTAGCCAAGCTAAGCTTAACCTCTTCATGGATAAGCAATGCAAGCAGCTCATTGAAATCAGGCATTTCAGCCCGCACAGACGCAAAAGTGTCAAAAGACTTATACTCAGGCCCCAAGCCATTCAAAGTCACAGCAACCATGTCTTCATCTTCAACCTGTGAACCAACAGATGCCAATTGATCCGCAATGGTCTTAACCTCCGTGACATAATCCTGTATAGATCTGCTCTTCCTCTCCATGTTGTTGAACTTCTGCTTCAACTGTATCTTCCTGGCACTTGTGGTTATGCCATAATACTTGACCAAAATATCCCATGCATTCTTAGGAGAGCTATAGTTCATTATCTGCATTACCATGGCATCTGAGATACATAAAGAGAGCCAGTGCAAGACTCTACAAGCTCTTTCTGTCCAAGCTCAGTGTAATCATCTCTGATCAGCTATAGGTCGATCTGGGAGCTCAGGTTCAGCTTCCGCTCCAGTCACCAACTCTTAATAGCCTTTCCCTATTAAGAAGTTCTCCATGCGGAACTTCCATATGTCATAATTGTTACTGTCAAGCCCCACTATCTGGGTTATGTTGTCAGTCCTCTCTGCATTAGCCATGTCGTACGCTCTGTCTGACTACCTGCAAGCCAACAAGTGTCCCTAACTCATTGCAGTTCTTGACTGTTTTTGACAGTTTTATGTAACAAATTTATTGTCAAAACCAGGGTATTTCAGCTCTTTTTCTGCTCAAAAACATCCACAAACATGTGGTCCCACCTATAGATACATTTATCAATACATATGCTATGTAGTTGCTTCAAGTCTGTAACATGCAGCCTTACTGCCAGGGTTCATACATGCAATCTGAAAGCTGTAAACTATCAGTGTGACCAGCAGCTTATTCAAAGCCAAAACTGAGTCATATACATGTCATACATGTCCCAAACCTTCATAGACAGCTGCTAGTACATGTAACAGTCCAAACATAACCATACGGGCACAAATCAGTGCATAGACAGCAAGTATAGGTGTCAAACTTCCTGCTCATAGATTGCAGTCAGCAAATGCTCAGTAAAACCTTGTCTATCCAGCTCCAAAACAGCCTCAAATCATGTCATACATTCACTTTGAAGTGTTAGGTTCAATACATGAGCATTCAGGTAACCATAGACATCCTGTCTTCACAAATCCAAGTCATAGATTGCA
Source organism: Lygodium microphyllum (assembly GCF_053477565.2). NCBI lineage: Eukaryota > Viridiplantae > Streptophyta > Polypodiopsida > Schizaeales > Lygodiaceae > Lygodium > Lygodium microphyllum. The sequence goes on along the minus strand of NC_141162.1, from coordinate 31,929,959 downwards.
TTTATAGTTTGTACCCAGCCAAGACAATGTAACTGCATTAATTTCCAACTCCAGACTTCAGTTTTCAGTAGTATTTAGTGCTTGTCTTAGTCCTCCAAACATTCAGTAGGCATATCCCAAGTCATACATTTGACATGAACCAAGCAATGTCATGTAATGCTTCAAGTGTAAACAATGCTTGTTGTCTACAGATTCATGACAGTTTTCCAACCAAGTAAATGCTTCAAGTCTAAGTATACTTGATCAGTAATCTTTCGCTTACAGGCAAAATATCCAAGACATATGTCTACATTAGCATGTATGTACTTCAGTAGACCCTTTTTGGGCATCTTTATGAGCTCAAGGCTCTTTCCAAAGTCATGTACATGTTGAATACTCTCCGTCTACAGCAGTTTTGAATAGATTTCAGATCTGTAGTCAACTCTCACAGCTCATATCTCATTCCCAGCCAAGCATTAGCATGCCATAAGTTTTTAGCAACCTTGCCAAGGCTTGTTTATAAGCCATAGATCAGTGTATGACCAAGTATTAGCATGCAGTACAGCAGATGCATTCAGCCTACAAACAGGTGCAGTTCACCCAGCCTGTCAGGATCTTCCAGCAGCACGTGGTGAAGGTAATAATGATTGTCAGGCACTCAAATGTGCTCAATGATGCTCCCAAAGAGTCCCAGACAAGTCTTCACCACTTCCATGAAGCATAGAATCTCACATGAACAAATGCATACCTTGGAGAAACAATGGCAGCCTATTTGGTCTTTGAGAAATCCTGATCTTCAACTCTTGCAAGTCTTCTTGACTTCCTCCTGCTCTAGAGAGCCTGCCTAGCATGGCTCTGATACCATGTCAAGATTGAGAGAGAGGCAGAGACCGAGTGAAGAGCAAGCATGCTCTCTTCTTCTTCCATTCATTCATTATCACATAGCCACACACATAGAATAAGTGTATACAATAGTACTAAGGTCCGTAGGACCATTCACACTGGGTCTAAGACCACTGACTTATTTAATGTCCCACACTTGCTGATACAGCTGGACAAGGCTAATGTTGGTCATACATACTAACATGAGAATAATATGAGCTTGATATTCTAACACTTCTAAGAAGTCTATCTTAGGCTCGTAGGGGTCAAGCTAGTCCTCCACAAACCTAAGGGATTTCCTTCCTACAATGAGACCTCCTGTATTTGGGGTTGGTCCTAACCTCTAGTGAGGTCAAAGAAGCCCCTTGGTGAAGGGCTCCCACCACTAACCTTGGGGGAGGTTTAGTGCATAACCACAAATTTTCCCGATAGGGACTAGGAATTTTGTATAAATACATAGCCGAGGCAATCAACCTATCACCAATAGCTAGAAACACATCCCTTTCCCATGATATCAATTAGTGCAAAATAGTAATCTGCTTGAAAATGTTCATATTACAACATATAACTTCCTAAATGAAGGAATAACCATACAGTGCATGTAATTTTCAAGATTTTCACTTAAACATAAAACATATGTCACAATCAACTACAAGATCACCCTATCATGAATGTTACAAATCATAGCTTTCTTGAATGAAATTGCAGGTAGCATCAAATTTTCATGATTACCACATTGATAGGCAGCATGCATCCTAATTAATTGCAAGAAGACACTATCATGAAAATTACAGATTACATGGTCTCTAAATGAAGAACAACCCACTATCCCTTCAAACAAAAAGGCAATTTAATTTCTCAACTTATAGAGGTTAGGGAAACCTAGGTTTGCATGGCAGGAATTGCGATATTATCTTTACTCATGTTTACTACCATGGCTCTCGTAGCTCCTACATCTCCCACAACACTTGAGCTCTTTCTTTTTGAATCCATAATCATGCGCAGCTTTATCGAGTTTTTGATAGATTTGATGAATTCTAATGTGGATGGTAGACAAATCCTTCTTCTTCTCTATTCTTCTCTTCCTTCTCTCTCCATCTTTCTCTTTCTCTATCCCCCTCATCTCTTCTCTCTCTATCTCTATCTCTTTTTTTCTGTATCTCTCTCTTGTTTTCCCCTAGCTCTCTTTTCCCTCATCTCTCTCTCTCTCTCTCTCTCTCTCTCTCTCTCTCTCTCTCTCTCTCTCTCTCTCTCTCTCTCTCTCTCTCTCTCTCTCTCTCTCTCTCTCTCTCTCTCTCTCTCTCTCTATTCTTCCTAGGCCATCATAACATAGTTGCTATCTTCCCTATCACTCTCTTTTCTTATCTCTTGTTTCTCTCGGAGGTAGCATATTAGTGTGGTCATAATCCCCCTTTAAGGCCTAATTTTCTAGCCCTTTTATAGGCTAAAGGATGTATCCCACCTCTCTTTCTATCTCTCTCATTCCACATTATCTCCAAGGCATCACCAGCTAGTCGCGATGGGGGACTCTTCATGGACACCACATGTGCTGCAAAGGGAGAGAAAGAAGGTGTTGTTGTTGTCATGATGATGACAATGATGGTGAAGATTGTGGCAATCAACATGGAGAAGAGATCGCTCATGGTGCTCGCATGTATGGTAAGGTTTCTTTAAAACGTTTTTCTTTTTCTTCCTTTAACCTCAGCCTTTGGTTTAAGGGTTGATTCGTATGTCTAGGGTGGGAATGAAGGAGTTAAAAGTCCCAAGGGTCCTTGTAAGTCTCATATCTTCAAGGTATCAATCCACGTGTCAAAATCCAAAGCATAGGTGTGTGAGGAAGAGAGAAACCATGGTTTTTATGAGTCCCATAGACATGATGCAAGTGAGAAAACCTTTTTTGCAACTTGACACTTTACATCCTCTTCCCCTTAGAGGAATTGAGATGTCCTCATCTCAAAAGAACTTAGGGGTTATTGTTTTTAAAGGATATATTATTACGATATTGTAATATTCCCACGCAAATGTAAGTAAGCTAGTTAGTTCATAAGTTAGTAAAGTCAAATAGTTAGTAAAAGTAAGTTAGTTAGTAAGGTTAGTTTATATACTACTTAGTAAGTTAATAGTTAGTAAGGTTAGTAGCTTATATATTATATAAGTTACTAATAAAAAACGTTTAAAAAAACTAATGTTTAAAAAAATAAAAAGAGAGATGTCAACTGATCATTGCCCGAAAGAAGGCCGCCTCATCGAACAAGCCGTGGGTCTTACCATCATCATCATTATCACCACCATCGTCATCATTTTTTTAATCATCCTTGTCATCATCTTCATCACCAAAATCGGTGTCGACGGCCTTATGACCCCCTTCAAAAATGTAATTAAAGTGAAAATAAAATAGTAGAAGAGAAAGAAGCTACCACTCTGAGTAAAGGAGTTTTCTTAACATTAAGAGAGGAGAAAGTGAGGGAAAGTGAGAGGCAACATGCACTCCCTTCTGCCTATATAAATTCATGCCCTCTACTCAGTTGAAGGAGAAGGAGAGCACGAGAAGCTACGAGAGAGAGAGAGAGAGAGACCTCGAAAGGCTACAAGAGAGGTAATTAGAGAGAGGGTTAGAGAGGGAAAGAATTAACTCAACCCCCCCATCACGGTCTTCAACTAGGAAATATCCTCTTACGCTCTCCCATCTCGAATTCATTCCTCCCTCTTTATCTCTCGAACAGCAAGCAACGAGGTGCAAAGACCATGAGATCCACTACTATCGGTCAAATAACAAGAATTGCCAAAGATACAGGAGTGCCCAAGGTTGTTAGAGTTGTCACTACCAATGGAACATCGGGTGTGGCAAACGCAAGTGCAAGCAAAAATGAAATTTCCAATGTCATCGTGTCAAACCAAGTTATTCACAACTCAAAAATAGGCTATTATTTTCATATCACCACATAAAATAATAAGGTTTTTGCAAAAAAAATCATAAAATATTAGCTTTGCATTAAATGGTACAATAACTACTTGTTAAATTGCATGGACAACATCCATATAAAAATTAGATACATAAAATATTAGCTTTCATATTTACACTTACACGAAATGACAGCTTTCATCTGGAGAGCGTAATTAATACATGCATAAATTGTTAATTACTATCTATAATTTGTAGCTAGATTAATCAATATTATAATCCATAGAATTATGATGGAAATAATTGTAGGTGGATATTGCACAAAATAAGTAAAGGATTATATGCACATTCACGATTAATTTAAAAAATTAACTCGATATATCTATTGCCAAATGTGGCAAGGTTAAGTATTGATTAACACTTGCGAAATTCTTTTTAAAAGCCCAGTAAATCATCTCATTGCCGTATTTTTACTAGGAAATTTTCTATTTATTAGGATAGATCAATGCTAAGAAGATATTAGACGGAATCTAGAAATGTGAAGAACAATTTAGACCCTCTCAGACTATTGTATTACCTACAAACTCCCGAAAATTGAAATAGAAGGATATCGCATATTCTTCATAAATAAATGGTACCTTGGCTATGTGAAGCTGTGAGCTGCACGATGGTATGAGTGTCATTGCATCCTTATATGTTTGAAAGGATTTTTTGTGTTTGCTGGAATGTAGATCTTTGATTAAAACATTGACAAACATGATAAAAGGAAAGATCGCACTAAGCTATCCCCAAGCTAGCTGTGAGACCCTACTCCAAGGGGGTCATGGTTATCGCTTTGAGAGGCTTAAATCGGCTCCATAGTAAAAAGGTATATCCGTAGGAATAGTCTCGAGTAGTAGGAAATGTGGATGCCAAGGGGGCTCTAGCTGTAAATTCCGCATTACTCCTAGAATTTGACGAGCCCCTTCGTGACCCAGGATGGGATCCTGAAACCCTAATACTAGTTACAAAGGGTGGAATCTTAGTGGAAAGAATACTCTCATGGAATTTTGTATATCTTTCACATAATCGAAAAGATGGAAATTGTAATAAAGTTCCAATATAATAAAGGAACTTGTTTTTACTGAAGGTTTGTTTGAATTGTATTCGTGTTTGCGAAATAAATTATGTGAAGGAACCTGTGATAGGGAAAGTAGGTGGGCGTGACCCCCGATGGGTTCGTCCAATAGTCGCGTGGTCCTGATTAGCTGGGAGCTTTTCTAAATTGGCAATAGAAATAGGAAGACGATAAATTGACAACTAGTCACTAGGTAGAATCGACTTGCATTGTTTTAGGGAGCCAGAATGGGATTTTTCCTTATGGACAGGAGGGTTGACAAGGGGTTGACATACCATACTCCCCTTCATCTCCCATTCTCTTTGAACCAAGTGCAATGGCAATGGAAAGTCTGCTTCAGTTTGAGTAATCATGTAGGAAGTGGGAACTTGAAATTATTGATGCTAACTAGCTGTTAGAGACCTGTCTAATTTTAGGAACCCAATTATTCAGGTCGATCCTAGTGGGTTCAGCCAAAATTCTTCTATTACGATGTAGACTCAGTAGGGTCTAAGTGACAAACCCCGTGATACTCCAAGGGAGCATTGGGCCGCGTCATTTGGAAAACCTACTGATGGACTACAAAAAGGTGTGCCTTGGAATGAGCATGGCAGACACCTCACAGATATTTAGGACCTATAGGTTAGGACCCACCACTCTTCCAATGTGCCACTTTGATTACACAGAAGTGCTTAGCTTCAAGATAGCTTAATGGAAGCAAAGATTATTTTTTTCTACAATGTATTATAACTCAACTGTTATTGTAATAGTAGGGGATCATTACAAGTATAGGGCTTATTGCCTCTCATGAAGAGATTTCTAGGACTACTAATCATCCTCAAAGATTTCACTAGGCTCTAGATTTTTGTCATTATTTGATTTTGGAAGGAAGTCAAATGTTGAGCTTGTGTAGCTTTTCTTTGTTATTAGTTTTTCCTCTTCTTGATCCAACTTAGGGCAATCAGCTTAGAAATGTCTTGGCTCATTGCAAAGGAAGAATAGGAAATTGGGGCATCTCTTTCAGATGTGCCCTATCTCATGGCACTCATGGCAATTATTTCCTTAGTCCTATGAATCATCATAATCTTCCTTGCTATTTGGTAGGAAGTAGTTATTTTCAAGAAGTTGATGTTCATTAGGTCCAATCAAAGCTTTGGCTTACATACGAGCATCTTGCAAGTTGATTGGCCTTAGGGATTTTAGGCAAGTGTCTAATGGTTGATTCAATCCATGGCAAAAATTTTCCTCTTGTTAGGTAATGTCCATAGGGAGTGCATATTTTTACAACGTCACGAATTGGAAACAATAAGCCTCTAGGCTTAACCCTAGCTATTTCAAATTAAAAAATTCATTCATCTTTATGAGGCGATACACTTGTGGGAGATATCTCCCACACATAACCTCCTTTAACTTCTCCCAAGTGAAGGTTGCTTTCGAAACCCCTTGGTCCTTATACCATTGTTTCCACCAAAGTCAAGTTCTACCTATTAGCTTTAACTAGGCTATCATAGCTTGATTAGGAGCACTTCTTACAACAACACAATACTCCTCCATGGACTCAATCCAAACTTTTGCTTCAATTTCTACATCCTTCCCTTTTCCTTTAAACTCGAGTGGCTTGATTTTCTTGAGAAGAAACTTTTTCTCTTGGAGATCAGCATCCTTATTGCTAGAAGGTGATTGATAATCAAGATCATATCATTTAGGCTGCTTTTATTGTATAACTGCAACTCTTTTCCTGCGGACTTGTCAAAATATTAAGGCAACACATGCATAGCTTATTGATAACTCTGATACCACATGTAAGCTGCTTGACTAAAAATACTACAACAGCACAATTTAGTAGTCTATTAAGAGATTTTCTAAGCAACACTACTCGATACTCCTTAGAATAACACGCAGTTTGTCACCTATGTTCTCTTGAGTCCACTCAACAATAGAAACTTGTATTTGTAACCCACTAGGATCGACTTGGGCTCCTAATATGACATTAAGGTCACCTAACATATTATCTAGCATCGATCCTTAAGCCACTGGATTCACAAGTCAACTTGAACCAAAGCATATCAATGCCACACTTAGTTCATAGTGAGTAAGAAATGAGGGTGTCGGGACCTAAAATGGGCCTGAAACTAGCTATGAGCACTAGTCGTGGGCCTCTCTATACTCAAGAAACCACACCCCCTCGGCCTCATGGCCACCAGGAGCATCTAAGGGACACATTGCCCTAACTATTATCGTAAATCTTGCATTTGTTTTGAACTATAGTCCAATGATTAAGCCCCCTACTCCTCAGAGGGATTCCCTACACATAGATCGGTATAAAATACCTCGTAAGCATTAAAAAAAGGAGACACCCCTCCAGCTAAATGTCGTGGCCCCATTGCAACTCTCCTATACCTCGGAGATTGACCCCTTGTTGATGCACTGCTAAAACAAATAACACAAGCATCACAACCTCCACTCTTATTTTAAAATGATCCAGGAGATAAGATATTTCCTCACTTAATAGTTTTTTGGAGAACCCAAATGCCTAAACCTACAGCTTAGGTGTCTCACAACTCAACGTGGATCATATGTATAAGAAACCAATTGCAATGCATCCACAAGTTACCATGTGATATGCGCGATGCAACTATGAATGCCATCGTACTCAAATATTTTATGATTTACAAATCAGCATTGTAGAGTGCAATAAATATTTCTTTTAATGATTTCAGCCTATACGTTGTGCTTCGTTGCTAAGGGTCAGCCCCGAGCATTCTCGTGCTACTTAACCCCTTTTAACTTAATTTATAAATATCTTATATGGTATGCACAAACAAATAGATCAGAATTTCAAATTTTAGCAGCAACTAATCAGCATCAAAACCCCTCTTACCCCTACCGTTTAGATTATGCATTGTTTATAGGTGTAAAGAGTGATTTTTAATGTGTTTTTCTTGTAAAAAGTGGTAAAAACAGACTTTAACATGAAGACACGGCTAAAATGAGGCTTGTCCCTCATGTTACAGCCATGCCATACATTCACGAGCATAAAATATATTTTTCCTTGATTTTCTAGTGCAAAAAACTAAATTTTCTCTTTTTTCACTATTTTTCTTCATTTATTTAAATAAAAATTATTATATTTATGATTTATGGATTGAGACTAATCACAATTACTGAACATCAATTTGATATTCATTTCTACTCCATATGAACCCCAAAATCATAACAAAACCCCCAATATTTATCATTTTCATGAAAATCGTATAATTACGGGTTTTGCGTGTTTTGATGTAAATTATTAAACAACTAAGTTTTCTGGTTTTCTTCACGATTTCTAATAAATTTTTAACATTTCAATCAAAGGAATCCATTTACAAACAATTTCATCAAACATCTTTCATAAAACAAATGAAATGAGTGCTTACGCATAGAAACCTGGTTTTGGAGGTGCATAATTAATGGTTGGGAGGCCGTTGATGCTCATTTATGGCTGCTGACGCTCTCTCCAAATTTGATCTATGACCTCTTTTGCTTCATTACCATCATTCCATCAAAAACGTCAATCAAATCCCATCCCCTTCTCTCATATAATCAGGCATGTGAACAGGTAGAGAGAGGAGAGAGGAGAGAGGAGAGAGGAGAGAGAAAGACTAAAAATAAGAATTTAATTCCCTCCATGAAAATCAAAGTGCTCATAACCAAATCAAATCCCTCAGAGAGTAGATCAGGAATGTGCAATCGGTTCTTGATCAATTCCAGCATCGAAGAGACACAAATCTCAAGAAAAATGGGGCGCAAGAAAATTTACGCCCCCTTCCTTCTCATGATGAGTTTTTTTGGTTTTTTCATTCATAATCAAGAATAAGGTTTCAAACTTAAAATATCTAGTTCATCTCTTTTTTTGTGTTCACATTGCAAATGAAGTGGATTTTTCGCTTTTGGAGGGGCAAAGGAGCTCGGATTCAAGATCCGTCTAGCCGAATGGCTTCATGACATTGAAATCCATAAAATTAGGACCTATGATGCACTTTTCGGCTCCCGCATCGTGTAGCTACTTTGTAACGCAAAACCTTGTGGGGATTAAATGGGGGGTCAAACTGACTCCGATCGACAAATCAAGACTTACATTGGGTTCTTGGCATCGAACTCCATCTAGGAAAACTCTAGCTCATCGAACAAACTGAGCCTCTAATAAGTGGCAATTTCCCAATCTCGGTCAATTGGGACCAATTCATAAGTGTATGCCAAAAACGAGTGAGATAGACTCACAAGACCGTCAAGTTGAGCTTCAAAACCAAGAAAGAGCTGAATGAGATAGACAGTAGGCCAAAATAAATAGAAGATATTCTCTGCAAAGGAGTGGTCCAATATCCTTACAAGGGCAGGGTCTTAGTAACCCTAGCTTGATGCATAGTCCGTTAGGGGGAGGAAGCTCTAGTATTTCTCCCCTTTTAATCAATTTATCCACTTTGAGTGGAGTGATAGTTCTGATTGTTCGATCTCCTTTAGCGAATCTAGTTGTTACCATAGAAGTGCAGCCTATTTCAATTCCTGCTAGAATGGTGGATTTGCCAGCCTTAGGGTTTTCTCTACCCATTTTTAATGGGTAGCAGAGGAAGATACAAAACTTCACATCAATGAATTTCAGAAGTTAATGTTTAACTATCAAATTCGGGATGAGGGACACTTGATGATGTTCTTCAACATGAATATGAAAGGACAAGCTACACTATGGTATCACAGCCTAGAGGTTGGAACCATAACTACGATCGACTTATTCTTTGCGGCATTTTGAAGAGAGTTTGCCCCTAAAAGGGGAGGTTGCTATTGGCTACATGTCCTTAATGTTACACGTCAAGAGCCTCATGAGAATGTCCGTGGGTATGCCAAGAAACTAAAGGAGGTATTCCTTAAGTTGCAAACCATTGCAGTACTTTTTGAATGGGCTAGACTTTAACATTTAGGCGCAGTTGAGCAATGTTGCTCTTGCTGACATTGATATGGCCATTACATGAGCAGAAGAGGTAGAATCATGATTACAAGCCACTCATGCCTCTAGGTCAAACTAGAATCAGAGTTTAGAGTTTGGACATACTTTAGGGCTAACGAATGGAGGTCAAGGGATGCCCATGAGTCCTCCTAATGGGAGAGGAAGCATAATTCCAAATGTGCCCATGTTGCCAACTCCTCCTAGTGTGACAATACTGCCTATGGCTAGTTAGATAGCTCCTTCAATTGTTGCAAGCCCAACAATAAATCCTACTTTTGTTCCAAGGAATCAACAACTAATCCCTAATCAAGTGGTTAGGCCAATGGAACAACAAGTAGACGATTGCAGCTATGAGTCAAGTGCCTTGAATGTCCTTGGCAAAGTTAAGGATATGATGAAGCACTATACTGATATGATTAGAGAACAATATAGACAAATAGCCATTGATGTTAATTTCCTTAAGAAGAAATAGAATTTGAAAGGGAGTCGACGCCTTGAAGATGGTGCCCCGCAATATTTAGCTGTAAGTGGTGTGGTGGCCAACATTTCCCTAGGAATTGTCCAAATGTTAAATGTGACATATGTGGGAAGTCTGGCCATTCAACTAGTACCTGTTGGAGTAAGATTAGCTCTCTCCAGCAAGGAAGTAAATAGCTAGGTCAAGTTAATCATCGAGCGCAAGGGAATAATCTCGAGCGAGATGAAAGACTGAAACAAATATTACAAAGAGGGAAAGCTATGGTAGAGGAGCTACCTACTGGTAGTGGAGTTAGCCTTATAGAAGTTGTTTCCGTCAACGGCACTGAAGCTTCTAATCTACGTGTTATTACGAGAGGTCAAAAGGGTAAAGAGGTCGACAAAGCCAAGGGAAAACCTGTTGAGGGAAACCCCAAGCAAGATGATAAGGGGACGCAAGCCCTTAATCCCAATATGGAAGGCGGACCTCTCAAAGTTGTAGATGGTAAAGCTGACCACAAGAAGGATAAGGAGTTGCCAAAGAAGAAGGCAAAAGCCAAGAAAGAAGCACTAAGGCCAATTCAAAGACCAAAGGAGAGAATGATCTGACGAGAAAAGCGAGCTCTTGCTAGCTATCATGAATTTGATTTAGCGAGTTCTCTTTGTGAAGTTAATCTAGATCTAAATCTTCTACTGTTGATTAAGTTGTCTCCAGGAGTGCACGGGAATTTAAGAAGATTCTACACATTGGGTATATTGTTGAGCCCTTGGGAATAGCGCAAGTAGGAGATGATTGGTTTTAGCATACTGAAAAGCATTGTTCGAGGGTAGTAGCATATGTTGATAGGATATTAGTAGACCATGCTATTGTGGACATAGGATCCTTTGTCAACATTATGAGTTCAAAATTGATGGAGAGACTAGGATTAGGAATAAAAAAAGATGCCTCCACGATCCTCCAAATGACTAATGATAGTTTAAGACAACTCAAAGATTGCATTACTAAAGTCCATGTGACTGTTGCCAATGTAGAGTGCATTCTGCACTTTAGGATCTTTAGGTTTGCACAGCGACCTAGCTATCAAGTATTGCTGGGCAGGCCATGGATCTTACAAGCAAGCTGCTAGGTTGAAATATCTATTGGTCGATTGATCTTTGGTCGAGGTGCTAGTTCCAAAGTTTGATACGCTAGATGCTCCCTCTACTAGTGAGACATCATCAAGTGACAAATCCAATGAGGGGTCTGCTACAAAAGATATCCACCAAGTGACTTTGAATGAGCCAACAGAGGCTCAAGAGAGGATAAGGGATGCGGATGTAATTGAGCTCGTCAACCTTGGTACGATGAATGATTCATGGCCAATCAAATTAGGGTCCATGCTCAGTTCGGAAGAAAGGAAGGACTATGTGTCCTTGATTCAAGAATTCCACGATATTTTTGCTTGTAGTTATGATGAGTTGAGAGGCATTCCTCCCAGCTTGGCTGTTCATACAATTCATTTGAAGCAAGGTAGCCACCCTGTGTGATAAAAAGTAAGGCATATGCCTTTCGAATTAAGGGACAGGCTATTCGAAGAATTGACAAAGCTACAAAAGGCTAGCCTGATATTTCTAATTCAACACACAGAATGGTGTTCACCAGTTGTTATCAAGAAGAAGAAGAAGAACAATCAGATTCGGCTTTACATAGATTTCAGAGAGCTTAATAAGCAAACTGTTCAGGATTACTACCTATTGCCTTTCATTGACCAGATTTTGGGTCAATTAGCAGGTAGGGAAATCTATTCATTTATGGATTACTTTGTTGGACATAACCAAATGGCTATTGCAGAGGAAGAAAAATTAAAAACAGCATTTATTACTATCTTCTATACATTTGTGTATCATGTGATGACCATTGGTCTCTGCAATGCGCCTGGATCTTGGCAACACAAACAGCTAAAAAGATGTTTGGTGATATCTCCCTAGAGGAGTTAAAAGTCTTTATTGATGATCTAGGGGCAGCCACCACAAGGGAGCGACCAACTGATTATTTTGAGAAAATGTTTTGAGCATTGTAGATAGTTTTGCATTGCTCTTCGCCCTAGGAAGTGCGTATTTGGAGTGCCCTATGGGTTGTTACTCAGCCATATGGTTAGTACAATTTTTATTGCAACTGACCCTGAAAAGATAAAGGTTATAGTCTCTATGAGCCCGCCGCATACTCCAAAAGAGGTGCACAACTTTCTATCATCAATGGGATATTATTGAATATTTATCAATGCACTAGCAAAAAGAGAATTGCCATTGACAAACCTTATATCTTTTAACTGTATGTTTGAGTGCAATGAAGCTTGTCAAGTATCCTTTGAGGATGTGAAGCAGGAATTAGCAAAAGCACCAAACCTAAAATCACCAGAAGAGGTGAAGTTTTCTACATATTTTCAGCATCCACAATGCATAGTATTAGCTGCTACTATTTAGCTCAAATTTGGGAGGAGAAATGGTATGATCCCACTGCCTTTACTAGTAGAAAATTGGGGATATCTGAAGTTAATTATACATACATGGAGAAATTGTGCCTTGGAATGATCTTTGCAATGAAGAAATTTAGACATTATATTCTCTATGAGAAGGTAGTATTCTTTACGAAGGCAGAAGGACTCAGATTGTTGTTGAACAAGTTGCAGCCGCCTGAGCATTTAACAAAGTGGTTAACCACTTTGTAGGAGTTTGATTATGAGATTAGGAGTAAGCCATCGAAGCTGCACAGTATTGTAGAATGTCTTGAGGATTTCAAGGAGCCAAAGGAAATTCTAGCTGAATGAAGTGATATTGAAAGTCTATTTAAAATTGATACAGCTTCAATTCATTCTTAGTATGCAGGTATAACACATTATTTATCCTACAGGAGGATTTGGGACTGCTTTATCGAAGTCTGAAAAGAGAAAGATCAAGCAACAAGCATTACCTTTTTTTATTATAGTGGGTTTCTTGTATTGGAGAGGAGTAGATGATATTGTTGAGAAATAGCAAATGATGTATGCTCCAAGAACAGATGTCCTGAATCCCATATGCACAGTGAGGAGATTGGAGAAGCTGACAAGCTATAAAGACATGTACTTGGTTCACTTTTCAAGGCAATGCTATTTTGTGCTTTGTACTTTATTTGTGTCTCTGTCATGGTCAGCTCAAGATTTTGTTTATGAGTCCAAGCCTACATCTTGGAACCTAATTCACTTGAGCAATAGTTTTTCCTCTTGTCTATGTCACTATGAGTCTTGTTATCGACTTCCATCCTCCATAGTCAGCGCTATGCTCTAGATCCGTGTTTTGTAACATGGTATTAGAGCCCAGTTGGGCATGGCACAGCTCATACTCTAACTCTCTAGTCTCGCTTCACCTCTGGTGATCCCTAACCAACTCACATTCAACTCATGTCTCCAATTTCAACTTCAAATCTCAGTTGGTCAACCTTGTGGTAGCCATAGCCAAGACTACATCTACCTACATTGGAGCTTCTAGATCTCTCTCTACATGCCATATCTTCCAGTGATTCCTTTTGGAGATATCTTCCTTTGCTCAATGCACTTCCTCTTGGCACCTCAATCGATGGCATTGCTGCTCTACACCTCCAGCATTGCCAAAATTGGAACTCGTTGCCATGTTTGCGCCTGCATGCTATCGTACAGCTCCCGCCACTCATGTGTGCCACGATCCAGCTTGTATCTATAGGGAATTTGGAGCCCATTGTATGAGCTATCTCATCACAAGAGGGTTCTTCAAAAGATGCACTACAACTCCTGCTACAAGCAAAAAACCAATTGGCCTATTTAACCCTAATAGAATCCATAGTCTTTTGAGCTTCAAGCTCACAAACTCACTTCATTTTCTCTCTTTTGACACTCAAACCAACCTATTTCCACTCTGATTCACTAACTCACTCAGTGATAAACATCAAGGAGAAGACATTTGTGGAGTGTTTGGAAGCCTTTGAATATTTAATCAAATGTCATCATCAAGCTCCTCTTCCATCTCACTCCATTGGAAGGTTTCTCCACTCTGATCTGAGCTCCATCTCAGTTTCCAACAAGGAATCAAGTTGAAGGAAAAGACAAGCATCAAATAATCACCATCAAGAAGGAATAAGAGTTAAACTTAAAGACCAGACATAGTATCTGTTGATACTACAGAGTGTGCATTCACATTACCTTGCACTTGTGTCTCTTGATACATCAAAATACAACTCTTTTGTTGAATAATTGAAGCTTATCAACATGACAGAACTTGAGCAAATAGCAAAGTTTAATGGAGAAGGTTTCCATGCTTGGAAGGAAAAGACCATGTACCACCTCATGAGGAAAGACCTCTCGAATCTCTTTGAAAATGATGAAGGTGATGCAGATGACAGGGAAGATTCAAATGAAAGGTGAGAAGGATCGAAACTTGCTTGGAAGTGAGCTATGGTGGAGAGCAAGAGCAAGAAGAGAGAGAGACACAAATGGGAACTCCAACAGTTCCAATGTGTGACCGGGCCTTCCTTTATTCAAACTGTCACTAAAAGAATAAAGAATAAAGTGACGATGATGGGCACCTGCCACCTGCAGTTTGTAGTGGCGGGTACTGTCAATGTAGTAATACACGAGTGGCTAGGCAGAGCCACCTTTACCCCCAAAAACCTCCCACTTAAAGGTGAATCTGCCCTAATGAGGAGTGAAAAGAAAAAGAAATGACATTCCAATGTACACATGTACAACAAGATGAGGAAAAACGTCATCTCATCCAACACCCATCAATCTCCTGAGAAAGGCAAAGTGCTCAGTAGTGAGGATTTTTGTGAGCAGATTTGTAGGATTTTTGTCAGTGGAGATCTTGACAAGGTCAACAAACTTGTCCTCCACGACCCCACATATGAAGTGATACCTAACCTCAATGTGTTTCGTCTTTGCATGGAAGATCGGATTCTTGGCTAGCTGAATAGCACTCATAGAATTCGAATGTAGCATACGTATAGTATCAATCCCAAGGTCATGAACCAAACGGCCCAACCATATGGCCTCCTTGCAAGCCTTAGTGACTGCAACATACTCAGCCTTAGTGATAAAGAGAGCTGTACACTTCTGAACCTTGGACATCCAAGAAACAACACCTCCAACATAGGTAAAGACATAGCCGAAAGTGGACTTCCTACTACCTGTGTGTCCTGCATAATCGGAGTCTGTGTAGCCCACAGCTCCTGTATCCTGGCTACCATAGCAAATACACATATCTATTGTTCCCTTTAGGTATCTCATGATACCCTTTACGGCATCCCAATGCTTTTTTTCTAGATGTAGTCATATAGCGTGCCACAACACCAATTGCAAAGGCAAGATCTGGATGAGTGGCTATCATGGTATACATCAAACTGCCCACAGTTGATGCATAAGGGATCTTGACCATCTCAGCCCTCTACTCATCCATCTGCGGACAACCATCTGTGAACAATTGTCCTATGAAACCTTCACATAAGAAGGTAATGGAAAACCAATAGGCTTTACATCCTGCATGCGGAAACGCTCAAGGACTTTATGAATGTACTCCCTCTGTGAGAGGTAGACTAGTCCTTGATGCCTATCATGCTTAATGCACATACCAAGAATGTGAGAGGCCTGTCCCAAATCCTTCATCTCAAAGCTCTTCTTCATTTGAGATTTAAGAGCATCCAGCTCATCATGAGCTTTCCCTGCTATCAACATATCATCCCATAAAGTACCAAAATAAGCAATGAGCCATCATGGGCTTTTTTCGTGTAAAGACACGGATCCATAGCACTTTTGTTGTAGCCTTGTGATTGCATAAAGGCATCAAACTTATTATACCACTCCCTAGGTGCCTGCTTCAAGCCATAAAGACTTTTCTTCAACTTGCACACTAGGTGCTCCCTGCCAGGTTCTGCAAAGCCCTTAGGCTGCTCCATGTATATCTCATCATGCAAATCCCCATGCAAGAATGCAGTCTTGACATCCATCTAGTACAAGTCCAAGTCAAGCTGCGCGACTAAGGCCAAAACCAAGCGTAGGGTGGTCATCTTGACCACAAGAGAAAAAACTTCATCAAAGTCAACTCCATGCTCCTGTTTAAAACCCTTAACAACAAGTCTTGCCTTATAAGCCGGCTTGGGGTTTCCAAGGGTACTTTTCAGCTTGTACACCCATTTGTATGGCAAAGCCTTCTTGCCCTGAGGTAATGCAACCAAATCCCAAGTCATATTCTTGTGTAAGGAGTCTATCTCAGACTGCATAGCCCTCTCCCAAGAGTGACAGTCACCCCTGCACATAGCCTTATCATATGTGAGAGGCTCTCTGGCACCTGTAACCAAGACATAATGCATCGAGGGCTTAAATGTATCAGGTGGATGTCTATCTCTAGTAGACCCTCTCACAGCAGGCTCTACTGCATGTCCAGCACTCTGGCCATGTGTACCAACTGTTGCTGCAGGCTATCCAACTAGCTGTGCAGGAGCACAGGGCTCCTCCTAGAATATAACCCTACGTATCTCTACCACCCTTTCAGGCTACCTATGCATCTTGTCTTCATGGAAGAATACATCATGGTTGCAGATGACTTTCCATGCTTGCGAATCCCAAAGGCGGTAACCCATCTCACCTGCATCCCCATAACCAAGGAAAATGCATTTGACACTCTTAGGATCCAACTTAGTACGCTTGTCTTTGCCTCACATCCAAAGACATGTAGATGCGCATAAGAAACTGAGGTTTCCCAGTCCATACCTTCTCTACAACCTGAAAATTCAAACCACTAGAAGGTGATCTATTTATGACATGCATAGTTGTACTGACTACCTCAGCCCAAAAGCTCTATGGTAAGCATGCATGGCTAAGCATACTGCGTACACGCTCCTAGATGGTTTTATTCATCCACTTAACCAAACCATTCTGGGGTGGGGTATAGGGGGCGGTCAATTGATGCTTAATACCCCTCTCGTCACATAGTTGCTCAAAATCACGTGACACATATTCTCCCCCATTGTTGTCAGTCCTAAGGCATTTCAACCTATGCCCAGTCTGATTTTCAACAAATGCAAGCCATCTCTGAAATATAGCCAAGACATCAAACTTAAGCTTCATGGGGTAAGCCCAAAATTTAGGCAAAAAATTGTCAATGAATTTACAAAATACTTTGCACCACCCATAGACTGACAGGGCATGGGCCCATAGACATCCGAATGTACCAATGCCAGGGGCTCACTCATGTGTGTCCTACCAGACTTCTTATGTGTATTCCTAGTCTATCTGCCATAAAGACAATGCTCACATGAATCAAAACATGTGTAGTCAAGGGGCGGTAAGTATTGCAAACCAAAAAGCATTTTCATTCCCTTCAAGGACATATGGCCCAAACGGGCATGCCAAAGAGATACATGTGGGATGGAACTCACTGACAAAACATGGTCAATAGAGGACCCATCAACTACAAGAGGATAGAGGTTGCCAGCTTCGGTACCTCTAGCAAGCACAAGTCTACCATGGGTGATCTTCCAAGCAGAACCCCCAAATGAAACATGAAACCCAGCATCATCAAGCTCCCCTGCAGACATAAGACTGCATGTAAGCGCAAGTACATGGCTTACATCCTGCAGAAAAGTATTGCAAGTAGAGAACTATAGCCGTACATCCCCAATGCCAACAATAGCAAGTGACCTGTCACATCACCCAAGTGAACTAAACCAGAGACAGTGTGGTAGGAGTAGAACCACTCACGGCATGGTGTAACATGAAATGAAGCACCAAAATCCAAAAGCCAGCACTACACATACATAGAGTGAGCATCGGTCAACAACATCGCATCACAAGAACTAGCTGCAAGTATGTACTTCTCATCGGAGTCATCAGTCTACATGATATTTATCTCCTCAATTTTCACACTGGATTTCGCAAACATAATGCTGTGATCATATGACTTTTCCTATACTTTGTCTTTCCCCTTCTCTTTGCGCTTCTCATTGCACAACTCATGACACTGTGGGTGTATATGACCCTTTTTGCTGCAATGATGACATGTCACATTAGCATTTCTCCCATGAGACTTGGTGCGCAACTTACCGCACAACTTAGACCTAGACTTCTGTGAGTCTCTACCACGGCCATTCCCACGGTCGTTCTTGCCATTACCATCTCTACCTCTAACAGTCAAAGCATGCAACACACGAGAGGCATCCAAGTTCTTACGGTTGATCTCTTCTTGTAGAAGAGCACTCTCTACATTAGGCAAGTTCAAAATAGTAGCAGGAGCACATAAGGTAGTGCGGAATACATCCCATGAATCACTTAGAGTCCCAAGCAAAAATAATTGAGTAACCTCATCATTAAAGGTAATACCCTGTGAAGTCAAGTTCTTGAGAATAGCATGGAACTGGCTCAAATGAGCAAACATTGTCATATTCTCCTCCATGCGCCGCAAGTCCATAAGCTACTTTAGCCAATACATTTGACTTGCTGGACTTTTCTTGTCATAGAGGTTCTTAATTTTATCCCAAAGCTGCCAAGCACTCTATGCTTTCTCAACCACATTGTAATGCACATGTTCAGTGAGAGACAAGATGAGGGTGGACTTGCATACTCATCAAGCTCATCCCATTTGTCATCATCAGTCGTAATTTTAGGATGCTCGCCATGCATCTTTAGTGGCTTTATCTGCGATTTCTACACCAATACCTGCCAAACTTGGCTCTTTTAATAGGCATAATGCATACCATCAAGCTTAGTGATGTTGAAGATAGCACTGCCAATAGAAGAAGAACCCATAATGCAATCCAAAACAGTGCTGACGGTTCAAAATTGCTTGCTGCTTTCTGCTGTAAACAGCCAAAAATACCACCAAAACCAAGGCAAAATTACCATGAACTAATAGCTAATGATGCTGCCCACCAAGTACCATCAAAAGTACATAAAATTAGGATGATTCAGCATGAAAATTCCACATCAATCCATATATAATTGCTTGCTGTAATAAATTACAGCCAGGTACAATGAGAGCAAACTTTAGGCAAAATCAATGCACCAAGTCAACCACTAACTGTCAAAGCATAACCAACATCAAGCAGGCATAAATCGGCATATGACAATCATATGGACATCGAGCAAATACCCAAGCATGTCAAACGAATCTGTCAGTAAGCCAACACACCCCCTATGTAATAGGGCAAAGTGTACACAATAATGGCAAGACCTGACACAAAGAGGTGTATGCTCAAGGAGTGTGAAGCCCAAATCAACCCAAGTACATGTGTGCGGATCACGGCATATCAACCATGCAGCATCCAAGTGAAAAAGATCCTAGTCTCAGAAGACTCAAAGCTCAATAGCATAAACCACCTGCTCAATGTCTGTCAAACATCCAACGATGCTCCCACTAGCACAAAAGCCGTATGGATCAAGCTAAGAAGCTCAAGAAGGGCATATGAGAGCACCGGTGATGAAAGATCCAAGACCAGACATCAATAAGACATCACGAGCATATAAGCCTTGTAGCCTCCAATTAGAGCATCCATAGACATCAACTGTATCTCAAATACAACTCTAGCAAGGCAAAAAATATCCCAAGTAAGTTCTTGGAAGCCAGATGCAAGCCAAGACAAGGCACTAGTAGTAATCGGTTCCAAACAATGTAAGTAGCATGTAGTAGTGGCATAGGCCAAGCATGTCAAGACCAGTCAGACATAGGTAACATACATGCCATATGTACATCCAAGATGGAGCATCAAATGCATTCCAAAGCTAAGTTCAAGCTCAAATGAAGATCCGGAACCAAAGACAAGCTCGATGTCATACCTCAAAGGTCAATACTTCATTGCATATCCCAAAGACATAGCCCAAAACCAATAGGCATAACCAAACTAGAGATAAAATAACCTGTCAACCAAGGTAGCATAAATCCCAACCAACAATGAAGTGTCTGCATCCAAATCAAGGCTCAATAGCTCTCAAATAGCATATCCGGGCATAAATCATGATGACCAAGCATCAATACATCCAACAGGACACCCGAATGTCAACAAAAAGCATTACGCATAAGCCGAAAACCTTGCTGCCCAAACAATATACAATAGTAAATCCCTGCATAAATCAAGCTATGGAAGCTCAAACCAAGTCCCAAAGCATCTCAAAACATTGGGCAAACATCCTCAAAGTATCTGGGCATCAAATACCAAGCCTCAGGAGCATCACATAAGCTAAGAGCATGGCATTTTCTTGATATAAATCAACTCAGATCTGTTTCAAAAAATGTTGTGATTAGAATTTGGCAAATTTGACATCGTCATTGTGTTTGAAGCATGCCAAAATCCCAAGTTAGACTCTTACCTTGCCTTAATCAAGTTTTGGATGCCTGAGAAATGAGAAAAAATAGGATTTTTAAGCCAGATTTTGAAACATGCACAAAAAAAAACGTGAGCTGCCTATGGGGCCTACTGGTTATGCTAAGGATAAGGGGGCAAATGGGGACATACAAGGTGCCCAATGAAGCTAAGGAACACCTGCAAAGAGCCTGTGAGGGCCGGGGAGAGGCGGGAGATGAAATCTTACCTCGGGGGAAAGAAGCCATTGCTGGCATTGAAGCTCCAAGCTCTAGGTCTTCGATCCAGGCTGAAGTAATGTCGGGCCAAGCTCAATGATCAAGCTCTAATCCAAAGCTCTGATACCAGTTGAAAGGTTAGAAGGATCAAAGCTTGCTTGGAAGTGAGCTATGGCGGAGAGCAAGAGCAAGAAGAGAGAGAGACACAAATGGGAACTCCAACAGTCACAATGTTTGACCGGGCCTTCCTTTATTCAAACTGTCACTAAAAGAATAAAGAATAAAGTGATAATGACGGGCTTCCACCACCTACAGTGTGCAATGGCGGGTACTGTCAGTGTAGCAATACATGGGTGGCTAGGCAAAGGCGCCTTTACCCCCAACAACAAAAAGCGGGATCCTTCCAATAACTTCATTAAAAACCAAAGAATGGAAGAAGATGAATAACAAGGCACTAGGCATCATTTCCTAGGGACTAAGTGATGATGTGCTAAATCATATCTCTGGCATTAGAGATGCTAGAACTGCTTGGGAGGAACTTGACAAGATGTTTGGTACCCAAGCAAAGAACTCAAAGGTAAAATTACTTGTGCAATTTTATAAGTTGAATAAAAAAGACAGTTCATCTATGATTATACACATCAATAAGTTCAAGAGCCTTAAAACTCAACTAGCAACTCTTAAAAATAACATTGATGAGGATGAGGCAATAGCAGTGCTACTTGCAAATGTTAATCATGAACCATATGAGAACCTTGTTTCAACACTAAGTAATGTTCCCAGTCTCTCACTCAAAGGCATTGAGCACTCACTAGTTGATGGAGAAAGCAAATTTAAAAGCAAAGATGTAAAAGAGACCAGCTCAAGGGAAAATCTTCTATACACCAAAGGAGCTACTGGACCTAAAGGAAGAGGTCAAGGATTCAACACCGATAACAAAAGTTGGATGACGTGTCATTATTGTGGTAAAACTGGCCATATTGCCAGTGAATGTTTTCACAAGAAAAGAGCACATCTGATGCAAAATTACCACCACCAAAGTCAATTCATGAATGAAGAAGAAGATGCCCCCGCTACCATCAATAACTTTGACATATTGTTCTAAGGAATTTGTTCCCATACTGGATCTACTTTGTAAAAATCCTTTCCAAAGATGTAAAGTCTCAAACTTTAAATTGACTAGGCTGCCTATCATTAGGGGAGTTTTGAGGTCTCGAAAATGCCCTGTAAGAGATCCTAGAGAGAGAAAAAAAATTAAAAAATAAAATCATTTTATAGAATTTTTAAAAGGTTTATATTTTGGTAAGTTAAAATATCAAAATTCGTTAATAAGTCATTGTCGTGATATTCTCGTGGTCACATCAAACCTAGAAATCTAGGTCGCCATAAAGTTGGCAATGTTGTCATAATGAAGATCTTACCTCTCCTCATTAAAGTGAAAAGTAATATTCAATTTGAATTTTGGTGGATACTCAATTGCCTCCCTCCATCGTTTCTCTCCTCTTTTTTTCTCCTCCTTAGTAGTCTCTTCTTTGTTTTCGTTCTTGCTTCTAATCATATCCTTAGCTATGGATCAATCACCCAATGATCTCTGTAACTCAGCTATGGATCAATCATCTAATGATCTTTGTAGCTCTCATAAAAGACCTCTCTATCATCTTCATATTGAGTTGGATAGTGAGTATGAACCAATAAGAAAGAGAACAAAATCTATCATGGTTACAGAGTCTATGAAACATATACTGAGGTTTGAAGGAAAGAAGAATATTGATCTTTGGTTAGATGGAAAGCTATATCCCAAAGATCCTAGCAGAAATAGCACTCCTCCTTTCTATAATAGCTTATCATTAATGAGGTTTACTGGTGATGGCTACAATGGATTTTTAGGTTATACACTTAATCTTGTTTTGCAGAAAAGAATATCCTTGGACTAGAGAATCATCTTTTGATGAAACACAATATAGAGTTGTTGCAGAAGCTAGAGGATTGTCAACAAAAAAATTATTCATTGGAAAATCGTATCAAAGCTTATCAACGAAAGAAAACTTTATTAGGCCTTCGAAATTGACAAAGAGCTCTTAAAAATATTGAGAATCTCAAATGAGGAGGAGGAGGCTGTGATAAAAGAATCCAAGCAGCAAGGTATATTTTTTTTCACTTGAAAAATCTTAAATATGGCTTTATTTAAATTACTTGCATTGATTTGTTATGTTAATTTTTATTAGATCTCTTCTACAACCAAATGCAAGTGAAAGAGATTCTTTAAAAGCAGCTCAGTTTTATTATCATCTTCTTCCTTCAGTAGTTTCAAAGGATATTTTGGAGAAGAAGAAATTTAAAAAGGCAAAGAAACAATGCTTGGAGTCATTTGTAAAGGATCATTCTTTGGATTCTGAGTTAGTACAGAAGCCACTGGATAGTAATGGTATTAGTCAAGATGCTTATATGCAACTTTTCCAGCTTTTACAATCAAATATGAAGCAAGAACAGGTATGCAATTGCATAATTTCGAAGCCATTTGTGGTTAGGACTATCAGATAGAGAGTTAATAACAAAGTGATGGAGATTCTAGGTGACCCTTTTCATATCAAGGCTAGCTTCAAGGGCAAGAAAAAGGAGGTTACATTCAATGAATTTAACAATATTTTCCTTGACTTGCCCACCCTACAATGCTTAATGATCAAATTTTATGACAGCAGAGGCACATGGAGTGGCTAGATTTGTTATTAAACTTGATGAAAGTGAGATTCTGAAATGTAAAAAATTGGAGAGAATCTCTATCACCTTGATGAATAGAGCACTTTCGTCAGGTCATTGCAATCACTCAACATCATTTAGTGTTCAATCTGAATATAACATCTGGTGGCTAGGAGCATTTGAGGTAGATACTAAGATTTTTGATATACTATATTGGGTTTTTCATCAAACATCAATACCTAATGTTATTCAAAGGCAACAAGCATGAGAAGAGCTATTTGTTAAAGGATTTGGGAACTATAGGATTGAGTGGCACATAGCTGGTGACCTAAAGACACTCAAATGTATGTATAATGTATCAAAGGGAGCCAACTCGAGATCTCCTTGCTTATACTACATGTCACCAGCTGCAGAGTTAAACTAAAGCAATTGGAATAGAGCTCCCTCTAGGCACAATAAGGATCCACAGTTTAAACCAATCTTGGACATTCCTTTAGCGAATGCCCATATTTGTACACTTCATGCACTTTGTAGGATAATTGAAAAGCTTGTTCATCTCTATATAGGATTTGCATGGAAGCTGAAGCCATTATCAACTAGAATAGATGCTATAACAAAGGTTGAAAAAGTTCTCTCTGCCAATTGGTTTGCATGGTGGAAATGTTGTTATTGAACCAGATCTTCAGAAGTCTAAGGATGGTAATTGTGTCCCAAAAAATCCATCTATTAGTGGAGTGAAGGCTAGAAGGTTTCTAGGCTTTCATGGGAGACTTGGCAAGATAAACTCAAGAAATGGTGGCTCAACTATTAAATTTAATCAGTGGAAATCCCTACATAATGCAGTTAAGGATCACATTGATAATGGACAAGCTCGGAATAGAAAAGCTAAAGTTTGGGAAACACTAGACAAAGTGTTTTTTTATTGTGATAAGACTGAATGGAATGATGATGATCTCAAAGACTAAAACCAATTGAACCTTTTCAAAAAGGCGATGACAAAAGCTTGGGGTGATCAACACTTTACGCACTATATGGTAAGAAGTTTGTATATGTTTGTTTCTTCATTGTCGAACTCATATAATGTTTTTTAATAACTTTCTTTATTTGTTGACTATGCAGCATATTCTATACAACCATGCTCCATACTTTATTAAACAATATGGATCTCTATCTATCTGGTCAACCCAAGGTATGGAAAAATCACATTATCAAGCAAGAACAAAATATTTCAGACACACAAGACATGGAGCTGGAAGACACAAAGCCAATAGTTTATTAGAGGTCTTGCAATGGTTCTATCGACAAATTTGGCATAAATTCAAGCTTAAAGATACAACCACATCAAGCAATACATCATCTTTAGCAAGGACTATACAAATTGTTACCCAAAGAAGAAAATATAGATATTTAAATTCTTGCGCAAAGCAAAGATTTACAGAATGGTTACAAACCAAACAAAGAGTTGGGAAAAGATGGGTTAATCCTTAGTTTCAGGCACCTCAATAGGGCCTTCAGAGGAGTCCTTGGTTTCAAATAGCTCGACAGGGCCTCTAAAGGAATCTTTTGTATCATCCCACTCAATAAGACCTCTGTATTTCAAAAACTCTTGTTTCCAATAGCCTGGAAGAAGCTTCAAATTCTTACTATCTCCTACATAAGAGAGCAAATAGGAGCCAAGAACTCCAAAATATCTAGCTCTAGATCCACTATATCTAAGCATGAAGCCAAAAACTCTTATGGCTTCTTCCTTCTCCACTAAAATGATCTTGTTCAAACCTCTTCTGAAAACTTGAGATCCAATTACCTTTGAGATAGCTCTCAAAGCCATCATTGGTAGACTTGGAGAGCTTGACAATCTACTATGATATATTACAATTGTTTGATTGTTTAAGTTTCCAATATAATGGCCAAGGCTTTGATTTTTTCCAAGCTTCATTGGCCTAGAGCCCTTGGTCCTTCCAATAAAGTTGTCCAGATCTTCAATCTCAATCTACACAACAAACCACAACATTACAATATATAAGATATTTATCTATAATGCATAATAAAGTCTAACATAAACTCAATGGATAACTTCGAATTATATTTCATACCTTAGGGTGTTCGTCTTCTTCAAGAAGACTATCATCATAAAGATTTATTGAACTCTTGGGCTTCTCATCTGATGGAGACTTCAATCTCTCTTCATACCCTACATCATCAATATGAATTTTCTTCTGGACCTGCAAGAACTCTTCTTCTGGAGGTAGCCCCCCCTTTTCGTATTCTATGATCTGATTAATACATGTATGTAAGGCTATAGAGCTACCTTGGAAATTCTCTCCCTCAACATCAAGACTTGCTAGTGGTTCTTATTCATAACCTATAAAATTCATGTCATTTTTGCCCCAACCTGCAAGGATTGCTAAGGAATAATCTTCTCTAAGATCAAAAAGATGTTGAATATCATTTAGCAACACGTATCTCTTCTTGTTGATAAGATAAGTGGGAAATGTTGGAACACATGCAAGAGGACCTTCTTCATCAACCTGTGCACTTGGCTCGATCTCCTTTTCTTCCACCATTGTGATATTGTCACTCTTGAACAAACCTACATCAAAACCTTGGACAAGTTGATTCTCAAAATCTTCTTGGAACATCTCCTCCTTCTCTTCGACCTCCTTATCCATACTTGCAATATCCTCTAGCTTTCCCTGTTGGTCTATATCTGGAGAAGAATTTTCCATGTACTGAAGATACACAATAAACCCAACGTCCTTGTGGATCAGAAGGCATTGGTGTTGATACCTGTGGAAAGGGCAACATGTTTCTTTCTTTCTGAATTCCTCATCAATGAGGTTGAACCTGCCTAACAAAGTTGACATGGATGTATTGGTGGCTCCCATGACATCACTATAATGAACAAATCCATTGACTTCCAAACCTTGCACATGTCTATCATAAAAACATATGTACTCCTTAAGTTTATCTTCAAGATCCTCCAAAAACTCCTTCAAATCAAAAGGAACATTGAAAATTTCCCTAATATAGCCAAACTTGGAAGAATTTCCAGTGGTGTATAAGAAATCAAAGAGCCTATCATCAGATGTCTCCATTAGCTCCTCCTCATCCATTCCTTCCAGAGATAGCTTCCTCTTTGTCATCTTGACCAGGAAAAGATTTATCCCTGAAAACAAAGCAGAATGGCAACAATATCCAATAAAACAAGATGAACCATGGAAAGAGGCCCCAAAATTGTATTTTTCAAGACAAGAAAATCAAAAAAGGAGAAAAATTTTTAGTTGACCGGTGAAACGCGAAAATTAAAGTGTCCAAGGCAAATGCCTGTGAAGAAATCGTGTTTCACCAGACACTACTTGAAGACAAAAATTATTTCAATATCTCACCGGTGAAATGCGATACTTAGCAAAATATCACTAACAGGGACATTATTTCGCATTTCACCGGTCAAAAGATGCAAATCAAGAAGAGAAACATGAACTATAAATTAATTCTATGGAAACACAGAAATTTATGATAAAATCCTTTCTGGAAAAGCTATGCTACTTTTAAAAGATACAAAGCACATAACATCTGTAATTATTCAAGTGTTATTAAAAATTATTTCTATATTAATCAAATTTATTTTGTTAAAATACTTGTAATAAAGAAAATTTGTTACCTATCAAAGATTGTTGAATTGCTCTTCACATAGGAAGCAAGTACCTTGAAGGGAAGTCGAGACGAAATTTCGGCAGAAAGGAAGACAATGTCGGAGAAATGGCTTCGAAAGGCTTTTATATTGACCGTTAAGCATGTGCTGATAGTTCCAATGAAAAAGTTTGTGTAATGATGGAAAAATAAACGGGACCGCAAATTTGGATGAAATTTCCAATATTTTTGCATGCACAAAATACCTCAGAATACGTGCACACATGTCTCACTTAATACACCGTATCAAACTCCTTAGAAGACGTGCGCACTCCCTTTTTTCGAAAATACATCACACGTGTGTTACATAACACTTTGCCAAGTAATGCTTGTACCATTGATGAAAAAATTCCTCTAAGCGAGAATACGTCACACGTGTGTAACTTAACACTTTGCCAAGAACGTTGAGTCCAGTGCAAATTCACCGCCTTCACATTTCACCGCATTTCCAACAAGCAGAAAACATTGCTACTCCACCTTTACCTTTGGTGTTCCTTCCAATATCCAAGCATTTCACTGCTTCCCCAACAAAGGAAACCTTCGAGCATATTCTCGTCATTAGGCTGAGATTGTGAAGAACAAGCTCCAAAGAAGGTATGATTTTCTGCATCATGCTTTTCAATAACAGGCTCCATTCAATGCATTTTTTTGATACTTTTCCTTAATCCTTTATGTTATTATAAGCTTATCAGCACTACAAAAGAATTTTTTCCACAGTGGGAGCATTCCTTAATGTTGTGGAGATTTAAGGCAATCTTCAAACTTTTTCCCTAATTCTGTGGATATTTTATGTAATTTTAAAAGCTTTCCTTAGATCAAAGTTTTTTTTTTCTTGGTTTTGTTGATTTCTTTGCTATTCATGAGTTGTCCGGTGAAATGCAAAAAGAACGTGCTTCAAGGAGGCCTCCTGTCTTAAATTCATGTTTCACTGGACACAATGGACAATAAGTCCAATGAAACACGAAAAGAAGCAGCTGCAAGGAGGCGCCTTGCCTGACACTCGCGTTTCACTGGCTGACACTCGCGTTTCACTGGACATGCTGGAGAAAAAGTTAGCTGAAACGCGAAAACCACATGCAGCATGGATACCTCTTGTCTGAAACTCGCGTTTCACTGGACATGCTGGAGAAGAAGTAACATGTCTTTTTTTGGAAAATGGCTAGGACTAAGCCAATAGCAAGAAAGGAGAAGATTGATCCTAGGGGCTTAACATCAAAGATTCATCAATCTTTAAAGCCTCAGAAGCTCTCTAGAAAGTCAAAGCCAAAGAGAAAGTTTTCTCAAAATGTCAGGTGCCTAAGGGAGATTAGGAAGGCAGTAAAGGCTCTTGACAATGCAATTCCAAAGTTGTCTTTTCAGAGGCTTGTCAGGGAGATTTGTGACAAATATAGTTTGGATAGTTTCAGATGGACAAGAACAGCTCTTAATTGTATACAAGAAGCCACAGAGGATTTTTTAGTTGAGTTTTTTCAAGATGCCTATATTTGTGCTGCTCATGCTCATAGGCTCACACTCATGGACAAGGACATGGTAATTCTTAAGAGGCTAAGATATAGATTTTCAAAGGTCCTTGAGCCAATTCCCCTCACTGATGTGAAGACATTTAATATCCTTAATGTGTCCCCAGCTAGGAGAAAGAAAGATGATTCTGGTCTCAGGGTTGACGATGTCACCCATGAGAGGGATACAAGGCAACATGAAAAAGATGAGAAACCTAAAGAGGAACAGACAGATAAATGGAGAGAGTAGGACTCCTAGAAAGGATAGTTCTCCAAAAAAGAAATAGCTTTGCCATATCACCTTGTAAGCCTTCATATATAGAAATTTGCCCTTCAGCCCTTGTATATCTCATAGAGATAGCAGATAGACATCTACTACAAAATTTGTACATATATTTTATATTGATAGTAAATATATCTTTTCTTGAATGTCCTTGCAGTGTATATTATTTTCTCTCCTTTTTGATATCTGCAAAAAATAAATTACAAATGTTTGTTAGTTAGAAAGTGAGATCTTGATATACATCTAAGTAGATATAATATGATGTGAAAACTTACTTGTTTCTTGTCAAGTTGGAATACAAAGGAGCATGGTAGTTCAATGTCTTCATTTTGTAAATCCATCCTCACTTGATGTAGCGTACATGATTTTCTGATCTTTAAGATTGCAATAATATCCTCGTTGAACCAAATATCAAGATCCACTATAGGATCTTTGCTAAAATCATTAAGATTCTGGTCTAAAGCAACTAGACTACTACCAACAAAATGCCATCGACTATAGTAAAAGCTAAGGATAAAATTTTGAGTAGCAATCATATATTTACAAGCTATAGAGTCTTGATCTATCTTACATATAATTTTTCCTTCTGTCCTTGTATCCCATCCTTCATCAACAAATTGTATGATATGATCATATGTTAGTTTCTTCACTGAAAGTATGGTTTTTGTTATTCTTATCTCCATATTAGAGAAGAAATCAATAAATATATTAATAGGCATAAACAAAGTAACTTTGCTTAGTCTACTTGAGATATTAGATTTTAGTGCTTTCTTGGATCTCAGAAAATATCTTACATCTATAGCCCTCACTAGTAGCTGGACTTGGCAAAGGCCACTCAAAGCTTGAAAAATCTCGCAAAGGAAGGAGTTTTATTGATCCCCATTGGCAACGCTGCATAGGAATAACATAAGAATGGTCATAAAAGAATATTCCATTCTCTGCGAGCTCTGTCTTCTTTCTGCCTCTATATATTTCTTCTCCAATTGAACCATGTATAACATCAATAAGATCAATAATAGACTCCACTGGTTGCCATTCCTCAAGATTCGAGGGATAGACATCTACAAGACAAACAAATATTATAATGGAAAAACCTAAACCATGTTTAAGAAAGGAAAAACTTTAAGAATCAAATTCTTACAATTTGGTTTATGCATTGGAAGCTTTGAAGATCCAGGTTTCAAACACAGCTCTCTATGTATGAAAACATGTTGCACTAGTACCTCTTTGATGCTATTCTTATTTGCTCCAAGCTTAAAATCTCGGATTCTGCCCTTCCAAGCAGAGATAAACGAGCTCTCATGTCTTTGCCTTTTTCCACGTTTTGCTTGTTGCATGGTGATCCAACTACCTTTGCTAATGATAGTACAAATCCATCTTCCATTAGTTTGGAATGAGTTAAACACTGATATGGATGTGATTTGGGAGCTTGGAAGCCTTGTTGAAGGTCGAATTTCTGTATCCATGGTAGAAGAGAGAGAGACATGCACACAAAGAGAGAGAGAGAGAGAGAGAGAGAGAGAGAGAGAGAGAGAGAGAGAGAGAGAGAGAGAGAGAGAGAGGGGGGGACTAGGCTACCATAACGGAGGGAAAAACAATAGAGGAATAAAAGAAAGGAGGGAAAAAACTGAGCGCCATGCTTTTCACCAATTTGAATTTCGATTACATCAGTCATTATCATTAATCTAGAAACATCATTAAATAAAAGTAGCCGAGACTCTATGCCATTAATGCAAAAGATGTCATAATCACGATAAGAGACTAAAAATAGATAATAAAAATACAAATTCGTAATATTATTATATTTATATATTTTTGTAAAATGATTTTTTAATTTTTTTAATAGAAGTTCCGTTACGGAGGCTTTGCTCTTATTGGTCTAGAGCACTCTCTCTCCACATCCTAAAAGGCATTTTCGAGACCTTAAAACTCCCCTAATGGAGCTAGTCTCCCGGGCCATGTCATCATGTAGGGGGGGCAAAAGCTAGCAAGTGTAGGGACTCATCATTTGAGGGGGGGTGTTGAGAAATAATTGTTGAGATGACAAGCTCAACACATGCATGCATTGATGATGGGCCGCCTGGTTAGATGGGTCCACACGTCTACACTTAGCACGTTGGTGGTCATTATGACTCTCACATGGCCACTGACTCATTACTTATTATATTCAGGTTGTTACACCTATTTACAGCTGGCATAGTTATAGCGCCCATCGACTAGTGTAGTCTGTTATGCATTGTTTGACTTAGTAGGCCACTTTTCTTTATGTTGTATCTTATCTATACTTTGTGTACATTGAAAAGAGTGTGGAAGAAGAAGAAGAAACCAGCAAGAAAACGTTTTGGCCTCCGTCTCTCTTCTTGTCTCTTGAGTGAGCTTCTCCTTGTGCATTCTGTGTGTGTTCGGCGCAGCATCTTGAGCAAGTCCCCCCACCATGCGATTCTTGACATGATATCAGAGCCGTGCCACTGAGAGAGGCTAATTTCGAAGGTTCAAGCGAAGGAGAAGAAACAAGGTTCGAGCAAGCAAGCCACGGGTAAGAAGCTCTCCCATTCTTCCACTCTCTCTCTTGGATAGTGCCTGTGGAGGCACCGGAAGCAGGGTCGAGCAAAAATCTCAGATTGCAGTGAGATTTGGTGTGCGCGAAGAGCGCTGTATATTCTGTAAGTCAGCCCTTTAGGGCCATCCCGTAGTTATTTTGGGCATCTGAGGCCGTTTCAGGGCCCGTTTTAGAGTCGCAAGGTTGCGGACAGTAGTTTCAGGATACACTGTGACTTTGACTGTATTGACCGAAAGTTGGTGTGCAAGTTACAAATTTCAGATCTGTAAGTTCAAAGGTGTTTACCAACGAGTAAACACAAAATTTATCTACAAACTGGTTGCAGATTGCATGTATTGTTGAGCAGACAGTGAAAAAGGTTGTCTGGTGTATTGTTTTGCACTACAGGTCGAGGGTTGCAGAAGATTTGCTCGCTGTTTGGTATTAATTTTGTGATAATGGCAGAGATTAGTGGAAGCCCCATCATTGAGAAGCTCAACAAGAATAACTACCCTTCATGGAAGTTCCGTGTCACGAACTTCCTTATTGGAAAAGGCCTCTACGAGTTTGTTTCAGGTGAAGAAAAGAGCCGGAGGTGAGTGATCCTCCAACTACAGAAGAGACAAAGGCACGGAAGGAATGGAATGCAAAAGATAAAAAGGTCATGTATTGGTTGTTTGTAGTAATTGACAATAATATGCTGGGACATATTAGAAATGCAAAGAATTCATGTGTAGCTTAGACCATACTTGAAAGTATGTTTTCTATAAATATAAAGGCACGAAAGATTCAACTCAAGCAAGAGTTGAATACATTGAAGAAAGGGAAGATGTCTATCAATGAGTATACACTGAAGGTAAGGAGCATTGCAGATGCATTGGCAGCAATTGATGAAATGCTCGATGATGATGATTTGGTGTCGTCTACCTTGGGTGGACTTAACAATGAAAAGGCTTGGAAGTCTTTTGTAACTTTCGTATATGTCAGAAAGCCATTTCCAGATTTCGATGAGTTGGTCTCCCTTATGATCACTGAAGAGATCAAGATGTAGAGTGAGACATCTGAAAGAAGTGGTGAATAGGTCCAGGCTTTCTACTCCAGTTCAGGAAGGGGACATGGCAGGTTCTCCTCAAGAGGTTGTGGTACAGGACGTGGTAGTGATAACCAGCAAAATAGATTGAATCAGCAATTTGGAGATATGCAGGTTTCAGGAGGTCATGGTAGCTTTAGAGGTAGGGGGAGCTTTAGAGGAAGAGGTGGATGGCAGAATAGAGGCTCTAACAACTCTGATATTGTGTGTCACTACTGTGGCAAAACAAGTCATATTGCAGCCCAATGTTATGCTAAGAAAGATGATATTCGTAGTGGTAAGTTGCAGCAAGGAAACTATGCATCGTCTTCACAACAGAATAAAGACAAAAATGAACGTCTGTTTGTTATGCAGCATATGCTGAATGCTATTACAGGAAAGGGAATGCATGACGATGTTTGGTATGTTGATTCAGGTGCATCCAATCATATGACCAGCCATGCAGAATGGTTTGGAGAGATGCAGGATTTGTAAAATACAGGTTATGTGTAGATGGGTGATGATTCATGCCACCCAATTTCACACATTGGAAAAGTTCCCTTGTCCTTGTATGATGGTAAGACAAAGAGTCTTTCAGATGTATTATATGTGCCATCTATTACAAAGAACTTGGTGTCAGTCGGTCAAATGGTAGAGCAAGGGCTGCAAGTCAAATTTAATGCAAAGGGTTTCTTTGTAGAAGGCTTCAATGACAAGTGCAGGTTGGTAGCAAAGGGAAGTAGAGTTGGACGTATGTTTACTCTGGATGCTGGAATTCCTACTATGAATGCTGCTATGTATGCTAAAGGAAAAGGTGTTATTGCAGATATTGAAATTTGGCACAAACGCATTGGACATGCAAATGTACAAAGGCTGAAATTAATGCAGTCCAAAGGGTTGGTTACAGGTTTGCCTACATTTAGAGTTGCAGAATTTCATAAGGTATGCGAAGCATGTCAGTTTGGTAAGCAGGCAAGACAACCCTTTTCACATGACAGAGATGTAAGCAGAAATATCCTTGATGTTGTGCATACAGACATTTGGGGGCCTACACAAAATGTATCTCTTGGAGGCAGTTCATACTTTGTCACATTCATTGATGATTGTTCTAGAAAGCTGTGGGTATATTTTATGAAGGAAAAGAGTGAAGCGTTTGAGCACTTTAGAACTTTCAAGGCTGCAGTTGAAAGAGAAACAGGCTTGAAAGTAAAGTGCTTGAGGTCAAATGGAGGGGGAGAGTACCTCTCGAATGAGTTAGGTGATTTTCTTAGGTCTCATGGGATAAAGGGACAGTTCACATGCAGGTATACCCCACAACAAAATGGGGTTGCAGAAAGGAAAAACATGCATATTGCAGAAGTTGCGCGTGCCTTGATGGCTGAAAAGAATATGCCTAAGCATTTTTTGTCTGAGGCTGTTCATACCGATGTTTATATTATGAACAGAACTCCCACAACTACAGCTCATGGTATGACTCCTGAAGAATGCTTTACTAGCAAGAAGCCTGATGTATTGCACTTGAAAGTGTTTGGCTACATTGCGTATGTTCATGTGCCAGATGAGTTGCGGAAGAAACTGGATCCAAAGGCTGAAAAGTGTGTCTTTATTGGATAATCTTTAGAGCAGAAAGGGTATCGCTGTTATAACCCTGTCACATGTAAGTTCAGAGTGAGCAGGGATGTCATCTTTGATGAAATGAGCAGTTGGTATGCATCTAGTGGTGATGCATTGGATGATGATGATGATCATGGCACTCATGTGCAAGCTGAAAAGCAAGAATCACGGACTCTTAGTGGACCAGAGACATCATCTGGTAGTCCTTGGTCTGGGAGACTAAGGAGTACCTCTACATCTTTAGGTGCATCTAGTAGCACTACAAGTAAAGACAAAGGAAAGAATAAAGTGTCAGATGGCATTGATGCAGTTCTTGATGGAGACTCCAGTGGCTTGGAGAGCTTAGATGATGAGCTTGGTATTCCTTCTGTCAAGACACCAGGTGTACAGAGAGCTCATAATAATGTAAAGGCTCCATTGAGTGATCCGGTGGTACGTAGATCTAGCAGGGTTAGATACCATGTTAAAAGATTTGGTTTTGAAGGTTATGCAGCTCACCATTATGCTTATATGGTGAAACTAGTTGAGGATGTTGAGCCCACTTGTTTTGAGGATGCTGTTGGTCATACTCATTGGGATGCAGTAGTGGATGAGGAGATGGCTGCTTTAGAGGCCAATAAGACTTGGGATCTAGTATCATTGCCAAAGGGAAAGAAAGCTATTAGATGTAAGTGGGTTTATAAGATTAAGCACAATGCAGATGGTTCTATTAGCAGGTACAAAGCTAGGCTGGTTGCAAAAGGCTATGCCCAGACATATGGCATAGATTATGATGAAACCTTCAGTCCAGTTGCTAGGATGGCAACTGTCAGATGTGTGATTGCTTTGGCAGCAGCCAAAGGTTGGAGGTTGCAGCAAATGGATGTGAAGAATGCCTTCTTGCATGGTGATTTGCAGGAAGAGATTGTATGAGAGAAGGGGATGGGGTTTGATGGACATTTTTTATGGAATGATGGTATTGAAACGAAGAAGGTTGTAGATCAGAGTTGGAGAGAGCATCAGTGGCCATAAATGAGTATCTACGGCCTCCCAACCATTAATTATGTGCCTCTAAATATGGGTTTCTATGTATAAGCACTCATTTCATTTGTTTTATGAAAGATGTTTGATGAAATTGTTTTGTAAATGGATTCCTTTGATTGAAAATGCTGAGCTTTATCAAAAATTTTGAAGAAAACTAGAAAACTTAGTCGTTTAATAATTTACATCAAAACACGTAGAACCCACAATTATGTGATTTTCATAAAATAGAGAAATTTTGGAGGTTTTGTTGTGATTTTGGGATTCATATGGAGTAGAAATGAATATAAAATCAATGTTCAATGATTGTAATCACTCTCAACCTATAAATAAAAAATATCAAAATTTTTATTTAAATAAATGAAGAAAAATAGTGAAAAAAATGGAGAAATTTAGTTTTTTGCACTAGAAATTTAATAAAAGTAAGTTTTGTGTCCGTGAATGTATGGTTTTAAAAACCGCTATTTACACCTGTCAACGATGCACAACCTAATCAATAGGGGGGAAGTGGAGTTTTGATACTGATTAGTTGTTGATAACATTTGAAATTTTGATCTATTTGTTTTTTTATACCATATAAGACGTTTATAATTAAGTTAAAATGGGTTAAGTAACACGAGGATGCTTGGGGTTGACCCTTAGCAACGAAGTATGACGTATAGGCTGAAATCATGAAAAGAAATGTTTGTTGCACTTCACAATTCTAATTAATGAATTATAAATTGTTTGAGCACTATGGCACTCATAGTTGCTTTACGCATATCACATGGTAACTCCTGGATGCATTGCAATTGGTTTCTTATACATATGACCCATGCTGAGTTGTAAGACACCTAAGCTATAGATTTAGGTATTTGGGTTCTCTAAGAGATTGTTAAGTGAGGAAATATCTTATATCCCTAGATCATTTTAAAATAAGAGTGGAGGTTGTGACGCTTGTGTTATTTGTGTTAGCAACACATCAAGGGGCCAATCCTCGAGGTGTAGGAGAGCTACAGTGGGGCCACGGCATTCAGCCAAAGGAGTGCCTCCTTCTACTTATGCTTATGAGGTATTTTATACCAATCTATGTGTAGAGACTCCCTCGAGGAGTGGGGGGCTTAATCGTTGGACTACAGTTCAAAACAAACACAAGATTTACAATAGCAATTAGGGATGTGTGTTCCTTAGACTCTCCTAGCCGCAAGGCTGAGGGGGTGTGGTTTCTTGAGTATAAAGAGGCCAGCTAGTGCTCATAGCCAGTGTCGAGCCCGTTTTAGGTCCTGATAGAGGGAAAGCGATACACATTGAACCCTCTACCCATAGGGTATAGACTCAACTGCAGTCCTCTAAAATGGCATTGATTGGGATCTAAGATTACATACTAAGTAGTCAAGTATTTTGGACGTTCCCTAATTCTAGTGCCTTAAGGATAACTTTCTTCTGGCTTACTCAGACTCCCTGTCCACAAGATAAACTTGTTGGGGATCTCGCCCTCCCACTTTCCTTGGGGAGTATTTTAGTTATCTAATTATCATAACACATTCATGTTTGACATGCAAAGACAACTTCCTTAATTAACCATTAAACACTAGTTTCTTCACATAATTTATGACAAATAGTCATTTGAAAGAAGTTGCAAAACAATGTATTTATATTGCATCTTCTCTAAGATGCATTGCCACCCTAGCAACCCATCCCATAATCTTGGATTCATGTCCAAGCTTAGGCATATGATCCATCAATCCTCCCTTATTTAGCATTAGGGCCTTCTAGGAAGTTTATACTGAGCTCATAGGGGTTAAGTTTGGTCCTCAACAAGACCTAAGGGTTTATAGCCAGGGTCCCTTAGCACCCTTGCTGCCTCCTAGCCTAATATCCTTCCTATGGAAAGACCTCTCTATCTCTCTCTTGTTTTCCCCTAACTCTCTCTCTCTCTCTCTCTCTCTCTCTCTCTCTCTCTCTCTCTCTCTCTCTCTCTCTCTCTCTCTCTCTCTCTCTCTCTCTCTCTCTCTCTCTCTCTCTCTCTCTCTCTCTCTCTCTCTCTCTCTCTCTCTCTCTCTCTCTCTCTCTCTCTCTCTCTCTCTCTCTCTCTCTCCTAGGTCACCATAACAATGCTATGATCTTCCCTATCACTCACTTTCCTTATCTTCTCTTGCTCTCAAAGGTTGTGTATCAATGTTGTCTAGTCCCCTCCTAAAGGCCTACTTGTCTAGCCTTCTTATAGGCTAAGGGGTGTTCCCCCCCCCCCCCTCTCTCTCACTCCATGTTGTCTCCAAGGCGTCACCAACTAGTGGTCAGTGGGGGCTCTTCATGGATGCCACATGTGTAATAGAGGGAGAGAAGGAAGTTGCATTGCTATTGTCATCATGATGATGATAATGATGATGACAATGACAGTGAATTAGATAATGGTAGTCAACAAGGAGGGGAGATTGTTGGTGGTACTCACATGTAAGGTAAGTTTTTTTACATGTTTTTCTTTCTTTTTTTTAGTCTTAGACTTTGTCTTAAGGGCTGGTTCGTATATGTAGGGAGAGAATGAAGGAGTTAAAAGTTTTGAGGGTCAATGTAAGTCTCATATCTTTGAGGTGTCAATGCACACAACAAAATCAAAAGGATAGGTGTGTGAAGAAGAGAGAAACTAAGGTTTTTATGAGTCCCATACACACGATGCAAGTGAGAAAACCTTTTTTAAACTCAAGACATTACAACAAATTTGTTCATGGACAAGAATTTCAATTGACTAATAGAGGACTTCTCTGAGTCTATTGGAAGGAGACACCTTAGAGAATCCTATATATCATATCTATACATAACAATTAAAGTCCGGACAAGTGCTATATTGCAAGAAGCTGAGTTTGGCAAAAAGTGCGAAGTTCCCAAAGACTTTTTTAAGAGTAGCACAGAAAGTTGTCATCCATTATAAGCTTGATGAGAGTCATGGTCTCCAACACAGTTGTAGGTGATCTATTCTATATGCACACACCCTTGTAGAGCAAATTCATTTGCTAAAAGACTATATATCAAACAAGCATAGCTCTAGCCATCTCCATAATCGTTTAAATCCTCTTTGATGCAATTTTCATATGCAAAGTACTAATTGGAAAAGAAACTATAATAATGATGAACAAATGAGTTTGTCATGTCTTTGTGAACCCTTTTCACAGTACTCTTAAATGTGTGATTATCTAAGCATGAAATATATATTTGTTATAAATGTCTTTTTTGTGCTCTTTCTTCAGCTGCTTTAGTACTAGTTATGATATCTTGTTTATTTTGAAAATCTTAATTAAACATTAATGATCCACATGATATCCCAAGGCCCTTAAAGAACTTTCATTCCAAGTGATTAGTGTCACATTCCAACTCTTGTGGACGACAAATTCTTAGCCTTCACCAAACATTCTTCCCAATCTTTGTTTGTTGTGGGAGCTTTTGCTCAACTGCCAAGACCCACGGACCGCCTATTGTTTCAAGCGTTCCAAGCAAGCTCTAATGGCTATCTCTCACCTAGCCGATGCGTCATCGATCCTACAAGTGTTGTGAGTTTACCTTGATGCCCGATCGAGTACCCTCCTCTCTCTTGCACTCCGGTAGCTCCACGACTCTTGATGCTAGCTCAAGCATCCTCAAGCCTCCTCCATCTCCAAGCTCCATCCTCCACAGCCGCACGCACAAGAGAAAAAGAGAGAAGAGAAGAGAAGAAGAGGAGAGGAGATGGTGAAGAGCTTCACCCTCTTGATCCCTCACTCTCACACACACTCACTCCCTCACACTCTCACACTCCCTCTCTCAAGAGCACACACAAGCAAGGAGGAGAGAAGAAGAGAGGAAGAAGAAGACTCTTTTTGCCACACACCAAAGAATAAGCTTCTCATTCACTTTTCAACTTTATATACATGCCCTAATTTCCACGGGTGGTAATCCCCCTTGTTTACATGGCCGGCCATTAGCCTAGGCCCCTTTTCTCATTGTCCTTCTATCTTCCTAGCTTCCTTTCCGTCGCATGTCTACATTTACAAATTGCACGGGTGAGAGCCAATGCTCTTTTACAATATTTCAGGATGCGTCTTTTTATTTTAAAATGCGCCTTTTTCCCCTTTTGCATTTGCCTTAGACTTTTAAGGTTGCCCTTACGCTTTTGGTCTTCTTTCCTCTTCTTTCTTCAATCAGGCTACCTTTTTTCTGCCTTTGCCCTGCGTCTTTCCCACTTTCTTTTGCTTTCTTCGTGTTGGGTTAACATTACCCCCCTCCTAGACAAGTGCCAGTCCCATGGCACTGTGGTGGGCCGTAGTGGCTAGTTACATCGGCCTTTAGGCGGAACAGGTAGGCTGGGGTTGGGAGGATTGAGACGTGATGGAGGTTGGGGATGATGACCAGGAAAGATTCCGGTGTGCTTTAGGCTTCATGAAGATACTCGGCATCTGTCACACGGTTGTGGTGCTGTTTACATAGCCAGTTGTCTGTTGAGTATGAGAAACGCTTGAAGCAATAAGCAATCCCTTAGGATGATGGTATTGGAGGGATTTATTCTGAAAAAATCCCTCAAATGCGGTTTAGCTTGCAAACCCGTGGCTTCGATTGAAGATCCTTGTCTTTGAGGTGAAGGTCTTCAGTTTTGAGTTGAAGGTCTTCAGGCTT
Organism: Lygodium microphyllum; assembly: GCF_053477565.2. NCBI lineage: Eukaryota > Viridiplantae > Streptophyta > Polypodiopsida > Schizaeales > Lygodiaceae > Lygodium > Lygodium microphyllum. Next base: position 31,890,075 of record NC_141162.1, on the reverse strand, counting down.
GTGGAATCAATAAACGATATGTGGATCTTGAGGCATTGGGCATGGATCATTGGATGAGGCGGTTCCACGATCTATGCCAACGGCAGCTCTACCTTGACGTGATTCACTCAGGGTGGCCATCAGCACAGGCAGGTGGCCAAATGCCAGTACATGAAAAGAAGTGTTGATCATTAAGGGAAGCCGTGGGCGATCCTCCTCTGCGGGTAGCCCTGTCTTGAAGTGCGAACATAACCTGCAAGAAAAGTTGTGCACTCCCTAAGGGGTGTGTCTGTCTTGCTGTGTAGTGCGTGGTGCGTGTGGTAGTGGAACCGGGAGATGGGTCTGACCTTGGGTAAGCCCTTGGTAACATCCCACACTTGAGGACCCAATTTGTGCTTTGTTGGCGGTGCAGTGCAAGTCTTAGGGTGACAGGTCTGAACGTCCTGCCCTTGATGTGCCCTAAGTGTGAAGTGGGGGAGGGGGGGGGGGGGGGGGGGGGGGGGGGGGACTAGGGAGGATCCTAGGTGCGGTGATTGTGGTGCATCTTTCTGTCTTCTCTCTCTTTTTTTTTTTAAATAATAGCATGAGGAGGCGTATACATGGAGGCAAGCGGTACAAGGGCATGACAGGAGTTTACTCCTCATCATTTGAATGGTGGGTAGGGGTTGGCGGAGGGCGGGGGGCCTTGTTAAGGAATTTTCGACTCAACAAGTAGCCTTTGATGTGGAGGCAGGTTTTGAGGGTGGTGGTAGAAAGGAAGGGGTGGTTGCACTGGGTGAATTTGTTGTCGTTCATGTCTTCGAGTAGTGCACCATAGAAAGATGGCAAAAGAGAAACATGCATCATGAGGCGAGTCATGGTGTTGCTGTCTATGGCGTTGGGGTCAAAATAGAGGGGTGGGAGGTGGCATTCTTGGGGTGCGGGCTCTTTCACCGGCATAAACGTAGCCCATGGCATAAGGGACATGTATGTCATCTACTAAGATAGTCTCGATGTCTCCAACTATGAATGCCTTAGTTTTCTTATCAGGCTTGCTTATAGATGTGTATTATCCAAGTCTTTTTGAGGTTTTTCTCGTGTCATCCTTGGCTTCTTTCATGCTTACCACCTTTTCTTGTTTCTGAAGGGCCTCCTCCATGTTGCTTAATCTAACGAAGTCCTTACCAAACTCTTTCTGTACCGCAGGCTGTTCTTTGACAATTTCCCAGACACTATTTTTCATTGTCTCTTGGTGGACTAGGATCCTAATTAACCTAAGATAATTACAAGTGGTGACGAATGCAGGGTTGGGACAAGAGGTGAACTCGCTAAGGAATTTATCTATAGAGCTATACAAGTCGGGGAGGGTGAAGAGAAGGGTGTCCCTATGGGAGGTGCTATTGGTATTATAGATGATAGGGAAATCAAACATGTCGTGGATGGACGGATTGAAGTCTACCCATACCCTTCGAGGATACAGTATAAAAGTGGGGTCATTTCTCTCTGAAGGGAGGGTGTTGCAAAATGCCATCCATGCTTCCAGGTTGATGTCAGCTGGTCCAGCTTCACTTGCATCCTTCGCACCTGTTCTGCCCTTAATTGGTCCAGCTCTGCAGCCTCCTGTCTGATTTTGTCAAGCTGGCTTTGCGCTTCCAGGTTGACTGCAGATAACTGATCATTTTTGTGCCGAAGGTGGGCATTCGTTTTCCTCTCCCCGTTGAGACGCTCCATCTAGATTTTTCTTCTTCCCTCCCAGGCAGCGTCACGTTCCTTCAGGGCTTTTAATTCTTCCGCCTCCTTAGTGCTGGCTTCCTCCCTGAGCATAGCGATTTCCCTTTGATATTCTGTTATCTGCTTTGTTCTTTCCAGCTGGATGGCGGCTTGTGATTCTTGTTCCGCTGCCAGCTCCTCCACGACTATCCTCCTTTCTTTCCTGGCCCTTTGCAACTGCGAGAGCAGTTCCTTCACATACTCATCGTATTGGCCTGCTGGAGGTGGGGGGTGGGGCATGGTCATAATGGTGGCGACATCTTCTATTTTTTGCCTTTTCAATTCCGGCCTTGGCTCCAGTTTAGCCGTGGCTGCCTTTTTGGCTCTTGAAGCTAGGGTGGCCACGGCCGCTTCCCTTACCAGCTCCCTTTCCACCAAAAACTGTAGCCAGGTGATCACATTGCTCTCGTCGACTTTTGGGGTGGGCCCTTGGGTGGCAGTGGCAAGGGATGTCATCATGATAGGAGTGGCTTGCATGGACGGTATGAGGAGGGGGGAAGCTGGCCTAATTAGGTCCTTTCCTTTTCCTTCTGCAGGGGGTAGGGGCGCAATTTCCGGCACACTGGTACTAGGACCGGGTGCCTCAGGTTGGTGCGGACCCTCTGCTCCTTCCTCTTCTCTTCTGTGTTGTTCCTCGATGGAGTGATGGGTTGCAAGCTCCAATTCTTCCTCTTCCTTCCTTCTCAGCTCCTCCTCGGCCTTCTTTTTTCTTTCCTCCTCATCCCTTACTGACTCCCTTCGAGGCCTTTCCATATCTTCCTTCTCTTTCTTCTTTCGCTCCTCCTCTCTTTTTCCATGTAGGGCCTTAGTTCATTGTTCTGCATGCCTTTGTGGTGTAGTCTAGGATTCTCCCTCCTCATTGACGTCCATTTCTGTCTCATCAGACGACCTCTGCTGCTCTTCCGTGTGAGGCGGGGACTGTGACTGTGATTCACCACTTTCCTCATCACCTCCCTCTTTGTCTTCTCCTGCTTGTCCCTGCCCTATCACTTCTTGGATGATTGCCGTAAGGACACCTCCAAACCCTATGGTGGAGTCCTTGGAGGATGATGCCTTGCGGGTCGATCGGGACGACGGGGACTCTCCTACCACGGCTCTTCCTCCTATCGCCAGGGCCTTTGCCGAAGCCTCAATTGTCTTTCTCACGAACCCATTAAGGTTCACCTCATCCAACGATTGCACCGCAATGCTGTCGAGCAGAGGTATATTGATTCAGGTCATAATGTTGTTGTACCTCTGGCTTGAGAACAGGGCGCGCACCATCTTTGCCTGCAACTGAATTTCTTGGTTGGGGATGTCCGTCATGCTAATTCTGTCATTGGTATGAACCTTCACTTTATTCATCCCCAACATGGCATAGATGTCTCTTTTTGGCTTCCTTTCCACCTTATTTGAAAGCCCTAGTGCCCTTTCCACCAACTCGGGGGTTAGCTCGATCTGCACCTGTCTGGTAGCTTCCTTGTCACGCACCGTGACGGTGCCCCTGTTTCTGTTGAAGGTACGCAAGAAATCAGCGCACAGGGTGTAGTCTATCCTCCGGCCCACTGCATCCAGGTACTTCTGTAGGTAGCATTGCTCTATGATTTGACATACCGTCGGTTCTTCAATGACTACGTCTTCCAGGTTGAAGACGTGGCGAAACTTTAACTAGTTGAAAGCTCTTGTTTCCACCGTGAGGCCGTACTTTACTTGTTCCTCCTCCGAGAAGGGAAGCTTGCATGCTTTGTCCTGGCTTGCCATGGTCGCCACTTGCACATTTAGTCATTTCCATTTTTAGTATTTTTTGGCAACTAATTTGCTAGAAAAACAAAAGCATAGCAGATTTTATTGACCATAGCCTTAACTTTTCCTTTCAGACTTCTATCACCACCTTTTATATTTGCATTTCAATTTTAAGCGTTTCACACTTGGTTTACTTTTTAGATTTTATTTCGTTTATCCCCTTACTACCCCTTCCCCCCTTTGGAAAAGAAGAATCCGTCCTAGGATTGGAGGTTGTGGGGCCAAGGCATTCATCTTTATTTGTGTAGGAGCCAAGCATAGAAGTTGGGGTTATATTCCAGTTGTATAGCGCAATCCAGATCAAAGGGTCGAATTCCTACATGTGTGATGTACATGAGGACATCTGTGAGGAAATCACCGGAGTCGACCCGACTTGCGATGTGGAGCTCTTCCTCTGTTAAGAGGCGGTCGAGATAGGGGTGCCCTATGATATGTTCATCCATGGGTCGACCCCGAAGAGTGGTTAACACTCTATACGAGGTAGGCGCGACGTAGGTGGGATCATACTCGATCGTTTTGATGGCTCGGCATTGTTCGGCATTGGTCATTATGCGACATCCGTCGACTTCCCATTGCAACCTAAGAGCATACCACTGCCTCAAGAAGGGTGATCCCGTATCAGCCAGGTGGGATAACCTTGCGATCTCTTGATTGGTGATGGCAGACGTTGTCCGTGGGTCAAATGATGTGATGAGGCGTTGCTTAATGGCTTGCTCTTTGGAGACCTTGCTAGCGAGCAACTCAGACAGAGCAAGAAGCCTGTGCAAAGGCAAATTCAAACGTCTCCCAAGAGCAAGGCATATTGTGCACGTCTGTTGCAAAGGGTTCTACTAATAGACCCAAGTCCAAGCGGTCATAGCTGAGGGCCAGTGCAACAAAGGTGGCATCGAGCTATTTGATGTAGTCCACCACATCATCTCCAGTGTCCTCTGCAAGGTCAGCGACCAGTGTTAGAAATGACTTTCGTTCATAGGAGGGCTTAAGGCCGATGGGTGGTTGAGGCCTAGCTGACTGCAGCAGCCTAGCTGCTGTGATCAAACCTCCAGTTCCAGCAAGATGGATGGGTCAGGTTTGATCATAGCAGCTAGGCTGTGAAGCGGCGGGTTGACTTGGTCGGATGATGCCACTTGTGGTGGTGGCTGTTGTTTGGGCCGATAGGCGTGTGTGACTCTCTTGGGTTGACGCGTAGAGGGATCGAATGACTAGGGTTCGGGAGAGCACTGCGGCCCATGGTCTTGAGGCATCAGGGGACATGGGCTGATCAAACTTGAGGTCGGCGCAGGACTAGTGCTTTTGGCAGTAGGGACCTTAGGGATCCACAACAAGGCATTCCCCTCATAGTAGCCTTGCGCATGCAGGAGGATTTTAGGGACCCATATTTGTTTAATCACGTGGCGCTTGCGGTGATGGCGTCTTGGTTTCCGAGATTTAGATTTGTAGGTCTTATGCAGACATGAGCATCTAGTCCTAGGCGGTTCTCGAGGCTGTTTAGGTACCCACTGCAAGCACGGCTATTGGGGTTTTGCTTTGGTTGCTGCGGCCTGCGGTTTATGGGGATCTAGGAACGGCAGATATGCATTACCCCCCTCCTTAGTCTTACCTACGGCTGTTTCTATCGGTGGCCCTGTGAATGGTGATGGTGTTACGATGCCCTTGCTGAAAGCCGTGACAATGCGCAGGTTGCCGATCGCTAAGTGGATGCGCTGTGACTCATAATCAACATTGCAGTGAGTCTGCTTTTTAAAGGTTCGCTCGAGCAATGACTCTTTGCCAGCATCCGTGGTACTTGGCAATACATAAAACAGTATGGGGACAGTTTTAGACTCGATAGAAACGGTGACTCTGCATGTGCCGAGAAGTGCATAGGATTGAGCCCCATATGGGCTTAATTTGGCCGTTGTGGGATGAAGTAGTGGTTTGCCGAGTTGGATCCAATGCTTGTGCGTTGACATTGAAATCTACCCCCTCATCAATCAAGGCATTGAAGGAGCACGTTTGCTTGTTGGCAGTGACCGTGACACGGAGGTAGGCGGGTTCTACAGGTTCCTCCTCATTCTCGTAGATTTCAGTAATTGTGGCTACTCGTATTTTGACAGGCGGTTCCACCATTGGTGGCTCATGCAAAGGATGAGTGAGAGGGTAGTACTTCTTGACACGGCTGCCATTGAAGAAGCCTATTCCTTCACCATCCAGTGTCTCAAGCTCGACGTTACCAGTTCGGCTGATTGCCCGAACCTTGAAGGGTCCGAGACCTCTGAATTTCATATTTTTCTTATGTCCTTTAACTGAGTAGAGGAGCACTAGGTCACCCTGCTCAAACTCCCATTGCTTGACATGTTTGTCAAACCAGCTCTTGCGTTGGGCTTTCTCGCAGATAAGTGCGTGGGTGGCTAGAAGACGAGTCTCTGATAGGCGTTCCAGCTCGACCAAGCATTGCGTCCATGCTTCCTTCCCTTCCCATCATTCTTGGAGCGCTATTCTCAGGTTAGGGACGAACAATTCTAATGGGAGAATGGCTTCAGTCCCATAGGTCAGCCTAAAAGGTGTTTGACCGACGGCCATTTTATAAGCTGTTCGGTAGGCCCACAAGGCTGCCATCAACTTGTTATCCCAGTCACTTCATGAGGCTGAGACTACTTTAGTCAGGACGTTGATGAGAATTTTGTTGGTTGATTCTGCCTGGCCATTAGCCTAAGGGTAGTATGGTGAGGATTTGCGATGGATGATAAGAAAGGCGGATAGGAGATGGGCTATCACTTCATTGATGAAGTGTGTTCCTTGGTCACTAACCAGTTCGATGGGGCAACCAAAGCGCGAGATTACTTGCTCCCATAAGAACTTGGCAGTCGTCCTAGCATCATTTTTTCGTGTGGCTCTCGCCTCTGCCCATTTCGTGAGGTAATCCATGGCCACCACGATGTACTTGGCTTGTGAGTATTGCGCCGCGGGGCTGATGGGTCCTATGAAGTCAATCCCCCATTTTTCAAAGGGTTGGCGAGCAATAGTAGGGGTTAACTCCATCTGATCCTTACGAATCGGATCTTTTGTCCATTGGCACTCGTCACAATGCTTGACGAATTGCTTAGCATCACGGAAAAGTGTGGGCCACCATAGCTGGGACTACAGCACCTTCTGTGCTGTCATGTCTCCGCTAAAGTGTCCTCCTGCAATGCCGCTGTGCGCCTCTGAGAGCACATCGTGCATCTCATGCTCACACACACACCTACGCAGCAATCCGTCTTGCCCCAGCCTATAGAGTTGGCCTGCAATCAGCTGGTAGGGCTAGATTTTCAGGATCAAGCGCCTAAGCCGTGCCCGTTCTATTGGTCGTTCGGGTAGTCCATGCTCGAGCACTTGGACTATGTCGTCTGCCTAGTATGGTGTCAGATCGGCCCTGAATAGGTCTCCTTTGCTGGACAGATGGAATAAGTGGCTGTCAGGTAACTCGTCCATGATGCCTTGTCCAGCGGCTTCTCCAGTGGGTATACGGGACATATGATCAGCCATGTAATGTTGTTTTCCCTTCCGTACCACCACAGAGAAATCGAACTCTAGGAGCAGGAGAAGCCATCGAGCTATTCATCCTGTAGCACAAGGTTTGTTCACTAAATAGAGCAGGGCTTGATGGTCCACGAAGAAGGTGAAGGGGGTGGCCAACAGGTAATGCCGAAACTTCTTCACGGCAAACACCATGGCTAATCCCTCCCTTTTAGTTGTCGAATAATTCATCTCCATCTCAGTGAGTTGCCTGCTAGTAAAACTCACTGGGTAATCTAGGTTATGCTCACCAGGTTGGCACAACACTGCCCCTGCGGCAAACTTAGAGGCATCAATGTGTACGTGGAAGGTAATGGTCCAGTCCGGGGCTCGTAGAATAGGTGCCGTTGTTAGAGCCTTTTTCAATTCTTCGTACGCCCGTTGGCATGCTTCGGTCCACTCGAAGACAATTAGCAGCTTGTACAATGGCCTAGCGATCAACGCCGCGTAGTTCAGTACAAACCGCCGATAGTATCCTGTGTGACCTAAGAAGCATTGAACTCCCTTGTAATTACTTGGGGGTGGAAGGCCAATGATAACCCTGACCTTCGAGAAGTCCGTGGCAATGCCGTTCTTCGACACCACGTGTCCTAAGATGCATCCGTGCTTCACCCAAAACTGACATTTCAAGGGGTTCAAGGAGAGACGATATAAGCGACACCGTTCAAAGACCGCGCGGAGTTTGTCTAGGTATTCAATCCAGGTCGAATGGACACACAGGTCATCGACAAAGACCTCTAACTCCTTGCAAATCATGTCCTTGAATATGGTGCACATGAGGCATTGAAAGGTGGCAGGGGCATTGGTCAACCCGAAGGGCATGACTACGTACGCAAAGACGCCCCACTCAGTGGCAAAGGCGGTCTTGTGCATGTCTACAGGATGCACTTGCACGTGATTGTACCCTGAGAAGCCATCCAAAAAACTGTAGGCTTCCTTGCCTACCACTCTCTTAAGCATGTGCTCGGTGTACAGCAAGGGATAATTGTCTCTTTTTGTAGCAGCGTTCACCTTTTTGTAATTGACGCACACTCGGATCTTGCCGTTCTTCTTCATCACAATGACTATGGGTGATACCCAGTCTGTGTGCTCAATTTCGTAAATGAATCCATCTCTCATTAACTTTTCAATTTCCTCCTTGAGAGCATGGGCGTGTTTTGGATTCATGGGGTACGGTCGCTGCTTGACCGGCATTGCGTCCGATGTCATGGGTATATTGTGAGTCACAGCACTCGGATCTACCCTCTGTAGCTCTTCTAAGGATCAGGCAAATACGTCCATATACTCCCTCAAGAGAGCGACAAGACTCAACTCTTCCTTACCAGTTAAGTCGTCGGCAATGAACACTGGTCAGGGTGTCTCCCCTTCCAGGGCTAGCTTAACCTCCTTGACCTTGGCTGGTCCTTCGATCGATTCACTTGTCTCCCCTTCCAGGGCTAGCTTAACCTCCTTGACCTTGGTTGGTCCTTCGATCGGTTCGCTTGTCTACCCTTGATGCTTGGCACCTAGCAGAATCACTACCCTATCCCCTTTTTTGAATTTAGTGAATCGCTTAGGGAGGTCCTGCGGCTTCCGCTGCTCTTCTGATCATGTATCTTTGGGGTGCTTTGCCCTATCCTGGTGTGACCGTCTGCATCTCAGGTGGACGGGTAAGTCCCCCTTGGTGCGTCTGGTCATGGGCGGCCTAGGGATCTCTGGGTCGCTATCCAAAGTAACTTCCGATTCGGAGTCAAACCCTCCATCTTCGTTCGCGCTGGAAGAGGCGGTATCCCCTAGTGGAAGCAATTCAGATGGCGATTCGGTTCTAAGTATTGATGTCATTCCTGCTTAGGCTAGGCCTGCTTGCTCCAGGTCTATGGCCCCCATACGTTCCAACCACGCACGATCACATTCCATGCACATGACTCCTTGCTCCAGTCTAAGGGCCTGCCTTTTCTGTGGCTTGGTGTCTGCTCGTATCTACTCAATTTCGCATCCATCCGTGTCATACTCTATGGTATCCACTTCACCCTCTCTCTCACCACTGAAAGATTGGCAGTCTTCGTATTCATCGCAGGAATCTTTGTCATTCAACTGCCCATCGTCTCCTAGGGTTTGGAATGCCCCGTCTTGTTGGTCTAGAATCAGGGCCCAGTTATACATGAGGTTCAGCTCGTGCACTCTAGTCCATTGCCACCTAGGATCCTCTAAGAGATCCTGGAGCAGTTTGAAGTTGGCAGTCGGGTTACCCGTTAGCTGGTCTGCTAGGTATTCCAGTACCCCTTGGAGTTCCCTTTTGTTGGATGGTACCTGGAAGGTAACAGGCTTAGGCTTTCCATGGAGGCTTGCTGCCATCATGTAGACGGATGTAGAGAGTGCTTCGTTTGTCTTGCCAATTGTTCTAATGGCCTGCTCATACGCCTCATGGTCTGAGAATGGTAGGTCAAGTGTAGCAAGGACGTGCATCCAATCCCACTCGTCCTCTGGGCATGGAATATACTTAGTTAAGGACCCATAGGGTTCCTTGTCCTGAGTTTTCCCTTTGAGCATAGCAGAGATGGCGTCTAGGTCGACTGGTGAGGTCTTCCAAGTGTCCATCTCTATTCTTACGGTGTCAGTTCGATTGCTAAGGAAGATCAGGCTATTACCCCAACCTTCGATGACTCTAGCATTGTGCATCCAGGGTCGGCCCAATAGAATATCATAGTCCACTCCCTTCATGACTATAAAGTCGACAAAGAACTGGACTCCTGCAATCTTTACTGGCCAATTCTTCAAGACCCCGAATGGCTTCACTCTCATACCATTTTCTAGCATGACATTAAACCGAGCAGCTTCGACAGGTGGGTTTCCCCAAGTCTACAGCATTGCGTGGCTAAGCACACTAACCCCAGCTCCCATGTCTACAATTCCCTTCCTTGTTGTGTCACCCAGGGCTAGGACCGGTAGGACTACATGCATCTCAGAGCCCTCCCAAAAGGCATTGACGTGCAAGGATTTAGGCACGAAGTGTAGCGTCAGACTTGGCAATTGTGTTTCCGCATCCTGGTCTTGAGGATCTGCCATGGCCTGCTCTTGCGATCCCTCGACCCACTGCTTGAGGTCTTGCCATAGGGCAGGGTGCTGCTTAAGCAAGTCCCCCAAGCTAAGTGTTACAGGCATGGTCACCAACGTGGTCAAGAGGTTGTCAAACACTCGTCCTTCTCTTAGCCTAGACTGTCCTGGCCACTGGCTGTGGCTGTTGTGCGGTTCTGTTGTGTCTAGACATGGTCTCAGCGGCACTACTGGTGGCGCAGTGGCTTCGGCCAACTTAGGTTGAGGTGGCGACATTGGCACGCTCATGCTGGAGAGATCATCAATCTCGTCCTCCATGATGGGTTCAGCATCCTTGAGATGCTGCTGAGCCTCCCTCACCCATTCCTTCACCTTTTCTATGGCCTCTAATTGCTGCTTGGAGAGTGGGTATTCCCCTATCTTAGCACTTCCCTTTTGGGCTGTTTTAGGGGCTGAAGTCTCTGCCTCTGCGTCTGAGACTTTCTTCCCATTAGGTAAGGTCGTAATACTGTCGGTCTTTAGTGTGACCTTAGCTTTCGATCTCTTCTTTCTCCGCCTACGGCTTTTCTTTCCTACTGAGGTCGCGTCAAGATTGCTAGGTTCGGGCAGAGAGATCCCGGCCTGCTTCGTTTGGGCTCAGGTCATAACTCGCAAGGGAATAGGTGTGGCCTCCCCATCGGGGTTTTCAACACCAAACAGCCCCAATGGGACGGATGGCAAATTACGACGACTTACGCTTTGGGCAGTCTATGAAAAGATGGGTGATTCCGCATTCTGCGCACCTTTGGTCAGCTTTGTCCTTGTTTTGCTGCTCTCTTTCAGGGTAGCGCGATGAGACATGACCGGGATGTCCGCAAGTCCAACAAGTGACCGGATCCTGTGGCTGCCCTCCTAGGCCTCTACCCCGTCCTCGTCCTAACGCCATCACCGGCACGGGTCGATAATCCATGAGGACCGGGTTGCCCTTGTCCTCATGCGAGACATAAGGGTATATGTAGGTCTCTTCGTCACTAGGCTCCTCCACGTAGTGTACGGGAGCGTCGCTCGGTGGGTGGGTCACATAGGGACTAGGTGATCTAGGAATGCCAGTAGGATTTATGTCCATTCTAGGGACAGCTGGTTTCATATCGTTAGGCGCAAGTAGGGCTAACGGGGCTCCCCGTCTGAAGAATGGCTGCGGCCTGTTAGCCGGATAAGGCTAGCCGTAGGGTTGCGCGTATGGTAGTCTTTGTGGTAGTCTGCAGTGTGCGACATCGTGGCCAAACCTACCGCAGTTAGCACAAGGTCTTGACCTAGGGTCTTGACACTCTGCTGGCAGGTGGTTTCCGCCACAGTACACGCAATGGATATGCGGGCACGTTGGTCGTCTCAACATGTCTTGTATTTTGGCTAATTCCATCTTGACCTCAGCCAAGCCTTGGTCCGGTCTCGGTGGTCTTTCCCTTATCTTGGGATGATGGGTTTGACCGCTCACTAGAGGTTGATGTTTGATCTACACTTCATGGGTTAGTCTCTTCCAGAGTTAAGCAAAGTCCGAATGCTTGTGAGTGTAGAGCCTGGTCTTTGAGGCCGTTGGCTTCGCAGACTTGCTCAAACTGCTCAACGAAGCTGTACGGATCGTCATGCGGTTGGTACTTGTCGAGTTGCTTGGCAACAATCAGTATTTTGACCTGGCTCTTTGAGCCCTAGCTTGCCCCTAATCCTGCAAGCAGAGACGTCGCTAGTGCAGTGGCACTCCCCTCTACTGCGGTGTTATCGAGCAACCGTTTCATGAGGAGCTCGCTCAGCGTCAGGTCTCCCTCTAGTGCTCTCTCATGGTCTGTTTGGTTCCAGCCAACCAAGTTCAGCACTCGCTGCACCTCATGCAGCTCCATGCTTTGCCTTAGGCTCCTAGCTTGTTGATCCCTATTATACTCAGCTATGCCTTGCAAAGCCCTACGGGCTAGCCTTCTCTCCTCCTCTAGGTCTGCAATGATTGCATGTGCCGTCCTGCCACGATGCTCGTACCGGGCGTGTGCACCGTAACTGCTCACCATTTGCTATATAGCGTCTGGGAATACACTCACATCGAGCTCCTCGGTAGACCGATGGTCTGAGCTTTCTTCCGTCATGGTTGAATTCTTGCGCCTCGCTGCGCCCTCGATCAGGTTAACTAGTTGTGAACAGATCCTTGTCGTTGACGCTCCTTGCTTGGTTCTATCCTGCGCTTCGCGCGTTTGTCTATGTCTTGGGTCTTCTCCTATTGGTGGGTTTTTTGAGTGATTTATCTGAGTGAGTTCCTTTAATTACTGAATACAATTCTCAACTTATGGTCACTCGTGTGTGTGTTGTTCCTCATGCACTTGTGCTCAATTAGGCTTTCAGCTTTCCTAAGTGTACTTCAAGTGTAAAAATTCAACATGAGTGCTGCAGGCAATTTCCCGGCGTCTTACTCACTCTCGCTTGTTTCAGGCCTGATAGGCTTTGTTACTCAAGTCCTGGCCGTTCTAATGGGTTCTAGGGTCTCTACTGCTTCTCATTGTTCACTAGGGGGTAGGTCGCTGGGGAATGCTCCAGTGTGTCCCTTGGTGGGTCAAGTTTTGATGTTTTCCCTTTTTTTTTCTTTTTTTCTTTTTTTTTTGTTCGACTCTGGGAATCGAACGTCCGATTTACCAGTGGTCCGATTCTGGGAATCCGACCAGGTGTGTCAAGGTTGAGTGGCAGTCTCAGAGTCCGAGTGTCCGATTCTCAAAAATCGGACGGGCAAGTGTTCAATGAATCGGACAAGGGTGGTCCGATTCTGGGCTGGTCCGATTTTGGGTGGTCCGATTCGTCCGAATGGTCTGATTGGACAAGGTGGTCCGATTTCTAAAATCGGACGGGATGGTCCGAGTGTCTGATTCTGGTGGTCCGATTATGGGTGGGTCCGATTCTGGGAATCGAACCGGGCAGGTGGTCTGATTGCTGACGTGTCCTAATTCGTCCGATCGGACAGGGTGGGTCCGAGTCCGAGCCTCCGAGCCTCCGAGCATCTGAATTGGACGGGATGGTCCAATCGGACGAGTTATTCGAGTGTCCGAATCGGACAGAGTGGTCCGATCAGACGGTTGTCTGAGTGTCCGATTCTGGGGATTGGACACTGGGTCGGACGTCCGATTCCGCCGGCCTGACGAACTTGCGAGCACGAATTCACCCAAATATCTCCGGATATCTATCACTATTGACGACGAAATTCACTAGCGATGGAGTTGGAGTGGTGAGGGAGAGATCGGTGTACCTGGGAATCGCCGAATGCAATGTCACTCCATGCCCTGGTCGATCGGACGGTCGCCAAGCTCGCTCTCTCTCTCTCTCTCTCTCTCTCTCTCTCTCTCTCTCTCTCTCTCTCTCTCTCTCTCTCTCTCTCTCTCTCTCTCTCTCTCTCTCTCTCTCTCTCTGTCTCCCTCTCTCACTCTCAGCTGGTTGCAAATGAGGATTCTCTTGCCCTTCCAGAACTTATACCCTGCTGGTCCTTCCCTGAACGCTACATATCACTCTCCTAGCATTTCCTACACATTTACATGCGCATTTCCTCTATTTTTCCCCTATTTTTTCCGATTTTCTCCCTGTTTCACAGTAGCAACCCTCTGCCTCTCGGATGTGATTTCCTACTGTTAACCTGCCCTAAACACAACATAAATCGAAAGCAAAACATTGAACTAATTTCTCCACGTTTTCCAATCATCAAAAAACCAGAATATCCCAAAATACTTACCTATTCTGAAGATCGAAAACACCCAACTTCCTACCTATCTCAAGCTCCGTTTCGAGGATGAATACCCTACTTCGATGCTCGATATGAGGTGCGCAAGTGCTCAAGCTTGAATCCGTGGTCCCGGCAACGGAACCAAAATGTGGGAGCTTTCGCTCAACCGCCAAGACCCACGGACCTCCTATTGTTTCAAGCGTTCCAAGCGAGCTCTAATGGCTATCTCTCACCTAGTCAACGCGCTGTCGATCCTACAAGTGTTGTGAGTTTACCTTGATGCCCGATCGAGTACCCTCCTCTCTCTTGCACTCGGGTAGCTCCACGACTCTTGATGCTAGCTCAAGCATCCTCAAGCCTCCTCCATCTCCAAGCTCCATCCTCCATAGCTGCGCGCGCAAGAGAAAAAGAGAGAAGAGAAGAGAAGAAGAGGAGAGGAGATGGTGAAGAGCTTCACCCTCTTGATCCCTCACTCTCACACACACTCACTCCCTCACACTCTCACACTCCCTCTCTCAAGAGCACACACAAGCAAGGAGGAGAGAAGAAGAGAGGAAGAAGAAGACTCTTTTTGCCACACACCAAAGAATAAGCTTCTCATTCACTTTTCAACTTTATATACATGCCCTAATTTCCATGGGTGGTCATCCCCCTTTTTTACATGGCCAGCCATTAGCCTAGGCCCCTTTTCTCATTGTCCTTCTATCTTCCTAGCTTCCTTTCCGCCGCCTATCTACATTTACAAATTGCACGGGTGAGAGTCCGGTGCTCTTTTACAAGATTTCAGGGTGTGCCTTTTTATTTTTAAATGCGCATTTTTCCCCTTTTGCATTTGCCTTGGACTTTTAAGGTTGCCCTTGCGCTTTTGGTCTTCTTTCCTCTTCTTTCTTCAGTCGGGCTACCTTTTTTCTGCCTTTGCCCTGCGTCTTTCCCACTTTCTTTTGCTTTCTTCGTGTTGGGGTTAACATCTGTCAAGTAAAGTTTTCAACTTACTTTAGTCCTGTAACATATTTAATTGATTACTAAACATTTTGAGAATTAGGTATTGAGTCAAGCATTTTGTTTGTGGAATCTAGCATTGAGTCAAGAATTTTGAGATTTATGCATTGAGTTAAGCATTTTGATTCTTTGCCAATAGTAGATAATTACATCTTCAAGCTTTTAATTTTATTTATTAGTGTGAGATCCAAGAGTCATAATTGTCTTCACCAAATAGTACATAATTACACCTTCAAGCTTTTAGAATTCTTTATCTCAATGAGATCAATGATCATACTTTTCTTTAGCAATAGTAGACAATTTCATCGTCAAGCAATGGCTTTGTCTTTTTTTATGTCTTTATAGATAGTAGACATCACATGGACTTGAAGTAGGCAATTACATCTTCAAGCCTTTAAATTTTTTTATCAATGAGGTCAAGGAGACCCTATTGTCAAAGAATATCAAAAATAAATCCCATTTTGAAGCATCTAAAAGATCACATATCCATTGATATTCCCTTTAAACTGCGTTTTCTTTAGTTATCTAAACATAGCATACTACCACGTTGTTGAACACATAAAAACTGCTTCATTAATTACCCTTTTAGCACAGGGTTCGTTTCTCGTCTTCATTAATTCATGATACGAAAACAGTGAAACTAGTCTTTTCAAAACATTGGATAAAAGCATATTTATATATTTTCAATTCCGCCCTTAAAACCAGAGATTCGTCTGCCCTCAAAAACCAGAGAAGCATTTCCAGCCTGTATCTCTAGGCTCCAATGCAAAACTGCATTGATAACAATACAGATTTCTTCTCCGATTACATATTCTAGAAATAAGTTTCGACCAGAGCCCCTCATGGTTATGAGTCGCCATAGGAGAGAACCTTCCGTACTGGACCGTTCGTGTCCTAGGTGCTGGTCAAATGCTCTAGGCAGACCAAAAAATATATCTAGCTCATTCGAGCTCCAACAGTTGATCCCATGGAAAAGTCAACCACTAAAATTTTCCCTTAATCTGGGCAAGAATATTTCCTTCCATTAGTGAAGAAATTGCAATCACATCCAGGTTTTGAAAATCAAAAACCATCAACTATCTAGTCCTTTTTACAGTCAATATTTCTTGAGCAATTAATGCTACTAAAAATAGTAATTTATAAAGCCGGTTATAACTTTATCAAAAAGATTTTTCAATGACTTTGATTTTGATAGCCAATACTTTCTAAGGATTTCCATTTCGTGCTTCTTCCTTTTTGCGACTATTGAATTTTCTACGGGAAGACTTTGCTTGATTTGTTTTGTCAATTTCCTAATTTTTCAAAATTATGGCAACCAATTCTTTTCTTTCTTTGATTACCTTATTTCCCTATGATATTTTTCTCTAAGTTTACTAAATCAACCATTTCCTATACTTCTGTATTTATCTGTTTTGTCACCCCAAGAGTTAGGAAATCTATTTCTAAGTAATAATCTATATTTCTATGTCGTCTAGGATAGTTTATGATTATTAAAGTCTTTCCATGGCCAAATTGATAAACATTATTCTTATTTAAAGGAGTCTTCAATTCTATTAACAATTATCATTATCATAGAAATAAGTCTTATATGTTTAAACATTCATAGAAATTGTTAATTTTTAGTCAAGAGAATAACTCAAATTTCAATGATGCATCTAAATAATTATTACTGTAACTATAATTAACTTTTAGAGATGGACTTAACTAATTTATCCTTAGTTAATATTTAATATTTCTAAAGATTTCACTAATATCATTCTTATAAGTGTAATACTAAAATTTATTGTTAGCTCAATCATGGAAAAAAACTTAATATTCTATATATATATTTAAATATTAATTCTAATATTCTAATAATGTTAGCTTTCTAATAGATTACCTTGGATAAGTCTTAAACTAGATATGATACTAAACAAGATTTTTGACTTAATATTTTATGTAAAATTTCATAGAGCATAACAGTTAATATAACATTCTAAGTTAGAAAATTTTCAAGCATGCTTGTTTAGTATAACATTTTATGTTAGGATTTTTCTAGAGCATAACAATATTTTTTTTAAATTGACTTTATTATCCCATGTATATATACAACTAATTTTCTAATTATTTCCAATGACTAGAATCTAATCTAACTTTAACTATAATGATCACTAATTCTTTCTTTCTAAAAAACAATTATCATTCAATAAAGAATAAAATAACTTTTATTATTTTTCTAAATTAAAATAAAATTTTCTTAATTTATTTTAGAACCTGATTTTGGCTAGGATTATTCGTAACCGGCCTCGTATTAAGTGATGATGTTGGCGGTGTAGCCACATTTGGGGGTGATGTCACACCTTGTCTTCTTGGCGGCATGATGGTGTTATTTTTGGATTTTAGAGAAAGAAGAAATTTAAGAGAAGATTTTGGCAACATAGAGGTGTCGTCATCGCTGTAGGCCCCCTTTGAGCCATCAGTGGGGATGGTTGGCAAAAGCCAATCCTAGCCAAGAGAAATGCAAGACTTGCAAAGGCTACCTACGCAAGTGGCCCTAGCGGGGGTGTTCTAGGCAAGATGTTAATAGTATTTGGAGAAGGCAAAGTGAAATGCAAGTGCACCTACTATTATTTTAGAAGGATTCTTATTTTGTGGAGTTAGCATGTAGGTGGTCATTATGATCCTTACATGGCCTATAGACTTATCACTCATTATATTTATTCTGTTGCACATAACTATAACTGGTATATCATCAATCGATTAGTATAGTCAGTTATGCATTGTTTGACTTAGTAGACTACTTTTATTTATGTTGTATCGTATTTATACTTTGTGTACATTGTATAGTGTGTGAAAGAAGAAGAAGAAACTAGAAAGAAAATGTTTTGATATCCATCTCTCCTCTTGTGTTCTTGAGTGAGCTTTCTCTTGTGCGTATGGTGGATCTAGTGGTATGTAGGTCTAGCCAAGTAAGATATCCTATTAAAAGATTTGGTTTTGATTTATTTTTTTAATTACCATTATGCTTATATGGTAAAGCTGGTTGAGGATGTTGAGCCCACTTGTTTTGAGGATACTATTGGTCATGCTCATTAGATGTTGCAATGGATGAGGAGATGGCTGCATTAGATGCCAATAAGACTTGGTATCTAGCACCATTGCCTAAGCGCAAGAAATCTATTGGCTAAGGAGAAGGTGTCCAATTGAAAAATGAAGGAGAGGGCTAAGAGGTGAGTCATAAATAAAATTGGGAGAGGATTCAAGAGAGGAAAGAACCCAAAAAAAAGAGAGAAATTATCTTTTTCCAAAAAGAGAGAATTAAATATTCTAATGTGCCTTTTGGGGTATAAAAAGATATAATCTTTACTATGTTTTATTTATAGCTTTGCCTCAATAACCCCAAGACCAAGGAGAAAGATCATGAGCCTATGTGGCACAAGGAGGGGAGGTGTGGCATCCATCCAATTTATGTGATTAAGGGTGTTTCATTATTTAGTGAAAAATCTTGTGATGTAAAGAAAATGTTAGAGATGTGGTATTTTAACATGTAACCTAAGTACTAGGGAGAGGGACATGTATCACTTTGTGATTGTGCTCTAACAAAGAATAAGTTGTTGTGGATTGCATATTCTTTTGTGAAGTATCCAAAGGACATTGCTTTGGTTTACTGACTTTGTCTTTTTTTTTAAAGGCTTATTGTTTTGGAAGAGATGGTCTTCCTAGCCAAGATAAGTTGGTTGACTCTTATGGGATATTCAAGTGATTGCTTGGTTAATGTTATAAAAAAGAAATGTGTTTTTAGCTAATGATGATAGACTGGTTTCCTTGGTTGTGTATACTAAAAAGGTTAAAAGGAAGGATTGCACTAGACCTCCCCCAAGGCTAGTTTCAAAACCTTACATCTAGGGGGTTGGTTTTACTGCTTCGAAGAGCTCAGATGGGCCCTGATGGAGAGAGGCCACCTTATAGGGAGGATGTTAGGTAGGAGATTGTAAGGGTGTTAGGGGGCTCTAGCTAGTAAATCCATTATGCACCTAGGAATTACCTAACCCCTATGTAACCTAGGACAATATTCTTAGGAAGCCTTGATAGTAGTTAAAGGTAAAATCTTGGTGGGATTGAAAGCAAAAGGAGAAATTGTAATATTCTTAGAAAGCCTTGATAGTAGTTAAAGGTGAAATCTTGGTGGGATTGAACCTTTGGATTGTTACTTCTGTATGACCAAAAGGAGAAATTGTAATACTCCTATATGGGCAAGAGAAGAAACTATAATAATAAGATGAATAAAGGAACTGCTCAACAAAGGACTATTTTATCCCTATTTGAGTATTATGACATAAAATACGTGAATGAATCCATGGACCTAAAAGGATATTTAAGGAAGATACCTTTATATGTTGAAGCTTAAGTATTGTAGGTAATTAAAAAAATAAAGATGATCTAAAGAGGAAAGTGAGAGGGCGAGATCTCAGATGGGTCCTAGGCTTTTTCAAAGTCGCTATATAGGAATTACACTTGACCCAATTAGGAGATTAAATAGAATCACAATTTCATGTCATTTTAGAGAATGAGAGTGAGACTCTACCCTACGAGTAGAGGGGTTGACATATTGCAATCCCCTCATTTCTCACTCTATTTAAACCAAGTGTGACATGGGTTGGCTTTGGTTTGGGTGATCTAGCAAATGTGAACCCTCAAAATTTGATGCTAGATGAGCTGATAGGTGACCTTAGTATACTCTGAGAACCTAGATTTAGGTTAATCATTGTGGATTATATTCGAAACCTCTTCCATTGTGAAGTGGACTCAAGCAAACCTAGGTGATACCCTCGTGTTATTCTAAGGTATATGTGTCTGTCTTGTAGCAGCCTTATGGGAGGTTCTATACACCTAGAGGGCCTCTATAAGTTGATCGTCCCAATCACGGTGATGTGCAGCAATCATCCTTGTCAGAATCAAAAAAAGGATGCAATTGGTAACTTCGACTTGGCTATTGGCTTTGGGATAGTAGGGTGTGGAGTTGCGATGGTGGATCTTGTATAGCTCTGTTAATTCTTCCATAATCTTGTTGAGGAAGTGAGTATCGCTGTCACTTACTAGCTCTAGGGGACTACCAAAATGAGTGAAGATATTCTCATACAGAAATAAGGCCATATTGTTGCCATCATCCTAATTTGGAGATTTGGCTTTACACCACTTTGTAACCTAGTCCTTACAAACCAGAATATATCTCTTCTGCTTCCTTCTGGTTGGCAGATTGATGGGGCCAATGAAGTCAATGCCTCGTTTCTTGAATGGCTTTAGGGAAAGGATGAGTTGTAGTGACATAGCACTAATTTTGGTAGGCTTTTCCATCCATTGACAATCATCACAATGCTTGCAATAGTCATAGGCATCCTTGTGGAGGGTCTTCCAACCCCATCAATAACTTGTGAGAAGAGCCTTTCTCACTGTCACTTCTCCTACAAAGTGTCCTCCACAGGGCTCATCATGGTATGCTTTTAGAACTATCCCAATCTCACCCCTTGTAACACATCTTCTCAACACTTCATCTTTACCTTTCTAGTACAAAGTGCCACCTAATAGAGTGTAAGGGGATGATTCCAACAGAAGCTTCTTCTTCTCATAGATGGAGATACCAGGAGGATATTATAGAGTTTCCAAGAGGTTGGCTATGTCTACATACCATGGGGTTATAGTTTTGACTAGAAAAAGGGAAGCATTAGGGAGGTCTAGGTTATCCTGCTCCTCTTCATTACTCTGAGGGATTCATGACAATAGATGATTAGCTAGGATATGGGAGCAACCGGGTTTGGTAACCACTTCAAAATCAAACTCCTAGAATAGTAGGAGCCATCTCATCATTCGACCTTTTACATCTACCTTATTTATTAGGAAGGATAGTGCCTCATGGTCCATATAAAATTTGAAGTGCATTGACAGTAGGTGATGTTAGAATTTCTCCAAGGTGAACATCATTGCTAGGCATTTGAGCTATTCATTGTGTAGTTTCTTTCTCAATCAGTTACCTTCCATCTTGCATAGTAGGTAGTTTGACCTAATTTTGAGAAGCCTTTTTGACATAAGACTACTCCTAAACCTTTTATGGATGCACTAGTGTGCACACAAAATTATTTCGTCCAATCAGGAGGTTGCAAGATGAGTGCTTCAATCAGACACTACTTCAGAGTGTTGAATGCTTCGGTATAATTAGTGGTCCATGTAAACTCTACATCTTTCCTTAGGAGCTTATGCAATGGGGCTACCTTTGTTACAAAGTGTGCAATGAACTGTTTTTAATATCCCACATGGCTGAAGAATCCCCTCAATTGTTTGAGATTGGTTGGCACTGTTAGAGCTACAATCTTCTCAATCTTGGTGGGGTCTGTTGCTATCCCTTGTGCAGAGATCATGTGGCCCAAAAGAAAACCTGAAGAAACTCTGAAGACGCTTTTGTTGAGGGTGAGAGAAATCCCATACTCTCGACATCTGTCAAAGCATTGGTCTAGGTGTCCCCAATGCTCATGGATTAGGCTATAGACACAAAAGCCATATAGGTATAATACCTGAATGAAATCATGTAGATGATTTTGGAATGCAGCCATCATCACTCGTCATTTGGAAGGTCGCAGGAGCACTATTACAGAGCCCAAACAACATTACTCTGTAACTATAGGTTTCCCATTATGTTGTGAAGGTTGTTTTGGATTGATCTTCTTCTGTGATTTGGACTTGGTTGTATCTGTTGAATTCATCCAAGAGGGAATCAAGTTCATATCCATCCATTGTGTCTCCAACAGTTGATTTGTGAAAGAAATAGGGAAATGATCTTTCTTAGTCTTGGATTTCAGCTCTCAAAAGTCCACATATATTCACAGTTTTTTTTTTCTTAGGTACTACCATGATGGGTGAGACCCATTCACTATTGGCCCCACTAGATAAATAAACTCAACTTCAAGGAGCTTTAACAATTCAACTTTCATGAGGACTGAGTAATTTGGGTTCGTACACCTCTGTTTTTGCCTCACATGCATGGCATTAGAATTTAGGTCGATGTAATGCTGACACACCTTGGGATTAATCCACTTCATATATTTATAGAACCATGCAAACACATCCAAGTTTTCTTTAGAAGGTCATGTAGGACCAACAGCTCTTCTTTTGGAAGACTGATACTCGCCTTCAAGTGATGTTCAGTACCATTAGCATCCCCCATGAAAGTTAATTTCTTTTTATCTTCTACTTCATGGATGAAGGTCCCACAAATTGCTTTTGGGTACAAATCCGACTCCTTCAAGGGAGTGGTCTCCTCTTTTGATGCTCCACTAGAGCTGACTTTCTCTTTTCATGAGGACTCGATTAACTCTTTGGAATGCTAAAATGGTATTAAGGCTATTTCAGGTTTTATGGGAGGGTTCATTATCTCGATTCCAAGACTCATCTTTTGAGGTTGTCTCCAGGAATGTCCCACAATAGGAATCCTCGAAGTTATGCTTAGACTGTAGGACTAGTGGTTGTTGGCAAGGTGCATTATTATCGTCCTTTCTTGAGAAGATTAGATTTGGGTGACAAGAGCCATACTAAAGGAATGCTTATTTTGCTTAATCCATTTCTTATGGATATTTTGCCTATGATACGATTCAGCTAGTCCAAAGGGTACCTCTGGGACTTCACACTCATTTGTATCCTCTTCAAGCTAGATAAATTCTTCCAATTTGCTTTCATAATCTTCTTCTCTATTATCATCATCATCCTATTCAAAATATGTATTTACCTCTATAGGGGCTATATGAGAGAAGAATGGATTCTCTGTTGTATCTTCAGCCTCTACTTTTGCGTCTTTCTGTACTCCTGTATTTATCTCTATCTCTACTTCTATCTCTAGCTCTACTATGGCCATATAATAGGGAGAACAATACATCTATGTCACTATCTTACTGTCAGATATGATTTTCAAAGTCATTCTTGGTTTAGGGTGACATAAAGTATTCACCCATTGATGACAAGGACTTTGCTTCTTTTGGGAGTTGGCTTACAGTGCCCACGGTCAAGGATTGTGCCTTTGTTTTCTTGGGAAAGATATGTTTGACAGCTTCTTCATCTTGCTGATGTATCATTTATTAGTTTGATGGAGAATTTTGTTAAGACTTCAATGGAGATGGATCCATTACCTTTTTGCAAACTATACAACTTCAGTAACACTTTGTTGGGTTCTCTACCTAGGGTTCCCTTGAACCAATTTGTTGGTGCCCTTGCTTCAAAAATCCATGGTCTTCCTAGGAGAGGATACGAGGTCCCATAGTAATTTAGTTTTACCACCAGATAGGTCACCCAATAATCTCTTCCTACGAGGGTTGTCTTCACATATGGGAGAATATCCAAAGGCTTAATTTTGCTTTGGTCTTCTAGTCTTATAAACCGCTATGTAGGCTGCATATCTTGCAAGCCTAAATCATTTATTGTCACATTCATCATTATATTCACTGATGAACCTCCGTCAATCAATGCACTCACTATAAAGCATCCTTCAATCCACACACCAATCTTTAAAGTACCAGGATCCAAGAAGACATTAGCCACATCCACTTCTTTCACATGCTTTGGGGGTTTATTGGACTTAGGGACAATGGTAAGAGTAAATCTTAAGGCTCATCTTCTTGTGAATATGCTTTTTGAATTTATTTTGATAGCTAGGAGAAAACATTAGTAATTTTCAAAATGTTAGATTTGGTTTAAAGGTGTCTAGGTTTTTGACCAAGTCATATTATTTGATAAGATCCATGGGCTTCTCCAAAGAATCGGCTAGGAAATGGAGCAACATCCACTTTTATCTTTCCTATTTCTTCTAATCATAGTAACATTTGCACTTGTTCTAGCATTGGGAGTACTTTTACATCCTCTATCTGTTGGACCTTTGGTCTTGTCTCTGTAACCGTCTCTGTATCCTTTTGTAGTACTAGACTGCTTTGTACAATACCATTCTATTTTGTATTGTTCTGTTTCTCTTTTGGAAGATTGAACTTGATTGTTTTGACAGAGGAAACATTCTCTTTTGGAACTGTGGGTTCTCTTTTGGAACTTCTAATTCCACCATGTTGGAGGCAAGTTCTTGGGTCTTCTATTGGGTATTAGTGATAGCTTTCACAAGAGCTGGTGGACTGGGATAACCTTTTGCAGTGTGGCTTCTCCTTTGCATCGACTTCACAAGGGTTTGTAGTCCATGGACCTTCTAGGATTTGGGAAATTTAGTGAGACGTGTCTCTTTTCTTTGCATTTGTAACACTCCACCTTTGATCTCTGGCCATCACGCTAGATTGTCAGCCTTCTATAACTCTGAGAGAGAAACCTTCTTGGGCCAAAATTAGCACCGAACTCTCTAAGCTTTGGTTCAAGTAATCTTGGATTCCAACAAGTTGAATCTTACTTCATCTTTCTTCCTTCTTTCATGCATCTTCTTCAAAGAGTAGATATCCTCAGTATGGTTCTTCCTTAAATATTATGAACATTAGGCTCTAGGGATAGTTGGTTTTCAAGTACATTTAGTGGCCCAATGTCCCTCTTGATGGCACTTTCTGTACCATGTATTAGATCACATTACATCTCTTTCACCTCCTACAAGATTGGATATGTTGGTAATATTCACCTTCAGCGTCTGGAGGAGCTGTTCTGTAATCACATCCATCAACTCCTTGATGCTTGCCACTGAATTAGATAGATATTCCTTCAAGTTTTCTCCTCTTGGATTACTCATAGTAGGGTTTTAAGAAGGCTCTATAATCACTACATAGACAAGTTGGGTTGGTCTAGAGAATCCTTTATTATGATTCTGATTTAGAGCTCCTGTTGAGACTGGTGATTGTTGGTTCTAGTCGGTAGGGTTCCATTGTTATTGTTGAGTTCCCATTGGGGAAAGTGTTTAAGGCCACTGTTGTTGTGGTTTAATCATCATTTGAGGTGCTACCATCTCTGGCCATTGTGGATTTGGTGCACTATTTTCATGGCATGGGAGGAGGTAAGACTCCTCTTCTTAAGGTCATAGATAGCCTTACTTCAACTTCATGGGTTGATTGGTCTTCTCAATTCCACAAACTTATGAACTTCTGGTTGTAGGCCTCTAAGAAAAACTTCCTTTTGGATGTCTTCATCCAAGTGATGGTTGGTCCATCTCTTTAGTATGGATTCCATTCTAGAGATGTATGCTTCCACTTGTTCACCAGAGGATTGACTTAAGTTCATGAACTCCTCTCGTGTCTACTCTTCAAAACCTTCAAGTTTAAATTTAGTGAGGAATGTCAACTTTTCGTCCCATGTGCTAAAAGTTCATGTTGCTTGTCTCTCATATCACTGAAACACCGTGCCCTTGAAAGTGGTGGAGAATATCGCCAACCAATACTCAAGGATTTTGGTATTGTTGGCTATACTTGCTACCATGAACTCAGCTACATGAAGATCATGGTCTTCATTATACTCTTCCTTTTCTAGGATGAATTTGATTAGGAAGGGAACCTTGAGTCGCCATGGGGAATTCTACAAAGAGTCCTGCAATGGTATCAAAGGAGGCTTTTACTGCTAGCTTGTTCTTAGCTTTGATTTTTGCCTTCTCTCTTCTCATGTACCTCTGGACTCATTCTAGTGCTTGCCTCTTAATCGCATCATTTATCAGAGAGTTATCTCCAGCCAGTTTGTCTGTACTTAACATGGTAGAATCAGAAGGGCTTCAATCTCTGGAGGACTCTCTTAACAACTTTTCTACTTCTTTTCAATGTCTCTGAATTCAACTTTCATTCCACTACAAAGGTGATGGTTTTGAAGGTATCAAAACTGATTTTTATGTGAATTAAAATAGTGTCATTGTCTAGATAATACCAATTTCGGAGGGTTTCAATAGCATAATTTGTGAAAAACACTCTGTCTACTAGCTTCCAATGGGTTGCTAATTTGGACAAACAGAAGGTTGTTAGTGCACCAAGCATCCCACGTATCTTGCTGTTGAGCATCCATGAACATATTCCAACTCTTTTCCTTCTTCTTTTTTATGAACTTCAACTAACCACGACTGCTGAAGCTTCTTCACAATCTCTCACTTGATGATGTTTGGAAAATCTTCAATGAAGGCCAAATCTCCCATGGATGGTCATTCTCTCTGTTTCTACTTCTCTTTTCAGTTTTGTGGAAAACAATTGGCTATTGTAATACAACTTTTTGTAGCTTCAGAAGACAAGGGGATCAGTTTATTACATAGAGCCCACACTAAGATAGTGACATACTTCCACCATTGAGGGACACACTTCTTGTAGAAAGTGGCTTTGGCAATGAAGATCTTCAATTCTTCAACAGGTGTAGGGATTCTCCAATCTTCCATTGCTTTTCCTTCTCTTCAACAGTGTCATTTCTTCCATTATCAGCCTCTGATGGTTCTTATTGATATCACTTTTCCCCAGCTGTGCACAAAAAACGTGGAGCCCCAAGAGGAACACCAAGAAAAATGGAGAATCTATTGCAAGAAAATCTATATTGTATCATCAAACAGGCATGTTCTTCATATTTTAATCAACTACAAGAAGAATAATCTTTCACTCAGGATTTGTAGTAGAGCCTCTATCTCTGTTATGTTTTTGCTATGTATGCCTCTAAAAGTGTTTTGTGGGATGAATGTGTAGCTTAGAAAATTTTTCTAATCTTGGAAATAGATGAATGAAATTTCAAAATAGCTCAAAGAAGTGGAAGAAGTAGTTGCTAAAGACTTAAGTGAAAACTGAAGTGACAGTGATACTGCTGAGCTATGAAAGAACATTATAGTGGCTTTGGTGACCCTTCCTATCAGACATACCACTTGGAAGGGATAAACATTTCTCTCACCATCTTTCACTCATAGATACATTGTTTTACATAATTTTGACTATCTTTCACACACACACTCTCTCCCTCTCTCTCATACATATTCTCTCTCTCAATTGTACAACTAGATAATCAAGTATAATCACTCATAACCCCTCTTAGGTCATGGATACCCCTCCCAAAAGGTATGTCTAGTATGAAAGGTCACTAAAGCCACTAAAGTGTCTCTTCATAGCTCATTAGTGTCACTGTCACTTTAGTCTTTACTTCAAGTCTTCAGTAGCTAAGCATTCTGAACACCAAAAACTAGTTGTGACAACATAGATCTAGACAATATTGTTTGTAATGAAGAAGGAATCTGTGGATCCAATTGTCATTTCGTTTGTGTGGCAAAAAGATTGGTACTAGACAAGAACAAGGGAAGGGAGATACCAGACACCTCAAGGATCAGAATCTGTACCACAGGGGTTGGAACATATAGAGGATCAAGAGGACCCTATGTGCGGTGCTTCTTTCAGATGATTCTAGTAGGGGGTTCATTTGCTAGTTCTGGATTGACTTCTATAGGAGGAGAAGGAGTAGGTGGAGGAGACTGCTGTGGAAAAGGAACAGGATCAAGCACTGGAATGCCACCTTGGGGAGGTGCCAACTGAATGATTTTCTGTAGAAAAACACCATAGGACACATTACTAAGTTGACCTTTTGTGACTCGCTGAAAATGTTGATCCATCTTGACCAACAGAAAGGTTTTCCAATTAAGCTTAACCCCTTCCAAGATCCTGACAAAGGCCATGAAGAGTTCTCTAGACAAACACTTTGAAGCAGGCTTGCCTGAACATAAATCGGTCCTGGAGGAATTGGCATAGTTTCTTCCATAAAAGAGACGTAATATGTACCATTGATACTCCTGAACTAGTGATAACTTTATGTGTTACTAAAGGAGTAGAGGTTTCCTTTTGCAACAGGGCAAGGATCTTTGTAGTGGATAATAAGTGATTACCACTAGGCACAAGGAAAGCTGCAAAAGGTAGAAACAAGGCCCCATTGACAATAACAAGGGATAAACAAAATCAATGGCCATAAACCAAGCCTGATTGCTTCTTGTAAGTCTCCAGGAAAGAATAACAAAGCTTTGCATCCACTGGAGGGAACTTCAAGGCCACAAAAAGATGAAGGCTAGCCTTTCGAATACATTCAACGTCCAAGAGAAGAGAATAGTGATGACCCAGTAATGGCACATGTTGGATAACAAGTGGGGAAGTGGAAGAAAATGCCATTTAGACCACACTAGAGTATCCACAAACACACAAAACCAGGAAAATGAGGAAGGATTCCTGCAAAACCCACATATAACACCTCTTAAATAGAGAATAGGGGAAACAAAAATAGTAACAACAACACATTGGCTGGAAGTCTAAGCCAAACTTTTCCAAGCATTTCACATCCTACGAAAAATTTGACATGACTTGCACACATATGCGACCAAAAGCTTCATACGATGCATACATTCATGCACCCATAAACCCTGTATTAGGCACTCAAAAGGAAAATAAAAGTCCATACATTCCGTATCCCAAACACCATATAGAAATCAAGACTAAACCATCATAGACTTTGACCGTCAATAGATATAGACAAACAATATATTTATATTTGACCAAGAAAAATCCCAATCCCCGTAAACGTAAGGCGTATACCTATGGTGCGGTAGTGGGTGAGTGAAAACTACATGACTCATTTTTATTAAATGATCAATTAATCTGGATTCATTATTAAATTATTTCGTTGATACATGGTGAGTCCCTTGCGTAGCCCAAATCCAAATTATATTGACTTGACGAGACTGGGGGTCTCTACAAGTGCAATTCATTTTTAAAAAGTTATATGATCTATGCCACAAAGCACATGCACGTGTGACTTTGAGGGGTTCATTATTAATTACAAATTATGTGTGTGTGTATAGCGTGTGTGTGCATGCACGTGAATGGATTTTAAGCTACCAAATTAAGTGAGTTATTGTGCAATGTGCTCGTGCAACAGCGGGTTCCTTCTATAAATTAACAGCAAGTTCTTTTTAATTTAAAAATTTAAGATGTGCATTCTATTAATTTTGTGGGTACAATGGTTGGTTGGGTTTTATTTCAATTACTTGTGTGTGATGGTGCATGTGAAGGAGGGAAAGAGGAAAAGCTAGTGGCATGTGAACACCTGCAAGGTCTGTCATGCAAAATCCCACTTATAAATAATCCAAAGGAAATAGGAAAATATGTGTTTGTAAACAACAAGGTGACCAAGTAGCAGTCGACCTCCTGGAAGCTACAAAAAACCAAATTCTAATATAAAAGGAACGAGGACAAAAAGGGTTTGGCACTTAGGTAATTATGTGTTGGGTTTGTGTATTTTGTTTTGCTTTTTCTTCTTTTGTAATATGTTTTTTTTTCATAGTTTTGTGTGTACGTGTTTTAAGTTGAATTTGGTTTTGTTTTTATTGTTATTGTTATTTTTTTAAAATAAGTATGTGAAAACTTCTAGTTCTCTTCCATTTCGTGTTCGTTTTTATGTTTATCAATTTAGGATTTTTGCTTTTGGTTTTTGTTTTTCTTCTTAATCGATTTTGATATGGATGTGTAACTAATATTTTTCTTTTGTGTTCATTCAACAAAATGTAGGTTGAAAGCTAAGCACAAATGTCTAGTAGATTTTTCAAAATTTTCTAGAATTTTTCTAGCTATTTTTCAGAGTTGAAAAAGAATTTTCCAAGAATGTACATGTTTAATAAGGGTTTATTATTCAATTAATTGGTTTTCAATTAATTTTGATAATTTCAGCATATGTAAATGATCCAAAAATACAAAGGAATGTTAGTATGATTTTATATATTTTTTTGAAAATTTTCCTTAATTTTAAACTTTTTTTTTTACCGTTTGGAAAATTGATGGTGAAGTGTGTTGGTTTGGCTTTTTTTTTTAATAGTGGAGTTTGTGAAATCTTTTTAATTGTATATTTTTTAAAAAGATTAAGAGGGAATGTGTTTATTTATGTTTTTTATTATGATGGTTTTTTTGTGTAATTTAAAAAAAGTTTGGGGGAGGGTACCTTCGTGGGGGGACTGGGGGTTGTAATGGGCGAGGGAAGTCCTACGGGTGGGCAGGTAGGGTCACCGACAGGTTGGGTGGAGGATGGGCGGATGGGTGGTGTTGGGAGGAAGGGAGGGTGGCACAAGGTTGGGGGTGAGGAGGAAGGCGGAGAGGCCCGTTGGCAAGGGTGTGCATCAGCAGGCGAGGTGAAGGGCAGGGCAGCCGATGACAAGGCCATTGGGAGCAAGTAATAGGCAGCAAGTCGAGCGATCGTGGCGGCGCGAAAGGTGTCGGTGGCAACGAACCCAGGGGTGGGTGGCTTCATCATAGCCGGCGACAGCAATGGGTGGCGTGGACGGCTCCATCAAGGCTGATGCCTGTAGGGAGCAGCACGCGCAGTTCCGTCAGGGAGGGGGGTAAAGGGCAAAGGGGGGAAGAAGGAGGATGAGGAGATGGGTGTAGGAGGAAGGATAGGAGGAGGGAAGAAAGGATAGGAAAAGAGGGAGAAAGTTAGGGGAGGGGGAAAAGGAGAGGACGGGGGCGGGGGGGTCAGAGGAGGGGAGAGGTATTAGGAGGGCATTAGGGAGGGGAGCCCCTTAAGGGGGGGAAGGGTCATGTGTGGGAGGAAGGGTCATGTGTGGGGGGCGGGGGGGAGGCCATTGGGGGGGAGTGGGGAACAAGAGCTGGTGGCCGGGTTGGGGTGGAGGTGTGGTTTTTGTTTATGTTTGTGTGTGTGTGTGTGTGTGTGTGTGTGTGTGTGTGTGTGTGTGTGTGTGTGTGTGTGTGTGTGTGTGTGTGTGTGTGTGTGTGTGTGTGTGTGTGTGTGTGTGTGTGTGTGTGTGTGTGTGTGTGTGTTTTTGTGGTTATTTGGTGTTGTTTTTGTGTGTAAGGGGAAAATGGAGAATCCCCCCCTGCATCGTGCATGAACGCGAGTAAAATTGCGATGGCAAATGCATCATGGCAAATGGAATGTTCGTACAGGAAAAGGACATTGGCACGGACGCACCATGTACAAAAAATCACGAAATGCAAGCGTTCACGCAGAAACACCCCAAACGAGAAAACATAAATTACGAAAAAATTAATAACAATTAAACTGAGCATCGAATGGACAAATAGCAAAAAGGAAAAATAGATCAGAGGATTAGAAGAATAGGGGAAAAAAATGAAACAAAAGGTCCGGTGACAATTAAGGGAGTTTGTATGGGAAAAGGTTTAAAATCGGGCCTGAAAACACACACAAAAATTAATATCGATAAATCCATCAGCCAAAATGAAGGGCAGGCAAAAGGAAAAATAGCTAGGATGATGTGACGGACTTGTCTGTCACCTCAGAACATGGTTCCGATTGGGATAAGACCTATGCACATGGGAAAAACTAACAAAACGCACCCGCAAATAGGAATAAAATTAATACATAAAAATCAAACAGTCAGAATAAAGCACAATGAAAACAAAAAATGCCCGCAAGAAAGTGACAGGAAGGAGGAGTAAGGTAAAACATGGTATCGAGGGCGGTAGGGCACATTTGCATGGAAAAAACGATAAAAACACAAATAAAAACGGAGTCAAAAATTAATACAAGAAAATCCATGCATCAAAACAAAGTGCAACAAAAGGAAAAAATATTTGGAGAAACTTGTGGGATAGAGTTTTCAATTCAAAACGCATTTTGCATAGCATTAAAGGACATTCACATGAAAAAAAATAGAAAAAAAGAGCACAAAAACACACAAAAATTTAATAACATAAAATTGATAGACCGAAACAAGATGGAGTAAAAAGAAAAATATAAAATGGAGCAAGGTAGACATGGTTATTAGATCATAAGTGAATTCCAAGGTGGTTCAAATAGGTTCACATGGAAAAACAATCAAAAACACAAACGAAATACCCGAAAATATGGAAAATGAAATAACGGACAAACCATATATTGGAATGATAGTTACTAAAATGGAAAAATGTTCCGGGAAAGATATATGCTAGGGTTGTATCATCAAATTGTTGTTTCGAAGTGAGAAATGCAAGTTTGCATGGAAACACGTAAAATTGGTAGAAATTTCGTTAAAAATTAATAACTCATGATCCGTGGCTCAAAACGGAGGGCAATAAAAAGTAAAAGAGGCCAACTTGAAGGGATGAACAAGACTATAAGGTTAGACTTTACTTTTGGTGAATGTAGGATGCATTCGCATGAAAACACGGTAAAACCAAGGATAAAACCACACGTACAAAGGATGACCCCAAGATGGGGTGAAAAGAGGACGGGTGTGTTGAGATATTTGCAATCACACCTACTTCAGTCCCTTTGTGAGAAGCAGTGAGGGCTCAAGACCAGAATCCCATATGCACAGTAGGAGAAAGTACCACCACTCATTTCCTATAAAGCATTGTACTTGCACTCTTTTTCTAATGCAATGATAGTACTCTTTTCTTTCTAGTAAAGTGTCAATGTCACTGTCCATACACAAGATTGTGTTTATGAGTCCAAGTCTCAATCTTGGAACATAATTCACTTGTGTGACAATTTATCTTTGTCAAGGTCAATGTATTCATGAGTTTCTTCTTCCTCTTTCAACATCCATAGCTTCCGCATTTGCCATGCTCTAGATCCAACATATTTTACATGGTATCAGAGCCCAGTTGGGCATGGCCTAGTTCATCTCAGCCTCCTTCTCTGCTCTTCCAACTTCTATTCATCATTTCTCAGCTCAAGTCCCAGTTGAAGGTCTCATTTTCCACCTCTATCTCCACTTGATCTTCTTGGCAGCCATAGCCAGCATGTACCTACCTTGCTTGGAGCCTTCATATCTCTCAAAGCAAACCATATCTCAGTGAGATTCCTTCTGGAGATATCTTCCTCTGCTCAGGACGCTTCTTCTTGGCACTTCAAACCAAGACATTGATGATCATCTAGCTCAGCATTGCGTGAATACCAGCTCGTTGTCTTGTATGCGCCTGTTTCTCATCGTACAATTCATTCGGCCCATAAACGCACCAATGTTGGTCATTATCATAGGGCTTTTGAAGCTATACTTCTAAACTCTCTCCCCCTTAAAGGGTTTCTCAAACAACTACCTCTATGAGAGCAGCAATAAGCAAAAGACCAGTCGCATGTTCCTGAAAACCCTAATCTGCCATAGCTCACTTTCATTGAAGCTCTTTTTTACTTCATCCACTCACTAATTCCAACACACTAAAGGTCATATCACTCAGATTTGAAGGTCCCAGCATCAAAACAAGAAGGGGAAGATTTGGATCTGAAAGATCTTGAAGGATTTTGCAAATTTGGAAGATTTAAGGAAGAAACATACTGTCTATTGACACTCATTTTAGTGCTCTAAGCACTTGTGTTTTTTAACACATCCCAACCAACTCTTCTACTGCTTAAATCTGATAACTCTGAAGCTGATTTGCTGTTGTTTCTGCAAGTTTAACATGGGCAAAGATTCTCCACCTGCCCGTTTCAAAGGAGTCGGGTTTCATACCTGGCAAACCCGCATCAAACTCATCTTGATGAAGAAGGGCCTCTGGGCCATTACCACTGGAAAAGAAAAGAAGTCTCGTGATGTGGATCTTGCTGTCACTTGGCAAAAGAATAATGATAAGGCTCAGTCCATTATCAAATTGGAGCTAGATGACAGCTATATCCACCATGTGGATAACTATGAGACCTCATAGGATACATGGAAGAGACTTGACACTTTGTTCGGTGCACAGTCTAAATCATCAAAGTATGGTCTCCTGATAGAATTTTTCAGGCTTGAAATGAAGTCCAACACATCACTTGCCACACATCTAAATTACATAGAAGGACTTTTAACCCAACTTGCAGGAATCAACATTAAAATGAAAGAAGATGTTTGCATTGGTGTTCTACTTAAGAGTTTTCCTCCTGAATATAATAATGTATCAACAACTTTAATCAACATGCCAAACCCTAAACTTGTTGATATCCAGGCATCACTGTTAGAGGAGGAAAAGAAGCTAAAAACTAAGGAAGAACCAAGTACCTCTAGAGATGAACATCCATTATATGTTGGCAATAGGTACAAAGGCAAGAAGGATCAGCTCTTCTGTGAGTTTTGCAAAAGGATCGGACACACCGAGAAGTTTTGCCACGCCAGAAAGAGGTCCCAAAAGGCCTATCTATTTGCAGTCAAAGAAGAAGAAGAACATGGAGCAAAGGAAGAAGAAGAAGAAAAAGACCACTAGGAGAAAGACAAACCTCATCAGTCCTTCTATTCAGATAGACTTTTGTAGTTTTGTATTTCCTAGCCCTAATGCTTCAAACATAAACTCGTAAACTTCTCAGTTATCCTTGTACTACAGCCTCTGTACACTTTGTGAGGT
Organism: Lygodium microphyllum; assembly: GCF_053477565.2. Classification (NCBI taxonomy): domain Eukaryota; kingdom Viridiplantae; phylum Streptophyta; class Polypodiopsida; order Schizaeales; family Lygodiaceae; genus Lygodium; species Lygodium microphyllum. The sequence continues at coordinate 31,856,025 of NC_141162.1, read as the reverse complement.
CCCTGCTACAACCTTTGGATGTCCATCATGTTTTTGGTACCCACACTTAGCCTTTTCTATGATAGCCTCTGGTGTTTTGCCATGTTTATGGTGTGCCCACACTTTGCAAGTGTTGCTTTCACTAAAGCCTCTATATCCTTTGTACTTCTAGTTGTGATTGAGGAGGGGTGTTGAGATATTTGCAATCACACCAACTTCAGTCCCTTTGTGAGAAGTAGTGAGGGCTCAGGACCAGAATCCCATATGCATAGCAAGAGAAAGTACCACCACTCATTTCCTCTAAAGCATTGTACTTGCACTCTTTTTCTAATACAATGATAGTACTCTTTTCTTTCTAGTAAAGTGTCAATGTCACTGTCCATACACAAGATTGTGTTTATGAGTCCAAGTCTCAATCTTGTAACCTAATTCACTTGTGTGACAATTTGTCTTTGTCAAGGTCAATGTATTCATGAGTTTCTTCTTCCTCTTTCAACCTCCATAGCTTCCACATCTACCATGCTCTAGATCCAACATACGGCATGGTATACTCAAATCATCTCATAGGGAGGTTTTGAGGAGGTTGTACAAAAAAGACATGCAGGGACACATTCCCACACTTAAGACCTGAATAGATCAGAGTGACTACACGACAAGGGCCTAACACTTGATCATAACCCATGCTCGTACATCCCCACATTTAAAACATGACCAACTCTTGCAAAATCAAAAGGGGTAGGGTTATAGAAACTTGGCCTAATTTGCAGATGGTTGAGGTGAACCGTTATTGACTCGTGAAGGATTGTAGTCATCAAAAGGAGGTACCACAGCTCACCACATCACACTCATACAATATGGCAGGGACCACGTTGCAACACCCAGGGAGGTAGCTTTGTTGATGGAGTGTTGGTTAGGTTAGCGGTGGTGAGGTATCCATCACTCGATCTCAATAGTTGTTCATGTTGAAATGGTAGATTATTCGCTCGCTCCATGACTCACGGCACTCAAAGAATAATGATGGAAACCCATAGCTCACACCCAATTTAGAAATTGATAAGAAGGGATGATTCAGAGGGAGTATGCCAATGTGCACTGTTGATGCTGCATTGGTGCATCCCACCTACTTGGTATAGGTGCAAGAAAGAAGACCAAGGAGCCTTGTAGTGTCATGTACCAAACAGAATGAGGTGTATAGTAATGGTGGAGGAGGCCCGTCCTTGTGTGCATAGGGAAATGAGAATGTACATGTCGCCAATTATCGTAATATCCCTCAATTCTCACCTCTCAATTGATGAAAGAGAAATCAATCACTCTTAGCCCCCCTATCTCACACTCTATTATGATTACAGGAGGGCAACCCAGTTCCTCACATCTCATTGATTGAATCCTCAGTGCCATGTATGCAAGAGTGGTAATAATGCATCCCACCCTCTGCTAGTATACGATGCGAGAAGGAAGGCAAGGGAGCCTTATAGTGTCGTGCACATGAACAAATTTGTGTTTTGTGCACTGAGAGGCCCATCCCATGTGTGCAACACTCCATTCACACATCTCTCTTCTCTGTTGGATATAAAGGGCAAGGACTGGTCATTCACCCCACCCTTTGTCTCCCGCTATGTTGATGATTACATATGGAAGCCCATACTCACATCCCCGTCCAGTTAGGATGAAAGCTCACATCACTCAAGGGTTGTCGATGAAGATCGTCTTCGTTTGATTAATGATGTTGTCTGTTGGAAGAGTTAGAAGCATTGATGGGTTGTGAGATTCAATGCCCCAAGGGAGGCCGACCGCTTTGGAACTTCTTCTGGAATAGATCTACTTGTAATTCAGTTGTCCTGGACTATAGCGAGCTTCTCGTCCAAGGGTGTATGCCACCTTTTCTCCTATGATCGACATATGTCCTTTTTTTTTGCTTTTTTTTCTTTTTCTTCTTTTGAAAGAGGAGAATGGCAGGAGCACCATGTATCAGAACCATCCTGGCCACCTCTGTTGGAGCAGATGGAAAGGAAGCACTATTGGGATGGAAGGTGGCTAGGAGGGACTAACATAGAGAGGCCACCTCATCAAGATAAGTAGAAGGGCTATCAAGGGCAATATGTAAAGCCATACATTGATTGACATGCAAAGAATGAGGGAGCTATCAGTGGTGATTGTCAAGATCCCCATGGAGGATAATACGTCTTGAGACGATAGCCATTAATCAGGAAGGGATCATCAAAAGCATCGATTGTCTGGACTTGGACAGAGCCATTAGGGTTGACGAGAAGTTCCTTATAGGGCCCCATCCATCATTGTTGAAGCTTGCCTGGAAACTTGCCAAATCGAGAATCATAGGTTAGGACTAAGTCACTTTCCTTGAACTCCTTTTGCTTGATGAAGCTATTATAATAGGCCTTTTTGTGAGCTTGTGTGGCTTCCATGCACTGTAGGGCCATCCTGTGAGTCTCATCTAGACATTCGAGGTGCAAGAGATGGTGTTGCAAGGACTCGTCATCTCCCAATCGCTCTTTGATAGCCATACACAAAGAGGGTAGCTCTAACTAAACAAGGACGACGGCTTCTATCCCATACACCAGTTGGAAAGGGGTCTGTCCTGTAGCAGCCTTATGGGAGGTTCTATATGCCTAGAGCGCCTCTGTAAGTTGATCATCCCAATCACGAGAATGTGCGGCAATCGTTCTTGTCAAAATCAAGCAAAGAATGCAATTGATAACTTCGACTTGGTCGTTAGCTCTAGGATACTAGGGTGTGGACTTACGATGGTAGATTTTGTATATCTCTGTCAATTCTTCCATAATCTTGTTAAGAAAGTGAGTACCTTTGTCACTAACAAGATCTAGAGGACTACCAAAAGGGGTGATAATATTCTCATACAATAATAGGGCCACACTGTTTCCATCATCCCGCTTCACAGCTTTGGCTTCACACCACTTTGTCACATAGTTTGTATAGACCAAGATGTATTTGTTCTGTTTCCATCTAGTTGGTGAATCAATGGGGCCAATGAAGTCAATTTCCCACTTCTCAAACGACTTTAGGGGAAGGATGGGTTGCAGTGGCATAGTGCTAGATTTGATAGGCCTTCCCATTCGTTGACAAGCATCACAACATTTGCAATAGTCATAGGCATCCTTGTGGAGAGTCGGCCACCAATATCCTTTGAGCAAGGCTTTCTTGGCTGTCACTTCTCCCGTGAAGTGTCCTCCATAGGGCTCATTGTGGCATGTATTTAGCACCATTCCAATATCATCTTTTGCAACACATCTTTGTAGAACTTCATCCTTGCCTTTCTTGTACAGAGCACCACCTAATAGGGTATAGGGGGCTGATTCCAATAGAAGATTCTTCTTCTCACGACTAGAGATACCGTGGGGATATGTTGCGTTGCTAAGAGGTTGGCTATGTCTGTGTACCATGGGGTCACAATTTATATTAGAAAAAGGGAAGCATCAGGAAGGTCTGGATCATCCTACTGACAAATGATCAGCCTAGGACATGGGAGCGATTGGGTTTGGTCACCACTTCAAAGTCAAACTCCTGAAATAAAAGGAGGCATCTCATCATTCTTCCCTTCACATCAGCCTTGTTCATCAAAAAGGACAGGGCCTCATGATCCATGTAGAATTTGAAGTGCATCGACAACAAGTAGTGTCATACCATTGCTAGGCACTCTAGCTTCGTCACGGTATAATTCATTTCTCTGTCAATTACCTTTCGGCTGGTATAATAGATAGGTTGGTCTAACTTTGAGGGGTCCTTTTGACATAAGACCGCACCTAGGTCTTCAACTTATGCATCAATGTGCACATGGAACTCCTTCATCCAATTAGGAGGCTGTACAATAGGTGCTTCAATAAGGCACTACTTCAAGATGTTAAATGCCTTGTCATGATCTCAGTGGTCCATGTAAATTTTTTATCTTTCCTAAAGAGTTTATGCAAGGGGGCTTCCTTTGTTGTAAAGTGTGCAATGAACCTTCCGTAATAGCCCATATGACCAAGAAATCCCCTCAATTATTTGAGGTTGGTTGGCACAGTTAAGGCTACAATCTTCTCAATCTTCATAAGGTCTATTGCTATCCCTTGCGCAGAGACAATGTGGCCCAAAAGAACTCCTGACGAGACTCCAAATACACATTTGTTGGGGTTGAGAGAGATCCCATACTCTCGACATCTATCAAAACACTGCTCGAGGTGTCCCCATTACTCACGGATTAGGTAATAGACACATAAGTCATCTACGTACACCTCAATGAAGTCGTGCAGATGGTTTTGGAATGTGGCCATCATTACTCGTTGGAAGGTAGCAGGAGCATTACAAAGCCTGAAATGACATCACTCTGTAAGCATAAGTTCCCCATTCTGTTGTGAGGGTTATTTTGAATTGATCTTGTTCTGTTATCTAGACTTGGTTATATCCATTGAATCCTTCCAAAGAGAATAAAGTTCATGGCCTACCACTATGTCTAACAATTGGTTCATGAAAGGAATAGAGAAGTGATCCTTCTTTGTCTTAGAATTTAGCTTTCGAAATTCCACACATATTCGTAGCTTTCCATTTTTCTTGGATACTACCACAATGGGTGAAACCCATTCACTATTAGCTACTGGATAGATAAACTCAGCTTCAAGGAGGTTCAGTAATCCGGCCTTCACTAAGATAGAGTAATTTGGATTCATTCGCCTTTGCCTTTGCCTCACATGCTTGATGTTAGGCTCTAGGTCGATGTGGTGTTGACATACTATGGGATCAATCCGCTTCAAATCTTTTTATGATCATGCAAATGTGTCTAAGTTCTCTTTCAAGTGTCATGCAGAACCCCGACAGCTCTTCTTTTGAAATACTAATACCCACCTTTAGGTGACGTTCAATACATTTAGCATCCATGAAAGTTAATTGCTCTTCACCTTCCACTTCATGGATAAAGGTCCCATGGACTATTTTTGGATAGAGATCCAACTCCTTCAAGGGAGTCGTCTCCTCTTCTGATGCTCCACTAGAACTGACTTCTTCTATCAATGGAGACTTAGATTGCTTCTTGGAAAGCTGAAAGGGCATCATTGATGTTTCAGGTTTGGTTTCAGGATGAGTTACTTCTTGGCTTGAGGACTCGTCTTTCGAGGATGCATCCAAGAACGTCACATAATAGGTAGGACCCTTTTGAGTTGTGTTTGAGCTACCAAACTGGTGGTGGTTTGCAAGTTGCATCATCATTATCTTCTTGTGAGAAGGGTGGATTAGAGCGGATAGACCCACTACTAAAAGAAGGCTTATTCTTCTTAATCCATTCCTTATGGATATGTTCCGAGTAAGATAAAATCTTCTAGCTCGCTTTCATAGTCTTCTTCCTCATTGTCATCTCCGTCCTCTTCAGACTTTGTTTCTGCCCTTGTGGGGGCTCTATAAGAGAAGAACAAACTCTCTGTTATGTCATTTGCTTTTACTTCTGTGTTTGTCTCTCTCTCTGCTTTGCTACAGCCATGTGACAGGGAGAACAATATATCCATGCTTCTATCTCACTGTCAAAGAGGTGATTTCAAAAGTCAATTCGGGTTCAGGCAGGAGGTATTCACCCATTGATAAAGACTTTGCTTTTTCAAAAACTGGCTTATAGTGCCCACTGTCACACTGTGCCTCTGTTTTCATGGGAAATATTTGCTTAACGACCTCTTCATCTCCTGATGTGCCATCTGTTACTTCATTGTAAGAGTCTATTTCGACTTCGATGAAAGTGGATCCATTGCCTTTTTTGATCCATACAACTTCAACACCACTTTTTTGGGTCCTCTGCCTAGGGTTAGGGTTCCTTTGAACCAATCCGTCCATGCCCTTGCTTCAAAAAAGCCATGATCTTCCTAGCAAGAGGGTATGAGGTCCTGTAGGAATTTGGTTTGACCACTAGATGTGTCAGTCAATAATCTCTTCCTGTGAGGATTGTCTTTACATACAAGAGAATGCCTGAAGGCTTGATTCTACTTTGGTCTGCAAGAGTCTGATAAGCCACTACGTAGGCTACATACCTTACAAGACTAGATCTTTCATTGTCATGTCCGTCATTATGTTGATTGATGAGCCTCCATCAATCAATGCATCTACTATAAAGCATCCTTCAATCCACACACCAATCTCTGGGGTTCCAGGATCCAAGAAGGCATCAACCACATCCACTTCTTTCCCAGGCTCTAGGGCTTTGTTGGACTTGGTTGTTACTGTTAAGGGAGAAATTCTTAGACCTCTTCCTCCTGTCAATATGATTTTGAATTTCTTTTGACAACTAGGAGACAACATCAGCAAAATTGTCTAAATATTAGGTTAGGTTTAAATGTCTCTAGGTCTTTGACCAAGTCATATTCATTGATAGGATCCATGGGCTTCTCTAATTGGGTAGGTTGGGCTCAAATTGGCCGACCACAACTATAGCCCACGAGCGCTAAACTTAGCCCTTTTGGGATCCAATCATACGCACTTTTTGAAAAGTGCAAAGTTATAGCCTCTATCGAGTATGAAAGCATACCCATAATCTTTTATGTGTTTCTGGACACAAAAGATGCTAATAATGAATTGCTATTAGGATGCGCCTTTAAAATGCAGACTTGTTGCAATGTTGACTACGAGTCATATCACATTCACCTTGCCATCAGCAATGTATGCATAGTGACAACCTTCATCAAGGGCAATGTGGCTCCATCAAAGCTTGCAATGCCAGTGATAGAGAACTCCACCACCAAGTCTAAGGAGGGAGGTTGTGACTTATCACTACTCACCAACACTCAACATCAGCAAACTGTGGAGACAAAAGCTAAAGCCCATGAATCCAAGTTCATATGGGTACCTAAATATCAAGGACCACCACCAAGAAGCAACCCAATACAACCTCACAAGGCTAGAAATTCATCCTCAAAACCTAAGAGCAAAGAAAAAACTATAGGCATCGAGACGACGAACGGTCAAGCCACGATGGGTCCCCAAGACTTTATTGCAAGCGCAAGGCTATTACGAGGGCAATACCTAAATATGGGTGCCCAAAGCCATGATTGCCAAGCACACAACTCATGCACCACCCTTGAGCTTGCCCACACAAGCCCGCATGATAGATTAGAAACCAAAATCCCAAACAACTCAAGCTCCAAAGCCCATAGGTCCTAAACCCACTACGCATGTAGAGCCTCAACAAGTCTACCAATCGAAACTACAGCTTGATGCCTCCACACCACCTCAACCTAGCACTGCTAGTGCCCCCAAGGCCTCACGAGCATCTAGTAGCACAACATCTCTATCACAACCCTTGCCTAGTATGCAAGTAACCGCACCACTTCCTCAAAAACAACCAAAATCGATAGCCTCAACTGCAGACTTGTCTACCCCAATCAAACCTCAACCTCCCATAGGCCTAAAACCCTCTTATGTGTGATGATCAATTCCTACCTTGGCCTTGGATGTGGCTAAAAATATGGGTGATGGCATGGTTACTTTCCTTTGATGGACACTACATTTACCATAGTTGCTCTAAAAGCTATGACTGACTAGACCTAGGCCTTTTGGAAGAGCCTTTGCCATGGAGGTACGTACGCTGCCTTGCTCTTGGAAAGAATTAGAATTCGAATTCGTTAAGACTCCCAGGAAGCTGAGGAGCTAATTGCCACCAAGTTTTCCCGCGAGAACCGCACAAACGACGACTCATAACCTTGTATGACTAAGAAAAGACATCTATGTACTCTCGTAGGAGAGCAATGAGTCTTGCTTCTTCCTACTCGCTCAAGTTGTCGGCTATAAAGACCGGTTGCGGCATCTCCCCTTCTTTAGCCAAATTAACCTCTTTCACTTTAGCAGGTCCTTCTATAGGCTCACTTGCTTGCCCTTGCTATTGGGCTCCTAGCAAGACCACCACCCTATCGCCTCTCTTGAACATCATGAAACATTTTGATAGGTCTTGCAGTTTTTTATCTTCTCTATCTTTTGACTCCCTAGTCTATCCCTTCCTTTCCTCCTTCAACCGTTGGTGCCTTAGGTGGACTAGTAAGTCTCCCGTGGTGCATTTTGTACTAGGGGGTTCAGGTATCTTGGGGTCACTATTTGAGCTTACTTTTGACTCAGAATTGAACTCTGCATCTTTGCTAGAAAAGGGAGTATCTCCTAGTGGTTGTAGCTTTGACGGTGACTCCGTTCTCAATAGGGGCACGGCACATGGCTAAACTAACCCCGCTTACTCATAGCCTATCACCCCACATGGTCTAGCCAAGTGCGATCACATTTGGTTCTGAAAATTCCTCTTTTGATTCTAGATGCATTGGCCCTCTATGGCTTTGATTCTACTCTTATCTACTCAATTAATCAACCATCCGTGTTGTATTCTATTGGGTCGGTCCCCTCTTCACCATCCTCGTTCGTAGAGTAGTAGTCTTCATACTCAGCACCTGAATTGTCCTCATCCAACTACTTCACCTCTTAAACCTTGATGCTCCATTTCTTTCTCATTGGTGACTAAGGCCCAATTATATATCAAGTTCAGATTGTGCGCCTTGGTCCACCTCCACTTGGGTTTGTCTAAGAGATCCTTGAGGGGTTTGAGATTGGGGTTTGAGATTAGCAGTTGGGTTTCCAGCTAGCTTTTCCGTTAAGTGCTCTAAGATCTCGTGGAGCTCTTGCTTGTTGTTCAAGATATGGAACGCAATAGGGGTGGTCCATTCATTAGTTCTTCTATCCATCATGCATAATGGCACTAAGGGTTTGTCCTTGGGCTCTGTCCTTGGGCTCACCGATTGCATGAGCAGCTTGTTCATATTCCTTGTTGTCCGAGAATGGCATATCGATCATGGCTAGCATGTGCATCCGATCACACTTATCCTCAAGTCAAGGGATATACTTTGTTAGTGGTCCATAAGATTTTATAACCTGAGTATCACCCTTCAACAAACCTGAGATGGTGTCGAGGTTAGCCTGGCGTAGTCTTCAAAGTGTCCATTTCTACCCTCATTGCTTCTGTTCCATTTCCTAAGAAGATCAAACTGAGCAACCCCAATCTTCTATGACTCATGTATTCCACATCGAAGGTCAACCTAGCAGGATATCATAGTCAAATCCCTTCATGATGATGAAGTCTACTAAGAACTGGACTCGTGTGATCTCCAATGGCCAATTTCTTATCACCTCAAACGGTTTGGCCTTCATCCCATTGGCCAGCATGACATTAAACCTAGCACTCTCAATAGGCGGGTCACACCAAGCCTAGAGCATCGCATGGCTAAGCATACTAACTCCTACCCCCATGTCTATGATTCTTTTCCTTGTAGTGTCTCCTAGTGCTAGGACTAGCAAGACCACATGCATCTTTATGCCCTCCCAAAAAGTGTTGACATGTAACGACTTGGGCACTAAGTGCAGCATCAAACTTGATATATGCGTCATTGCATCATGGTCAAGCAAGTAAATCGGATCTTGCTAAGTGGTCCTTCCACCCACTGTTTCAAGTCTTCCCACAATGTTGGATGCTATTTAAGTAGGTCTCCTAAGCTCAAAGTCACTCGGGTGGTTACTAGCATCATAAGAAGATTGCCAGTTGCTTACTTATCTCCTAATTATGTACTCCTTGGCCAATGGCCCTAGTGGCCTATGGCCTTCAAGCTCTGTTCATTTGGCACTACTTGAGGTGCAATCACATCTTGCAACTTCAAGTGCGTAGGTGAAACCTATGTGCTCACACTAGAGAGATCATCGATTTCATCCTCTAAGATGGGCTCAACGTCCTTTAAGTGTTCTTGGGCTTCTCTGACCCACTTCTTCACTTTATCCATGGCTTTTTTGTGCTTTGGATTGGGGTACTCCCCAACCTTAGCACTTTCTTTTTCTGCAGTCTTCAAAGCGGATGTTTTTGCATCTACGTCCATGACTTTCTTCCCAATAAGTAGTTTTGTGGCACTCTTAGTTCTAAGCAAGACCTTTGCTTTGTTTTTCTTCTTCCTTTGCCTATGGTTCTTGCCTACGGCTCTTCTTTCCTATTGAGCTTGCATCTAGATTGCTAGGCCCTGGCAATGACATGCCGGCTGGCCTCGTCTTTCTACGCTCAGGTCATAACATGCAATGGGATGGGCATAGCCTCTCCATCAAGTGTTTCAACTCCAAACAAGCCCAATGGTATTGATGGCACGATTGCCAAATTAGAGGATGGTTTTCGTCTAGGGAAATTGGAAAATAGATGTGTGATTCCACACTTTGTGCATCTCAGGTCAGCATTTTCTTGGTTGGCTTGCTCCCTCTTGGGGCAACAAGAGGAAATATGACCTAGATGACCGCAAGTCCAACTCTCGGGTCTACCCTCCTAAGCCTCTACCTCTATCTTTGCCTAACACCATCATTGACACCAGTCAATAGTCCATAAGGATCGGATTTCCCTCTTCATTGTATGAGATGTAAGGGTTCACATATGCCTCTTTGTCATTTGGCTCCTCCATGTAGTGGACTAGAGTATCACTCGATGGGTGGGTTACAGAAGATCCAGGTGGCCTAGGTATGCCTATGGGGTTGATTTCCATCATGGGGATGGTTGGTTTTGCATCATTAGGTGTTGGAAGAGCCAATGGGTCTCCCCTCCCAAAGAAGTTTGGTGGCCTACTCCCTAGGTACAGCTGGTTGTAAGGCTATGAGTATGGAAGTCTTCTTGGAAGTCTGCAATGCATGGCACCATGACCAAACCTACCGCAATTGATACAAGGCCAAGATCAAGGGTCTTCACTCTATTGGGAGGTGGTTTCTGCCACAATTCACACATTGGACATGTGCGCACATAGGTCTCCTTACCATCTCCTACAGTCTAGCTAGCTCCATCTTCATTTCTACTAGCTCTTGACTCTAGTCAACTCTTTTCCCTTTATCTTTGGTGCTTGGGACTAACCGTTTGCTAGATGTTGTGACCCTTTCTGAGGATCTAGAATTAGCTTCGTTGTCTTGATTAGATATTGAGAGCTTCTCCCCTTGAGTTGGTTGTCCACTCATATGGCCTCTTCAAAGACACTAGCTAGTGCGTCTCTCTCCAAGCTCGAGTTTCCTGCCACTACCTTGTAGAATTCCTCATTGTGTATTCTGTTGATAAAGACAGTGGAGACCGCTCTCTTGATGGGTCATTCATTAGTTGGGATTCTCTTATAGTGACTCCGCACGAGGGTGACATAGTCCCTAATGTCCTCTTTGTCCTTTTGCTTGACATTCATTAGCTATGAGATTATCGGAGTATCCAGCCTCAAAGAATCTCTTAATGAAGAGATTCTTGAGGTTGTTGAAGTTGTTCCGTTCTGCGGCGTCCAAGCTCATGTACCATATCCTACCCTTATTGCCTAGACATAGGCTGAAAGCTTGAGAGCACTGAGGAAGATCAATGAGGCCATTAGCGTCGCAGACCTGCTCGAATCGCTCTACAAAACCATATGGGTTGTGCCCAGCTGATATTTATCTAGTTGCTTTGCGACTACAAGGATCTTCAATTGGCTCTTGGAGTCTTGGGTGACTTCGAATCCTACAAATAATGAGGTTGCTAAGGTTGTCGTGCTTTGCTCTACTAAGATATTATCAATGATCCACTTCGTAAGAAGCTCTCTCAGCATTAAGTCTACCTCTAGCACTCTCTCTCTCTCTCTCTCTCTCTCTCTCTCTCTCTCTCTCTCTCTCTCTCTCTCTCTCTCTCTCTCTCTCTCTCTCTCTCTCTCTCTCTCTCTCTCTCTCTCTCTCTCTCTCTCTCTCTCTCTCTCTCTCTCTCTCTCTCTCTCTCTCTCTCTCTCTCTCTCTCTCTCTCTCTCTCTCTCTCTCTCTCTCTCTCTCTCTCTCTCTCTCTCTCTCTCTCTCTCTCTCTCTCCCCCCTCTCTCTCTCTCCCTCTCTCTCTCTCTCTCTCTCTCTCTCTCTCTCTCTCTCTCTCTCTCTCTCTCTCTCTCTCTCTCTCTCTCTCTCTCTCTCTCTCTCTCTCTCTCTCTACGTTAGGTCCTATTCCATTTCTATTTGCTAGAGCTAACACACACTGGACTTCTTGCATATCTATGTTCTACTGCAATTTCCTAGTTTGCTGCTCCTGATTGTAGGCTATGATGCTCTATAGCAACTAATGTGCTAATCTCGTCTCCTCCTCAAGGTCTGTGATGATATACTTTGATGCTCTATCATAGTGGTCCATCCGGGTTTGGAGATTATATTTACTCACCATATGTTGAATTTCAATTGAGAAATCTCCCAAGTCGAGCTCATCGCTTTCGTGAGTCTCGTTGGTTTTTCCTGCCATGTCTGTGGCCTCTTGCTCCACCAAGTTGTTGGTGTAGTTGGTCAAGTCGGGCAGTGTTGCACCTCCAACGGAGTTAATCATTTTATGCATATGGCTCTCTATGTCGGGTCTCTCTCTTGGTCCTACACAGATCGAGATTCCTGATTGCATGTCTAGATCTGAGGGTCATCTCCTATTGATGGATTAGTTCTACTTATTATTTCTGGATGTATTCCTTTCCTTATTACAAACAAAGCTCAACTTGTGTACACTCTGAGTATGCGTGGTGTTCTTTTCATGCACTATGCAAAATCAGGCTTTCAGTTTCTTTTTTAAGTGCAGTTCAAGTGTTGAAAACAATGTGGGATGCAAATGCAAGATGATAGATGCAACTCTCTCACTCCGTTGTATGTTCTTGGTCAGCAAGTATGTTTCCAGGCTCAATTGCTAGCCACTCTCAAGTGTCTCTAGGGTCTACTGCATTTCAACTAGGTCAAAGCTTAATTAGGGTCTACAGATTGATTTGTAGCTCTAAGTAGGTCGAACATCTAGCGAGTCAGTGCGTTGCTTTGTAGCTCTACTGCATTTCAACTCGATCAAATCTTAATTAGGGTCTACAGGTCGATTTGTAGCTCTTACCAGATCAGACAACTAGTGAGTCAGTGCATTGCTTCTAGGTCTGTAGGTATCACTGCGTGCAATCAAGAGGTCCATGAGCCATCCGATGTGTCTAGAAGGCTATCGAAAGGTTTTCTTGCTATAGAAGGTGCTCTACTTTGCCCACGATGCGATGGATTAGTCAATTTTCACCATCAACCTTTGGTCTGATTTGATAAGGTATGTTCTTAGTGTCCAATTCCGAGAATTAGACGTCCGAGCGCGGGTGGTCCGATGTCTGATTTTGACATGTTTGATTTCCAGGTGGTCTAATTTTGGGTGGCCAATTTTCATGAGTCTGATTATCCGATTTTTCGAATCAAATGAGCCACGTGTCTGATTGGATGGGTTGGGTTGTGTTCAAGTAGTCCGATTTCCAAAATTAGACTGTCCGATTATCCAAAATTGGATGTTTGATCCCATTTTGGGAATAGGACTCTGTCAGTCGTGTCCAATTCTGACGGATGTGCTTCCATTCAAGGCAAAAATCGAATCTATGGTGATGATTTTGGGCATGCCATGCCACACAAACTTTCATAATACAAGAATAGACAAGGAGTAAGGTTTGTATATACTTGACGTGGTCGGAAAACACTCATACATGCGACAATCGATCCATGCTTTGGCCCTAGATTCTCTCTCTCTCTCTCTCTCTCTCTCTCTCTCTCTCTCTCTCTCTCTCTCTCTCTCTCTCTCTCTCTCTCTCTCTCTCTGTGCAACAGCTAAAAATTGTCAGAATGAGTAGGATCTGGGACATGGCAGTGAGTTATGGTGGATGGAAGGAGAAGTGTAGACTCATGACGGAGAGGACAAAGACACTGTTTGTTACACAAGTGAATTAGGTTCCAAGATTGAGACTTGGACTCATAAACACAATCTTGTGTATGTGGACAATGACAATGACACTTCACTGAAAAGAAAAGAGTATTATCATTGCATTAAGAAAAGGAAGCAAGTACAATGCTTTATAGGAAAGTAGGAAACTGCAGTAGGAACCACTGTGCATATGGGATAGGTTAGCCTGCATGTCCTTGGCCCTGAAGCTCCATACAAAGAGGCTGTTTAGTGAGTGTGATTGCTGAATCTCAACATCCCTCCTCAATCACAACTAGAAAGGAACAAAGTGTGTAGAGGCTATAATGAGAACCACCTGCAAAGTGTGGGCACACCACAAACATGGTAGACACCAGAGGCTGTCGCAGAAAAGGCTAAGTGTGGGCATCAAAACATGATGGACATCCAGAGGCTGTAACAGGGGCCTCACAAAGTGTACAGGGACTGTAATGCCAAGTTACATGAGGAGTTTACAAAGCTTATGGCAGGAAGCATTAGGGCAAGGAAGTACAAGGCTTTTAAAACAGTCTATCAGAGTAATGAGAGTAGAAGGACTGATGAGTCTTGTCCTTCCGATCCTGGTGGTCTTCATCTTCATCTTCTTCTTCATCTTCATCTTTTGGTCCATGGTCTTCTTCTTCTTTCACAGCTACAAGATAGGCCTTTTGGGACCTCTTCCTAGCATGACAGAACTTCTCAGTATGTCCGGTCCTTTTGCAGAAGTCACAGAAGAGCAGTTCCTTTTTACCTTTGTATCTGTTGTTTACATATAACATTTGTTCATCCTTTGAAGTGTTGGGCTCTTCTTTGCTTTTAAGTTTCTTTTCTTCTTCTAACAGAGAGGCTTTAATATCAAGAAGTTGAGGATCAGGCATATTGGTTAGAGTGATTTTTTGATACATTATCATAGGCAGGAGGCAGACTTTTTAGCAAGACACCAATACAAACATCTTCATCCATTTTTAGCTTTAATCCTGCAAGTTGAGTAAGCAGGCTTTCCATGTAGTTCAGATGGGATGCCAGGGATGTATGAGGCTTCATATCAAGTCGGAAAAATTCAATTAATAGACCATATTTAGACGACTTTAACTATGCACCAAATAGGGTATCCAATTTATCCCAAGTGTCATGGGACGTGTCACAGGCATCCACATGATGAATGTAGCTATCGTCCAATTCCAGTTTGATGATGGCTTGTGCCTTGTCATCATTCTTCTGCCAAGTAACTTCAAGGTCCGCATCTCGAGGTTTCTTCTCTTTGCCATTTGTGATGGTCCAAAGACCCTTCTTCATCAGGATGAGCTTGATGCGGGTTTGTCAAGTGTGGAACCCGACTCCTTTGAATCGAGCATTTGGAGAGTATTTTCCCATGTTGAGGTTGCAAGATCAGCAGCAAATCAGTTTCCAAAAATTCTCAGTTTGCAGCAAAGTTGGTTGTGTCACAAGACACAAGTGCTAAGAGCACTAGATGAGTGTCACTGGACACTATGTTTGTATCTTCTTCCTTGAGTCTTCAAATCTTCAATGGTTCTTCAAAAATGCTTCACAGATCTCCCCTCCTTGATTTGATGCTTGTCTTGTTGAGAAATTTAGTAGCTTAGTGAGATCTCCCCTCCTGGATTTAAGTGGCAAGAGAAAGAAGCTTGAGCTCAAAAAGCTATGGTGTCCCACAGTTAGGGTTTTCAGCTTGACTGAGTTTTCTGCTACATCAGCCCACAAACACGATCATCCGGCGTCAAACTCGAGCTGGAGGTAGCTTAGGTCATGGGCTTACAAAGCCCTATGGTTGCAGAGTGAATCACGCAGCGTGGAGAGAGAATCGATGTACGGACTGAAACAGGCGTAGAAATTACAGCGAGCTCGAATTTCCACAATGATGCCGTCTGATGTGCGCAATGTTGAACTGTGATGTAATAGGAGGCTGCGCCCTGACCTAGGCAAGATATCTCCAGAAGAAATTGGGTCAAAATATTGACTGTGGAAGGAGATCAAGAAGCTCCAAGGAGGCAGGGTGCAGTCCTGGCTATGGCAGACAACAGTTCAAGATGAAGGTCAAGTTGAAAAAATGGAGTCATGAGCTGACATTGAGCTAGATTGAGGTGGAGACGAGCTGAGAGAATAGTGTCATGTCCATCTGGGCTCTGATACCATGTCAGAATGAGTAGGATCTGGGACATGGCAGTGAGTTATGGTGGATGGAAGGAGAAGTGTGGACTCATGATGGAGAGGACAAAGACACTGTTTGTTACACAAGTGAATTAGGTTCCAAGATTGAGACTTGGACTCATAAACACAATCTTGTGTATGTGGACAATGACATTGACACTTCACTGAAAAGAAAAGAGTACTATCATTGCATTAAGAAAAGGAAGCAAGTACAATGCTTTATAGGAAAGTAGGAAACTGCAGTAGGCACCACTATGCATATGGGATAGGTTAGCCTGCATGTCCTTGGCCCTGAAGCTCCATACAAAGAGGCTGTTTAGTGAGTGTGATTGTTGAATCTCAACAAAAATAAGCCTTCAACCCTCCTTCCTTGGGTCTTAAACCTTTGTTCTAATGCGTGATCATTGCCTAGTTAGTGCTCATGCCTTGTCAACCGATTCCAATCCCATTTTTCCCCAATTTTTGCCCTATTTTGGGCCTATTTACAATAGCAACAACCCTAAAGCGATTCGCTTCGATCTCTTGATCCTATCCTACTCTAAATGCAACATAAATCACAATTTAAGTACTAAAATGATTTATCCTACTTGCCTAATCATTAAAACCCAAAATACTTACTTTCATTGAAGATTAAACTCTGAAATCTCCTACCTACATCAAGCACCGATTTGGGGATGAAATCATACTTCAATGCTCGATTTGAAGCATGCAAGTGCTCAAGCTTGAATCCTTGGTCCCGACAATGAAACCAAAATGTAGTGGGAGCTCACGCTCAATCGCCAAGACCCAGGACCACTTATTGTTCAAGTGTTTCAAGTGAGCTCTAATGGCTATCTCTCACCTAACCAATGTGCCTCCGATCCCACGGGTGTAGTGAGCTTACCTTGATGCCCAAATGAGTAGCCTCCTCCCGCAAGCACTTTGGTAGCTCCACGATCCTAGTTGCAAGCTCAAGCAACCTCATGTCTCCTCCTTTGAGGTCCATCCTCCATAGCCATGCACAGGTTAAGAGAAGAGAAGAGAAGAGAAGAAGAGAGGAGAAGATGGAGAGCTTCTCCACCACGATCCCTCACCCTAACACACTCACTCCCTAACCCTCTCACACTCCCTCTCTCAAGCACAAGCACACACAAGAAAGAAGAAGAAAAGAAGATAGAAAGAAGAAGCCACTTTAGCCACACACCAAAGAATGAGCTTCTAATTCACTTTTTGAGTTTATATACAAGCCCTAAATCCCTTGGGCACTCATCCCCTTTTTTACATGACCAGCCTTCTTGCCAAGGTCCTCTTTCCCTATTCCCTTCTAGTTGCCTTATCCCTTCACCTATGCCCACCTAGATTTTACAATTTGTACAGGAGGGAGCCAAGGTCTCAGTAATCTAGGAGTTTTTCTTAAGACACTAGAATTAGGAAAAGGCCAATTGTTATGTTCATCACACTTTTTCCTTGTCTTTCTCTTTGTGCTTATCATCACACATCTTATGGCACTGTAGCCAAATATGACCTTGCTTCCCACAGTAATGACATATCAAAAAGGCCTTACAACCACATGACTTACTGCAAGATTCTTCACGAGACTAAAACTTGTCTTATGAGCAGCATCTATATTCTTCTTCTTTTTTCTCCTCTGTGAGTAAAGCACCCTCAACATCATGGAGTTTCAATCCATCCTTAGGAATAGTGTCACACATAATAGTATAAAAATGTCCCATGAGTTGGAAAGTGTCACAACCAAGAATAAGGGAGGTAGATTATCCTTGACTCAATGCCTTGCAAAGTCAATTGGTTGAAAATATAATAAAATTCATTCAAATACTTAAAAACACTAGTTTCTTCCTTCTTGCACAAATGTGCATGAGTTGTTTCAACCAATACTTCTATGATGCAAGACTTTGCTTCTTTAAGATTGCATATCTTTTCCCATAACTACCAAGCATTATTCTCACGTGCCACAACATTGAAATATATTTGTTTATATAATGATAGGATATAAGGGTGGATTTACATAGTCCATCCAACTCATCCCAATCATCTTGATCCGTGCCTTCTAGCCTTACACTCTTGGTTTTCAACAACTTAATCTACTTCTTTTGGACTAGTACCTACCATACTTACATCTTCCAATAGGTGAAATTAGTGTCATCAAGCTTTTTAATCTTGAGAATAGCACCATCATTTAAAGAACCAACAATAATGATAGTATACCAATGTAAAATACAAGACAATGGGTTGTTATAAATGACTGCAAATCAGCCCCAAAACTTAGCTAAACCAAGGGTAAAATAGGAGGGAATACCAAAGTGGAGAGTTATCCACCAACTGAAACCATTAGACTACCAAAGTACAATTTTTGCTCTCCAAGATAATACCAAAAATAATTACATCACTGCTATAATAAATGCAATAGTATCACCAAGACCACTATGAAAAAATAATAAAAAACACCAAGCTCCCAGCATTGACTCCTTAATCTTACATTAGCGAGATGAAATGGTTGTTGTAGAAGTCAAATAGGACTTGGTGCAAGTAGTCCATTGCCATGTGGGGCTAGTCATGAGTTCTTCAAAGATAATTAACTTGGTTTATGTTCTATTTTAGAAGCATGGCCACTATTGGCTAAGAATTTTACATAGTGGGAGCTTGTCTATTGGGGTTGGATAGCCCTTGAAAGTGGTGGTGATTAAGTTAGGAGTCATCATAAAAAGAGGCACTGAAACAAATTATATTCAAAGTTTTATGGCAAGATCTATAGCAAGTGGTGTATCTTTTTGACTCAAGTGTTTGTGGGCTGAGTGGTATTTCAATTCCTCAATGAATGGAAATTCAAGAGTTGCAAGTATGTGCATCCAATATTACTCATCTTCAAGGGAGGGAATGTATTTGGTCATTGGGCACATGTTCGGTGGATCATTAGTGTCACCTCGTATCAGCGCAAAGATAGAGTCCAAGACAACATGGGACATTTTCCAAGGCTCCATCTCGATGTGGATTGCCTCCTTTTGATTTCCAAGAAATATTAAACCATTTCCTCAATCTTCAATGAGACATGCATTGTGCATCCAAGGTCGACCAAGCAATAATTCATAGTCTATGTTGTTCATGACAACAAAATTTACTTTGAATTGTACTCTAGTAATTTTGAGCAACCAATCCCTTAAGACTCCCTCAATCAATGGATTTCCCTAGGCTTGGATTACACATTGATTGATGATACTTATACTAGCTCCAAATTCCACTATACCTCACCATGTAGTGTCTCCAAGAGTTTCTACAGAAAGCACAGCATGTTGCTTAGCTCCTTCCTAGAACATGTTAACCCCTAAGGTAGTAAGGGTTGGAGGGACACTAATATTGAGTGGAGATGTATGGTGTGATCCCTAGGGTTTGCAAGGTTTGTACTTTCCACCTAGTTTTTCAATGATTGCCAAATCATGGGACTATCTTTGAGGAGAGTTCGGAGTGGAATGGAAATGTTAGTTGCTAATGATAGCCTTTGTCAGGGTTTCTTTAGTGGTCTAGGGTGCATTTGTAGCACTTTCTACACTAGAAATGACAGCTATTTGTGTGGGGATATAAGCCCTTCACTCTTGAACTTGAGGCCAGACATTTTTCTTCTCTTTTTCACGTTCTTCCTACTAATTGCCATTCCATTCATCATTATGGGTCCCTCAAAATTGACTTCCCCCCAATTTTCTTTGAGTATGAGTGATATCATGCACTAGGATACGGATGATTTCTTCATCATGTAGCATTTCTACAACAAACAAGCTCAAGGGTACAAACGACACAATAGCTTTTTTGCCTTGTGGTGTGGATAGTCTAGGTACATGTGTGTAATTCCACATTCAAGACAACGCTAATCAACTTTGCCATCTTTAGCTTGCTTATGTTTTTATGGGCATCTCCAGGAAATATGTCTTCATTTCCTACAACTCCAACATGCGATGGATTGGGTTGGAGGCATGCCTTAGTTGAGGGCCTTGTCCCAACATCATAATTAACATTGGGCGATAGTCCATCAGGATAGAATGTCCTTCATCATCATAAGGAATTGGTATATTCATCCTCTTTCCCAAGCTCTTCAATGAAGTGGACCAAGGCATCGGTAGATGATGGGTGTGTAATAATGGGCATCGGGGGCCTGGGAATATGAGAGGGGTTGATATCAGCTCGTTCAATGGTCACTCAATGATCTAGACGAGTTGGTAAAGCCAATTGTAGAGTGAATTGGGATCATTGAGGGTAAGCAACACTATCATTTATAATGGAAATAGGCACAATTGTTTACCGCAGCGGAAAAAGGAAATAGCAAAAGGTGCAGGACAAAAGGAAGAAAAAGGCGCCTTAACCAGTAACCAGACCCTGAAAAAATTAAAAGCATGGGCACGACCCTCAGGAAGTCTTAGAGTCTCCCAAGGAAAGTAAAAGAGTAAAAAGTGCACCATTAAGTGTGAAAGTGCTCCCGAATCCTTGTAAAAGAGCGCCAGCTCACTCCTGTGCAAATTATATGCATTATTTGGGAATAGGATAGATTAGAACAGTGGGAAATGAGAAATGGGCCTAGGCTAATGGCCGGCCATGTAAAAAAGGGGATGACCGCCCATGAAAAGTAGGGCATATATATAAAGTTCAAAAAGTGAATGAGAAGATCATTCTTGTGTGTGGCCAAAGCTTCTTCTTCTTCTTCTCTTGTTTCTTGCCTTCTTGCTTGTGCTTGAGAGAGGGATTGAGAGAGTGTGAGGGAGTGAGGGAGTGATTGTGTGAGAGTGAGGGATCTTGGAGAAGAAGCTCTCCATCTTCTCTCTTCATCTTCCCCTCCTCACTTCTCTTCTCTTGTCTAGCGCGTAGATATGGAGGATGAAGCTCATGGGAGAGGGATTGAGGTTGCTTGAGCTTGCCTCAAGGATCATGGAGCTACCGGTGTGCAAGAAAGAGGAGGGTACTCGATCGAGCATCAAGGTAAGCTCACTACACCTGTAAGGTAGGCATTGCGCATCGGCTATGTGAGAGGTAGCCATGGCCGCTCGGTTCGAAACACTTGAGCAAAAAGTGGTCCGTAGGTCTCGGGGTAGAGCTTGTAGCTCCCCTTCATTTTGGTTCCGTTACCGGGACAGACGGAATCGAGCCTTGAGCACCGCGCGCATCAAATCGAGCATAGAAGTAGGGTTTGCAGCCCAAACCGGTGCTTGAGACAGCTAGGAGATTTAGGAGGTTTTAATCCGTGAAACAAGTAAGTGTTTTGGTTTGTTGGAAGCATTAGTGTAGGACTACTACTCTGCATCTCTGTTTTGTATTTTGCCTGCACTAGATTAAGGTTAGATTAGGTTAAGAAAAGAGAAAAAGAAGGTTTTGGCTACTGCTGGAAACAGGGAAACAGGGGACCAGATTCAAATTTATGGGTAAAACAGGAAAAAGGGAACTGGCTTTAAGGTTTTGCAGTACTAGGAAAGGACCTTAAGAGGCTTGGGAGGCCAGGGCAAACCTCATTTCACTGGTTAGCTTTGTGAGAGAGAGAGAGAGAGAGCTTTTGGTTGCTAGGAAGAGGGAGCGCTATCACAATTCTGGGTGCCATCGATTTGTGCTACTCCAGGTGAGTCTGATGCTTCTTAGTAGTGCCCTAATCATATCTGGAAAGTCTCTTGTGATTGTGTGTAGCAGGCGTCAAGTGGGATCGAAATGCGTCAAAATCGTGCTTGCCACCAAACGTAGTTGGACTAGGTCTCAGTGGTCCGATTCCCAGAATCGGACCACCCGAGTCCCCGTCCGATTCCAAGAATCGGACCGTCCGACTGAGGGAGTCGAACTGCGTGCTAGTCGGACCATCCAACATTTGGATCGGACCAAACAATTTTAGAATCAGACCCCACTACCGAATTGGACAATCCGATCGGACGTGCCATGTGGCACTCAAACCGCCCATCATAGTCGGACCATCAGACTTTAGGAATCGAACACGACCTGTCCTACTGCTGGACTCGGACCACTCTGTCCGACTGCAAGAATCGGACCGTCCGACTACTAGAGTCGGACCAGCCCTGTCCGATTCCTAGAATCAGACAGTCCGATTCTAGGAATCGGACCATCCTACCAGAAGGAAAAATAAGGATCTTTAGTTGATCCTGCCACAAACCTGACCCCCAGGACACAACCCTGAACACGCCCAAGACCCAGTTTGAGTTGAACTTAGAGCAGAATAGAAAACGTAGCACGGACCTTCAGAGAGACCATAGAATAGTCGGGAACCAAGCTTAGAACTCAAATCAGGCTAAGAATGTGGAGAGAAACAGAGTGGAGTTTGCATTAAACACTTTCTGCATCAGCACTTCACTCTTGTGTTCCACTAAGTTTGCACTGCAAGAAAAGAGAAAAGCCTGTTTTCGCACCAAGCACCACGAAAGCACTAAGTATAACGTGTGAATAAGGATTACAGCTGCTTTCAAATAATAAGAAACACATCAGGATATCTAGTAATATTATGGAACCCACTAGTAGGAGAAGACCCCAAGACTTAGACAGGTGCTTGAGTGCCCTACTAGTAGGACCTGGAGAAGACATGAAGACACGGAAAGCAACAATATAGAGGATTGGACGCTGCCGGTTGGACGTTGCCGGAGCTGCTTGGATTTATTGACAACCTCGTGGAGTTGGAAGAAGAAACAATGTCGGGATCAAGAGGCGAACGAGGAGAGGACCAATTAGACTTAGGAGAATTTCCAACCTCAATCCAGGAACGAACTAGTCCACAACTACGATCAACTCACTAGGACTGTGATCCAGGGCAAACCTGTAGAGAAAGTGGTAGCAAACCTGGAAGAAGAGAGAAGAGCAATCAAGAGAGTGCTAGAAGGCATAATTGCCTACAACCATGAGCAAAGGGCTAGAAGGTTACAGCAAGATGTAGATATGGACGAGGCTAGACAAGTGCTAGACCTAGCTGGAGCGGCCAAATCTGGACCGAATGTAGAGAGGGAACAGGCAGCAGAGGCTAACATGACATTGAGCGAACTGGTAGTAAAGCGACTCTTGGACAATACGTCCGTTGAACAGAGCGCTACTACCCTAGCCACCGTGCTACTATCGGGATTGGGAGTCACGCAAGGGACTAAAGGGTAGGCTAGAATCCCCATCGTAGCAAGACAACTAGCTAGATACGAACCTAGCAGTGACCCGTACAGCTTCATGGAGTAGTTCGAGCAAGTATGTGAAACAAACAGTCTTACTGACCCTGCGTAGCGAGCTCAAGCTTTTGGCCTGTGCTTAGGCAATAAGGGGAGGACCTGGTATTCTAGTCTAGATGATGCAAAACGTACAAACTTTGTTCGCCTTAAGGGCCTCTTCATCAAGAGGTTTTCGGAGGCAGGGTATTCGGATAACCTCATCTTTAGGTTGATGAATACCAGTCAAGGGAGAAGGAAGACATTAGGGATTACGTAACTCAGGTGCATAGCCTCTACAAGAGAATACCTGCCAATGAGCGACCTACCGAGAGGGCAGTGTCTACAGTGTTCATGAATGGGATTCGGAGTGAGGAGCTCTACAAGGCTTTGGCCAGTAACTCCACCTTGCAACGAGACGTGCTAGCTAGAGTTTTCAAGGAGGCAATACACGTAGATGATCAACTCAGGGAACGCAGCATGAGGACTACCAACCGAGAGAGTGCAAGCTAGAGAGACCCTGAGAGATCAACTACTTTGGGGAAAAAAGCAACTGCTAGTGTGCAGGATAAGGGAAAGAGTGTAGACCACGACTAGGGGATGGAAGAAATGAGAATGGAGATTGCACGGTTGCAAGAGCTAGTAAGAAAGCCTGTGAGATCACATGTACAATGTATATATTGCGGCGGCAATCACCTCCCAGTTGAGTGCCAAGATCCTTGATCTCGGCCGTGCTCAAATTGCGGTAGATTCGGGCATGATGCAGTGCATTGCAGAATGCTGAGGAGATTCCCATATGTGCTGCAGTACAACCCTCCATACTTAGGTAATAGGCCACCCAATTTCTTTGGGAGGGGAGCCCAGTTAGCTCTCCCAGCACCGATGACTCAAGACCTGCCGTACCTAGGTTGGAGATGAACCCAACTGGTATACCCAGACCACCAAGGCCTTTTGTAACCCACCCATCTAGCGATGCTCCTGTTCACTTTGTGGAGGAGCCTAATGAGGAAGAAACATATGTCAACCCGTACATATCCTATGACAAGGAGGGCAACCCAGTCCTGATGGACTATCGACCGGTGCCGATGATGGCTTTAGGAAGAGGAAGAGGCAGAGGCTTTGGAGGGCCAAGCCACGATCCAGTCACATGCTGGACTTGCGGCCACTGAGGCCACATTTCATCATGCTGCCCAGAACGAGAACAAGTTAACAAGGACAAAGCGGATCTCTGATGCACAGAGTGTGGAATCACACATATGTTTCCTGACTGTCCTAGGCGGAAGCCATCAACCAGCTCTGCCAACATGCCATCGGTGCCTTTGGGGCTTTTTGGAGTGGAAATCTTTGACAGTGAGGATACACCCATCCCACTACATGTTATGACACGAGCTCAAATAAAATAGGCAGGCATCTCTTTGCCAGGGCCAAGTAACCTTGACGCAACCTCAATAGGAAAGAAAAGGTGGAGGAGACAGAAAAAGAGAACTGATACAAATATAACTCTTAAAACCGAGGAAGCGACTACGTTAGTAACGGGAAAGAGGGTCACAGACGCAGAGGCGAAGACCTCAGCTCTTAAGACAGCCGAGCTAGGGAGTGCCAAGGTAGGGGAATATCCCCATCCCAAACGGCAGCTCGAGGCTATAGCTAAGGTCAAGGAGTGGGTCAAGGATGCCCAAAAGCACCTCAAGGATGTTGAACCCATATTAGAAGATCCTATTGACGATTTCTCCAGCGTGAGCGCACCAGTCTCACCTTCAAAACCACAAGCTGCAAGCATACCTGCACCACTTGGGGCAACTCAACAGCAAGGCCAAGGGGAAACTTGCCAGGGCAGACAGAATGCATGGCCTAGAAATGCTAGCCTCAGGGGAAGAGAAGAGCCCAGTAGCCTCCTCACAACCTTGTTGTCTACTCTAGTAACTCTAAGCTTGGAAGACTTCCTTAGGCAGAATCATTCCTTGTGGCAGGAGTTAAAAGACTTGATGGAGGGACACACAGGACTTGCGGGTGCTGATCCACAAGATCATGATGCGGTTACACAGATCCCAAGTCCAACTCTACACTCAACTCCTAAGTCTTTGCACATCAATGCTTTTTGGGAAGGCACTAAAATGCATGCAGTTTTACCTGTCCTACCCTTAGGAGATATGATGCGAAAAGGAATTGTAGACACAGGCGCAGGTGTTAGTGTACTAAGCCATGCACTCTTAGAGGCATGGGGAAACCCTCCTGTAGAGACTGCCAGGTTTAACGTCATGTTAGCAAATGGAATGAAGGTAAGACCATTCGGGGTCTTAAAGAATTGGCCAGTAAAGATTGTCGATGTGCAGTTTTCCATAAACTTCATTGTCATGAAGGGAGTGGATTGCAACATACTATTAGGCCGACCTTGGATGAGGAATGCGCGTGTCATTGAGGACTGGGGCAATGGTTTGATTTTCCTAGGGAACAGAACTAGTGCAGTAAGGGTAGAGATGGACACTTGGAAGACGACCCATGTTGACCTAGATGCCATCTCAGCTATGCTGAAAGGCAATACTCAAACGACCAAACCCTATGGATCACTCACTAAATATATTCCTTGCCCTGAGAATGAGAGGGATTGGATGCACGTTTTGGCAACCATTGACCTACCATTCTCGGATGAGGAAGAACTATATCGGTAGGCTACTAAAGCCACAACCATGCCAATTGAGGAGCCAATTGTGCCACTCTGCATGATGGCAGGAAGCTCACTCAACCTAGGCAAACCAGCCTCATTCCATATCCCCAACAACAAACTAGAGCTTTAGGAAATCGTAGAGTATCTGACCAATAAACTGGAAGGCAACTTGGCTGCTAACTTAAAACCTCTACGAGATCTATTAGCTAAGCCAGAATGGAAATGGACCAAGGTCCACGACCTGAATTTGTTATATAACTGGGCTTTAGTTACTGATGACAAGGGGACTGGAGAGGAAAGCTTAGGTGATGATGAGCAGTCGGAAGGACAGGACTCTGATGACAAGGAGTATGAGGACTGTCGCTCTACGGGAGAGGAGAGTGAAGAAGAGATAGATACAATAGAGTACGACACGGAAGGAAAGGTGATAGAACAAATCAGGGCGGACTCGAGGCCTAGGAGAGGAAGGACCAGTCAAAATGAAAAAGGAGTCATGCGAATGGAGTGTGACAGATCTTGGCTAGAACACATAGGAGCCGTGGATTACGAGCAAGCCGGAGTGGCACGACCATGGGTAATCCCAGTGCTCAAGACGGATGCACCTACTGAACTACGACCCCCTGGGGAAACACCTTCCTCAAGTGAGGGATGCGAGTTTAACTCAGAGTCGAAATTCAGCACTGAGAGTGATCCCGAGATACCACAACCTTCTAAAGTCAAACGCACCAAGGGAGACTTGCCAGTCCACCTAAGGCACAGGAGGCTAAAGGAGGAGGCCAGGAAGCAAGCAAAGGACTCAGAAGCAGAAAGGCAAAAGAAACTGTAGGATCTACCCAAACGGTTTACAAAATTTAAAAAGGGTGACAGAGTGGTGATTCTGCTAGGTGCGAAAAGACAAGGCCAAACTAGTGAACCGATCGAGGGACCCGCCAAAGTCAAGGAAGTTAACTTGGCTGGGGAAGGTGAAAAGCCAAGACCTGTATTCATTACAGATGACTTAACGGAGGATGAGGAGACCAAACTTGTTGCACTCTTGCAAGAGTACATTGACGTATTTGCCTGGTGGATGAACTTAAGGGAGTCGACCCTAGGGTTGTGACTCATAATATCCCAATGGTCCCTGATGCAGTGCCAACAAAACAACAACCTTACCCCATGAATCCCAAACACGCCCATGCAGTAAAAGAGGAGATTGATAAACTCATGAGGGCAGGATTCATATATGAGATCGAGCACACAGACTAGGTATCACCTATCGTGATTTTCATGAAGAAAAATGGAAAAATTCGAGTGTGTGTGAACTACAAGAAAGTGAATGTTGCTACAAAGAGGGATAACTATCCTTTACCTTACACCAAGCACATGCTTGAGAGGGTAGCAAGTAAAGAAGCCTACAGTTTTCTGGATGGTTTCTCGCACTATAATCAAGCGCAAGTGCACCCTGACGATAGGCACAAGACTGCCTTTGCCTTGGAGTGGGGTGTATTCGCCTATATTGTCATGCCTTTTGGACTGATGAACGCACCTGTGACTTTTCAACGCCTAATGTGCACTATCTTTAAGGACATGCTTAGGCGCGAACTGGAAGTGTTTGTAGACGACTTATGCATACACTCTAGTTGGGCCGAACGCTTAGAGAAATTGAGAGCTGTCTTTGAAAGGTGTAGGTTGTACCACCTCTCGTTG
This sequence comes from Lygodium microphyllum, assembly GCF_053477565.2. NCBI lineage: Eukaryota > Viridiplantae > Streptophyta > Polypodiopsida > Schizaeales > Lygodiaceae > Lygodium > Lygodium microphyllum. The sequence continues at coordinate 31,828,642 of NC_141162.1, read as the reverse complement.
AACCCCTTAAAGTGCCAGTTCTGGGTGAAACACGGATGCATCTTAGGGCACGTAGTGTCAAGGAACGGCATTGCCACTGACTTTTCTAAAGTCAGAGTCATTGTTGACTTACCGCCACCCAATAACTACAAGGGAGTTCAATGCTTCTTAGGACACACTGGATATTATCAACGCTTTGTACTAAATTACACACTAATTGCTAGACCATTGTACAAGCTGTTGATAGTGTTCGAGTGGACTGAGGAATGCCAGCGCACATATGAGGAGTTGAAAAAGGCTCTTACTACTCACCAATCTTACGAGCCCCAGACTGGAACATAACGTTTCATGTACACATAGTCGCCTCTAAGTTCACTATTGGAGCCGTGCTATGCCAGCCTGAAGAACATAACTTAGATTACCTGGTGAGTTTTGCCAGCAGGTAGCTCACAGAGACCGAGATGAACTATTCCACGACAGAAAGGGAGGGGTTGGCCATGGTATTTGCGGTAAAGAAATTTAGCCATTACCTGTTGGCCACTCCCTTTGTCTTCTTTGTTGACCATCAAGTTTTGCTATATCTAATGAACAAGCCTTGCGCTACAAGATGCATAGCTAGATGGTTACTCCTTCTACTGGAGTTTGGCTTCTCTGTGGTTGTATGCAAAGGAAAGTAGCATTACATGGCTGATCACATGTCCCGCATACCCACAGGAGAAGCCGCTGGACAAGGCATACCTGACGATTTACCGGATGCTCATCTCTTTAACCTGTCTAGCGAGAGAGAATTGTTTAAAGCTAATCTAACGCCGTATTGGGCCGATGACATAGTGCAAGTGCTAGAGAGCGGACTACCTGAGAGACCCATTGAGAAGGCTAGACTGAGAAGACTTATCCTAAAAATTCAGCCATACCAACTGATAGCGGGCCAACTCTACAAGTTGGGACAAGACGGTTTATTGCGCAGATGCGTATGTGAGCACAAGATGCACGATGCATTGAAAGAAGCACATGGCGGAATCGTTGGAGGACACTTTAGGGGGGACACAACAGCCCGAAAGGTGCTACAATCCCAACTATGGTTGCCCACCCTTTTCTGCGATACAGCTAAATTCGTAAAGCACTGTGATGAGTGCCAAAGGACCAAAGTGCCTGTGCAGAAAGACAAGATGGAGTTGACCCCTGTCATAGCCCGACAACCCTTTGAAAAATGGGGCATCGATTTTATTGGACCTATCAATCCTACGGCACAATATTCCCAAGCTCGCTACATCATAGTGGCAACCGATTATCTAACGAAGTGGGCAGAGGCACAAGCCACGAGGAAGAATGATGCTAGAACCACTGCAAAATTCTTGTGGGAGTAGGTCATTTCACGGTTTGGCTTTCCAATCGAACTTGTAAGCGACCAAGGCATGCACTTCATTAATGAGGTGATTTCCCACCTGCTCTCTACCTTCCTAATAATTCATCGGAAGTCCTCTCCCTATCACCCTCAGGCTAATGGCCAAGCCAAATCCACGAATAAAGTCTTAGTCAATGTGCTTACAAAGGTAGTGTCTACTTCAAGAAGTGACTGGGATAACAAGCTAATGGCGGCCTTGTGGGCCTATCGCACAGCTTATAAAACGGCTATAGGACAGACGCCTTTTAGGCTGACGTACAGAACTGAAGCCATTTTACCCTTAGAATTCTTCATCCCTAGCTTAAGGATAGCAGTCCAGGAGCGTTGGGAGGGAAGAGAGGCTTGGACCAATTGCTTAGTGGAGTTAGAGCACCTAACGGAGACCCGACTCCTCGCCACTCACTCTCTGATTTGTGAGAAGGCTCGACGAAAGATGTGGTTTGACAAGCATGTCAAACAGCGAGACTTTGAACAAGGGGACCTTGTTTTGCTATACTCTGTAAAAGGACATAAACAGAAGATGACGTTTCGGGGGCTAGGGTCTTTCAGAGTACGCATGATTGGTAGAACAGGGAATGTTGAGTTAGAGACACTTGAAGGCGAAGGAATAGGCTTTTTTAATGGCAGCCGCATAAAGAAGTACTATCCTTCTTCCCATCCATTACATGAGCCACCCATGCTAGAACCCCCAATGAATGTCTGCATGGCTACTATAACCGACCTTACATATCACGACAAAGAAGCAATGGCACCAGCGTATCTACGAATCACAGTCACAGCAGGAGCAACGTATTTTTTCGATGCCTTGATTGATGAAGGTGCCGACTACAACATCTTGACACATGACCATTGGACATGCATTGGTCAACCGAAACTACAGCCCACTAATGCCAAACTCACCCCATTTGGGGGTAATGCTTATTCACTCCTAGGGAAGTGCAAGGTAGTCATTTCTATCAAGTCTAAAAGTTTACCAACTTTCTTCCATGTGTTGCCTGACACTAAAGGAGCCGGTAATATGTCACTATTAGGTCGTACTTTCAAGAAGCAAACAAACTGTAATGTGGATTACAACCTAAACCGCATTCATCTTGCTATAGACAGTGTGCGTATAGTGACGACTTTCAGCAAGGCCTGTCCTGACTCCTCCACCATTACGAAGCCACTGGTAGAAACCCCTATGACCATGCTTCAACCCAAGTCTAAACAGAAGAAAACTAAGGCCTCATGCCAGGTTCTCGACCCTAGGCCCAAACCCACCAAGAGTGCTCACAAGGCCAAGGAGTCCAAGCTTATATGGGTGCCAAAACGGAAAAGACCACATCCGGGTAGACCACCCAAACGTGATTCTAAATGCGAAAATAATCAGCCATCACGGCCTAAGAGGCAGTCTAGACGCTATCGACGTAGAGACACAACCACGCCGTGATGGATCCCCAAAGATCTCTTGCGAGCACAAGGATACTATGAGGGCAACCCCTGGATTTGGGTGCCTAAAAATGGCAAGTTTAAAAGCTCATCTACAAGCAATCTCACCCTAGTGAGGGAGGCTTGCACACATGGTACCTAGGGCATAGTCAACAAACCATTGCCTGTTGTGGCTAGTAAGCCCCAGCTCATCTATCGACCAAAGCAAACGCCACAAGCCTTAGACTTACCTAATCCAGAGAACTTAAATACCCCCATGACTGCTCACTCAGAACCCAGCACAACTCCCATGCCCCCAGAGCTTCCTACAGCACCTCAAAGTGCTTCGAAGTGCAAAGCCACACCTGTGACACCAATGATGGAGTCACCACTATCCAGTCCATTTGCGCATTCCCACCAGCAGGTCTTAAACCTTTCTATGCGGTACGATCTTTCCTTTCCTTGGCTAAAGACCTCGCCGTGACTTCTGGGGATGACTTAGTAACCTGCATCAAGATGTTGGACAAAACTTTCATTACATTCGCTAGAAGTTATGAGAGGCTAGACCTAGGTCTTCTTGACAAAACACTTACTTCGTATGTTCGTCATTACCATGCACTTGGGAAGAATACGAACTTATGACCGGTAAATTTCCCAAAATTGCTGTTGAACTGATAGCAAATGACAAAATCTCAAAGGAGCAAGCTGCCCTCAGAAGACTAATCACTTCATATTGTAAGCCTCCTCATTCTGTTCCTGAGCACGAGTTGCAAGAGCTCACACAGATGGCAAGCTTGCCTTCCACGTTCTTGCAGCATTGGTTTGCTCTGAGAATCCAATGGGAGAAAAAAGGTTGCCGGATAATGACCAATGCTGAGCAACGCAGGGCAGTTAAAACCATCAAATATGACCCTACTTATGTGGCACCTATCTCGTTTAGGGTTTTGGCCATCACTCGCAACTAGCATTTAGACGACCATGTGCTCGCTCATCCTTACATTGACCAATTCCTTACGGAAGAGGAATTACATGTTGCAAGCTGCCTTAATACTGGAGATCTCTTTCACGATGTCTTGACCTACATCTCCCAAGTCTCCATCCAACCATCTGCTCTTGATTGTCATGCCCAACTCAAATACAATCCAAGCTTCTATGATTGGTTATTGGCTAAGTAAGTCAATCCACGAAAAACAGCATTTGCCTCTCGTACTTCCTGTGCTAATCCTAGCAAGGATTCCTTGAAATATCCAAGATGGGGGGGAGCAATGTGAGCAAGAGCAGAGCAAAATGAGAGTCAGCAAAATCTAGTAGAATGTTATGATTAATTGTGTTTCAATGGAAGATACTGCAAAGGGAAAACAATAGCAATTGCTGCTATGAGCCTGTCTCTAAAATTCAAGCCTCTAAACAAGTATACCAATTTTTGACGCATACATTTTTCTCTCAAAATTGAGTTTTGTTAGAAATAAGACGATATTTAAGCATTAATGTTGGCATGGTGTGTTGACAGGTAACCACCATGGCAGGACAAGACAAAGAAGGGCAAACTCCCATTTTCTGAAGAAGAGATGACCAAGTTCGACATCAGCGTCAAGACACGAGGATTCAGTCAATTCACCTTCAAGCACACGCTGAACCTGGATGAGGCCATCTTGGAGGGACCTGCAGTCAAAGAATTGGTGGACAGATGCCACCTCCACAAGTATGTGGAAAAGGTGGGGCACACCGTGGATTACGGCATGTGTGCTGAATTTCTGAGGAACTTTGACAAGGGCAGGAACTGTGGCACTGTCACAGTGAGGACAGGGGAGCAGGAAAGAAGAGCTGAAGTGCCCCTCAATGCGGAAATCGTAGAGAAGGCCTTAGGGCTCGTACCCAAGAAAGAGAGGCGGCCGAGAAGGGATGTTTACGCCATGCTGGGGGTAAAGAAAGAAGAGGTGCACACAGTGGATGGAATCAGCTTGGCTGACATCCCGGATCCAGCAATGAAGGTGCAAGCGAAGATGATCCACACACTCTTCTCGGGCCAAAGGTACAACGCATTGATGAACAAGATCGGGGTCCCGTTGTTAGAAAGCATCGCAGCAGGAGTCCCTGAGGAGGTAGACTGGAATGGGTTCATGCAGAAAACCATTCAAAGCTCAGCTGCCCTTCTCACTCCAGCGGAAGCACCAGCAGGAGGAGAATCTCCTGCCTCAACAGCACGCTCCACAAGGAAGAAACCTACCTCAAAGGTGGCCACAATTAGATATGGTGGTGTTTTGACAGCCATCATAAATGAAGCAATGAAGGATGTTGGAGTCATGGAAGAGCAAGCTGCACATCAAAGCCCACCTCACCACGAAGGAGAAGAATCAAGTGAAAGAACGATAAGTGACAAGGGAGAATAGGAGGTGCTGCCTACACAAGCAAGCAAACCAGAAGGACAAAAGAAAAGGGACAAGAGACAAAAGGAAAGGAAAGAGGAATTAAGCAAAGAAGAATGAGCTGAAATCAAGAGGGCTCAAAGAGAGTCTAGGAGGGCTGAGGAAGAAAGGAGGAAAGAGGAGGAAGAGATTGCAAAGATAAGAGAAGAATCAAAGAAGGCAAAAGAGAACAGGAAAAGAAGGGCGGAAGAAGAAGCTGAAGAGCAGACACTGAACGAGCTGGCCGAGTTGGCAGAGGCTACACAAAGATCTATGGAAGAGACCCACGGGGGTGGAGAGCTCAAACCTATGAGCCCCCGCCATAAAGCCGAAGCTAGTTCAAGTGTGGAATCAGCTCCAATGGCTGTAGGCAAGGGCAAGTCCCTACTACATCCACTTCCTTCCTCTTTTGTGCCTGCAACGACTGAAACCACGACTACAACCACCACACAACCCACACCTCCCCTCGACATGGCACAGCTAATGAACATGATGCAAATGCTAGTCAGCAAAGTGGCCGAGATCGTGCCAGAAACCGGATTAAAAAGGCCCGCTGCCGCAGATGCAGAGTCACGGCAAGACCCTAAAAGACAAAGGCCGGAGGCATCAACCACCACACCCCATACTCCCATGCCTGCCGACACTGACTATGACGCATATGTGGCTGAGCTACTGGCACAACTAGACAAGGCGAAGGAAGAGAAGAAAGTGGCCTTGATGGAGCTAGAAAAAGAAAAAGATACGTCAGCTGCTCTTTGCTAGAAGTCTCAAGGCATGGAGCCGACCAACAAAGAGAAATGAAGGCCCTGCAGGACCAGCTAGTAGCAAAAGCAAAGGAAGCCCAAGACAACAAAAGCCGCCTTAGACAAAGGCTGGAAGACGAAGAGTAGAACTTGGTGGCAGAGCAAAGGAGTCTAAAGCTACTAGTGCAGCAATACAATGATCTACAAAAAAAGGTCACTCAAGTGGAAATGCTAAGTCAGGAGGTTCAGGAAGGGGAAGCCAGTACACCACAAGAACATACCATGGAGCTCCGTTTGTGGCGGAAGCTAGAAGAACAAAACAGATTAATAAGTGAAATCATGTTTCTGAAGAGTGAAGGGCCAGGAGTCTCAGCAGCAGAAGCAAAACGGCTACAAGATGAAGCGCAAAGATTACAAGATGCATTGGAGACCTCCCAGGAAGATGTAGGGGCCCTCATGGCCATGGCTTTCAATCAAAAAAGGCTATTCCTTGCTGAGATCCAAAGCCAAGAGCAGCTGGTGCAGGAAAAATCAGAAGTACTGGCCGAGGTGCAACAAAGGCTCAGCATTGTAGATCAAGCCAAAGGGATTGCTGAAGAGTAGCTGGCTTAGAAGTCAAGAGAAAGGAATGAATTGTGGTTTTTAACAAATGAGCAACAACAGGTAGTGACCACCCTGGCGAGCCAACTGGAGGAAGAGAGAAAAAGGATGGAAGAAAGAGCTATGGATTGGGAAAGGAATAATTTTGACAGGGTGAGAGACTTAACCAAACGCTTGGCAGTGGGGGCAGAATGCGAAAGGGTGCTTGCAGAAGCCAGGGTTGAAGCTGCCGAAATAACTACTAAAACACAACGGCAAGTCTTCCTCAACACGGTACTCCATGTCACACAAGCTGAGGGCGATGATCCAGTGGAAAAGGTGAAAAGAAAGATGGAGCTGACCACCCGCGCTCTAAGATATGGTCTTCAAGAGCAGGAGCTCCCAACGAGTATAGGGATCACTAAGGAGCAAGAATTCCACTACTTACGCTGTACGGGCCTTTCCACTACTGAGCTCAAGGAGCTAGGTTTTGAGGAGCATGAACAGCCACCACCACCACCGCCAGTCATCCCATCTGTGGTTGAGCGACATGTCAAAGAGGGTTCGGATTTCGAGCAAGGTGATGAAGAAGAGCAACAAAGAATGCCGAGCCTGCCTCAACCCAATCTCCCACAGGAAGAACCTGCAAATGCCCATCTGCCTGAGCGTATAGTTGCAGCAAGGAGGAGAAGACAAGAATTAGCTGAGGAGGCCCAATGCCGAGCACGTACAATTTCAAGACAACTTCCTGAAGAGCCCATGCCACTGAGAAGTGATGCATATCCTGTAGACTGGCCCCAGGAGTTGGTCATTTGGCGTCAGCAAGAGTTCCAGAAAAGGCCGTTTGAGCTCTCATTTACTTTCCCACGCTCTCTGGACTGGGCCCTGCCTCTAGGAGCCTTAACCAAGATCAAGAATCTGACTAATGAACTTGCAAACAGGTGGATTGAAGAGAGGAGCCTGATAATAACTAGGTGGCAACAAGAACCACAGGATTACTGGGAAGATAAGGTCAATCTGGTTCCCAAAACCGTCCGAGGCTACGAGGTACAGCCGAAATGGCGGAGGAGGATTTGGGACACCAATTTTAATGCATGGACCGCCTTTTGTAGTTCACTCCCCGAAGAGCACAATGATCCTATCTACATGCCCTACCCCCGTACGCATGGAGTGGACTATGATAGAGACTTGCATGGGGATTACGACTTCCCAAAAATATATAATGTAAATGCTAGGAGCCCTGAGGAATGCTTAGTGTTTAGGTTAGAAGATATACTTCCTTCTATAAATCGTTTCTTGCAGACTTTTCTTCCTGCCCAAATCCAGCGTTTTTTACCACTTGTAATTACCTCCGACTTATCAAATTCCTGCTACTCCAAAAACCCACAACAGAGGAAGCCCATCCCCCCCCCCTCTTCTTTGATATCAACCTAGAAATAGATAGTAGAGCTATGACTAGGTTAATGATGCGGGCTACTCTCCTTCCTTCCTTCTGTCTAGAGCTCTTAGAAAATATGAGTGACACCCACTTCACAAGGTGTAATCACCCTTTCTTGTCAACCACTCCTTTGAGAGCTAAGGCCGATATTAAAGAATACCTACAAAGTCATGCATTCTTATCTCAATGCCTGCGACCGCCCCGTGATTAAATGGGTGTGATATGCCTTGACAATTGTACTCCCTCTCTCATTCTCAAAAAAAAAAAAAAAAAAGCAAAGAGAGAAAAAGCCACAAGGAAACAAAGACAAGGTGACTGGAGAGAAAGACAAGAGCAAAAAATAGCAAAGCTGAAAGATGAATCTACTACTAAGCAAGTTAACAAGGAGAACACTTCACATGTGCTTGCAGTCTCCCTACTTTGTTATTGTGCACCACACTCACTGCATCTAGGGTTCTCCCTAGCCCCTTCCCCACTTCACACTTAGGGCACATCAAGGGCAGGACTTTCAGACCTGTCACCCTAAGTTTTGCACCGCACCTCCAACGACGCACGAACTGGGTCCTCAAGTGTGGGACATTACCAAGGGCTTGCCCAAGGTTAGACCCATCTCCCAGTTCCACTAGCACGGGCACCATGCACTACACAGTGAGACAGACACACCCCCTAGGAAGTGCACAACTTTTCTTGCAGGTTATGTTCGTGTTTCAAGAACTGGCTGCTTGGCTGAAGAAGATCATCCACTACATCCTCCAATGACAAGGAATTTTTCCATGAGTCAGACATGACTCCATGACTGCAACTTTAGGAGCTTTGCTGCGAAGGTTTAAATGGCTCAACAGATTTCATGTTGCCAATCATCCGCCTACTGATGTGGCTGCCATGACTGAACCAAATCAAGCAGAAGGAAAACCCAGTGATGGATCTGCCATTAGCTTAGATTTTGGAACCTCATCTTCCAAAGATGCATGCCTACCGCCTCAAGATCTACGGATCGCTTATTGATTCCACAAGCCTAAAGATTTTCAATGCAAGGTTCAAGATCTTTAGCTCAGCACTGAAGATCTTGAAATCAAACCTGAAGATCTTGAAATCAAACCTGAAGATCTTGAAATCAAAGCTGAAGATCTTCAAATCGAAGACAAGGATCCTCAGGATAACAAGATCTTCAAAACAAAGACAAAGATCTTCCATGCGAAGACAAAGCAAACCTTTGTCAAGACAGAGTTCAGGGGGGTTTCTCTAGGATAAATCCCTCCAACACCATTCTCGTAAGGGATTGCTTATTGATCAAGCGTTTCTGTTGACCAAAGGATAACCGACTACCTATTTTCCACCAGCGAATTAGAACCTCTATCAGCCGTCATAGAATGGGAGCCACAACTGTGTGTGAAATCCCGAGCATTTTCATGAAGTCTAAAGCACGCCGGAATCTCTCCTAGTCATCGTCATCAAACTCCATCACCTCTCATTCACAAGCATCAATGTCATCTACCCACCAGTTCCACCTAGCAACAGCATCATCTATCCCACTACTTCCCACCATAGTGCAATGGGATTGGCACTTGGCTAGGAGGGGGGTAATGTTTACCGCAACAGAAAGGAGCAGGAAATGGAAAAAATGAAATAGCAAAAGGCATAGGACAAAAGGAAGAAAAAGGCGCCTTAACCGGTAACCAGACCCTGAAAAAATTAAAAGCACGGGCACGACCCTCAGGAAGTCTTAGCGTTGCCCAAGGAAAATAAAAGAGTAAAAAGCGCACCATTAAGTGTGAAAGCACTCCCGAATCCTTGTAAAAGAGCGTCAGGCTCACTCTTGTGCAAATTGTATGCATTAGTTGGGAATAGGATAGATTAGAACGGTGGGAAATGAGAAATGGGCCTAGGCTAATAGCCGGCCATGTAAAAAAGGGGATGACTGCCCATGAAAAGTAGGGCATATATATAAAGTTCAAAAAGTGAATGAGAAGATCATTCTTGTGTGTGACCAAAGCTTCTTCTTCTTCTTCTCTTGTTTCTTGCCTTCTTGCTTGTGCTTGAGAGAGGGATTGAGAGAGTGTGAGGGAGTGAGGGAGTGATTGTGTGAGAGTGAGGGATCTTGGAGAAGAAGCTCTCCTTCTTCTCTCTTCATCTTCCCCTCCTCTCTTCTCTTCTCTTGTCTCGCACATGGCTATGGAGGATGAAGCTCATGGGAGAGGGATTGAGGTTGCTTGAGCTTGCCTCAAGTATCGTGGAGCTACCGGTGTGCAAGAAAGAGGAGGGTACTCGATCGAGCATCAAGGTAAGCTCACTACACCCGTAAGGTAGGCATTGCACATCGGTTATGTGAGAGGTAGCCATGGCCGCTCGGTTCGAAATACTTGAGCAATAAGTGGTCCGTAGGTCTTGGGGTAGAGCTTGTAGCTCCCCTTCAACAATTAGGACTAGGGAGTCTTTGTGCGACTTTGCAATATGCAGCTTCCTATCCAAAACATCTGCAATTTATGCACATTCTTGGTGGTTTGAAGCATTTCGAAGGGAGATGGTCTCCACCACAATGCATGCACTGCACATTTTGGAGATATGGTTTGAGATTTTCAAGGACTCCACCATCTTAAGCAATTTTTTATGTTGTTTTTTGACATCGGCCATTAATTTCAATGACTCTTTATTGTTTGACTGTGTTTTTCATACATAGACTTGTAGATGGAATCCCATTCTTTGTTTTTTCCTATTGCACTCTCTATGTAGGTCATCCACACAGATAACCTCATTGAGGACTTTGTTGATGATGGAGCAATCTAGCTTAGAGTTTCCAACTAGAGTCTCATAAATCCTTTCATCACAGATGCCTTTGATGAAGGCATTTATGACTGACTTGGGTGTAGGTCTCTCTCCTAGGGGTATGTGTTTAAACAGGCTCTTGACCTTAGAGATGTAATCTTTCATGCTCTCCCCTTACTATTGTTCTATTCTCATGAACCGAACAATGAGGTTATCCCCATAGCTAGCTTTAACAAAACACTTGATAAACGAGTCTTTTAGCAATGTAAAGGAGCCTTCTCTATGGCATCTAGACCTATAAACCAAGTGTGCCCTTTTTCATCCAGGCAAAGCCCAAATGCTTGAGCCTGCTTGGCATTTCCCATGAGGTTATTTGACTCACATACTTATTCTATGAAATTGTAAGGTTCATCACCGGCTCAATATTTGTCTAATTGTTTGGTCACCAAATGGATTTCAGCTTAGTCTCTATGGTTTGACATGCTTGATATCCCAGTCAAGATGGTTTGTGCATATGTGTTTTGACTTGGAGTTTCTGTGACAAGTCAAATAGTCTTCCTTGCACCAAATGAGAGAATGCACTTAGTGAGGTCTTTGGCTATGTGCAATGGGCCCTAGTATATGTGTGGGATGTATGCAATAGTATTCACAAGCGATTTCTTGTGTTCAAAGATATGCAATGCATCTAGGTGTAGGTGCCACTACATGAGGAAACATGGGTGCCCTTTGCCCAATGGGTACATGGCTGAAGTATAAGGAGGTGTTTAAGTATGTGTGTACACTAGGTATTCTAGGATATGTCTAGATTTGAGTATACTTGGGTTTGTGTCTAGCTTTCATGTGCTAAGGTGCAAAATTCCCAATGGGTATATGGCCGAAGTATAAGGAGGTGTTTAAGTATGTGTGTACAAGGTCAACCTAAGAGGGCATGGAGGGTACTAATGTACTAGGCACAGTGTATGTACGGGGTGTGGTCATGTGGTGCTAGGCTAGATGTACTAAGTGAGGGTCTATTTGAAGGTGACTGGAACATGCTCGGTGTGGGTCTAGGTACTTCAAAGTGGTTGTTAGGTTTTGTGACTAAGATAAGTAGTGTGGCACAAAAACATGGGCATGGCATAGAGGCAAGGGGTTACACTACCAAATTGATGTGTCTACATATGTTAATGTGCTTATGCATGCACTAGGGTGGTGTATATGCACTTGTGTGTGGTACTTATCTGTGAAGCTAGGGTGTGCATGGTGTGTGGAAAAATGCATGTAGGTGTTTAACAATGCGTGTGTGCAAGTATGGGGCTAATGTGGAATGATGTGAGCATAGGTATATATATGTGTGAGTGTAGTGTACATGTAAACGTATCTATCTGCGAGGTTGTTGTATGCCTATGCAATGGTCCATATGCACATGTGTGCACAAGTCTATGTGCAAGGGTATGTGCATGTGCACATATCTACATGTGTGTGCGAGGGTCTACATGTGGGATATTGTATGTATCCTTGTGTGTAAGGGAGTCACATATAAGCGTACATGTGCAAGGGTATTGTGTGAGGTCCCAAGTGCTAGTATCTATGTGCTCATGCACTTGTGTGCATGCACGTGCAAGGGACTATGTGCAAGTGACTATGTGTGTGTAGGGATCCTAAGGCATGGGTTTGTGTGCGCATGCACATGTGTACATGTGATAGTTTATATGCACATGCACTTGTGCAAGTGCAAGGGTCTGTCTCTGTGTGTAGGGATCCTAATGCATGGGGTTGTGTGTGTATGCACGTGTGTACATGTGATAGTTTATATGCACATGCACTTGTGCAAGTGCAAGGGTCTGCATGTAAGTGCACATGTGCATGTGTCTATGTGCAAGTGTACGATGTGGCTGAGTGCAAATGCCTATGTGTAGGTATCTCTATGTGTAGGGGTACCTTGTGTATGTGTCTAAGCCCATGTGCATGGGTCTTATGCAATTGCAAAAGGTTATGTTCACATGCATGGTGCATGTGTGAAAAGCTTTGTATGACTAGCTATGGGTAGATGTGCAAGTGCAAGGGTCCTAAGATTCGTGTGCACAAATGCAGGGATCTTGTGTATGTGCACTAGTGTTGTGCTCACATGTGTTGGTCTATGTGCAAGTGACTCTGTGCATGGGTCTATGTGTACATGTGCATGTGCACATATGAGGATGTATGGGTGTCTAGGCGCAAGGATGTGAGTGAGTATGGTACTTGTGAAGATTTTATGTGCAAGGATGGGATGTATAGGGTGTCTATGTGCTAGTGCCAAGATGTGCATCGAAGGTCAGCAGAGTGTGCAAGGATATGTGGGCATAGTTCTATGTGTACGTGTGCAGGTGCATGGGCAATGGTGTGCAAGGATACTAATGTGTGTGCATCGATGCTAGTGCAATGAGTCACGTGCACATATGTGGGGAGTGTAAGTCTTATGTGTGCATGCGCAGGTGTGCAAGTGTGTGGTAAATGCAAGTGTCCTAGGTGTATATGCATGTGCATGTGTGCATGTCGTAGTGTAGGTGCACAAGAATTGTGAGCATGTGTGTGGGTATATGTGTACACGTGTCTATGTGTAAGGTCTTCTATTGACAAATCAAAGACTCAAAATATTATTTAAAAATCATGCATCCCCACTTACCTACATTAATTAGCCCACCACCTCCCTAGACTCCTCTCTCTCCCACCACTAGCAAGATTATAAAGAGTGAAGATGGTCGTGGATCCCCCCAACTCTCTCTCATCACTGCAACTCTCTCTCCAATTTATTCAATCCTAACCATCATATCCCATTCAATGCCAATACTGGCAAATGCAATAACAAAAAGGAGGGGGTGGAGGCATTTGACAATTTAAAAAATGTTACTATTATTATAAATTGAGTACCTTGATCAATGATTGAAGCTCCTTCTTTGCCTCTCTCTAGCAGCGGCTCCTCTTGGCTTTCTCTCCTCGATGGTGGCTCCTCCTTATGAGGAAAGGGAGTGTGAGGCTTGGGCAACCCCATGTCTCCCCCCGTCCTCCATGTAGACCGTGCGTCATAGAGCAACCATCGTTTTTTTCCTCTCGATGTGCAAGGTTCTCATTTTGAGCAAGGAAACCAGGCCCCTTGCTGTGAGTTCAAGTCAAAATGACTTTTTCTTAAGGACATGTGAAGTTATGACCCGTATTGCCCCCAGCGCGTCGTGGTCTAAGATGGTTGAATGTGGATTCTTGTGAGCCTGAAACTCTTCCATGGCATGATCCAACCACTCCAAGCACTGACTTACCCTTGTGCGAGTTAGACAAATGTGTTACGTGTGTTCTGAGTGAGCCACAACCTGAGAGGGATATCAAGGGCATAATCGCTAAGGATATTGGGGTTAAAGGTGCCTCCGTCTAGTCGCTCATGTGTTATTACACTGACAGTACCCGCCACTACAGACTATAGGTGGCGGGCGCCCATCACTGTCACTTTATTATTTATTCTTTTAGTGATAGTTTGAATAAAGGAAGGCCCAGTTACACATTGTGACTGTTGGAGTTCCCATTTGGTCTCTCTCTTTTTCTTGCTTTAGCTGCAAGCTTTGATCCTTCTCACCTTTCAACTGGTATCAGAGCATGGATTCATGACTACTCGAGCTTGGTTCGTGGCATCTTCAACTTCCTATTGATTACCTACACTCATTGGGTCTCCTTTCGACAGTCATAGCAGACTCCCTCGAGCTTGTGAGAAATGCGGGGTTTAGAGCATGGCAAAACTGGAAGCTATGGAGGATGAAATGAGAAGTGTGGACTCATGATGGAGAAGACAAAGACACTGTTTGTTACACAAGTGAATTAGGTTCCAAGATTGAGACTTGGACTCATAAACACAATCTTGTGTATGTGGACAATGACATTGACACTTCACTGAAAAGAAAAGAGTACTGTCATTGCATTAAGAAAGGAAGCAAGTACAATGCTTTATAGGAAAGTAGGAAACTGCAGTAGGCACCATTGTGCATATGGGATAAGTTAGTCTGCATATCCTTGACCTTGAAGCTCCATACAAAGAGGCTGTTTTGTTAAGTGTGATTGCTGATTCTCAACACCCCTCCTCAATCACAACTAGAAAGGCACAGTGTGTAGAGGCTGTAATGAGAACCACCTGCAAAGTGTGGGCATACCACAAACATGGCAAAACACCAGAGGCTGTCGCAGAAAAGGCTAAGTGTGGGTACCATAAACATGGTGGACATCCAGAGGCTATAACAGGGGCCTCACAAAGTGTACAGGGACTATAATGCCAAGTTACATAAGGAGTTTACAAAGCTTATGGCAGGAAGCATTAGGGCAAGGAAATACAAGGCTTTTAAAACAGTCTATCAGAATTATGAGAGTACAAGGACTGATGAGTCTTGTCCTTCCGATGCTGGTGGTCTTCATCTTCATCTTCTTCTTCCTTTGCTCCATTTTCTTCTTCTTCTTTGACTGCGACTAGATAGGCCTTTTGGGATCTCTTTCTTGCATGGCAGAACTTCTTGGTGTGTCCGGTCCTTTTGCAGAAGTCACAGAAGAGCTGATCCTTCTTGCCTTTGTACCTGTTGCCAACATATAATGCATGCTCATCTCTAGAGGTACTTGGTTCTTCCTTAGTTTTTAGCTTCTTTTCCTCTTCTAACAGTGATGCCTAGATATCAACAAGTTCAGGATTTGGCATGTTGATTAAAGTTGTTGATACATTATTATATTCAGGAGGCAAACTCTTAAGTAGAACACCGATGCAAACATCTTCATCCATTTTAATGTTGATTCCTGCAAGTTGGGTTAGGAGTCCTTCCATATAATTGAGATGTGTGGCAAGTGATGTGCTGGACTTCATTTCAAGCCTGAAGAACTCAATCAGGAGACCATACTTTGATGATTTAGATTGTGCACCGAACAGGGTGTCAAGTCTTTTCCATGTATCCTGTGAGGTCTCACAGTTATCCACATGGTGGATATAACTGTCGTCTAGCTCCAGTTTGATAATGGCCTGGGCTCTATCATCATTCTTTTGCCAAGTAGTTGCAAGGTCCACGTCCCGAGGTTTCTTCTCTTTGCCATTTGTGATGGCCCAGAGACCCTTTTTCATCAAGATGAGCTTGATACGGGTTTGCCAAGTGTGGAACCCGACTCCTTTGAATCGAGCATTTGGAGAGTCTTTGCCCATGTTAGACTTACGGGAACAGTAGCAAATCAACTTCAGACTTATTAGATTTGAGTAGCAGAAGAGTTGGTTGAGAGACACGTGCTAAAAAACACTAACTGAGTGTCAATGAATACCAAATCTGCAAAGTCCTTTACTCTTTTTAAATCCAAGTGTAATCTTCCCCTCCTTGATTTGATGTTGATACCTTCAAATCTGAGTGACAGTACTTTAATGAACTTCAGAGAGTATTGCTCAGTGATTAAAATCACTGTTGATAACTTCAGTGAGAGAAACAGTGAAAAATGTCAGAATTTTGAAGCTTTGGCTATGGCTTTTGCATTAGGGTTTCTGGGGGCAGCCTGGTTTTTTGCTGATTGTAGGAGCTACAGTGGATCATTTTCAAAACTTTTTTTATCAAAATGAAGCTTGAATGATGGGCTATCAATGCCCTATCATGGTCGTCAACATCATGACCTGTAGCGATGGCGGCAGCAACTCGAATGTTACCAGGCGCAATTCTGACAGATTTCCGCGATTTCCGCAATGTCGTCGCATAGAGTGTGCAATGTCGAGTTGTGTTGTGCCACGATGATGCACCTGAAGTTGGGGAACAACTTCGTAGAAGAAAGCGTGAAGAGTTATGCCCTCTATTGCAAGATCCAGCTCCTCAAAGTTGGCAGGGTCTATCTAGCTATGGCAGAAACACAGGGCAGCAACTGTGTAGACTCACAATGCTGAGCTTGAAATGGACTAATGTTGAGCTCTGAGGTGATAGAGAGGAGCTCCAAGAGTAGGGCTACAGTTCTCCAAAAGAAAGCTTGTCAAGATCTTGTCTAATTGAAGAGATCTAAGAGCTTGAAGCAGGATAGGTGCAAGGTGGCTATGGCTGCCAAGAAGATCAATTGAAGATGGAGGTGGAAAACGAGAACCAGGAGCTGACCTGAGGTTAAGAGGGACTGAGAGAGCAGAGAAGGGAGTTATGCCATGCCCGACTGGGCTCTGATACCATGTGAGAAATGCGGATCTAGAGCATGGCAAAACCGGAAGCTATGGAGGATGAAATGAGAAGTGTGGACTCATGATGGAGAAGACAAAGACACTGTTTGTTACACAAGTGAATTAGGTTCCAAGATTGAGACTTGGACTCATAAACACAATCTTGTGTATGTGGACAATGACATTGACACTTCACTGAAAAGAAAAGAGTACTATCATTGCATTAAGAAAGGAAGCAAGTACAATGCTTTATAGGAAAGTAGGAAACTGCAGTAGGCACCATTGTGCATATGGGATAAGTTAGCCTGCATATCCTTGACCCTGAAGCTCCATACAAAGAGGCTGTTTTGTTGAGTGTAATTGCTAATTCTCAACAGAGCTCCCGTCACTCCTCAGCTTCCCAAGAACCTTCCCCATCCCTTTGGGCACCCTCAAGGCATTGTATCAGAGGTATTTCTTCTTTTGCTTCAGGGTTTTTCACTGGTTTACAGGTCATACAAGGTATTTACAAGAAGGGGCAGCCACTATTGGTCCTCCCTCTTCTCATATTTCATTTGGCTTGATACAAGACTTGCTAATTAACGAGGATCCATTGGAGGGCAAGTCTGGTGCCAGCAGCGGTGGTAATTCCAGCTCCAATAGCGTATATTTAAGTTGGGGGCATTCGTATTTCATTGTTAGAGGTGAAATTCTTGGATTTATGAAAGACGAACTACTGCGAAAGCATTTGCCAAGGATGTTTTCATTAATCAAGAACGAAAGTTGGGGGCTCGAAGACGATAAGCAGCACCATCAAATTAGCCACACCAGTTTGTGCATGTTTTATGCAGGCCTGGACTACTTTTATCTACTCCACAACTTGGTTCTCTGGTCATTACCCCTTCCTTTGGCAGTTATTCATGCTTGGCAATGTTTGTTGCAATGTATTAATGCTTCTCTTGAGCTTTGGGACATTGATTTGAGCACACATTGGCTGTAATATATAGCAGTAGGTCTGTCTAGGTCTGCAGCAGAAGTGTACAACTCTTGGAGCTCATCTACATACACTATCTCATACCCGTATGCTATGCCATTAATGCCTATGCTTGGTGGATGTTGTGCCAATTCTTTGCCATAATTTTGGTGATGATTTGGACCTGTAAATACTTAGTTTCAAGCAGTGAATGTCTACTATACACAATGGGTTGAAGTGCCTCTGATTGCCTTTGGTTATGCCTATTGGTTTCGGGCTATGTCTTGGATGTATGCAATGATGTATTAACATTCGAGGATGACTTTGAGCTTGGCTTTCATACCCGATCATTGATTGAGCTTGAGCTCGGATTTGGAAAACATTTGGATGCTTTGTCTTTGATGTACTTATGGCATGTACTTTGCTTATGTCTGACCGCGGTCTTGACATGCTTGGCCTATGCCACTACTGCATGATTGTTGCATTGTTTAGAGTTGGATGCTACTAAGCCTTGCTTTGGCTTGATTTCCTGGAGCTTACTTTGGATATTTCTTGGGTTTTTAGAGTTGTATTTTGGATACAGTTGATGTCTATGGATGCTATGATTGGAGGCTACATAGCCTATATGCTCATGATGTCTTATTGATGCTTGGTCTTGGATCTTCCATCACTGGTGCTATCATATGCCTTTCTTGAGCTTCTTTTCTTGATCCATATGGCTTTTGTGCCAGTGGGAGCATCTTTGGATGCTTGACAGACATTAAGCTGGTAGTTTATGCTACTTGAGTATTTGGATACTTGAGATTGGGATCTTTTTTACTTGGATGTTACATGGTTGATATGCCTGGTCCGCATACATGTAGTTGGGCTGATTTGGGCTTTGTACTCTCTGAGCATACACCTATTTGTGTCAGTTCTTGCCAGTGTTGTGTACACTTTGCCCTATTACACAAGGGTGTGCCAGCTTACTAACGGATTCATTTGACATGCTTGGGTATTTGCTCGATGTTTATATGACTATCACATGCTGATTTATGCCCACTTGATGCTAGTTATGCTTTGACAGTCAGTGGTTGACTTGGTGCATTCATTTTGCCTACAGTTTGCTCTCATTGTACCTAATTGTAATTTATTACAGCAAGCAGTTATGCATGGATTGACGTGGAATTTTCATGCTAAATCATCATTATTTTATGTACTTTTGATGGTATTTGGTGGGCAGCATTATTAGCTATCAATTCATGGTTATTTTACCTTGATTTTGGTGGTATTTTGGCTATTTACAACAAAAAATAGCAAGCAGGTTTAAACTGTCTGCACCGTTTTGGACCACAGTATGGCATCTTCTTCTACTGATAATTCTAGATAAAGCCACTAATGATGCATGGCAAGTTGCCTGAAACTATGACTGATGACGAATGGGATGAGCTTGATGAGTTATTCAAGTCCATCCTCATCTTGTCTCTCACTAAACAAGTGCATTACAATGTGGTTGAGGAAGCATAGAGTACTTGGTAGCTTTGGGATAAAATTAGGAATCTCTATGACAAGGAAAGTCCAGCAAGTCAGATGTATTGACTGAAGCAGCTTATGGACCTGCGCATGAAGGAGAATATGACAATGTCTACTCATTTGAGCCACTTCCATGCTATTCTCAAGAACTTGACTTTGCAGGGCATTACCTTTAATGATGAGGTTACTCCATTGTTTTTGCTTGGGACTCTGAGTGAGTCGTGGGATGTATTTCGTACTGCCTTATGTGCTCCTGCTACTATTTTGAACTTGCCTGATGTAGAGAGTACTCTTCTGTAGGAAGAGATCAACCGTAAGAACTTGGAAGCCTCTCATATGTCCCATGCTTTGACTGTTAGAGGTAGAGATGGTACTGGAAAGAATGACCGTAGGAATGGTCATGGCAAAGACTCACAAAAATCTAGGTCTAAGTCGAGTGGTAAGTCGCGCAGCAAGTCTCGTGGGAGAAATACTAATGTGACATGCCATCATTGTGGCAAGAAGGGTCATATACACCCACAGTGTCATGAGTTACTCAATGAGAAGCCCAAAGAGAATGGAAAAGACAAAGTACATGAAAAATCCTCTGATCCTAGCATGGTACCTGCAAAATCCAGTGTGAAAATCGAGGAGATAAATGTCATGAAGATTGATGACTCCGATGGGGAGTACATACTTGCAGCTAGTTCTTGTGATGCTACACCATTGACCGAGGTTCACTCTATGTATGCGCAGTGCTGGCTTTTGGATTTTGGTGCTTCATTTCATGTTATACCATGCCATGAGTAGTTCCATTCCTTCCACTCTGTCTCTGGTTCAGTTGGCTTGGGTGATGACAGGTCATTTCCTATTGTTGGCCTTGGGGATGTATGGTTGCAATTCTCTACTAGCAGTACTTTTCTATTACAGGATGTACGTCATGTACATGCACTTACAAACAATCTTATGTCTGCAAGGGGCAGCATGATGATGCTAGATTTCATGTTTCATTTGGGGATTCTACCTAGAAGATCACCTATAGCAGACTTGTGCTTACTAGAGGTGCCAAAACTAGCAGCCTCTATCATCTTGTAGTTGATGGGTCCTCTATTGACCATGTTTTGTCAGTCAGTTCCATCCCACATGTATCTCTTTGGCATGCCCATTTGGGCCATATGTCCTTGAAAAGGGAATGAAAATTCTTTCTAGTTTGCATTACTCATCACCCCTTGACTATACATGTTTTAATTCATGTGAGCATTATCTTTATGGCTGACAAACTAGGAATACGCATAAGAAGTCTGGTAGGACACGCATGAGTGAGTCCCTGGCATTGGTACATTTGGATATCTGTGGGTCCATGCCCTCTCAGTCTATGGATGGTGCAAATTATTTTTTGATGTTCATTGATAATTTTTCGTGTAAAGTCTAGGCTTACCCCATTAACCTTAAGTCATATGTCTTGGTTGTGTTTCACAAATATGGCTTGCATTGGTTGAGAACCAAACTGGGCATAGCCTGAAATGCCTTAGAACTGACAATGGGGGAGAATATGTGTCACGTGCCTTTGAGTAGATATGTGATGAGAGAGGTATTAAGTATCAATTGACCCCCCGCCTCCTATATCCCACCCCAAAATGGCTTGGCTAAGCGTATGAATAGAGCCATCCAAGAGTGTGTACGCAGTATGCTTAGCCATGCAAGCCTACCACAAAGCTTTTGGGCTGAGGCAATCAATACAGCTGTGCATGTCATAAATAGATCACATTCCAATGGTTTGGATTTCCAGGTTACAAAGGAGGTATGGACAAGGAAACCTCCATCTTATGCCCATCTATGTGTCTTTGGATGTGAGGCATTCCGCCATGTGCCCAAGGACAAGCGTAGTAAGTTGGATCCTAAGAGTGTCAAATGCATTTTCCTTAGCTATGGGCATGCAAGTGAGATGGGTTACAACCTCTAGGATCCGTAGGCGTGAAAAGTCATCCGCAGCCATGATGTAGTCTTCCATGAAGACAAGATGCATCGAGAACCTCAGAAGGTGGTAGAGATACGCAGGGTTATATTCCACGAGGAGCCACATGCTCCTACACAGCCAGTTGAACAGCGTGCAATAGCAGTTGATACACATAGCTAGGATGTTGGATAAGCAGCAAAGCCTGCAGTGAGATGGTCTACTAGAGCTAGACATCCACTTGAAAGATTTGAGCCCTCAATGCATTATATCTTGGTTACAAATGTAGGAGACCTCTCACCTATGATGAGGCTATGTGCAGCGATGACAGTCACTCCTAGGAGAGGGCTATGCAGTCTAAGATGGACTCCCTACATAAGAAATGACTTGGGATTTGATTGCACTGCCTCATAGCAAGAAGTCTTTGCTATGAAAATGGGTGTACAAGCTGAAAAGTACCCCTAGAAACCCCAAGCCAGCTTATAAGGCAAGACTTATTTCTAAGGGTTTTAAACAGGAGCATGGAGTTGACTTTGATGAAGTCTTTTCTCCTGTAGTCAAGATGGTCACCCTACTTGGTTTTGGCCTTAGTCGTGCAGTTTGACTTGGACATGTATCAGATGGATGTCAAGATTGCATTCTTGCATGGGGATTTGCATGATGAGATATACATGGAGCAACCTACGGGCTTTGTAGAACCTGGTAGGGAGCACCTATTGTGCAATCTGAAGAAAAGTCTTTATGGCTTGAAGCATGTACCTAGGGAGTGGTATCATAAGTTTGATGCCTTTGTATAGTCACAAAGCTACAGCATGAGTGCTATGGATCCGTGTCTTTGTATGAAGAAAGCCGATGATGGCTCATTGCTTATTTTGGTACTTTATGTGGATGATATGTTGATAGCAGGGAAAGCTCATGATGAGTTGGATGCTCTTAAATCTCAGTTGAAGAAGAGTTTTGAGATGAAGGATTTGGGACAAGCCTCTCACATTCTTGGTATGTGCATTAAGCACGACACGCATCAGGGACTACTCTACCTCTCAAAGAGGGAGTACATTCATAAAGTCCTTGAGCATTTCCACATGCAAGACGTGAAGCCTATTGGTTGACCATTACCTTCTTATGCGAAGGTTTCATAGGCCAATTGTCCACTGACAGATGAGCAAAAGGCCGAGATGGCCAAGATCCCTTATGCATTAGCTGTGGGCAGTTTGATGTATGCCATGATAGCCACTCATCCAGATATTGCCTTTACAATTGGTGTTGTGGCACGCTTTATGGCTACACATGGCAAGAAACATTGGGATGTCATGAAGGGTATCATGAGATACTTGAAAGGCACAGCAAATATGTGTATTTGTTATGGCCGTCAAGATACTGGAGTTGTGGGGTACTCAAACACCGACCATGCAGGACATGAAGATAGTAGGAAGTCCACTTCTAGCTATTTATTCACCTATGTTGGAGGTGTTGTCTCTTGGATATCCAGGGTTCAAAAGTGTACGGCTCTCTCTACCATTGAGGCCGAGTATGTTGCAGTCACTGAGGCTTGCAAAGAGGCCATATGGTTGGGCCATTTGGTTCATGACCTCGGGATTGATACTATACCTACATTGCATTCGGATTCTACAAGTGTTATTCAACTAGCCAAGAATCCGGTCTTCCATGTGAAGATGAAATACATTGAGGGGAGGTATCACTTCATACGTGGGGTCATGGAGGACAAGTCTATTGACCTTGTCAAGATCTCCACTGACGAAAATCCTGCAGATCTGCTCACGAAAAGCCTTACTACTGAGCGCTTTGTTTTCCTTAGGAGATTGATGGGTGTTGGATGAGATTATGTTTTTTCTCATCCTGTTGTACATGTGTACATTGTATTGTCTTTTCTTTTTCTTTTCACTCCTCATTGGGGAAGATTCGCCTTTAAGTGGGAGGTTGTCAGGGGTAAAGGCGCCTCCGCCTAGCTGCCCATGTGTTACTACACTGATAATACCTGCCACTACACACTGCAGGAGGCGGGTGCCCATCACCGTCACTTTATTCTTTATTCTTTTAGTGACAGTTTGAATAAAAGAAGGCCCGGTCATACATTGTGACTATTGGAGTTCCCATTTGGTCTCTCTCTCACTTTCTTTCTCTTGCTCTCCTGCCATAGCTCTTCCAAGCAAGCTTCGATCCTTCTCACCTTTCATATGATGTGACGCGAGGCGACGGGGTCATGTTGTGATGCGACGGCATCAACTTGACATATCTTGTGAGTTGGCTTTTGCTGCATCCCCGTGAACCATGTTGCTTGTGCGGGTTTCTATGTGTGGACCCATAGGACCAGGAGAGCAGCATCACACTTGGTATCAGAGCTACCTCTCACCTAACGGCTGGGGCGGTCTACATGGGTAGAGGCAAGTTGGTTGAGTTTTCAAGAACTGAGTGTCTAGCAAGTTGAGATGTCATGTCGAGCTTGTTCAAGTGTATGTGTTAAAAAATGAGCTATCATGTAGAATGAAGTAGGGTCGGGGTTCTGTGTTACCACCCATAGCTTGTGTAGAAATGTGAAGAGATTGCTGTAGTAGCTGAATGTTTTGAACCTGAATCTATGCCTATCCACCACGGGTAGTGAAGTGGAATGCTCATATGTGCTAAAAATGGATCTCTTGGAGCTATGAGGGCCATGTTATGAGACCAAAAAGTGTTGGTGAAGGCAAAACGGGGTTGATAGGCTTGTGTGCATCAGAAAAATTTCTTTGCCCTCTCTACTTGTCTCAAGGGTGATCTGTTGACTCGAATCTGTGCGAGCTGAAGTTGGAACCTGCACGATTAGTGTCTCTTGAGAAGACTTGTGGGCCTAACACAAGTATAAAGAAGACAAGTCAGGAGGATTTGTAAAGATGAAATCTTTGAAGACTCCCAGACGACTTGGCGCAAGAGTATAAAGAACGTAGGCATGGTAGAGATCACAGGGTGAATCTGATAGAGTTGATGAGCACCTACGGGTGAATTTCTAGTCTATGAATGGAAACCCTTGTGTGTCAATACTGAAGACTCCTAGACCTAGCAGGAGGATAAAGAACACGGGCTAATGGTGAGACCACTTTGTGGGACGATGTGGAATGATCATCGTATATTGAGTTGAAGAATGATTCAAGAGGCAAAATGGAGCAATGGATGGAAGACCGTGGGTTGGATTAGATGGAGCTGAAGTGAAAAGGCTTGCCTGTTATGGGACTACTTAAGATTGTTTGAATGAGCCTGCAGTGATGAAGTCACACGAAGGGGAGCTGATGGGCTATGGTCTTACAACTCCTAACCCTGGGAGTGTAAAGGAATCGAGCATGTGTTGAAGAGATGTATTTGGGAAAGAAGGCCCATTGAGCTAGGGAGAAGAAGATGATGATGAAGTGGAGAAAGCAGAGGCGAGAAGGAGAGGAATGAGCATGGAATGATTGATGTGGGCTTTGGCCCCATAGTTCTTTCTAAGAAGATGATGATGAAGATGATGAAAGAGATGAGGGGGCAAGATGAGGTGAAGAAGACTCATGACACCGCGAGTATAAAGAATGGTGCGTAGACTCCTGGACCTGGGGGGAGTATAAACAAGCTAGGCTGGGTGAAGGCCATGCCAACTACAATGAAGCCGAGAGAGGGCAAGGGACCGGGCGGATGGTTTATAGACTCGTGGACCTAGGGCGAGTAAAAATAAGATGGGTTGGATGCCATGCCAACCACAGTGAAGCCAAGAGAGGACGAGGACCGGGTGGATGGCATGTGGACTCATAAACCTAGGGTGAGTATAAAGAAGCTATGTGCCTGCCATGCCGACCACGGTGCAGCCGAGAGAGGGTGAGGGATGGGGTGGATGGAGGCTAAAGACTCGTGGACCTGGGGCGAGGATAAAAAATCCAAGCAAATGGGGGAAAGAAGGGTGGACACTCCTAGAGCCGAGAGTATAAAGAAGGGCCGTGTATGGCGATAGGGAGAGGGGACCGGGACTCGTAGGCACCGACAAGTGTAAAAAAACTGGGAGCTTGTGAACCAGCGAGTGGGTTAAATAAGTGGAAAAGCCGAATGCTAGGGTCTGGTGAGATGGAGACACGTGGAAAAACTCCTGGAGCTGCG
The DNA here is from genome assembly GCF_053477565.2 of Lygodium microphyllum. Classification (NCBI taxonomy): domain Eukaryota; kingdom Viridiplantae; phylum Streptophyta; class Polypodiopsida; order Schizaeales; family Lygodiaceae; genus Lygodium; species Lygodium microphyllum. The sequence continues at coordinate 31,803,259 of NC_141162.1, read as the reverse complement.
AGGATAAACGAACAACCGGGGATGTGGAAAGAAGGGAAGAGAACTGGACCGATGAAGGCCTATGAGAAGGCCGAAAGAGTGTATGCTCGTGTACCTCAAGCAAGCCTAAAGAAATCGGGACCAGGACTCAGCCCGACTACGTGGAAACCAAGGTGTCTAGGACCCAAGGTGGAAACTAGGAGGGCGAACATGTACAAATCTAGACGCGACGCATTGGGGTATGGGACCCAATGTGAAGCATAAGGATCTATGGCATGCATGGGATGAGGATGGAATGTGTGAACGGTATATGGAAGCATGTTTCAGACTTGTCTCCTTACTCAAACAGGGGTGAAGACGCTTCTGCAAGAGAATTGGACCTCGTATGAGTGGATGCATTTCCTGTAGACAACAGCGGAGCCCTTCATGAGGGAAGGGCAGTTGATCTCGACCCCCGAGTACGAGCAGGGGACAAGAGGGTGATTGCGACAACCAACAAAGGCAAATTGTATTGTGCTAGGGAACATGTGCGGTATACTACGGGATGCCACTACAGGAGTTTTGCAACGGAGCCATCCATGAGGCGATAGCGTTGATCTCTTGTTCCCAGTGGAGCCTCTACAATGGGATGGCTAGTCTTGCCATGAGAGGCTTGGAGCCATCTGTGTGTCCAATGCATAGGTGGTTTGCCCTAGGTTGTTGGGGGAAAAGCAACCCTTCTTGGGTATTGCACAAGCCGTATGATGGGATGCAGCTTAGGCCCTAGTTGAAGCAACACCAAGTCTACTTGCCTAGAAAATGAAGGGGTGAGATAACTTCGATTCAAGTTCACAAAACAACTCAAGGATGCAAGTGGCAATTGTGTCTTTGATGTGGAAGCTGGAGCAAGTGTGGTAGCGCCTCAACTATCTAAATGAGGAGAGAAGCATATCAAGGCAAGTGACCCTTCTTTGGTCTTTGGATCAAGGTACCTATAGCCTGTGGGTTGAGTTCTAGCCAATCAAGGCGAGCTCTTTCCTGTGCAAGGTGGTTGGGGAATCTTGTGAAAGTACTAGAACGTATTACAAATGACTCGAAGAAACTGTTGCCTCGGCTCTAGAGCAATCTACGCCAAAGGCAACCGAATGGTTGATGAATCCTCATACTACTCCTCTTCTGGGTGATTAGGTATGAGGGAAGGGAGTGTGAGGCTTGGGCAACCCCATGTCTCCCCCCCCTCCTCCATGTAGGTCATGCCTCATGGAGCAACCATTTTTTGCCTCCCAATGTCCAGGGTTCTCATTTTGAGCGAGGCAGTCAGGCCCCCTGCTCCGAGTTCAAGTCCGAATGACTTTTTTTTAGGACAGCTGGGTTATAACCTATGTCGCCCCCAGTGTGACGTGGTCTAAGATGGTTGAATGTAGATCCTTGTGAGCCCAGAACTCTTTCGTGGCGGGATATGGCAACTCCAAGCACCAAGTTACCCTTGTGCGAGTTAACCAAACGTGTTACACATGATGTGAGTGAGCCGCGACGCAAGAGGATATCAAGGGCTTAACGGCCTATGTGACGCGACACGACGCGACGAGGTCATGCTGTGATATGACAACGTCGACTTGACATGTCTTGCGAGTTGACTTCTGCTACATGTTCAAGACACGACACATCGCTGCGTTCCTGCGAATCATACTGGCATGGATGAACTTGGAGAATGTGGAAGCACAAATGGGCAGGATTAGTTAGACAGGACATGCGCATGTCATGGTGAAACAAGCAAGCTTCAAGAGACTGATGTATACTCAGACTTGTTGTTGAAGCTAATGCTAGAGATCAAGCCCAAGAAAAGAATAAGAATAATGATAATTTTTAGGATGGTGTCGTGCCCAAGAGGTATACAACAGGAGAAAAAGCGCCTGCTGTAAACAAGGTGTTGGCTGTCCTGAAGCAGGCACCAACAGCAGGTGCCTTTTGGGCTGCTTATTTGCCTCAGTTGGGGGTGATATTGGGGCTGCTAGTGGTGCTGATATTTGAGCTGATGTAGATGGTATTTATGGGGCTAGTTTGGCTAGGAAAATATTGGGTTTCGCTGCCCCCAAACAGGAGGTATTGGTAGCCACAGACAGACAGGGTTGCTCTCAAATAGCCTGCTGTCCACTGCTATTGCCTTCTCCTGTGGCAATCTCTTGCTGAAATTTGAATGCTGAGAACAGCCTTGAACTGGTGCTGAATGTTGGGTAGACTTATGGGTTGATTGCTCAAACGATTAGATCGAGAAAAGGCTCAGAATTGTTTCCCACAGACAAGAGGTATTGTTGCCCACAAACAAGGCTGTCTGAGAAGAATTGTTTCCCACAGACAAGAGGTATTGTTGCCCACAAACAGGGCTGCTCTCAAACAGCCTGCTGTCCACTGCTTATGCCTTCTCCTGTGGCAATCTCTTGGTAAGGTCTAATGCTAAGAATAGCTCGGGGTCGATGCTGAATGTTATGGGCTGAATATCCAGGGATTTAGATGAAGAAAGGGCAGGTTGTTTGCTGCCTCAAAATAGGTCTGCTGCTGCTGTCCACAGGTAGGGGGCTGCTCCTGACAAGAAAGTAGGTGCCTTCTTCTTTGGAAAAACCTCTGTTGTAGGTGAAGCTCTCGTCTCTGATGCTTCTGCTAATATTTAGGCTGATTATGATTGAGCTTAGCCTTGTGATTTCTCAGGAGAAAGCTTGTGTTTGCTGCCCATAAGCAGGGTGCCTATTTATGGATAGACAGGGGACTACTCTTGATCAAGAGAGCAAGCACCTTCCAGAGATGCTATGCTATTCACCACTCCAGTGTTGTTCCTGCTTTGCTTAATACTGAATATGGGGCCAAGGAAGAGGGTAACTAGCAGATGAATCACAGGAGAGAGGATGAAGAAGGCAAAGCCCTTGTTGCCCTCTTAAAACAGGTTTGTGTCCTGCTGTCCAGGCCTAATCCTACCTTGTCTGCTGCCCACAATTTGACCTTTGCTTCGCTTGGAGGTGATGTAGATGATACTAATGACCTTTGCTTCGCTTGGAGGCGATGTAGATGATGCTAATGATAAGTATGCTGATGAGAGAGGTGTTGGGCAAGAGATCAAGCAGCAAAGATTGAAGAGAAGCTGTCCAGAACAGGTCGTCAGTAAGAGGCGCCTTCTGCACAGAAAATGACTGCTGTGGGTGTTGTGATTGCTGTTGATGATTGGACTGATGCTTGTGCTCATAGAGATGATGAAGTTGATGTAGATTATGTAGAAAGCAAGTCTCCCAATAGCATGTTTTACTGCGCAAAAGACCTGCAGATGGAGGACCTGATAAGGATAATCTTGTTCAAATTATGCCAAAAACATGAAAAGCAAAGGTTGCTATTCTTGCTTTTCCTAATTTCTTTTTCTATTTTTCAATTTTCATTTCCCTCTCATGTCCAGGTACCCTCATCAGAGGGTGGGTTCACACTTGCACAGTGGACAAAAGGGTGAAAAATCCCCTTTTCCACCCATCTACAAGGATTTCCCAAGAGTTGTCCACCATCTCATTCACATTAGTGGTGGACAAGGAAAGGAGCCAAAGAGAAGACATGGCATGAAGGAGAAGTATCCGTGCTAGGCAGGCCGGAAGAGAGGAGCAAAAACTTGGCCATGACGTGTCAAAAAAGGCCCCTAATTTTTTTGGCCTTCCACCACGTGTGTGAACATACAGTTTTCCATGCTGAAATTTGATTGGCCATTTGTATTTGGGATGCATGTTTGTCTGCCGGGTCTAAACCCACCCAGAGGCAAGCAACCCCTGTGCCAAGATCTCTCCATCTACCCAACCTGAGGTCTATGATGCTCTTCAAGCATATGCAATGTATCTCATTTTTTACTTAAATCTATAATTTTGTTACATGCGATGGCTTCAATCCCTCATGTCATGCTACATTCATGTCAAACGTGTCAAATCTCTAAAATTACAATATACCCAATAATTGTTTTTTTTCCAATGAAAAATCACTCAGTATTTGACCTCTAATGACTATGGATATGAACGTAATCATGTAAATATGATTTTCTCTATTTTTAAAGAAAAATAAAAATTTTGATATTACTACCACTATTCTTGTTTGCATTTCAAAGTTGATGAGGTGCACCCCTCCTATTCTGCCATGTGAAACATGTAAGCGGTCTTGTGCTCAATGTATCCTTGGTCCCAACAATGGAACCAAAATGTTATGCATCACACACTCAATGATGGGATGTTGGACATTCTCTTATCGATTCAAGAGGTTTGAACACGCAGCATGTTGACTAGCTCTCATCTAACCTCTTACACATTGCAAGAACATCAAAACCATTGTAGTGAGCTCCCTTGGCCCTCCTTTAAGAATGAAGGTAGCTCTTTAGAAACTCCATAACCCACATATGCATCCACTCTCCCTTCTCACCCTCTACAACCTTCACACGTAAGGTAGGAGTATGCGAATAGGTATGAGAGAGCACTCAGGAGAAGAGGTGGAGGCTTCACCCTTGGTCCCTCACACACACACTCACACTCTCTCTCTCTCTATAACAGAATGGAAAGCAAAAAAATGAGAACAAAAAATTAGCCTACACAAGAATAGCCCTTTCTATTCTCTTTCAACCTTTTTCTATATCTTTTTAGGGTTACAATTTCCCCATCCCCCTTGGGCATCCAACCCACTTTTTGGGCCAAAGACCAATCTTTCCTCTATGCATACACTCAATGCCATGTTCCTATGCTAAGTGTTGTTAAAATTAACTACAATTTGCACAGGAGGGACCGGCCCTCATTTACAACAATTTATTTATTTTTCTACAGCCTAAATTTTTCAAAAAACTTTTGTGGCTTTCATGTTCTTCTTTCTCTTCATGTCTTTGTTTCTTCAAATGATTAACAAAGAGTTTCTTGCAACACCATGCCCTATTTTAAGAAACCTTCTTTTCAATGCCCCCCCCCCGCCAATAGGGGTCTAGGGGAACCACCCTTGGCCCGATGGTAAAGGGAATATTCCTTATCCAACTATGAAATGTTCATAATATGAGCGAACAAGCTGACTAGACTACCTTCTCGCATTATAAAAAGGAGACCCCTCCAAAGCCATCATCAATCTGTCTTCACCTAGTCATAGTTCTTCCAGCTACCCTTAAGCTCTTCACTTATCATCTATCTAGATCACCATCTAAGCTACACAATGGAAGCACATGGGTGGATAGAGCCATCTTTGTATCAGCTCGTTTGAGATTAAAGTAGTTTCTATTCTTCTCATATATGTTGTGCATTCTCTACTCCTTACTTAGATTCTATCCATTGCACTATGTAATTTCTACATATCATTCCATTTTTCTCGATCTTACTTGGAAAAAAATACCTCTTTTTAGATTTGTGATTTAATTTTGTAAGAAATAAATTGTAAATGCCATAGTAAAGAAGATCAAAGATACTCGCTTTTGTTGGCACTCTATTGACCCTCGTACCCTAGCAAGCTTTGTTTTAGTAGTAGGAGTGTTTTTGTTGGTTGTGGCCCATTATGGGCTAGAGAGAAGTCAAGCATGTTGAATTTGAAATTGGCTCAAATTTAAACTTGGTTGTTTTTTCTTTCACAAAAAACTCCCTCAAAACAAGGCATGACACCATGCCCTAATTTGAGAAACTTTTCTTTTTAGCAACATGAGTGGAGGTAAGAGATGGAGACTACACTAGTGTGGAGTCTAACTTTGGGTGTCCCTATCACCGATGGTGAGTATGCTAGTGGCTTTAGGAATAGTGTGGATAGAAGTAGGGATGGCAATGGCCATAACATGGACAATGACCTTCCTAGGATGAGTAGCCCATTATAAGGTAGTGAGTAAGGTCCTGGGCCGATCATCTTGCATGTGATTGGTGGGCACTTACATTTGGTGACCACCCTCCCGTGCATAAGGCCTTCTATGAGATGTCCAAGAAGGACTGGCCAATAATGTTCATATTCCTGTATCGCATTGCCCCAATGCTAGTGATGTTGATGGTGGGGCTGCAGCCACAAGGTTTTGCACCTCTTAGACGAGCCCTTCTCACACTATCCTGACCTAAAGTTCTGTGATCACCTCCTCTATGGCAACCACACCTCCATCATGGCTGAGGGAACAATGCCACTTGGTAGGTGGCCTCTATGTCACCCATCTCATGTCTACAAGGATGTTGGTGTGACAACAAGATGGTCACCATGATCCGCTTTGTGTTGTCTAGCTAACACAAGTAGGCCTTTGTAGGCGTGCCCATTCAGGAGATTATCTTCGACTATACCCCAAACGTCCTCATGCAACTCCTCTTCATCAGTGAGCATGATGAGGGCCACCTTATGGACCTCTCTACCATTGTGATCAAGACATTGGGCCCCTTCACCCAACCAATCGTGGGAGTCTCCATTTTATAGTTTGCATCGTTGTGTTGGAAAATCTTATTGGATCGCATTGGTGTGATTTGGACCAAAATTTATGGACATCAGTTTTTATGGTGTTAATAGGATGGATGGTGTGAATCGTAGCAACAACAACATAAGATGAATCCCCATCTTATTGTCTTCAACAAAAGCATTGGTCGTTGAGAATATAGAGAGACTAGAGAGGCACTGATACATAAAAGAGTACTAACATGTCTCTTAGACCTAACACCATTTCCATGTGATAGAATACCAAAAAGACATATACAAAGTAAAGGTAGAAAATGCATCATGAAAGAATAGATTAAATGAAGAAAGGAGGCAACATAAGCACATGCATAGCTTATAAGAGTCAAGACTTGAGACCAACCTTAGGGTCAAGCTTATCACAAAAAGAGAGCATGTTATCAACGAGATCACCAATGCACTCATTGATGGAGGAGCAAACTTTAATATTTTGACCTATGACACATGGACTGATATTGGACAACTAGATCTTGTGATAGTGAATGCAACATTCAATCCTTCTAGAGGATCTCCATATTTCCTTGTAAGTAAGTGCAAGATTCTCATGACTATAAAATCTGAAAGCTTATCAAGCATGTTCTATGTGCTTCCCAATTTACAAGACATCGAAAAAAAATTCATATGTGGAAGATCCTTTAAATATGCAACTAAAGGCAATTTTGATTATAAAGCACAACGGATACACTTGAACTTACCAAGCATTGAGATAAACAGAACTTTCAGTACAAGCAATCTTGCTGACTTATAAGGGTAAGAGACTAGCCTCCAAATCATAACTAAAACCTAGGAGAGCATGAGAGTGCTTAAAATCATGCTTAAAGTGCAAAATGAAGAGTGAAAGCCACTCAATGCAACTCCTTCTAAAATACAAACAACCTTGCTAAGAACACTGAGGTAGGCCCTAAGGTTGGCAAAACTAGACATCAAATGGCTCCATCAATAAGGAAGAGGAGATAGAGGACTTAAAATTATAAGTGTCGATGGGTAGTTAGCACAAAGTGGCAATGGGTTGCGAAGGCCCTCGTACTTGCTCTAGGGTAGTACACTAGAAACTAATGGATATGGTTGCCTAAATTACATGCATAACCATCTTTGTAATTACCAACATAGCTACATCCACTGAGTTTGTAGCCACTACTTTCAAATCCAAAGTGAAACCCAAATCATCACAGCCTCTATCTACAAACAAAATGGTCAAGTCAACCAAGGAACAAGTCCCAATTGCTTCAACCAAAAGGGATACAACTTTGAAACAACGAGCACAACCAATTCAACAACTCACAAGACATGCTCTTCTTGACCAAAACCTCCATCAAATTTAAAGTGTAAGCTGATCAAGAGATCATGGATATGACAAAAGAAAAGGTGCAAGGGAGGTGCAAAAAGAATGTCAATTGGTAGTTGAGTACACAAGGAACTTGAGAATAGAATGATATTGCTTGTTTATGTGGTTGTTTATGAGAGCCTTAGATGATTGGCTATAAATATGAGAAGTTTCTAAAATGTTTGTTGACATGAAAAGATTTGAAACACATTTATGAGTGTTACCTAGATATGATTGATGTACTCACATAGCATATGTCCAAAGTTGAACGTAAAGCACTTTTCTTGATTCCCTATTCCCACATTGATCATTGCAAGAAAAGCATAAAGGAAGTACAAGCATAGGAACTAAAAGTAGATGGCCGAAGCAAGTTCAACAAGAAATGGTACAACATGTAAGCTTCAACCACAACACTTGGGGATTAAATAATCACTATCATTAAGCAAAGATGAGCTATATGGAATTCCAAATATGATTCAATATATGTAGCTCCCAAATCTTTATGGGTGCTTGTTGTGACTATATAAAATATTGAGCTACCTACACTCTAATACAATCCCAACTTTTATAAATGGTTCATTCCTAGGCCAAGTGACATTGTACTATAGTCAATCCACTTATATATAAATATACAATTCATTGCATTTATCTTGTATAAATAACTACCTAAGTAGGAAATTAAAAACCCATCCACATGGCATGAATCCACCTAACAAAAATTGTCACTGTCTAGCATCTTAAATTGTTTGAAAAACCTCTTTCATCCTATGCCTCAATGAATTTCCCCTAAAAATGCTTTATTCTAGGAAGTTTTTAAAATGAGATAAAACATTTTAAAAATAAAAAATCTAATTTTTACAATGATAGTAGCTCTCTCTATATTATTTGAGAGACTTTCTCTCTCTAAAACTAAATCACCCAAATGCAAGTCCAAATTTCCCCTTATGATCGAGAAGGGAGAAGAAGAGAGAGAGAGAGAGAGAGAGAGAGAGAGAGAGAGAGAGAGAGAGAGAGAGAGAGAGAGAGAGAGAGAGAGAGAGAGAGAGAGAGAGAGAGAGAGAGAGAGAGAGAGAGAGAGAGAGAGAGAGAGAGAGTACATTGATATAGAAGGGAAAAAGAGTATGCTACACTCAGGTGTAGTGTACATAACATAGGCTAGGTACACAATTAGCATATGCTTAGCCTCCACATGGCATACCCATAGCCAATGTTTGATGTGTGCTAGACTAAAGGGACATTAGGTATAGATCATGTGTACACCAGGCTAGTGCTTAGCCTATGGCTAGCATACCCTTAACATAGTTGGCACTTGGCATAGGCCAAGCCATAGGCTAAGTATACCCTTAGCATTGTGTACACTTAGCCTAGACCTACCATATACTTAGCCTCATGTTAAAATACCTTTAGTCTATAAGTCTATACCTAGTGTACATAGATTGTATGCCTTGCATAGACTTACCATAAACCATTTTAATATTTGGATTAAGATATTTATGAAGTTACATGTAACCTATTTAATGTCTTCCATGTGGAGATGCAAACCCAACTCCTAACATATAGCATCATTGGAGAGATCCTCCTCTATGGCGAGGAATATCATGTCTTATTAATCCATTTTTGCAAGGAAAGATGGAGATTGGCCCTAACTTGGAGGGGACAGCTCTCTCACTCCATATACTATGTGTACATCTTAACAAGGAAATCCTAAGGAATGTCAATGTTCTATTCTAGGAGAGTGAGCCATGTGTGTGCCTCCAAGGTGCACACAACATTGATCATTTATAATGTCATACATAAAATATATCTTACGTATAATTTTTACTCTTCCAAGAGACCAAGCACCACATGTGTCTCTAAGGCACACACAACATTGACAATTTGCAAAGTAATATGTAAAATACATCTTCCATGTACCTTTTAGAGGTAAAGAATTTGGACAATGGAATTTTAATTTTCTTATGTTGTATATTTATCATTGTCTCACATTATATTTCTTAGATGAATAAAGCATGTTTGTTAGGTTTTAAACTTTTCAATCAAGTAATCCATGTCATAGGGAAGCAAACATAGACAATAGGGATCTCACCCCACAAGGAGACAAATCCTTGCTCCTACTCCCATTGATATATGTGTCAGTATGATTCTCTACACATGCTAGAATATTCATTAGCATGCTTGTCAATATTTAGTTATATCTATTCTAATGTGTATTCTATAGGTTTTTTGACACATATTAATCACACACAAAGATTGTTGCTAATACCAATGCTCAACCTGGGCTAAGGCTTGTCATTTCAAAAAAAATTGTGTTTTTTCTTTTCTTATATTTTGTTAGTACGCTATTCATATATTGTCATGATTGCAAAATGGAAAAAACATTGTATTGTTTTTAAATTGCATCAAAAAAATTATGAAATTTGCAACAAAAAAAAAGTATTGGATTTTTTGAATTGCTTCAAAAAATTTATGAGGTTTTCTTTGAGTTATGTCAATCTAAGCTTACTCTTATTATACCAATGCACATTTCGACATGTATACTGATGGTGCACAAATTTTTCACAATGTGTTGAAAGAATGTGTTAGTATAACCTTCATTCCTTATAGTGATACTTATCCCCAATAAAATATCATGCCTCAAATATTTACATCAAACCTCAAACCACATTACAACCTACTTTAGATCTATTGGGGTACCCTATGAAACCCCACTAGTTGACAGGAAAAATGCTATCCTAGAAAATTGAAAACTCCTAGCTCTTAAGCCCTTTCCAAATCTAACCCATGCTCCTAGCATGAGGCTTGTTCACTCCTTCATTTTTATGGCTAATTATTGTGTGATTGTCTCATGCTTAGATCCATTATCGATCCTAAAAAGAAGCTTCATAACATCTAGTAACTACTTGACCTCTCGCACTCTCTATAAACATAAGCAAGCCTACCTTAGAACATATCATGGCTGTATGGATGGACCGAGTCCTCAACCATTATTTATATTGGTTTGGTATAATATGGGGTGCATGGATGGTCAAAGTCCTCAGCCACTATTTATATTGGTTTGGTATAATATGGTGTTTTATTTTGTCATATCCTCTCTCCTTTACTTGTGTTCATTGTTATCTCTTGTTGTTCTACGTTTATGTTGATGGTATCAAAGCGTCAAGTGCTCAAAATAATAGCTTCAATAGAATCTTAATAAACTTTTGTATTTGAAATACTGGGAGTGACATCGACAAGACAATATTAGCTAAGGAAGCATCAATATAGATATGACAACATAAGCCTTGTGATTTCATCCACATACATTTCTAGAAGAAAAATTTTGATGGAATTGACTATACCTTCTAAGATTGATGCTATCCAACTAGAGTCCTATGAGCTCCTACATATTATTATAAGATGAGTGAGTTCCAACATCAAATCAAAGAAAGTATAGGAACCAAATCCAATCTAATCCGTCTCAACTTTTTGCTTGGGTTATTACCAATGTATTTATTATTTATTCACTCTAATTCAATATACAATCAAAGCTAGCCAAGCTTGGGATACAATGAGAAGTCAATATGAGATAGAAAACCATACTAGATTCAACACATGGGGAATCACTTTGTAGAAAAATCTTCCTAAAGAAGAAGTATGTGAGACCTTTATGACATGGATCAAGAATCTACATGATCAAATGGTAGCATGGCAAGGATAGAAAAGATTTGTGGAAAGTTTGTTAGGAGGTCCATCTGAGTTTTGTCATGTGGCATGGACAAAACATCAAATTCTTTTCTAACCAAGTTTGAGGAGCTCAATGCCATGTTACTAATCAACGAGATTTAGCTAGAGAGTTGTGATGCAAGTAATAGTGTGGGTTGCATTCATGACCACTACTAGAAACTAATAGCCTTATTGACATACTAGTTGGAGGGACTCTATATTTTATGTCACATGCAATGAGGAACAACATTGCTTTAATTATAAAAAAAATTGAATAAACATCAACCAAAAATTTGTTCATCTATATGAAGAGCTTGAGCAATAAATAAGAAACACTTTTTCCATGTTTCTTTACTTGCCATTTAAGCAATGTTTATTTGGGATGCCTTTCAAGGCACTAGCACTCTAAAACTCATTACTTAAAAGATGTCCATGTCCTATGCATTGCTCATTCTAAGACTCTTATGAGCTTCACATTTTTCAATCTTCCTTCTTTATTGCACATCATTCACTCTCATTGAGCTTTCGCCCCACCTTTTTGCTCTCTTTAGCCTTGGCCTCTCTCTATATCTACCCTCTTTATATAGTATCATTGATGTAAGATTCTCTCTCTCTCTCTCTCTCTCTCTCTCTCTCTCTCTCTCTCTCTCTCTCTCTCTCTCTCTCTCTCTCTCTCTCTCTCTCTCTCTCTCTCTCTCTCTCTCTCTCTCTCTCTCTCTCTCTCTCTCTCTCTCTCTCTAAACCTTCATGCAAAAAGTAAAGTTTTCAAGTATTAATCATCAACCATAGTGCAAAGTTGTGTGCTTTTAGAAACTAACATTGTTTTCATTTTTCAAAATCAAATGAGGGCTACAAGGCCATGACCCAAGAGAACAATTTGTTGAAGCACACCAAAATTATTAATTGTAAAGTGTCAAAGCAAGGTGATGGCCATAACTACATGTTGAAATTTTGTTATGATTCTAAACTGCTCCAAGATCATCTATTGAGGCTACAAAAGGCAATATAGGTTTTTTTTACAATTTACCTAGCATAAGTGTTCAATACTCGATAGTATTTCCTATGATTTTATGCAAGGTGATCACTTGGTAAACTACATAGATGATGACCTTTTGATGTTCAAAGTTGAGATTACGAAGAACCTCATCAATTACATGTGTCACATAGAAATAGCCCAATACAATCTGCTTATGTGCATCCTTTGCCACGTCCACCGCCTAGATATGGTAGAAGGCTTGGGCCTGCATTCACACCGTCTAGTCCAAATATTATAGATTTAGATGGTGTGGAGCTCCTACATAGGATGTAGAGAGTTCTAATGTGTAGAGAGGATGCAAAGAATGTAGACAGGCTCAACTACGTGCATGTTAGCCAAAATGTTGTACTCAAGTCACGAATTTCCTCCTTACGTAGAAAACACAACTTTGTAATCAAAATGTAATCATCTTTCTAATCATATTATAATCATTTTTTTGTTGCTTTTTTGTTGTGTTTACAACTAGTACATTTGTACCATTGATATAGAAGCTAAGTTTCATGTTGTTGTAATTTATTTCACATATATTATGGTAGGAGAAAAACTTGTTTTACATCTCTACATGGAATATTTCTCTTTTCTTTCAAGCACCTGAGCATCCTCGCCATCAACAATTGCATCTTACTTGATCTAACATAGTTTCGAATTATGTACGTTCCTTGCCTTGCAACCATTGCACTTAAACAATTCCTCCTCATTTGCTAGGTGCATTGAAGCCTTTGTGAAAATCTATATAGCCAATGGCGCAAGATCATGTGAATATACTACTCTCTTTTTTGGAGCATCCCTTATACTAAGCATCATTAAGAGCTCATCCTCCAACCAAACCTCTAACATCATCGCAAGATTATCAATTACATCCTCTAGTCTTGATCAATCATCGAGATCTATCCATTGACATAATGCCATCTCAGGTAATAGAAAGTCAAAATAAAATTTGGTGATACAATCATATATTTACACACAATAGAATTCTATTATCTCTTGGATGTAATCCCATGCACTTCTTTTGTATACTAGCTTTGCCCTAGGAAGTCTATGCATTCCTCTGATTTACATATAAACATCAATTATGTTTTGTAAACTTCCTCGCCACTAAAAAAGTCTAAAAAGACACATATTGGCATCAAGATTGTGATCTTCACCTGACAGCTTGCTACATTATGTTAGAGACATCTTTGACATCGGTACAAATCTTTAATCTAAAATATTCACATGTTTAGTGCTAGGATTGGCCAGTCTGCACTATCTGGAGCCACAACTAAAAGAGGCTTAAGAGATCCATATCCTATTATTATTGATGATACATTGTAATTTTTTTCATAAAAGAAAACATCGTACTTAGCCATCTATTTGATTTAGCTTTACACAACTACTCGCCACCAATAGAACCATGATATGCTAAGTCTTGAATCTCCATTAGCCAATGGGACATATCCATGTCATCTTACATAAAGTAGAGTTGCACATTTGTGCTACATTACTAACCCTTGCATTCTCCATAAAAACTCATTACAACTTGGGGAAGCAACCTTTTTGGCCCTCCTTACCCTATATTGAAGGTCGATCATCACTCACTTTGTAAATATATGGCATCCTGAAGGCAGTTGGTGTGGCTAAGTGTGAATGAGCCTTAAGGTCTGAAAGTAGGATTTGTGGGGCCCAAAATTCTACAAAGAGTTTTTTTTTTTTGTAATGCAATGTTCACTCTTTGTAGAGGTAAAAATAGTCGCATTATTTCTAGAGTGTTCATTTTTATGCTAAATTTATTTAGTAGGTTAGAAGCATGAGTGAAAGGAGTGTTAGGCTCCATTTTTTGTGGGCGTGAAATAACCTAAAATTATATATCCTCTAATTTCACTAATTGGTTCCAAATTGCAACTAATTTGTGAGCTCCATGTGTGTGTGTGTGTGTGTGTGTGTGTGTGTGTGTGTGTGTGTGTGTGTGAATCAATAAAGTAACAATGTCCCATTTAGTAAGATCTTTTGAAAAGTATGATCATATATATATATATATATATATATATATATATATATAGAGAGAGAGAGAGAGACTTATGAGTTGATGTTCATATTTGACAATTTACTTATTCAACATCCTTTGTTTTCTCGACAAAAAGGTATGGCTAATTACATTACTCAAAAGAAATTTACAAAGAAGTACAAGTGCTCACTAATATAGTGTATATGTATATATATATATATATATATATGTATGTATGTATGTATGTATGTATAGAGAGAGAGAGAGAGAGACTTATGAGTTGATGTTCATATTTGACAATTTACTTATTCAACATCCTTTGTTTTCTCGACAAAAAGGTATGGCTAATTACATTACTCAAAAGAAATTTACAAAGAAGTACAAGTGCTCACTAATATAGTGTATATGTATATATATATATATGTATGTATGTATGTATGTATGTATGTATAGAGAGAGAGAGAGAGACTTATGAGTTGATGTTCATATTTGACAATTTACTTATTCAACATCCTTTGTTTTCTCGACAAAAAGGTATGGCTAATTACATTACTCAAAAGAAATTTACAAAGAAGTACAAGTGCTCACTAATATAGTTGTAAATTAAGAATCACTCATATGTACAAGCCTCTCAAGGTAGTCTAGGGGGATGGTGTATAGGAGTGATGAAGGGGATGCAATACCACTAAGGGAAGCTTGTTTGTAACATGAAAAACAAGCCATGGCCACCACGTGTGAAAAATCCACTACCAAAGCTCTTGTCAATACCAAGAGACACCTTGTAGCTACTCAACAACCACCATAGAGTTGGTGGATAATGGACGATTAGAGCTCTGACAAAGTACTATATATTTAAAGGCTCTCACCATTGAAAATCTCTAGGAGTGTACCTTATATGCCACATGTGAGGCTCCCTATGATCTTCCAAATCTCTAATAGTCATGTCATGGGCTCCAATACCTGGCAATTGGGCAAAGTCTCCAAACCTACCATGGCATGAGCCCATCTCAATTATGAGAATCATATCATGCATCTATCTCAAAAAATAAGTTGCAACCTTAGTTAACTGACTTTCAACCAAAGGCTTCCCATGAAATGCACCTAAGCTAGGCACAATTCAAGGTAGTGCAAACTCCTCTTCACACATGCTATGCTACCCTACATGACCATAGGCAATGCTTTGGAGATTCAACACCTATAAAACATGTTGTTTGTCACTCAATTGCTTCCAAGTTGCAATCAATTTCTAGGCTTTGTGTTGAACTATATGCACTTCATAATTAGGTGAACTATATGCTATAAACTATAACATGCCCTTTTTTTTCCATAGCAACATGGGGTTAATACATACAAGGGAGAAAAGCAAGTAAAACGAAAGATATTTTGCTCTCAAAAAAATATAGAATGGGCTTCCTTAGATGTTAGTAAATTGGCCATTATATTGTGTAGTTGAATAGAATGGGCATCCTTAGATACTCATAACGTTATAGGTTTCAATACCCAATGGTTGAAACCTACAATGGCACAAGCCCACCTCAATATGATGAGAATCATATCATGTATCTCTAGCTCGTATAGTAAGTGAAAGCCCTAGCTAATCGACCACCAATATAAGGCCCCCCATGAAATGCACCCCAAGATAGGCACAACTGAAGGGAGTAGTCAGCAAACTCCCCTTCACACCAACTATGCTACCTTGCATGACCATAAGTAATGCTTTGGAGATTCAATATCCATAATACATATGTTTTGATGTCATTTAATTGTTTCCAAGTTGCAATCAATCTGTGAGCTCTATGTTGAACAATATCCACTGAGCTCTATGCTATGAACTATAACATGCCCTTCTTTTCCCATTACAGCATGTCATTGATGCATGCATTGCAAAAAAGTAAGCAAAAAGAAGGGAAATTTGCTGTTGAAAAAAAATAGAATGGGCTTCCTTAGATGCTAGTAAATTGGCTGCTATATTGTACAGTTAAGAAAGCTTTACACTCTAGTGCTAGACTCCATACAAAAACACATGACAATCTATTTAAGCATGTGAGGTTCCAACTGCTAGTATTGCTTAGCAGGACATGTTACTACTAGGGCTATGGATAATCAACCACATGGCTCATACTTTACCCATTCCTTGGAATTTGCAAGTCCAAAAGAAAGCTATTAAGGGATCCCCGTTCAGTTACTAGACATAGATTTAAAAATTGGCTAAATTGGTAGCTTAAAGTGATGAAGTCTCTTGTAAAAGGGGGAGCCAGTACCCTCATCATTTTGATCACACTTAAGGGTGAAGAAACAAACTGCAAAAGCAGATCCCAGCATGTTACTGTCACACAAGATTCAGTCCTCACACAGAACAGAACAGAATAAAACAAACCAAAAGCTGATCATCTTTAAAAGCTCTTGCTAATGTGTTCAGCTGCATCTCATTTTGAATGCATCTCCCATTTCTAATTCAAAGAATGTTTGAATAAAAACAATTGTTGTTTGTTTACTTGATATCAAGCAACTCTGGGCAGTTTACGAAATCCTGAAAGGCTGCTAATTCACAGCCAAATTGATACACTAGAGAAGGCATTGCCTTCCGTTTTTCACTTACAATCCTTGAAAGAATCTTGATAGCAAACAGATTTGTGAAAAAGCCGATTCCACACATAAAAAATGTTAGTTAAGGATCAACGGTCTACAGATGTACCACCATGATCTCTTTCAACATGGTTCACCAAGGAGATTGGATCTTCAAACCCTCTACCACACTTTGGGCACAAATCAACCATCACTTGATTGGAGCCTGGCTTTCTTGTGCCGTGAACTTTTTCCACATGTTGTATTAAGAGAGCAACTGTAGAAAACTTTGCCCCACACTGAGGGCATAACTCTTTTGATTCCACCACATGTGGTTTACTTCTATTGGACACATAATTGGGCTGTGTTTGTTGATCTGATGCCCCTCCAACGGCATTCAGCATGCTTGTTGCAAAATTATTGAACTTCGACATGCCAGCTTCTGCAGACGCTCGGAGAACTGTTGTTGCTGAGTTCCAACCTGTTCTGACTGCTTCTGCAGTTGTATTTGAGCTTTGTCCAGTTCTAGCAGGCGACTTTGCTTTGTAAGACTGCACAAATGGACCTCCAAACCATGTGCTTCTATTAGCCACTTTGGCTGGACCCTTGCAATCGTGATCTGGACCAAAACGGTGCTTTAAACAAACCTCCTGTTTACAGTCCTTGCACACAAATTTGTTGGAATATGTAAGATTTTCCCGGCAGCCAGGTACAGGACATCGAGGCTTGTTGTGAACTTTGGCATAGTTGCTAGGATCACAGTCAGTCCTCACATGACGATCCCAAGTGGCATTAGGATCTTCATTACCAACCAGTCGGACTGCCTTTGCACAAAGTGGGCACACCAATACAGTAACATCCTTGTCTGCTGCATTAGGACAATTGTGTTTGCTGTATGACCGATGTTCCAGGCAGAACGTCTGTGAACAAAACCCTTATTAGCTCACAAAAACTGCATTAAGTCTAACCAAAACAAAATTATTGACTAGTTTAAAGAGATGTACAAATGACCATCTGACCTACTTGAAGGCACATAAAAAGCCTAAACTAGTTGAAAAAGTCACCCATCTGCTTAAGATGAGAAATAATGCAACTGTGAAAAACAATAAATATCGTGCAGGTAATTGGAGTCGAACAGAAAATTTCCTTACATGGGTAGCCAGCTCTTGAGGGACAACCCCAAACCTAACCAATATGACCATGAATGCCCAAAGCTTAAAAAGTCGGCTGCATTGCTAAGAATAAACAAATAGGAATGCTGCAGCAGCAAGTTGGTGGAATACATTTTTCCCAAAAGCCTCATACTGGTGCTATACTGAATGTGTCACTGTCGTCCACACTTCTGAAACAATTTCTCACACCTATCTAGTAACTGCATAAGCATGAAGTCTCATAATACATGGTACAGGAAAAAATAGCCATGGCTAATATTACTATGACATAAAATATCACCCATACATAGAGAGACCATCTATAAGAACCCTCCAAATAAATACTTCAACCTGATAAGGAAATTTTACTCTCCAGGCTTGAAGCAATTTGTCCCACCATTTAACAAGAGCATCCTCGCCTGTCTACGATTTGCTAGCTTTCCTTGTAACCCATCTCTTATTTTCCATCATCTTTTACTAAACTTCATTCGCAGCAGTACACTTGTTCAAAAATCCCTACAATTAACAAAGCTGGAGTATGTTGCCATATTTTGTCCTCCGACCTTGTCCAAATCAATTTGTAACTCCTAGGTATCCAGAAAGGGCTGGCAGCTATGGTGGAAGGGAAAAAGCTCTTGACCCCCTAGGAATCACTACAACTTGAAAGTGTCAAAGTGAAGCAATGAGGAAGCAAATGACCGTGACAAAGAGTGAATGGAGAGAGGAGAGAGAGAGAGAGAGAAAGAGGCAGTGAAACACAGAAATCTGTAGTGAAGAATACTGTATAAGGGATGCAGAATTATACACGGATTCAGAGAGACTATCTGCGTATGACTCCACCTTGAGGACCTCGATCTCCATCAGCCCCGAGTGCTGTCTCCGTCACCAGCAAGCTGAAATCTGTCAGATACAAGTGTGTAAGTCTATTGGAAACTCAGCCTTAAAAGGCTGAAAAGAATGCCGGATAAAATGCCAAAAATAGGCAGGTCGGCTGAAAAGAATGCCGGAGAAAATGCCAAAAATAGGCAGGTCGGCTGCATTAATGCAGCCAACTGACTGTCCAACTGCAGCCACGTGGCAGTGCTGACATGGCAGGAGATGACTCTTAATACCCCCTCTCACATCCTGGACAAGGCAACAGATGTAGGGATCTAGAATGTCGATGAAGGAAAGCCTAGGGAAGTGCCTTCGTAAACAAATCTACAAGACTGTCTTCAATCTTACAATACTCCACATCAATAGTTGCATCCAGAAGCTTCTCCCTGATAAAGTGATATTGGATCTCTATGTGCTTCGTCCGGGCATGCAATACGGAATTCCATGCCAAGGCAATGCAACTCTCATTGTCGCACAGCAAGATAGTAGGACGAGTTTGGGAATAGCCAAGCTTCTCCAACAACTGCCGAAGCCACACAGCCTCACGTGGTAGAAGACGCAGCCCGATACTCTACCTTAGTCGAAGACAAGGCTATCGTGGGCTGCTTCTTGCTACTCCAAGAGATAGCACCAAAACCCAAGGTAAAATAATAACCTGTAGTAGACCGCCTTTGATCCACATCACCAGCCCAATCTGAATCACTCCAACCTGCAAGAACAAGATCAAAAGCACCTGTACTTGCTGGATAATGAATCCCTAAGTCACCGGTCCCCCTCGGATACCGTAGTATCCTCTGAGCAACCTGCCAATGCACCTACTAAGGCACACTCATGAACCCAGCCAAGAGACCTACAACAAAAATAGATCAGCCCGCGTGTTGAGAAGCCAAATCAATGAGCCAATCAGCTAAGGTAGCAAGTAGCATCTGCCAAAGGAGAATCTGTGTGTGAAGTGGCCTTCCAGTTCGGATCCATAGGAGTAGAAATAAACTGACTATCCTCCATCTCAAAAGTCACCAAGAGCTCCTGTACATATCTCTACTGAGAGATGAAAATCCCCCTCTGAGACTCATAAATCTCATGGCCCAAAAAGAAACGTAGAAATTCTAAATCCGTCATCTCGAACTACTAGTGTAGGGCTGCCTTCGTCTCTTCGACCTTCTGGGTATGAGCACCTGCGATAATCAAGTCATCAACATACAAAACAAATAACACACAACCTCCCTCAGAAGTGTGCACATAAAGCTGCAAATCGGCCCTAGAAATCCGATATCCCAACTTAGCTTGGAGAAACAAATCAATCTTCTCATTCCAAGCACGCGGAGCCTACTTCAGGCCATACAAGGCCTTCTTTAACTTGTAAACCTCCCCATCTGAAAAACCAAAACCATGAGGCTGCTCTACATAGATCTCCTCCTTCAAATCACCATTCAAGAAGGCCAACTTCACATCCAGCTGAAAAACAGGCCATCTCCTATGACCAGCCAAGGCAAGAACAATACAAATAGTTGCCATGCGACCTGTAGGGGCAAAAGTATCATGGAAGTCGACACCTGGGCACTATGCAAAACCTTTAGCAACAAGGCAAGCCTTGTGCTTGTCCAAAGAGCCATCACTATGGTACTTGGTCTTGAAGATCCATTTGACACCAATCACCTTCTTAAGAGAGGGACGAGGCACAAGGAACCAAGTGCCATTCCGCTCAATAGCCTCCAACTTGTCTTCCATTGCCTTCCACCAATGATCAGACTGTAAAGCCTCTTTCACTCATGTAGGCTCTCTATCCTGCATAACACGGGACATCAAATAATAGTTAGAGCAAACAAGCTCTGTAGTATGTGCCTAGTGGCATCGTGACCTCCGTGGTCCATCCTGCAGTTCCCACTTCTCAAGGACCCCCTTGATCCTTGAATCTCGGAGGGTGTCACGGGCCCAAGGAGGAGGTTGGATCTCTCCTCGGCACTCTCCATCTACTGAAGACTCAAGTACATCTACCGGTAAGATCTCCACGAGGGTGGGCGATGGAAGAGAATCTCCATCAAGAGGCTCTGGCTCCAAAAGAACTGTCTCAGGAGCCCAACTTTCCCCTGGATCTCCAAGTACAGGGTGCTCCTCACCCCCCTTTGTGGCCGAAACTTCCACGAACTGCACATCTCAGCTTGTGTAGACATCCCACTTAACAGGATCATACAAGCGATAGCCTTGGGACTAGGAGCTGTAGCCAACAAAGACCTGTCGTCAAGAAGCCGCCTCAAATTTGTCACGCTGCGTCTTCGAGATGTGCACATAGGCATCACACCCAAAGATCCTAAAATAAGAGACATCAAGCTTAGTCCCAAAGTAAGCCTCAAAATGTGGCATCCTATCAACGGCCGAAGTGGTGGATCGATTTAGGATGTGGAATACTGTAGCCATTGCCTCGGCCCACAGAAACTAAGGTGTCAGTCGATACTCCATCATGGTGCGTGCCATCTCGATCACACTTCGGTTCTTCCACTCCAAAATGCCATTCTCTTGAGGAGTGTTGGTATTAGCAAACTCCTAGTGAATGCCTTTATCTGCACAAAAACGAGCAAACTCATTAGAAACAAATTCACCACCCTTGTCTGATCACAAGGTCTTCAATCTCCGGCCAGTCCGAAGAGAAGCCAATCCTTGAAGTGGGAGAAAGCCTCCGACTTCTATGTCAAGAAGTAGGCCCATGTCATCCTACTCTAGTCATCTACAATCAATATGAAGTACAAGCTCCCCTTTTAAGGACTCATTCCTCATCGAGCCATAAAGATTCGTAGATACAAGCTCCATAGGTGAAGTAGACCGCCTCGAAGCTTTGTTGAGAATCGCATCCCTATGCTACTTCCCACGAATGCAGGAGACACATGGATGCTGGCTCACCACTATGTCCGACAAACCTTGAACAAGCGATCCTCGCGAAGCCTTTCGAAGATGCTCATAGTTCAGGTGGCCAAACCGAGCATACCATACGTTGGACTGCGTTTGAGAGGTAAGAAGAAGAGAGGTAAGAGCAAAAGAAGACTTCAATTTGTAGATGTCATTCTCCTCATACCCTGAAGAGAGAACCTTCCTCGATCCACGATTAAAAACTCGAACAGCATCACTATCAAACTCCACCAAGAGACCAAGAGAACCACAAGCAAATGATACCCTAAACCTGGCACATGCAACACCTCAAAAGTGTGGATACCACCACATCCATCTGGAATCAACTACATCTCACCCCGTGCAGCGATAGACACAAAAGAGTTGCCTCCTATGCGAATCTACCCACGCAATGGTCGCAAATGGGCAACACCTACTGTCGAAGGAGTCGTGCTGTGAGGCACCACTGTCCACAATCCACTCTCGAGCCTGAGGAGCTATCATCGCAGCATTAGAAGTCTTTGGTGTAGAGTCCTCAATAACCGGTAAGTGTAGAAAAGCAGCTGATGAGGGTGCAACCACCGCTCCAAAATCCTCCATGTCCTTCTTCTTGATGTCCTTCTTGTCCTTGTCAAGGCAATCCTTCTTCCAATGGCCAGTCTTACCACAAATATGGCATGTCGATTCTTACTCTTTGTCCTTGGATTTGTTGTCCTCCTTCTTCTTCTTTTGGTCCTTCCCCTTCTTCTGAGAGGCTTGACCAATCAATGCCTCCGATTTGAAAGCATTCTGTCCCTTTAATTGTTCCTCTTGGTCCAAGACCATAGGAACTAACTCTTCCCAACGAAGAGTCGACTCCCACCCTAAAGCAATAAGAGCGGAATAAGTATTGAATCGTGGCAGCAACTAGGGCAATAAAGTGATCGCCATGTCTTCGGAAGAAATGGGCTTCCCCGCATTTTGAACCTGTATCTAAAGCTGCTGAAGCTTGTTGATGTGTTCCCGAAGCAAAGAAGACTTATTTACGGACGAGGTCCACATCTATACCTCCAAAGAAACCCTCTTCATAAGGATCACCCGGTTGTACATCTGGTCAAGTTCCAGTCATATCTCCCGAGCCACCGTCAAGTGCTCTATATGGGCTATCACGGCTGTTGTACAAGGCAGAAAAAGAAAAGAACGAATCCTAGCATTCAATCTGTCCCAATGAGACTGGGCTTTGGTCAACTCTGTACAAGCACTGGAAGAGAGTTTGGACTCATCTCTCACCAAGGGCCGGTTGATCTCCTCCATCACAAGCTCCGCCAAATCATAAGACTCCAATGCAGCCAACATCATCACACGCCATATGTGGTAATTGTCACCATCAAGCTTTTGATCTAATGGAAAGGCTGGTAAGACAGGCACCTTCTGGTCCATGATTGCATAGAACTCCACGTCAGTCTTTGTAGATATCTTCCTGCAATGCATGCACAAACGCAAAAGAAACCCCCTCTGACTGTGAAAACTCAACCTGCTAGGGCTCTTGTCTCCGTGTCCCGAACCTTCTTCAGCAACCGGAGGCGATGAAAAGATAAAATCTGCACTTGAAGGCCAATAACACAGCCTTCTTCCTTCTCTAACAGCAGCAGCTTCAGCAAACCTTCTCTTTTCTCACACGCCTATGCTGGCCTCAGCCTTGTTCTGATGCGAACCCATGTGCTCGCACTTGAATGCTGAAAACGCAGACTTGTGTCGCGCTGAAAACTCCTCTTCAGTTAGATCCACCCTAGGTCAGTCCTTCAATGTTCTGATACCATGTCAGAGTGAAGCAATGCAGAAGTGAATGACTGTGACATAGAGTGAACGAAGAGAGAAGAGAGAGAGAGAGAAAGAGACAGTGAAACGCAGAAAATCTGCAATGAAGAATGTTGTATAAGGATGCAAAATTATACACGGGTGCAGAGAGAATATTTGCATGTCTCCGCCTTGAGGACCTCGATCTCCACCAGCCCCGAGTGTTGTCTCCATCACCAGCAGGCTGAAATCTGTCAAATACAAGTGTGTAAGTCTGCTAGAAACTCAGCCTTAAAAAGGCTGAAAAGAATGCCGGAGAAAATGCCAAAAATAGGCAAGTCAGCTGCATTTTGGACTGTCCGACTGTAGCCACATGGCAGTGTTGACATGGCAAGAGATAACTCTTAACAGAAAGTTGGGCTTTCCTCAAACCTAACCGTGCTTCTTGCTAAATTTACTTTGCAACAAACTCTTACCAAGCCAATCTAACAGCCAACGCCTTGGTCTAAATCATTTTTTTGTCTAGGTCGATGAGGATGCACATGACTAAACAATAAGAGTTTTCTCCGAGATTCAATCAAGTGAGAGAGCCAAAAATAATAGGAACGTTTCACATTTACAATTATCAAAACAATAATGCAATAAACGCAAACCTTAAAACACAAATAGACAACTAGCAAATTTATGCAGACCAACTTTATTTTATTGGCCCTTTATTTCTAGCAATTCATGCTTTTGTCCTATTTATAGGACTAATGGCTCACTCATCCATTTAGCACATACTATATGTAGGTCTTGTTGGAGAGAGAAAACCGGTGCCAATGCCCACACAGCCCACTCACTGTTGAGTTGTCATAAAGTGACAGTGCGCACTAGGGACACTTTAGGATTAGAGCAACAAAGTCCTGTTTATACGACTCGAGACCCTATTGTGCACATCATTGTGTGATTACTACTCTTGGACTCTTGGCTCGGAGACCAACATCTGCACATTGGGACAATGTGGGCTAGTGGTATGGAACACCAGCTCTTGGAACATAATCATTGCCATATATGTTGTCAGCTCCCAAGCTCAAGGGTGAGTCTGCTTGGCTCTATGGCTAGAAGGTGAATCTGATGTCCCTTCTTTTCATGTTGTTTGACATGGGTACAACTTATGTCATGTCTTGTGTATAGGTTGGATCCTAGGGGGACATTTTTCTGGTGTCATAAAAGGGATACAATGATGTGCACAAAAACCACCATCCACTCACTCAAGATTGTGACAATCCACACCTCATAGATATGCGTTTATCTCACATATGGTGCTAGTGAGAGGGGTATCTAGCCCCTTGAGGCGTGCAACTAGTGCACTTGAAATAACGCCCTCCTTTTCTGACCAAAAAGCAATTGTGGCACACAAGGAGAACTCTACCCTCCTATCATCTAGGCCCACAAAAGCTCTCCATGCTTGCATCTCTTAGGTATGGAGGGTAGAATCCCCAAGCAAGTTCATGTATTAACCGATCCAAAGACTTATTACCATCGGAATTATCATCAACACTATTATTAAAAGAAAGAGAACTATATTGCGACGTCGATGATTGGACTTTTTTAATAAAAATATATATGTATAACAATATCTAGATCAGAAAAAACGTGTCAAATTCCAAAGGAAATATCACATTCACATTAGATTCAGTGATCCTAGAATGTGGACAGCCCTTGACGACATAAAACTGACCATCAAACTCAAAAGAGATTACATGAGATTTATAATCTACAAAGAGGGAGCAAGATCTATCAAAAAGCCATGGCATGCCAAAAATAACATCCAAATGGTCAAGGTGTCAGAAGTGGAGCAGCGGTGGAAGCATAAACATGTGCTGAAATAAACTGCTGAAACACAACACAAAAAAGAGAAAAGAAAAGAACACGATATAGATGAGAACTCAGATGTATGCATGGGAAATGGAATCCATATATCTGAACACGAGACAGTCGCATACAACAGTGAGTCACTGGCTGCGTGGGCACTGGCACTGGCTCCTCTCTCCACAGAGTCTGCAGATGGTGAAGATGAAGTGACTGACTGAGGAGGAGCCACTGAGTATAAATAGGCTGAAAAAGTGGGGAGCAATAATGCTGGTCGGACAGCATTAAAGCTGGCTGACTGGTGCATAAAATGCTCCACTGGCATAAAATGCCACACCAGAAAAATACCTAAAATACCTAATAAAAAATGCCCAGCCCAGATCAAGCTCAGACTCACACATGAGCTGACAAATACTCTGCTAACACCCTCTCTCAGATCATGAGTGATCTGATACAATACAATAGTACAATGAAAAGGGATCATAAACTATACAACAGAGAACTACCAAGTAGAACCATGGATACCCAAGCAGTGGGTGATCAAGCCACCACCAAGGTGCCTCGGAGAGAACCTGATGTCGATGTCGATCGTACCAAACACCTGAAAATAGAGAAGATCATAGCATGTCTCTGTGTCCATCACCAATGTCTCGCAGTAGCATACAAGACCATCCTGTCAAAAATGCCTCTGAACATATGTGACCATGGAGTCCTCACCTTTGGCCAGACCGCCAAAGTGTCCCCTCATGTGAGCTCCAGACGAAAGCCTCCCGCTCTCTGTCAGATAACCAGCTCATCATGAACCTGGATGTCAATCCCAGCTCCAGGATTTGATTCCACCAGACTGAAGTCGATGCGTCAGGGACGTCCCTCTCTGGAACCTGTGCACCTGTATAAAAATATAGATGAGGCGCGGCTGCCCCATCTGAACACCCGCTCACACTCCCTCTCTGGCTCAAGAGAGTCGTGAGGGATGACCTCATCACCACCACTAGAAAGCAGCCGAGGAAGGGGCCACCAAGCCCTTCCCGCGATCCGAAGAAGAGGATCCCTTCCGCGCCTTGGACTTCACCTTGGTCGGAGGATCGGAGTCGGAGTCTGATGAAGGAGAGGACTCATCGGTAGAGTCAACATCCCGCTTCGTCTTCTGCTCCTTCCTGGAAGCCGCTAACTTCTTGCAGTCCTTCCGCAAATGTCCCTTCTTGCCACAATGGTAACACTGGGCCTTCAACTTCTTCTTCCCGTCACCCCTCTCTGAAGCTACATAAGCCTCGCCTCCATAATGTGCTGGAAGCCGCCCCTGTAATCTCAAGGATGTCTCATGCTCAAGAAGCATCGAGGTCATATGTGTAAAACTGACAGGAGTCGATGATGTCTGTGCCCGCAAAGCATTGGCCACTCCATCAAACTCCGGGGGGAGCTTGTAGAGGACCGTCCCGACGAGGTGCACAAACCAAGCTTTCATGACAGCACTCCATGTGAGATAATCAGGTCCATGTAACTTATCATCAGTGGAAGTGCACGGAGGAGCCATATGGAGAGGATAAGAAGAGAAGTAGAGAAGAGATGGAATTTAGAGAGGAAACACAGCCAAAACACAAGCATAGACTGCAGAAAATGAGAGTTCACATGCAATAAAACCCAAAATCTGATCAATAGAAGACAAAATCTGCGGCAGAAAGTCAAAAAATCAGTCAAAAACTGCCAAAAACAGAGAAAACGGCCTGAAGGAACGGCCACCCAGCCACGAGAGATGCTGAATCAGCAAAACGCAGGCTGTAAACTGGAGAAAACAGGTAGTAAACTGTCGCCAGCAGCTGCAGATGAAAAACGCAGGCAGCAGAGGGTGCGTAGGCAGCAGAGGGTGCGGAGGCAGCAGGCGATGGCAAGACTGCAAAAAACGCAGGCTAAAAACAGCCCTAAAACAGGTCGCCTAGCTGCGACAACAATCGTCGGATCAGCAGGGGTAAAAAACAGTCCTGAAATCAGCAAGAAAACACAGCAGAAACACACATCCTGAAAACTGATACCATGTCAGAAGTGGAGCAGCGGTGGAAGCATAAACATGTGCTGAAATAAACTGCTGAAACACAAGACAAAAAAGAGAAAAGAAAAGAACACGATACAGATGAGAACTCAGATGTATGCACGGGAAATGGAATCCATATATCTGAACACGAGACAGTCGCATACAACAGTGAGTCACTGGCTGCGTGGGCACTGGCACTGGCTCCTCTCTCCACAGAGTCTGCAGATGGTGAAGATGAAGTGACTGACTGAGGAGGAGCCACTGAGTATAAATAGGCTGAAAAAGTGGGGAGCAATAATGCTGGTCGGACAGCATTAAAGCTAGCCGACTGGTGCATAAAATGCTCCACTGGCATAAAATGCCACACCAGAAAAATACCTAAAATACCTAATAAAAAATGCCCAGCCCAGATCAAGCTCAGACTCACACATGAGCTGACAAATACTCTGCTAACACAAGGCTCATCAATTTGGAAGTCTAAGGGCTAGTTGTACTGTTCATTGAAAGATCAAGCCGTGGCATCAACTAATCCCGATGATTTATACTTATGCCCTTCAATAAGGGACTCGATACTCAAGGTTAGCTGATGTCGTATGGTGATGTAGTTTTTGCATCAATTGCATCAATTGTCAAATAAAGCCATAATCAATTGGCCATTATTAGTGTGAGGGACCGTTAAAAGGTTGTGCAAGCCAAATACAGTCTTATTTACAAGACAAATAGAGGAACTACTCGCATTTACAAAACAACTAGGGGGCTAGGACCCCTTCCCACCAAATTAGGTGACACGAAATCGCTGCCTACCATTGGCATGCCTATCTTTCTCTCTCTTTGACACCACGGTGTTCCTCTCTCCCTGACACTAAACATTAACATTTCAAGGCACCAACACCGACTCCCCCTCTCCACCAGAACCTATAGCAAGTGAATGACACAATTTGGAGGAGGGAGTTGCCAGAATATATATGCCAAATCTAAGCCATAAATGATGTTAGGTTGGCCAGTAATAAATGCCTAAAACGCCATAAAAATGACAAATATAAAATGCCTAAAATATCTAGAATGTGCCTAGCCCTCTCTAGCATGCACGGCCTCTCACATGAACTAACATATCTGCTAACACCCTGAAACCAGCCTTCCTTCTTGGAAAAGGTGGTAAAACTTGATCAAGCACTTAATTACAGCAATTAAAAAATGAGCATAAACTGAAACGCACACATGACCTTATCAATCTTGGACAATAGTTTGACCCCAAAACTAACGCCCCTTTCAACTTTAATTGTTGATGGAATGAGTACAAGTTGGGATTCCACAATCTCCTTTGCTAATCCCAAAAGCCTCTTGCTGTACAAACAATCAGCAAGCAACTTGGGCCAATTGCCCCTTGATTTTCACCTAAGACTTGCACAAATGGAACCACCAACTGGTCAAATGTTGCCCCAATTCACAATGGATGGCCTCACATCTGAAATTCCTATCTATTCCGTGGATTTCAGGTGCTAATTTCAATGTACGATGCCTTCTTGTGTTGGCACGGGTCCTAAGGCGGCTGCTAAACCATAATTTCTGCAGAGATTTAGAGTTTACAGCAAAGATCCCTTTGCTACCTGCTGC
The DNA here is from genome assembly GCF_053477565.2 of Lygodium microphyllum. NCBI lineage: Eukaryota > Viridiplantae > Streptophyta > Polypodiopsida > Schizaeales > Lygodiaceae > Lygodium > Lygodium microphyllum. Next base: position 31,774,054 of record NC_141162.1, on the reverse strand, counting down.
CTGTCCCAGCCTGCATTTAATGCAGTCATCTACTACCAGAGGCACCTTCAAAATATTGTCACCTAATTAGCAATGATGTTGCCAACCCCTGAAAGTGTCTCCCTATTGTCCCCTGCTTGTTGTAGCCCCCAAATGGCTGTCTTCAACAGCAAATGGCTGTCTTCAACAGCAAATTGCTGTTCTTTGATCAATTAATGGACCAACAGCTCCCTCTCTCTCTCTCCCAAGCTTTAAACTGACTCAATGGCTAAGACCTAGTCCCCAAAAACGTTTTCTCAGCTTACATGGGCATTTTTGCCAAGTGGCAGTCTTCTAAATCCATTTTCAGTATTATCCTATCATTTAATTAATTTTCAAATTTAAATAATCTTGAAATTTAATTTCAGCCCTTCTAACCCTGCCCAAAATTAAATGTGAGTATCCATAACTAAATTGGCTAGGCCATTTGCAACCTGGAGTGGTTCCCAATTTTTGTTGACCCTTAGACTGGTATTAATTAATCAATTAATGCTAGTCCCTAGTGTCACCACTGACATTTATTGGCCAAACAACTGTCCTAGGGTTAAAATTGACACCAACTAACCACCAAAACCCAGTTGGCATAACTTATCATAACTTTTGCCTTTGACACCCACTGCATCCTTAGGGTCCTTGGCCTATTACTATGAAATAACTGCCATGTGCATCACATTGTGCTTAATAAGTTAATCAAATGTTATCGGCAAGATTAAAGCATCTCAAAATCTCACTTCCCCATGACACCCTTGTTGAGAAATCACTTCTTCAATTCACACTTCATTTAGGGTTTCACACTGACAACCCCAAAAAAGGCCAGTGTCCACATTTTGGTCACTTTTTCAATGGGCACCCACGCAGTGGCACACTACCCTAGACAACTTATGCCTATAAATAGGTAGTCACTTCATTCATTCTTCACCACCCCACCACTCTCTTCATTCATTCTTCACCCCTCTTCCTTCGTCATCAGACACCCTTTACTTCTCTCATCAACCCCTTCCACTACCCTCACATCCCTGCAGGAGGACATTGCGGTTCGTGGCTCGTAGCTGCCTTCACCCTTCCTCTTCTACTTCAGGCGCCCTAGTTCACCACCAAGCTTTGCATTTGAAGCATCTTCCACTTGGCGTCACCATCATCTACTTGGTGTCACCACCCTCTTCCATCAGGCTCCACCTTCACCTACGTTTTTCAGTGTGGAAATCTTCTCCTTGCATGGTGTCAACATCTCCAACTTGGTGTCAGCATCCTAGCCTTTGGCAACAGTCTACATCACCAAGCGTCAATGATTTCATTACTCATCTATTACAAGGACTATTGGGACCTGCGTTTTTGTAGCCTCATTTTCCTCCATCACCTGGTGTCACTCGTCTATCATAGGGGCTACTAGGACCTGCGTTTTTGCAGCTTCGCTTCTCCTCCATCACCTGACGTCACTCATTTGTCATAGACTGCTAGGACCTGCGTTTTTTCAACTTAGCTCATTTTCCATCATCTGGCATCATCATTATCCACCTGGCGTCACCATCTAGGATGCTTTCCCTGCATTTGACAGCTCCAACATTCTAGAATTTGCGTTTTGTTGGCCATGTCACTTCCCAGCATCGGAGGACTGCGGTTTGCTCCCTCGATAGCTCGTAATCATCTTCCACATCTCTGATGGCATCAAAGGACAACATTTCGCTCCCTTCACTGTGCAAATTTCCCACAAGTGCTACCGCCTAATTCAAAGTTGACAATGCAGTTATCTTTTAAGCTTCAGCTCCTCTGTTTCAGCTTTTCTTCTCATAGCATGATTCAATGCATCATCACCGTGTTTTTCTTGTGTTTCTGAATTTCTCCTCTCTTAATATTTGCCATACACACTCTGTGTTACTTCTCGCAGACCCTACTCTCTCCGCATTGTCACTTATTTTGACATGGTATCAGAGTATACCTGTTATTTTTGACATGGTATTAGAGCCCACAAGCTCAGAGAGCTAAAGATCCTATTCACCAAAGAAGGCACAGACAAGTTGTGGGTTTGGTATCATCTACTGATTTCCCCCTTCATTTCTGTTGCATTATCAAGAGATAGAGATACCCTTCTCTTCCTCTCCCACCCATCCACCCTTTTACAAGTTCACACTCCGGTGCTATGACTTCTTCACAAGCAGATGGACAAATCACTAGGTTCTCTTCTGGCATCACCGGAACTCACACCATTGCTTGCCGACATGGACCTTTGCTCCCTAGCCCATTGAAGTATGTGCATCTACCCCCAGATGCTCGTGTCACCTCTCCCTTTTGGGCCACAAAGTTTATTATGCACCGGCTTTCAAATTTTTATGCTCAAGGCAATAAGACACATCCAATGCGCACTAAGTCCTTTCGAGCCATAGGCGAATTGACCGGTACTACGGCCTCCTCACAATCGTCGCAATGCGCTACGAAGGTTGCTTCTACTTTTTCTAGGGTTTTAGGAATGCCACCTCGACAACCCATAGTTCTGCAATCTGCTCCCCCAAGAGACAATGATTGTTGGATACCGTCCCCTTGGCAATTCGCTTCTTTGAAAGACGGTGATTGTTTGACACCTTCCATTACTTTGACTAAGCAATTCGCTCCACTAAGAGACAATAATTGCTACTCGCCCTTGGCTCTGTATGAGACTCACCTTTCCCCACCCTCGACTACTCGCATTCGAGAGGCCACCTCTGGGCATTTGACCTCCCAAATACCTTCTTCAACACGACTAGCAACACTTTCTTTGTCATCAAATGATTCGAAGTCTGTAATCCATGAGTTTTTAGATTCCCTCTCGTAGAGGAGGCTTTAGAGGGGGATGTACTCTCATTGCCCTCAAAGGGGGCTTCTACTTCTTTGGCTTCAAAGGGGGCCCCTACACCTCCATCCTCAAGGGGGAGGGGAGCGCAGGGCACCTCCTCATCATGAAGTTCGTCACCCACCATTTACTCTTTTGGGATGGCTATCCTCAAGCAATCATTTCTCCTCCTAATACCCACGATCTTCAAAGACCACCTAGGTCGAGGCCTTGGAGGTTCAACTGCGACTTGGTAACGAGGCCTTCGAATTCCTTCCAACATGGAGTTACAGACCTAGTGGCTTCTCTCCCGAGGTGAAGTCTGGTTCTATAGTTCATCCCATCTACTGTTCCTTACAACACATTATCTTTCAAGTGGAAATCTTGGATCTCTGGGATCCTCTTCTTCTTCATCGTATCTCTCTTTGTTCCTCTTTTTTCATCCATTTTTCGGCCTGAGAGAGGGTGTTAAAACACCACTTCTTCAATTTGCACACTTCATTTAGGGGTTCGCACTGACACCCCAAAAAGGACTGTGTCCACATTTTGGACGCTTTTTCATGAGACACCCTTAACTTCTCTCATCGGCCCCTTCCATTGCTCTCACACCCCTTCAAGAGAACACTACGGTTGGTGGCTCATGGCTACCTTCACCCTTCCTCTTTTGCTTTAAGCGCCTTGTTCCAGCACCAAGCTTTGCATTTGGAGCATCTTCCACCTGGCGTCACCATCATCTGCTTGGCTTCAGCACCCTTTTCCGTCAAGCTCTACCTTCACCTGCATTTTTCAATGTGGAGATCTTCTCCTTGCCTGACGTCAACATCTCCAGCTTGGCGTTAGCATCCTAGCCTCTGGCAACAATATATATCAACAAGCATCAGTGATTTCATTATTCGCCTATCACAAGAACTGCTAGGACCTATGTTTTTGCAGCCTTGCTTCTCCTCCATCACCCAATGTCACTCGTCTATCATAGGGGCTACTAGGACTTGTGTTTTGGCAGCCTAGCTTCTCCTCCATCACCCGGCATCATTCATCTACCATAGAGGCTGTTGAGACCTACGTTTTTGCAACCTAGCTCATTCTCCATCATCTGACGTCATCATTATCCACCTGGCGTCAGCATCTGGGCTACTCTCCCTGCATTTGACAGCTCCGACACTAGGATTTGCCCTTTGGTACTCAGGTCACTCCCCGACATCCGAGGACTGTGGTTCGCTCCCTCAATAGTTAGTGATCATCTTCCACATCTCCGATGGCATCAGAGGACTATAGTCCGCTTCCTCAACAGCTATCTTTCACCTTCCAGTGATTACTTTGAAAGCCCTCTGCCCAGAGGACTACATTTTGCTCCCTTCACTGTGCAGATTTCCCATGGGTCCTGCCGCCTAATTCAAACAAGACAATGCAGTTATCTCTTGAGCTTCGTCTCCGTTATATTAACTTTTCTTCTCATAGTATGATTTAGTACATCATCACCATGTTTTTCTTATTTCTAAGTTTCTCCTCTTTAGTGTTTGCCGTACCCACTCTATGTTACTCCCCGCACATTCTACTATCTCTGCACAGTCACTTATTTGGACATGATATCAAAGCATACCTATTATTTTTTACAACATCCTCTCTCAAATCATGGGTGATCCGGTACAATATAATGATACAATGATATAAACCCATCAAAGTCCATACAACAATAACCACCAAAAAAGAACCATGGATATCTAGGTAGGGAGTGGCAACCCACCACCAAGATGTCTCAGAGAGAATCTGATGTCAATGTCAATTGTACCAGTACTTGAAAATAAAGAAGAAGCATAGCAGCTCTCAATATCTATCAACAATGTCTTGTAGTAGCATACAAGACCATGCTATCAAAGATGCATTTGAACATATATGAGCATGGATTCCCCACCTTTGGCCAGACTACCAAAGTGTCCCCTCATGTGAGCACAAGTGTAACGTGCCCGCCTATCGGCTGTCCAAGCATTTTTTAGCAGTCCATCAAGAAACGAATCTAAGCGTCGCTGCCCGACACTCGCATGGAAGGTTCGGGGTTTGTCACCTAGGGTTTCCCAAACAAGGTGTTTGCATGTGTAGGTAAAAGCAAGTTTGTTGCATTCTTACATTCTTGAGAAGAGGTGCATTGGTACATATAGCCACTCCATTCATTGTCAAAAGAACAAATGCATGATTTAAAGACCAAGCCAAGCATACTAGACAAAACTGAGTAGATCAGCTCTCAAGAAAGCTAAAAACAATCTTTCTAATCCCAACTACTTTTCCTTCTTCTACAAAAGATTACAAAATCTCTGCACTTTGAGAAATTACCCATTTTAGAGCAGTTCATAACTGCATTACTTTAGGAGATTGCTCCCATCCCAGTCACTATCTAAGTGATAGAGTACTTGGGTCTTAAGATTCCCTTTTGAATGGTGGGAGCAATTTTATCTAGAAGAACACCCAAACTAATATTCAAAATGATAATGTCTCTTAACATCCCAAGGGATGGGCGAATGTCTGAAGATGGAAGCACCTAAACTGAAATCTGTAATCAGTGTATATCTGAAGACTGAAACAATCTAAATTAAATTCTAACACTCCAGTGTGCCCAAAGACTGAAGCAGATAAGATGGAGCTTAACAATTCAATATTGCCTATAAGTTTCCACAAAATCCTCTCAAAACTAAACCTAAACCTCTCACAACACTGTCTGATGAAGCTCAGAGACCAATATGTAGCATCTCTTCATCGCTTTGCAGCCATTGGGACCAGCTACAAGGTGAGTTCTGGGCCTGTCAGGAGCTCTAACAGCAGTTCATGCTCACCTAGGGTACCCGCGGCCTGTTTTTCATGATGGAGGCGGGCAGTCCCAGGTGGCAATATAATCCTCCTCCATGGCTTCTTTCCCCCATACCTCCATACTGCCTTGAGAGGCTTGAATATATGATTGTTCTGTAATTTTGAGACAGCTCCAGCTAGATGTTGAGCACATGTACTTCATTGGAAATTTCGTCTGAGTAATATAATTAGCCACATTTTTTATTACCCAAAAATATATATATATATATATATATAGCTCTCTTCATCTGCTAAGCTGCAAAAAATAGCTCTGTTTCCTCCTGTCTGATGAAGGTCAGAGACCAGAAATTAGCATCTCTGATCTGCTAAGCCGCCAGGACGGCCCTGTTTGCTCTTGGTAATTAGTCAAACCGACTGTTCTGCGTTTATTGAGATTGAAAGCAAAGGAAAAGCAATGAGATACCTGCTTACAGACGTCACAGGTGAAGGGAAGAAAATCGAGAAGGTTGCAGTCGTCGACAGAGCAATGCTTGCCCAGATCGGGGAACTCAGGTGTGCCCATGGCCTTCCTGTGGGTGCATCAGGACGGTCGCGAGGAGGAAGCCGAGAAACTGAGAGTGATCGAAAAGAAGAAGGATTCGGATGTCAAAATTGTCAACCTATACTTGGCTAACATCCATCAACTTTTGTCTTAGACCAGAAAGGAACGCTCCTATGGGCTACCACGCTTGAAGGTTTTGAACTGCCATTGGTCTAAGGCCAGTTACACACCAAGTGGCAGACGGACAATTCACAAAAAAGATATTGTACTAAGTCATGGTTCACAAAAAAATAGTGTTCATCATCGAGCAAGGTGCTTCAACATTAATCGTCCCGATTTTCGCAATCCGTGGATATTCTAAAAATCGAGGCATACCCAACCTACAACGAGACAATACTTTCATTGCGAAAAGGAGAATCTTTGCCTAACAAGAATTGAACCCCACGAATGAGAAGGGGGAAGAGCTTGGGAACAAGTCCCTAGCCATCCAAGGCCATGTTGCACAGGTTGCACAAAGCCTCAATCGTCCAGCGCTATGTGTAACTGCCCTAATTTAATCCAGCATAAGAACTAGGTTTAATGTAAAATGAATCTTAAAATTTTCCCAAAAAAACCTTCAAATTTTGAAGAACTAGGTAGACATGTGTGCCAATACAATGAGATTGTATTACAAACATTCAAAAGCATGTGAATAGCTACATTTTCTGTTATTTGGAACACTATCATTCAAGTAAGTCCACTAAAGCTTTCTATGAATGATATGGTGGACATAGATCTACTCTGATTTATATTTGATTACTAGGTTTGTATAAATATGTGTATGAAAATGATTGTGTCTACATCCACTAATTCTTGGTTACAAATATTTCACTTGAGTTTAGTATACCTTGCTATGCTTAAACATAATTGGCCCACATAAGACTTACATATTTTGGGGTGTGGTGTTAAGGGTGGTGACATTTACTGGTGTTTAAAGCAAGGCGGCCAATAGCACATCAACGAGTGGATGGGTGCAACATCACTTATGACCATCGGTATGACACATGGGCAAAGAGAATATTGCAACTGGCAATAGGCTATATAAGGGAGAGGCCTGCCCAAGCAAGGGGTTTGACTATTTATTCATCTTTCTAGGTTCATCTATGTATTTGTTGTGCACCTATCGGGTATTTCGACCAATTTTGGCATATTGAGTGCCACCACAATAGTAGAGTTGTTTTCCTTTTGCATATCCTAAGATAAAGTATTGGCAATAGTACTACCATCTCCTTTTATACTATCGTTTGCCTCTGAGTCTATGAGATGATGTTGTTCCTTTAGTGATTGTCCCTGTGTATCCAACTACTATCAATTCCATCTTTGTTGAGACTATTGTATTGGTTTCATATATCAAAATACACTTGGGAGTTTTGTTTGAGTACTTCACCTTTGTCTCCATTGTTTTGACAATGTTAGTCTCAATACTACGGATGCTAACTATAGAGTAGGATGTCAATGTCCACATGTCTTGGCTTTGAGTATGACTGCACTCTACCTTGTGGCCATGATGCTCAAACTCAATTACATGTGACAACACGATCATCATTCCTTCGTGCTCTGAGTTGAAAGTATACACATTTGCAAGGTCCACCTGATGTAGTTTCGGCTCTCGGCGAGGCACATCAATCCAAGGCTAAATAACTCCAAACGGCACCATCTCCTAAGGCTCCTTCTATCCTCAACAATGATGTGTCATGTGCATTGTAGTCCTGTCAATTACTACTCTGTGAAAGTGTCATTCACACTCCACTCCTAGGAATGGAAGCGAATCTGCACTCCCACCAATCGCTCCTTCTTCTCCATTGAAACTAGCAGGTCGTTTCTTTACTTATGTTATCACAGTGTTATCCCACCAATATCTCCTCCCCAATTTTCAATTCTTAATAGAATGTCCCACCAAACCAACATCCCATTCCCAAAGTTCTTTGGATCTTCTCATGAGAATCTAGATGCTTTCATTTGCCAATTTGATGTCGCTTACATCGTCAACTTCCCTAGTCATGACGCTGAGCCTCACAAGTCTCCATATTCGAATCTTTGATGCCAAAAAAGGCTGCAAACTGGCTATAGTGGTAGAACATGGATGGCCCACCTGGAATGCCACACTAACCACATTTCGAAATAGATTTCAATCAGACACCGAACAAATACACAAAAGCTTAAGCTGCTCTATAGCCTTAAGCAAGGAGATAAATCAATCTAGACTCGCGACCAAGTTTACAATTCTAACAAGTAGAATTGACCCAAATGCCCAACCACGAGATGAAATATTAAACACCTTGTATGTCCAAGGCTTCAATGAGTCAATCTGCAAATCTTTTGCCTCTAATGAGTTGTCTGGCAATAACATAGATCCCTTTCACAAGAAAGCCCTTGAATTAGAACAATTTCTATTGAAAGCAAAGTCTGGAAAATGAAAGAAATCCATAAAGTTGGCCCAAAAGAACCAAGATGATGCCACTAGTGATTCTGACTCTGATTCGGATAGAAACTAGCACTGAGAAAGCTGACTATAAGGATGAGGAGGAGAAAAATCCTAGCAAGTCCAAGAGGAAGGAAAAGGGCAAGAAACTCTCAAAGAGCATTTGAAAAAACAAGATCAAGAATCTATGGTGCACACAACGCAATAATCCGAGCCATGTACAAGCTGAATGATGTGGCTTGGATCAATGGTGGTGTAGTATTTGTAATATGGAAACTCATAACACAAATTGTTGGTTCATAGAATAAATAGCAAGCAAACTAGTTGTGATGAAATATAGCCAAGTTCAGGTTTGGATGTTCAACCAAAATATATTTAAGAAATTCAAGCACGAGAAACAATTCTCGTAGCAAAATGATGGTCAAGATTATAAATCCTCGAAAGGAATGCATGGAAGCCACATTACGATGCACTCTTAGCATTATAGATGGCAACGAGATGCACAAACCCCTCCAATTCACAAATTACAATCATGTGTAAAGATAAATCCACACCTAAGTTCAAGATGGAATCAACAAAACCAAAGAATGGCCATCATCTCAAAAACAACAAAGTCAAAGCCCCAGTAGGAGAATGGATGGGAAGAACCAACCCCGAAACAATAGAAAAATGAGCAAGTTATGAAGGAGGATTTGCAACGTGGTAGAGTTAAACATCCAAATGTTCATCCTCGAATGGACAAATGTAAGCATCGAGAGGTTTATTCTAGTAAACAGAAGAGTCCTACACCAGAAGTTCATCCCAGTAAGGAGCAAGAAAATAATATAGAAGATAACTTCAGACTGAAACATTGCTAAGCCCTCAAAAGTTAATCTCGGAGACAATAGGAGCCAAAACTCCGATTTTGATTCAATAGAAGTGGAAGGGAATAGGTTAGGAGTTTTCGTCATTCCGGACTCATTCGAAGGATGGGGGCTAATTAATATCACTATTACATTAGTAGACCGTTTAAATCTTGTATTAGCTTTCAAGGATTGCCTCTTGAAGATTATCCATGTTAACCCTAAGCCAAGAAGGCGAAAGGATGAATGAAAAAGCAGAAAGAAGATAGAGAAGGAGCAAAGACATGCAGGCAGCCTCTAAAGCTAAAGCCGGGGCCAAAAGCATAGTTTTAAATAAAAGGTGCCTCAAAAACTCCAAAAACTCTTGTAAAAGAGCGCTAGGCTCCCTCATGTGCCACTTGTAAAAGAATAGTCGAATATAGGCCTAGGGCATGAAGCAAAAAGAGGGAATTAGAAAAAGAGACCTTGCCACAATGGCCGGTCATGTAAAAAGGGATGGGTGCCTATGGTGTTTTAGGATTTGTATATATAAAGTTCAAAAAGTGAATGGAAGCTTACTCTTTGGTGTGTGCCCAACAAGAGCTCTTCTCTTCTTCTCTTCTTCTCCTCTTCTTGCTTGTGTGTGCTCTTGAGAGAGGGAGTGTGAGAGTGTGAGGGAGTGAGTGAGTGAGAGTGAGGGATCAAGAGGGTGAAGCTCTTTACCATCTCCTTTTCTCTTCTCTTTTCTTTTTTTGCGCGCGCAACTATGGTAGATGTAGCTTGGAGATGGAGAAGCCATGAGGATGCTTGAGCTAGCATCTAGGATCGTGGAGCTACGGGTGCGTGCGACAGAGGAGGCAACTCATATCGGCATCAAGGTAAGCTCACTACACTCGTAGGATCGATGCCGCGTCGGCTATGTGAGAGGTAGCCATTAGAGCTCGCTTGGAACGCTTGAAACAATAAGCGGTCCGTGGGTCTTGGCGGTTGAGCAAGAGTTCCCACATTTTCATTTCGTTGCTTACGGATTCAAGCTTGAGGGCTTGCACGCCCCATATCGAGCATCGAAGTAAGGGATTCTCCCTTGAAATGGAGCTTGAGGTAGGTAGGAAGGTTGGTTGTTTTGATCTTCAAAACAAGTAAGTATTTTGGGTTAATTAGTTTGTTTGATGATTGGAAAACAGGGAGAAATCATTTTAGTTTGTTGCTTTCGATTATCGTTGCATTTAGTATAGGATAGGATTAGGAAATTGAACCGGGAAAGGGTAGGGTTTACTGTTGCAAAAAGGCCAAAACAGGACATAAATCATGCAAAAAATGGCAAAAAGCTTGCTTGGGATGCTTAATGTCGACAAGTGGGTGATTGGGAGTGTCAAAGCCCTACCCGGGAAGGGGTTTAAGAGCCATGAGGCCAAGGGAGAGCTCATTTGCAACTGTTGCACTGAGAGAGAGAGAGAGAGAGAGAGTCCCCCGCAAAGATTCTATTCGATCTTGTCATCGGAGATCCTACCGCTCATCCCAAGTATACCAATCACTTCCCTTGGTGCCTAAGTTGGATCTGGAAGTTTGTGCTTGGGATGTTTGCCTGACTCGGGAGATTCGATCGAAATCCTCATCGTGTGGCATTCGTCGTGCCGCGTTCGGCCCGTCCGAATGGCCCTTGTTAGGCCGAGTCCCAGACTCGGCCCTCGGACCCGCCCATTCGGACCTTGACCCAGAAACCCTAATCGGCCCTCGGCCCAAATTTGACTCGGCCCGTCCGAGTTACTCCACTCGGACCTCAGCCCGCAAAAACTTTTTGCACTCGGACAAGTGCGATTCGGCCCATCCGAGTCACTCGCTCGGCCCCTGCAATTCGGACCAGTTGGGCCGAGTGTGTGTCTAACTCAATTTCTCAGAAATTTGACTTGACCCAACTGGAGCTCAGCAGCGCAACCTGTCATAAGCCCTCCTGACATTCAGAACCTGATTCTAGCGCACAGATAAAATCGTAAGGCATAGCCGCTTAACAATTTGAGTAGGTGTTGCGATACCTAGAAACCCAGAGACCTAGAGGCAACCCACTGAGCCATAAAACCCTGATCGAGCCCAAAAACGTCAAGGCAACGTAACCGAAAGGCCCTAAATCCCGTCTAGACGGCCAGAGAATTGATCTACAGAGCCTATCAAGCCCGAGGGTGCATCAGATGCTTAGAGGTTGTTTGCCGCACTCACCTTGAATTTCCACACTTGAAGTGCACTTAAGAAAAATTGAAAGCCTGATTGAACACAAGTGCACCAGAAAGAACGCAATCACGGAGTGGAGATAACTTGACGACTGTATTTAATAAGTCAAGGAACTCACTCAGATAAGCCACTCAAGGAACCCACGAATAGGAGAAAACCCACAGACAGAGACAAACCATCAACATGCAAAGTAGGACCAAGCAAATGACACAAATGAAGGGGATTTGACAAACCCACTCAACCTAATTGATAGCTTGGCGAAGCACGAGAACTCGACTATGGCAGAGGAAAGCTCGGACTGCAGGTTTAACAAGGAACTCGACTTGGGTGTCTTTCGAGAGGCTATTCAGCAACTGGTCAGCAGCTACAATACGCATGCCTGGTATGAGCAACGTGGTTGGATAGCAGATGCTATCATCGTAGACTTAGAAGAAGACAGGAAGCTAGCCCATAAGGCGTTGCAAGGCATAGCCATATACAATAGAGACTAGTAGGCCAGGAGTTAAAGGCAAAGCACGGAGTTGCGTGAGGTATAGCGAGTGCTGAACTTAGCCGGCAAAAACCGAACGGATCATGAGAGAGCCCTAGAAGGAGTCTTAACGCTGAGCAAGCTTCTTATGAAGCGATTGTTAGACAACACTGCAACAGAGCAAAGTGCTACAGCACTGGCGACCTCACTATTGGCAGGGTTGGGAGCAACCCAAGGCTCTAAGAGCCAGTCTAAAATCCCAATAGTCACAAAGCAGCTCTACAAGTACCAACCCCATGACGACCCATACAACTTTGTACAGCAGTTCGAGCAAGTCTGCGAAGCCAACGGCCTCAGCGACCTGACTCAGCATTCTCAAGCGTTCGAGCTCTGCTTGGGTGACAAGGGCAGGACTTGGTATACAAGCTTAGATGTCGTAGAGCGGGCAAACTTCAATAACCTCAAGAATCTCTTCATTAAGAGATTTACCGAGCCTGGATACTCCGACAATCTGCTAGTACGACTAATGAATGTCAAGCAAAAAGAGAAGGAGGACATTTGCGATTACGTAACCCACGTAAGGAGCCTCTTCAAGAGAATCCCTACAGGTGAACGACTGACTGAAAGAGCAGTTTCAACTGTGTTTATCAGCGGAATTTGAAACAAGGAACTGTAATAGGCTTTGGTAGCTAACTCGAGCTTGCAACGAGACATGCTAGCTAGGGTTTTTGAGGAAGCTATCAAAGTTGATGAGCAACTGAAAGAGAGGAGCTCCAGGAGCTCCAACTCAGAAGAAACCATCTCACGAGGTTTAGAAAGAGCATCAACCTCTGGTGAGCCACCAGCCCCATCATCCCAATATAAGGGGAAGTCCACCGAGACGAACCACGACCACGACTTGGCTGATGTCAAGATGGAGATACTCAAGCTGCAAGACCTATGGAGACAACCAACGCGGCCACACATCCAATGTGTGTACTGTGGTGGAAACCATTTATCGGCCGAGTGTTAAGACCCTCGGTTGAGACCTTGCGCTAACTGCGCCAGGTTCGAACACTAGATTATGCACTGCAGATTGCTCAAGAGACTTCCATACTCCCAACCATACGGTTAGCCTTACCTAGTGAACAAACTGCAGCTACTTTTCGGAAGGGGAGTCCCATTGGCCCTTCCTGCGCCTAATGACATTAAGCCGGCTATCCCCAGGATGGACATAAACCCTACAGGTATACTTAGGCTGCCCGGTCCCTATGTGACCTATCCACCAAGTGACGCTCCAGTCCACTACGTGGAAGAGCCAAAAGAGGAAGAGACTTACTTATACCCTTATGTCTCTCACGACGACGAGGGCAACGCCGTCCTTATGGACTATCGACCAATACCAGTGATGGCGTTAGGGAGAGGACAAGGTAGAGGCCTAGGAGAACAGATGCATGATCCAATCATTTGTTGGACTTGTGGTCACCTAGGCCATGTCTCATCACGTTGCCCCGAGAGGGAGCAACAGAATAGAGACAAAGCTGACCTAAGGTGTGTTGCGTGTGGAATCACCCATCTCTTCGTCGATTGCCCAAAGCGAAAACCTTCTGCAAATTCAGCCGAAGTGGCATCTGTCCCATTGGGGCTGTTTGGTGTTGAGAACCTTGATGGGGAGGCCACACCCATCCCGTCGCAGGTCATGATCCGTGCCCAGACAAAGCAAGCCGGCATATCACTACCAGGACCCAGCAACCTCGATGCAGCCTCGATGGGGAAGAAAAGTCGCAGGCGAAGGAAGAGGAGGCTGGAGGCTAAGATCGCACTGAAAGCTGAGAGTGCTACAACTCTGCATGTTGGAAAGAAAGTCGAGTACCCGCATCTGAAGCACTCTCTTTCCATCTGAAGCGCCAAGGTAGGGGAGTACCCGCTTCTGAAGCGCCAACTCGAGGCCATAGAGAAAGTGAAGGATTGGGTAAAAGAGGCCCAAGAGCACTTAAGGGACGCTGAGCCCATCCTAGAGGACGGGAGCGAGGATCTTATCAGTATAAACACGACAGTCTCACCCCCTCGACCAAAGTCAGAAGATGCAACCGCACCGTAGATAGTACCCCTTAGGACAAGCCTTAATGCTGCAGGCCCACAAATTAGTCACGGCCATTGGCCAGGACAATCCCGCGTAGGAGGGGGACGAGCAGCCGACAACCTCCTTACCACACTAGTGATCACCCCAGTGACGTTAAGCCTAGGAGACCTGCTTAAGCAGCATCCCACCCTATGGCAAGACCTCAAGCAATGGGTCAAGAGGTCACGGGAACAGGCGGCGGATCTACAGGATCAGGATGCAGAAACACAAATATCGAGTCTAGCGCTACACTCTGTGCCAAAATCCTTGCACGTTAATGCTTTCTAGGAAGGCACCGAGATGCATGCAGTGTTACCAGTCCTAGCCTTAGGAGACATAACAAGAAAGGGGATCGTAGATACGGGAGCCGAGGTTAGTGTGCTAAGCCACGCAATACTGTAGACCTGGGGAAACCCAACTGTTGAGACCGCTCGGTTTAATGTCACAATAGCAAACGGCATGAGGGTGAGGCCATTTGGGGTACTTAAAAACTAGCCAATGAAAATCGCAGGTGTCCAATTCTCTGTCGACTTTATAGTCATGAAAGGGGTGGACTATGATGTCCTGTTAGGCCGGCCTTGGATGTGCAATGCCAAAGTTATTGAAGATTGGGGTAACGGCTTGATATTCTTAGGCAACAGGGAAGCTGTGAGGGTAGAGTTGGACACTTGGAAGACCCACCAGTCAACTTGGATGCCATCTCCTCGATGCTCAATGGTGACAGTTAGGTCAAGAAGTCTTATGGGCCCTTGACCAAGTATATCCCATGCCCAAAGAATGAGCAAGATCGGATGTATATCCTTGCTACAGTCGACTTGCCGTTCTCGAATCAAGAGGCACATGAGCAAGCCATCAAGATGATGGGCACAACTGACGGCATGCCCTCTATACCAGTTTGCATGATGAAAGGAACCCTTCTTGGGAGATCTAAGCCCGTCACCTTCCAAGTGCCAGGAAACAAGAGAGAACTCCAGGAGACCTTGGAATACTTAACAGAAAAGCTGGCTGACAATTCAACAGCAAACTTCAAACCACTCCAGGATCTCTTAGGCAAATCCAAGTGGCAATGGACCAAGGTGCATGACTTGAACCTTATGTACAATTGGGCCTTAGTCCTGGATCAACGACAAGAGATATACCAAGCCCTACGAGACGATGAGCAGTTTGGCGCAGAGGACTCTGACGACGAGTACGAAGATTGCCAACCCTTCAGTGATGGAAGTGAGGGTGAGATGGATTCGATAGAATATGACACGGAGAGACATGAAATAGAACAAATACGGGCAGATTCCAAGCCGCAAAAAAGAAGTGCCTACAGGACAGAGCGAGGACTCATGCACATAAATTGTGATCGCGCCTAGTTAGAACACGTAGGAGCCATAGACCTTGAGCAAGCAGGCCTAGCTCAACCAGGAGCAACACCAGTGCTTAGGGCAGAATCACCATCTGAACTGCAACCACCAAGGGAGACCTCCTCTTCTAGCGAAGACGGCGAGTTCGACTCTGAGTCAGTGGTAAGCTCGCATAGCGACCCAGAAATACCTAGGCCGCCCAAGACCCGACGCACAACCGAGGACCTACCTGTCCACATGAGGCGCAAACGATTGAAGCATGGATGGGCGAACCAACCCAAGGACACCCGAACAGACGAACAACGAAAACCCCCTTTAGGTTGACCTACGGAACCAAAGCAATTCTCTCCATGGAATTCTTCGTGTCTAGCCTACGAATTGCACTTCAGGAGTGATGGGAAGGAAAGGAGGCATGGACGCAACCCCTAGTAGAGCTCGAACGCCTCTTGGAAACTTGCCTTCTAGCCGCTCATGCACTCATATGTGAGAAGGCATGACGGAAGAGCTGGTTTAACAAGCATGTCAAGCAACGCGACTTCGAACAAGGCGACCTAGTGCTCCTATACTCAATTAAGGGGCACAAGCAAAAAATGAAGTTTCGCGGTCTTGGACCTTTCAGAGTCCGTGCGATTAGCCGAACGGGCAACGTTGAGCTCAAGACTCTAGTCGGCGAAGGAATAGGCTTCTTCAATGGTAGCCGTGTCAAGAAATACTATTCTCCCACTCATCCTTTGCATGAACCACCAATGTTGGAACCACCAGTCAACGTCCGAGTAGCCACCATCACCAAAATCGATAACGAGGATGAGGAAATCGTGGAACCTGCATACCTGCACATCACGGTCACTGCCGTCTACAATGCCTTAGTTGACGAGGGAGCGGACTTCAATGTCTTGACTCACGATCATTGGACCCAACTTGGCAAACCACCACTACAACCCACTAACACCAGATTAAATCCATATGGGGGCCGCTTCTATGCACTTCTCGGTAAGTGCAGGGCCGCCGTTTCTATCGAGTCTGAAACTTTACCAATGATCTTTTGTGTGCTGCCAAACACCAAGGACGCAGGCACGGAGATGCTACTAGGGCGAACCTTCAAGAAGCAAACTCGTTGCCACGTTGATTATGAGTTGCAGCGCATTCACCTCGCCATAGGCAACATCCACATTGATACACCTGTCGGTAAGGGTTGCTCGAAGGAACAATCCGCACGGCCACCAATAGAACTATTAGCATCCAAATCTAAGGAGAAAGGTAGTGCTCGGCCACCACCCACCACTCTCAAGAACCACTGCTCGTGGTAACAGAAACTAAGGCTCAACAACCTAGTTTCCAATGGAGGCCTAAACAGCCGCAACCGCCGCCTAGGAGTCGTTGCACACGACCTCATAAGACTCAAAGCTCTAAACCTAGGACACCAAGGCGCAGTTACAGAAATCAATGCATGATCAGGTGAAGGTGGGTCCCTAAAGCCCTCCTGCACGTGCAAAGCTACTATGAGGGGAATGCCTGGCTATGAATCCCTAAAGCCCACACGGCCAAGACCACCACTCGTATGCTACCCCCAAGCCTGATCACCCCCAGCCCCATAAAGCCTCAAAACCATAAACTGCAGTGCTCCCCAGCCCCACATCCATCAAGCCCATCCACACATATGCCCGAGAGAGTCGAACAAGCCTACCGGCCCAAACGACAGACATCATTGCGTGACCCATCACCCACTAGAGCCCATCTGACTACAATGATCCACTCTGAAGGCAGCAGTTCATCAAAAGTAGCTGCTGCTTCCCCAGCCCTAAGCCAAGAAGCCCAATCGCAACCTAAGGCACACCCGCAACCACAACTATCCACTGTCAAAGGCTCTAGTGCTCTCAAACCCCAACCACCAACACGTCTTAAACCCTCCTACGAGTGAAAATCATTTTTGACATTGGCCTCAGATCTAGCTGAAGATACAGAGGATGACATGGTTGATTGCATTAGACGGCTCGATGCCACCTTCAGAGAGCTAGCTCTGAGCTATGACTACTTGGAGTTAGGCTTGTTGCCCGAGCCTTTTGCAATCGAAATTTGTACGATGCCTTGTTCTTGGGAGACGTTTGAACTTGTCTTCGCAAAGGCAACAAACTCCGCTCTACTGTATTGCTCAACAACGAGGTCTCTAAAGAGTAAGCTCTCAAATATCGCCTCATAACGTCATACAATCAGTGAACCACTTCTGCCATCACCGACCAAGAAATTGCAGAATTATCCAAACTCGCTGGGAGGACTGAATCCCCATTCTTGTCGCACTGGTGCACTCTTAGGTTGCAATGGGAAGTAGTGGGATGCCGAGTCATGACCAATGCGGAGCAGTGCCGCACAATCAAAACAACGGAGTACGACCCTACTTATTGAAAGGTGAGAAGGATCGAAGCTTGCACGCGAGCTATGGCGGGAGAGCAAGAGCAAGAAAGAGAGAGACAATAAATGGGAACTCCAACAGTCACAATGTGTGACCGGGCCTTCCTTTATTCAAACTGTCACTAAAAGAATAAAGAATAAAGTGACGTGACGGGCGCCCGCCACCTGCAGTGTGCAGTGGTGGGTACTGTCAGTGTAGTAATACACGGGGCGGCACGGCGGAGGCGCCTTTATCCCGAACAACCTCCCACTTAAAGGCGAATCTGCCCTAGTGAGAGAGAAAATAAAAAAGAAAAGACAGTACAAATGTACATAGGTACAAGGGATGAGGAAAGGCGACATCTTATCCAATGCCCATCAACCTCCTGAGGAAGGCAAAGCGCTCAGTAGTGAGGCTCTTCATGAGCAGATCTACAGGATTCTCGTCAGTGGAGATCTTGACAAGGTCAATAGACCTGTCCTCCATGACACCACGTATGAAGTGATACCTCACCTCAATGTGTTTCGTCTTCGCATGGAAGACCGGATTCTTAGCCAACTGAATAGCACTCATAGAATCCGAATGCAGTGTAGGTGTAGCATCAATCCCAAGGTCAGCAACTAGACGGCCTAACCATATGGCCTCCTTGCAAGCCTCAGTGGCTGCAATATACTCGGCCTCAGTGGTAGACAAAGCCGTACACTTCTGAACCCTGGACATCCAAGAGACAGCCCCTCCAGCATAGGTGAATACATAGCCAGAAGTGGACTTCCTACTATCTGCATGTCCTGCATAATCGGAGTCAGTGTACCCCACGACCCCTGTATCCTGGCTGCCATAGCAAATACACATATCTGCTGTGCCCTTCAGGTACCTCATCATACCCTTCACGGCATCCCAATGTCTGCTGCCAGGTGTAGCCATATAGCGTGCCACAACACCAACTGCATGCGCAATATCTGGACGAGTGGCTATCATGGCATACATCAAACTGCCCACGGCTGAAGCATAAGGGATCTTGGCCATCTCGGCCCTCTGCTTATCTGTCTGCGGACAATCGGCCTATGATACCTTCACATAAGAAGGTAATGGACAGCCAATAGGCTTTACGTCCTGCATGCGGAAGCGCTCAAGGACTTTATGAATGTACTCCCGCTGTGAGAGATACAAAAGCCCTTGATGCCTATCACGCTTAATGCGCATCCCAAGTATATATGAGGCATGTCCCAAATCCTTCATCTCAAAGCTCTTCTTCAGCTGAGATTTAAGAGCATCTAGCTTATCATGAGCTTTCCCTGCTATCAGCATATCATCAACATAGAGTACCAAGATAAGCAAACTGCCATCACGGGCTTTCTTCGTGTAAAGACACGGATCCATAGCACTCCTGCTGTAGCCCTGTGACTGCATAAAGGCATCAAACTTATGATACCATTCCCTAGGTGCCTACTTCAAGCCATACAAGCTCTTCTTCAACTTGCACACTAGGTGCTCCCTGCCAGGTTCTGCAAAGCCCTTAGCCTGATCCATATAGATCTCATCATGCAAGTCCCCATGTAGAAAAGCCGTCTTGACATCCATCTGATATAGATCTAAGTCAAGCTGTGCAACCAAAGCCAAAACTAAGCGCAGGGTGGTCATCTTAACCACATGAGAGAAGACCTCATCAAAGTCCACACCATGTTCCTGCTTAAAACCCTTTGCTACCAATCTAGCCTTGTATGCCGGCTTGGGGTGTCCAGGGGTACTTTTCAGCTTGTACACCCACTTTCATGGCAAAGCCTTCTTGCCCTTAGGCAAGGCAACCAAATCCCAAGTCTCATTCTTATGCAGAGAGTCTATCTCAGACTGCATAGCCCTCTCCCAGGAGTGACTGTCACCCCTGCGCATAGCCTCATCATAAGTGAAAGGCTCTCCTGCATCTGTAACCAAAACATAATGCATAGAGGGCTGAAATCTGCCAGGTGGACGTCTGTCTCTAGCAGACCGTCTCACCGTAGGCTCTGCTGCCTGTCTAACTGCCTGTCCAACACCCTGGCCCTGTGGAGGAACTGCTGCAGGCTGTACTACTGGCTGTGCTGGAGCTCTAGGCTCCTCCTGAAAGATCACTCTACGGATCTCAACCACCTTCTCAGGCTGCCTGTGCATCTTGTCTTCATGGAAGACAACATCATGCTGCGTACTATTTTCCGCGCCTGCAGATCCCATAGGCGATAGCCCATCTCTCCTGACTCACCATAGCCAAGGAATATGCATTTAATGCTCTTTGGATCCAATTTACTCCTCTCACCCTTGTGCACATGGCAGAATGCCTCACATCCAAAGACACGGAGATGCGCATAAGAGGGTGGCTTACCAGCCCAAACTTCCTCTACAACCTGGAAATCCAATCCACTGGAAGGCGATCGGTTTATGACATGCATTGCCGTACTAACTGCCTCAGCCCAAAAGCTCTGTGGTAGGCCTGCATGGCTAAGCATAGAGCGGACACGCTCCTGAATAGTCCTGTTCATGCGCTCAGCCAAACCATTCTGGGTGGGGGTGTAAGGGGCGGTCAACTGACGCTTAATACCCCTGTCATCACAAAACTGCTCAAAAGCACGTGAGACATATTCTCCCCCATTGTCAGTCCTAAGGCATTTCAGCCTATACCCAGTCTGGTTCTCAACAAGAGTAAGCCAACGCTGAAAGACTGCCAAGACATCAGACTTTTGCTTTATGGGATAAGCCCACACTTTCCTAGAAAAATCATCAATGAAGGTAACAAAGTACTTCGCGCCACCCATAGACATACACGGCATGGGCCCACAAACATCTGAATGCACCAAAGCCAAGGGCTCATTCATGCATGGCCTACCCGATTTCTTATGCGTAGACCTATTCTGCTTACCATAAAGACAATGATCACACGAGTCAAAACGTGCATAGTCCAAAGGCGGAAGATATTGCAAACCAGATAACATTTTCATTCCCTTCAAAGACATATGCCCCAAACGGGCATGCCAAAGTGATACATGTGGGATAGAGCCCACTGCCAAAACATGGTCTACAGAAGACCCAGATACAACAAGAGGATAGAGGCTGCCAGCCTTGGCGCCTCTAGCAAGCACAAGTCTGCCTTTGGTAATCTTCCAGGCAGAATCCCCAAAACAGACATGAAACCCTGCATCATCCAACTGTCCTACAGACATAAGACTGCACATAAGCGCAGGTACATGACGTACATCCCTAAGCAAAAAGGAACTGCCAGTGGAAAACTGCAACTGAATATCTCCACAGCCCACAATATCAAGAGACCTATCATCTCCAAGTCTAACTGATCCAGATACAGTACGATAAGAGTGAAACCACTCACGGTAAGGTGTCACATGGAAGGACGCACCTAAATCCAATAACCAGCACTGTGCATACATACTAGGTGTCTCAGTCAAGTGTGAAGCATCAGAAGAACTAGCTGCAAGTATGAACTCATCACTACCATCGGAATCCTTGGTCTGCATGACATTAATTTCTTCAATCTTGATGCTGGACTTCGCAGGTACTATGTTGCGATCAGAGGACTTCTCCTGCACTTTCTCTTTGCCCTTATCCTTGCGCTTCTCATTGCGCAACTCATGACACTGTGGTCTGGTATGGCCCTTTTTCCCACAATGATGACAAGTGATATTAGCGTTGCGCCCACGCGACTTACTATGTGACTTTCCACGAGATTTAGACCGACCCTTTTGCGAGTCACGGCCTCGGCCATTACCACGGTCATACCTGTCATTCCTGCCTCTAACTGTCAAAGCATGACTACCACGAGAGGCATCCAAGTTTTTGCGATTCACCTCTTCCTGAAGAAGAGCACTCTCAACATCTACCAATTTTAGAGTAGCACTAGAGGCACATAGGGCAGTGCGGAATACATCCCATGACTCATTCAAAGTCCCAAGCAAGAAAAGAGGAGTTACTTTTTCTCCAAAGGTAATATCCTGCGAAGTCAGGTTCTTCAGTATAGCATGGAACTGGCTCAAGTGAGCAGACATAGTCGCATTATTCTTCATGCGCAGATCCATAAGCTGCTTCAACCAGTACATCTGACTTGCTGGACTTTTCTTATCATAAAGATTCTTGATCTTATTCCATAGATCCCATGCACTCTGTGCTTCCTCAAATACATTATAATGTACATGTTCAGTGAGAGACAATACAATCGTGGACTTGCATAGCTCATCAAGTTCAAGCCAGTTGTCATTGTCCATAGTTTCAGGCTGCTCCCCACTCAATCGAAGTGGCTTAATCTGAGATTTCTGAACCAAGACCTGCCAAATTTGACTCTTCCAATAAGAGTAGTTGGTACCATCCAACTTTGTAATGTTAAAGATGGCACTATCATGCGAAGATGACGCCATTATGCAGGCTGGAAATGCCCAAACAGTCCAAAACTGCTTGCTGTTTTACTGCAGAAACTGCCCAAAAATGACCAAAACGGGGTCCAAAGGGCGAGCAAAGTGTGCCAAAAGTTGCTGCCCACTTAGTACTAGGTGCGCTACACCAAATTAGGATATTTCAGCATGAAAAGTACACCTTAGTCCACCAATAGCTGCTTGCTATAATAAATTGCAGGTATGCAGTCTATAGAGCAAATTGTCCCAAAATAGGATCTAATGTCAAGCAAACAATGCTAGGTCCAAAGCCGGCATGAAACGGACATAAGCAAGGCCAATGACAGTGAAAAGAACATGAGCTCAACACTGAAGCATGTCAAAATAACATCTGCCAGTGAAAGGCACACCCCCAGACACTCTAGGCAAAGTGTTCCTGTAACTGCCAAAACCTGACACAAATAGGTGTTTGCTCAAAGAGAAAGATCCAAATATGAGACTCAGCTCATAAGCATCCTGTGAACCAAGAGTACATCAATGCATATCCATAAAAATTGGAGTATGATCCCAAAGTCTCAATGCGTATGTAGTTGCTCAAGACATAAACTGCTCCAAATACATGTAAGTGCTCCAATAGCATGCAACTGTCAAAGGTCAAGCAAGCATGTAAAATGCTCCCACTGGCACAAAAGGCATACAAAGCGAGCTCAGAAGCTCAAACAACCCAAGAGAAAGCACTAGTGATAAGTGACCCTGTCAATGCATCAAGCGCATCCAAGAGAGCATGACATACATGAAGCACCGGTCGTATTAACCATGAAGCAATACATAAGCCCAAATAAGCTCTCGGTCAACTCAATGACATCCAAATAGCAACCAAGATCAGTGATCAAGTAAGCCGGGAATGCTCAAATACATCCAAATCCAAGCTCCAAATGTCGATATGGCATACACGAACCAAATAGCATATGTCACGAACCAAAGCATGTAATGCAAAAGCCTAACTGTCAAGCAGAGACATGAGGCATAGGCGGTCCACGAGCATGCCAAGTCGGTCCAAATGCCAGTGAAGACGGAGCTAATGCAAAGCTCAAAAGCATTCCATAATCTCATACATATGCTCCAAGCCGTCCCCAAATGTCAGAGACATCATGCCAAAGCTCAAAGCATACATCCGGTATCGGTAGGTAAGTGCCAAAGCATGTAAAGTACCTTCAGCCCACTATTATTCCAGCATGTATTTACTGTTCTAAACAGTAGATTTCAGCCCCGAATTCAAGGCAAAATCATGGTCAAAGCAAATGCATACATCCCCAATACATCCGGGTAGGAAGTAGACCGCATACGGGCATCAAATAAGGTAACCGGAGTAGAGTATAAGCATCAAATGCCAATGCCAAGTGTGGCTGCCCTGTTTCCAGCACTGTATAACAGTAAATAACAGTCCCAAATCAGCCAATATTTCAAGCCAAAATCATGGCATAATCATGTGCATACATTCCCAAGGCACTAGGCATCATGTAGACCGTATACGGGCATCAAATAGCACAACCGGAATGGAGTATAAGCAACAAATGCTAATACCAATGGTGCTGCCCTGTTTTCAGCCTGTTATGACAGTTTATGACAGTCCCAAATCTGAAGAAATCAGCCCCGAATGATCAAGACCAATGCCCAAAGCTTGAATGACATCAAACATGAAGTCTATAGCCCTCTTGATCAAGGTAGAGAGCAAGAAGCAATGGCCAAGTGTGGAGCTAAAGTAGATGAGTACTCACAGCCTGGAAAAAAATGATGCAATCTGCCCTGTTGGTGCTGAACTTGCTGCTGCTCCACATGGGCTGAAAAGGGGGTAATGGGGGGCTCAAGAAGGGCCTATCAAAGGCCTATGACAAGCCTCTTTGAGCCTTGATAGGTGTAAGGCACAATATGAGGGGAATAAGCTTCAAGGGTTTGAAGCCATGGCTGCCCTTGCTGTTTGTAACCTGTAGACTGAAATAAAACCCTAAAAGAATGATCAAATACCTCAGTATCAATACCTTGAAGGTGCCTCAATAGGCTGGGAAGGTGCTCGGGAAGCCGGGGAGTGACGGGAGCTCGGGGAGATCGGATATGGCTGCCGGGATGGAGATCCAATGCGTGAAGCGAGTCGATGCGAAGGTCGGGAAGCACCGAGTCGAGCTCGAGCAAGAGAATGCCAAGCTCTGATACCAGTTGAAAGGTGAGAAGGATCGAAGCTTGCACGCGAGCTATGGCGGGAGAGCAAGAGCAAGAAAGAGAGAGACAAGAAATGGGAACTCCAACAGTCACAATGTGTGACCGGGCCTTCCTTTATTCAAACTGTCACTAAAAGAATAAAGAATAAAGTGACGTGACGGGCGCCTGCCACCTGCAGTGTGCAGTGGCGGGTACTGTCAGTGTAGTAATACACGGGGTGGCACGGCGGAGGCGCCTTTATCCCCAACACTTATATCGTGCCAACCTCGTATAGAGTGTTAACCACTCTTCGCGACCGCCCTCTAGAAGAGCACATCAAGGGACACCCTTACCTTGATCGCCTACTAACTGAGGAGGAGCTACACATTGTTAGCCGTGTTGCCTTCGGTGACTTCCTAACAGATGTTCTCACTTACATAACACACGTTGGCACTCGCCGTTTTGATCTCGATCACGCAGCTCAGTTAGTGTACAACCCCGATTTCTACACTTGGTTCCTACACCGGTAACTCCTAAGACCCATTGCCAAAGGTCCTCAACCTCCAAATCCTTCAATCCTAGTAAAGATTATTCTCAAGCTGGGAAGGGAAGGGGAGTGAGGCAAATCAAGAGATCAATTAAAACCAATGAAAATCAAGCAAAGTGCATAAGCACGTAGACAACGAGCGAGGTAGGAAAATGTCAAGAGAACTTTGAAATAAAGGGCAAAAAGTTAAAGCTGAAAGGGAAGACTCCACATTGGATAGGATTTTAATGCTTTCATTCAATAAACACATAGAGTCTTTCTTTTTTAGTCTATGACTTTTCTTGCAAATTGTTAATTTGAAAGCACTAATGGAAACTGGGGTTTATGACAGGAACAAAAGATGTCGCAACAAGACCGTGCCCACCGACTTTCGCTCACGGAAGAGAAAAAGCGCAGTACAGCATCACTCTTGAGTGCCGCGCCTACAACCAGCTAAAGTTCTGAACCATTCACAACATAGAGGGTTTGGTGGCTAAGGAGGAAGCGGCCAGGAGAGTCATTGAAAAATGCAACTTCACCAAGTACCTTGAAAATTTTGCGCAAGAACCTGACCACACAAAGTGTGTGGAGTTTCTCAGGTCTTACAACCCCAACAATGAGTGCGACACTATCACGATAGAAAGGGGTCAAAACACCAAACAGGTGCATGTTCGCTTGACCCCTGCCTTGGTGGAGAAGGCGTTGGGACTGGAGCCAAAAATAGAGAAGAAGCAGAAGAGGGATGTGTACGCCATGCTAAAGATGAGAAAGGAGGACATGCTGACAAATGACGGCATCAGCATCCAGGACATCCTTGATGCGGAAACCAGATTGCAGGCAAAACTAGTACACGCGCTTTTCTCCAGTTAGCGCTACAACACCTTGATGCACCGAATCAGTGTGCCTGTGCTGGAGAATGTAGCGGCTCACACCCTGCAAGAAGTAGACTAGAACGGCTATGTGCACAAAACTATTGACCAAGTGGCTAAAGCACTGGCTTTAGGAAGCACACCCACCCCGCAGGAGGAGAGTCTCCAGCTTGTAGGGCTACGGAAAGAAAGAAGGCCTCGTCCAAGGCCTCGTTCATTGCCTATGGAAGCATTTTGACCGCGCTCATCCAGGAGGCAGTAAAAGAGACGCAAGATGCAGATGAAGGGGAAGGAGAAATGCCCGACAGTTCACCCCCTCATCAGGACCAAGAGAGGTTCACAATAGGACCGAGACTGATAAGGAAGGGCAGGGGCAAGAAGAGCAATCAAGCAAAAAGCAGGCCAAGGAACCCAAGAAGAAGACAGTGCAGAAGAAAAAGAAGCTCTCGATTTCTTCAATGTGGCTCTCGATTCTCTTCATCCATTTTTCTCCATTCAAATGTCCTTGATAATATAGCATTTTCATTCTATTAGGTTGTAATGCCTACATATTATCTTAATGTTTAACCCATTCTTTGAAGCCTCTTCAAAACCTCTGCCTCTCAAACAAATGGCCTCTACTTTGTATGTGGTAAATATGAGTAAATTCCTTGTATTTCTTATATAACATTTGAACCTTATTAATCTATAGTATTTTTTACATTTAATAATGTTCTAGTACCCCCTAACAACTTCAGGATGATTATCCTTACATCCTTTAAGAACAAATTCAATAGTCACTCACACATTCCTCATCAAAGTGTTAGTCATGATGTCACAAATTGAGGTCTCACTAGTGTCTACCTATTCACATTCATACACGTATATCAATAGTTACCCAATGTATATGCTAGGTAGATCATGCATTAGATTTGCATGGGCTTTTAAAGCAAAGCCCTTGAATTTATGAGTTAAACAATACATGTGTGCTCTTGTAGTACTTAACATTGCAAATGTTAGAATCCACCATGAATTGCATGAAATACTAAGTAAGAATCATGAAAGGAGGCCACCCAATAATAAAGAGAGATGACCAACAACAAATAGAAAATATAAAGCCCAAAAACAAACCATAATTCAACACAAGTTTCAACAAAGACTAGGGGCATAAAAAGTTGTGCCATGCAAGCAAATGGATGTTTAGGTTGCTCTCTCTAGTTTAATAAAACACGTTTGAATAGACAATACATGTGTGCTCTCATAATACTTAGCATTGCAAATGTTAGAATGAACCATGAATTGCATAAAATGTTGAACAAGATTCATGAAATGGACTCCGGCCAACAATAAAGGGTGACTAGCAACAATAAATAGAAAATGCAACGCACACTAAACACAAGTTTCAACAAAGATGAGGGGCATAAAAGGTAATGCCATGCAAATAGATGGACCTTTAGGCTACTCTTTGTAGTCTAATAAAACATGTTCGAATAAATCATTGCAATGGTTTTAACTTCAACCAACTACTCATATAATCCCTTCTTTGTTTTCCATGGTATTGCACAACTACTAACTCTAAATCTATTTTTTAATTTTGTTATTGAGTACTAGTCTTGAAAAGATCTAATATTTGTAAAGGACCCTAAATTTATTCATTTGAGTATCAAACTAACTTTATTGCTTGTCCATGTTCAATGATGGGTAGATTTTCTATCATATCATATTTGCTAGCTTCACACTACCAAAGGATAAATACAATCTTGAGATGCTCTACCTTGGTTGAAGGTTAGGAATTGTTTTTGGAATTGTATTGTTCATACTTCTTATTGTAGAATTTAATATAATTGAATAGTATATATCCTTCTTAAAAGCATATGGGGGAATGACACTTTCTCCCTTGATTAGAAAAAACAAAGAGACTTATCCCAACTCTTTGCCATGCTATTTTGTAGCACAATTGTGTGCATGTATTTATTGTTGTACTCTTACAATGTTGCAATGCAAAGAGACTTGATTAAAAAAAACAAAGAGACTTATCCCAACTCTTTGCCATGCTATTTTGTAGCACAATTGTGTGCATGTATTTATTGTTGTACTCTTACAATATTGCAATACATTACTAGTTTTAAATTTTAAACTATAAGGTCAATTTAGTTCAAGAATAAAATGCAACTGGCTTCACTTTTGAAGAATTTCATTAACTAAACTACTAGCGTTCCGCGCGCGGAATGCTAGGCCTCTTCGCGGCAGCTTCGCTGCCTCGAAGTGGCGAGCGAAGTAGCTGTACTATCACACGGCAACTTCACTCAACAATCTATTCCTCATCTTTCTCTTTCCTCTTTTTCCTCTCTCTCTCTCCCCCTCCAAATTCCCTATGTCTAACTCTCTCTCTCTATTCTCTCCCCTCTCCTCTTTTTTCCTTTTTTCTTCTTCTTCTTCTCTCTCTCTCTCTTCATTCTCTTTTTAAAATTTTTATATTCTCTCTCTCCTCTCTTTCTCCTCTATTTTATATTTTTTCTCTCTATAATTCTCTCTACATGTTCTTGCTCTCTCTCTCCTTGCTTCATCCACCCCGCCCCACCCCCTCTTCTTTCACTTTCTTCCCCCCCTCAGTCTCTCTTAAAATATGTAAATTTTATATTTTTCCTATATATAATTCTCTCATTATGTTTATATTCTCTCTCTTCTTCTCCTCTCTCTCTCTCTCTCTCTTCCCCTCTTTCCTTCTTTCTCCCTTCCTCTCTTTCTCAAAAAATATTTAAAATTTAAAAAGACTTTTCTCTTTTCTCTTTTTTCCCCATCTCTCTTCCTCTTTCTTATTCTTATTTTTATTCTCTCTCTCTCTCTCTTCCCCCTCTCCTCTCTTTTCTTTCTCTCTCATATTTTTTCCTTTTTTTTCTCTTTAAATTTTTTCTTTTCTCTTTCTTTTAAATTTTATATTTTTTCTCTCTATAATTCTCTCTCTGTGTTCAAATTCTCTCTCCTCTTCTTCTTATTTTCTCTCTCATTTTCTTCTCTATCTCTCTTCCCCCTCTCTCTCCCTCCCTCTCCTCTTCTTTCTTTTTTGCTCTTTGTATATATATATATATATATCTCTCTCTCTCTCTATTTTAATTTAAAAAAAGTTTCTCTTTTTTTCTCTTTAATTTTTTTCTTTTCTATTTATTTTAATTTTTATCTTTGCTCTCTCTATAATTCTCTCTCTATTTTCAAATTCTTTCTCTTGTTATTGTCTCTCTCTCATTTTTTTCTCTCTATCTCTCTCCCTCCCTCTCTCCTCTCTTTTACTTTTTTCTTTTCCTCTCTCTCTTAAATTTTATATTTTATCTCTCTATAATTCTCTTTCTTTCTTTTAAATTTAATATTTTCTCTCTTTATAATTCACTCAATGTGTTCAAATTCTTTCTCTTCTTACTCTCTCTCTCTCTCTCTCTCTCTCTCTCTCTCTCTCTCTCTCTCTCTCTCTACAAGGATATCAGGCCATAGCAACGACAAATAGCGGCGTCGCTATTGCGATGCTATTAGCGCCGCTAATAGCGATGGTACCCAGAGAAAAAAAAAGTGAGCCGAAACCCGAGCGCGTTTCATTTCGCGCATTCACGAAAGATTTTGAGAGGGAGAGCGAGAGAGAGAGCTGAGAGAGAGAGAGAGAGAGAGAGAGAGAGAGAGAGAGAGAGAGAGAGAGAGAGAGAGAGAGAGAGAGAGAGAGAGAGAGAGAGAGAGAGAAAGAAGGCTTCTCATCGCCACCACCGCCACTGTCGTCGTTCGAGAATAAGAGGAGGTATACGGAGGGCGAAGAGGAGCCGCCAAACCCTTTTTCGAGTCTTTACGGTGAGTGCATTCTCTCTCTCTTTTACTTGTTTTTTGTATAATTTGTGTATATTGAGAGACACAGAGAGAGAGAGAGAGAGAGAGAGAGAGAGAGAGAGAGAGAGAGAGAGAGAGAGAGAGAGAGAGAGAGAGAGAGAGAGGAAATGAGAGAAAGAGAGGGAGCGGGAAAGGGAGAGGGAGAGGGAGAGGGAGAGGGAGGGAGAGAGAGAGAGAGAAAGAGAGGAAGAGGGAGGGGGAGGGGGAGGGGGAGGGGGGGAAAATGAGAGAGGGAGAGGGAGGGAGAGTGCATTCTCTCTCTCTTTTACTTGTTTTTTGTATAACTTGTGTATATTGAGAGAGGGAGAGGAAATGAGAGAGAAAGAGAGGGAGAGGGAGGGAGAGGGAGAGAAAGAGAAAGAGAGAAAGAGGGAGAGGGGGAGGGGGAGAAAATGGGAAAAGAAGAGGGAGGGAGACATTAAACATAATAGGAAAATGAGAGAGAGGGAGAGAGAGAGAGAAAGTGAGGGAGAGGAAGAGGGGGAGGAAATAGGAAAGGGAGAGGGAGGGAGAGAGAAAGAGAGGGGGAGGGAAAGGGAGGGAGAGGAAATGAGAGAGGGAGAGGGAGACATTAAACATAATAGGGAAATGAGAGAGGGAGAGGGAGGGAGAAGAAATGAGAAAGGGAGAGGAAGAGAGCAAAAGGAAATGAGAGAGGGAGAGGAGAGAGAGAAAAATGAGAGAATGAGAGAGGAGAGAGAAAATATCTTAAACATAATAGGGAAAGAGAGAAAGAGAGGGTGAGGGTGAGGGAGGGAGAGGAAGAGAGAAAAGGAAATGAGAGAGGGAGAGGAGAGAGAAAAATCATTAAACCTAATAGGGAAAGAGAAACAAAGGGTGAGGGTGAGGGAGGGAGAGGAAATGAGAGAGGGAGAGAAAGAGAGAAAAGGAAATAAGACCTTACAATAAGCTCATCCTAAGCTCATAGGGATTAGGCCGATCCTCAACAAACCTAAGGGATATATGGCTAGAGAACCCTAGCACACTTGTGCCTCCTAGCATAATGTTCTTCCTGCAAAGAGACCTCTCATACATGGGGCTTGTCCTAGCCTTCACCACGCAAGTATACAACAAAGGCAATCAGCCTATCAATTAGAAAAACATTCATTTTTCATAACGTAAATCCAAAAATAACTTTGGATATTCCATAAAAATCAATGTCTTCTTAAAAAGACAAATACAAAAAACTAAAACAACATCATTCATATGCTTCACAAAACTAAAACAACATCACCACAAGATCTCTTAGGAAACTCATCTTCAACTATCAATTTTAATAAAAAATATAATATAAAATCACTTGCAAGGAAGGACACTCTTTTATCATTAACCCTCTTTCTTCCTTAGAATAGTCTTAGGAATAAATTTTTGCTCTAACAAGCATATATTTGAGCATAATAACTATTTTAAGGTTTATTCCATGAGTAGTAGTAGTATATATGCAACCATCAAGCTAGAGATCATGCTTTGGTATCTGTGGAGATCCCAATCCCATGCCCTCATAGAGATTGTAGTGTGCAATAGTGTGGAGAGAAGGTAGGTGAGTTGTAAATGGTAAAGGAGATTTCTATTGATGATGGAGAGAAGATGAGGTGAATCGCCAGTTCTATTCTTAATGAGTGCAACCTACCCATAGTATGGCATCCATGACCGATTGAAATCAGTAAGACTTTGAAATCCTACCTCGAGTATTATAACTATTGTTTTGTGGTGGATTTTCTTGCCATAATTCAATGTCAACTTGTGCTTGTGTTTTCCACGATGTGTTGACTATGGGTGTCAAATGCTCTAGTCGGATCTCTCTCTCTTTCTCCTCTCTCTTCTCTCAACCCTTCTCTCTCCCTCAATCTTCCCTCTTTCTCTCTTCCTATACTCTCCCTAAATCCTTCTATCTTCCCCTATCTCTTTTCTCTCTCTATCTCTCTTTCTATTTCTACCTCTCTTACTTCTCTCCTCTTCTTCTCTAATTTTACTCTCTCCCTAACTCTTGTCTCTCTCTTCATCTCTATATAAGTAGTCGTAGTCGTGGTCGTGGTCGTGGTCGTGGTCGTGGTCGTAGTCGTGGTCATAGTCGTGGTCATCGTGGTGGTCGTGGTCGTAGTCGTTGTGGTCGTAGTCGTGGTCGTGGTCATGGTCGTAGTCGTGGTCGTAGTCGTGGTGGTCGTGGTCGTGGTCGTGGTCGTGGTCGTAGTCGTGGTCATCGTGGTGGTCGTGGTTGTAGTCGTTGTGGCCGTAGTCGTAGTCATGGTCATAGTCTTAATTATGGTCGTGGTCGTGGTCGTGGTCATGGTCATGGTGGGCGTGGTTGTCGTGGTCGTGGTCGTGGTCATGGTCATAGTTGTGGTCATAGTCGTAGTCGTGGTCGTGGTCGTGGTGTAGAAAAAGAGAGAGAGATGGAAGGAGAGGATAACAATTTAAGAAAGAAAAAAAAAGAGAGAGATGGAAGGAGATGAGAACAATTTAAAAAAGAAAAAAAGAATGATAACAAAAACAAATTGTTTGTCATAACGTAGACAAAATGGAAAACGATGAAGGTCCTGTTGTTCAAGATCACGAGGCGTATCTTAATCAGCGTGTCCCATATCCTTGCTCTCAATGCAAGCTGGCAATTAGACGAAAACGTCGATTGTCTATAGAACACGTACGACGATTTAGCGAGTTTCAATTTGAGATTATTGATCAGGCGATTGCGGATTTTCAACAAACGGTAAGAAAAGTTAATATCAATCATGCATTGTACTCGCAAGCTAATTGAATACCATATACAATAAGATTGGGTATGGCTGGTAAATTTTCTACCCAGGGAGGTGACGTCTCGTCCCAAGGAGGAGTGCACCCTTTGCAGCCAATTAGAAGAATTCGTGGGTGTGCGATGGATGGAGTGCATGAGCCAATCCACCACTTGCAAGGCCAATCTATACCGTCAATGCCAGACGAAACAAGAAACCTTCCAGACCTACCTACAATCTTGGAGCCTGAGATGGAGGCAATGATCAATGCATTGATTCCCATGGATGTCGAGACTTCTGATCCGCTTAGAGAGGAAGCATCCATACCATTATATGACGGGTGCCAAGTATCTCGCCTGAAGACACTGCTTGCACTCTTTAAGTGTGCAAGCAAATACGGGTGGAGCGATACGTGTGTGACCGAGTTGTTTAGGTACCTTGTACATACGCTTCGTTGATTTCTTTTCAGCACTATTATTAAAAACATTTGTGTTTTTTCAAGGTGTTTTATAATTTTTTTCAAGTTATTAAAATATCATATATTACCACCTGCAAATACCATGCCTGAGTCTCGTGATGATGCATGACATGTTTTACGAAAGCTTGGCATGGACTACAACAACATCCATGCATATATCAACGATTGCATACTATTTCGAGAAGAATACGAGACTGGAGACATATCCAAAGTGTGGTGCTCACAGGTATCAATAAGACTTGCAAGGGCAAACCATCCCTCAAAAAGTTCTCAGACACTTTTCGTTTATCCCCCACATAAACCACATGTTTCGTACGTCCGGCATGGCGAGCTTGACAACGTGGCATGTGCAGAATAGGTCCACGGATGGAGTTCAATGAATATCGACGGATTCACGCGCATGGAGCCACATTGACTCTACCTTCCCGAGAGCCAAGGAATCTTCGGCTCGGCCTTGCAATGGATGGCGTGAACCCATTCGGTCTGCGCTTAACTTCTTACAGTGTGTGGTCTATAGTCCTTATCAACTACAATATCCCTCCATGGCTTTCTACGAAGAAAGGACATCTCATCCTTAGCTTACTCGTCCCCGGCCGCTACAAAGCAAAAAATATGGACGTATATCTTCGTCCATTAGTCGATGAGCCTAAGATTTTGTGGAAGGAGGGGGTCATCGCGCAAGATATGAGCAAGCGCGATGGTCGACGGTCCGCCAATATTCAAGCCATTCTCATGTGGACGATGCATGACTTTCTGGGATTTGGCAGGTAAATAGGTTTCCATTCTCTTTGGTAATATCTATATTTTATCTCGTTCAAGCTTGTATTCACTGGGTCGTGTTGTTGGAACAGGTCTGGTTACCTCAGGTCATCATGCATGTCCATTGTGCGGGCCACAGTTAGACTCCCGAAGGTCACAAACCATGAAGAAGATGGTATATCAAGGACACGCCACTTTTTGCATCATGAGGAGTTTCCGATTCCAACCTTAGTAGATAGATTTTCTACGGGCTTGATGATGGACTGCATGTGTGCATATATGTCACACAAACAATCGGACGCATGCAAGGCACTCAAGAGTAGGGCTGTAAAGCCCGAGTGGCTAGACGCGGATGACTAGCACCAACTGAGGGAGAAGGCTACAGATTCTCTAGGATGTTGGAGTCAGTAGCGCGAGGCGACGAGGGCATGACTAGAGGCCGGAGTGGTCCATCATCTTGGGAGTGGCGGCCACAGGACATATTTGGAGGACTTTGTAAGTTTTTCTTTTGTTTTGCTTGTTTATTTTTTTGCAATATCCTTTGTACTGACAATCATGTTTCTAACAATTAGTATTTTGTTTTCTTTGCAGCACTCCATTACAAATCGCGATCCGACCGGCCTTGAGACTCGATATGCAGAGAGGCACCGTCTCACTACATTGATTGACCGATTGTATAGACGCGGCGGCCCTGTAAGTCACTCATCTTTCTTGTCCGTAGTTACCATGTTTAATTAGAATGCATCATTGTATGGTGGACTAATGTGTTGTTGTTTCTTTTTTTGCAGAGTCCGTTCGATGCTCCTTTGCGGAGAGATGAGCTTTCGGATGGTGAGGATATATAGCTCGCCCTTGGATCCTTGGAGCTCACACACCTTTCTTTTTTGGTCACCTAATCTGTGTAGACATTTCTATGTAGTAGTGATATCTTGTCATGATTGTACTAGTCGCTTTCATTATGTGATCATGCATTTATTTCATGTATCAGTGTTATGATTTCAGCATACTTTGTTTTTGTTTACACGAGCATTGTACACAGTTCAGAAACTATTTTGTATGGCCTAAATAAAGCACACAATGCTATATGTGGTAGGGTAGCTTGCTGCCCTGCCACAAAATTTTGTTCCCCTGTTACCGTCACTAATTTACTGCTCACGTCGTTATTAGCGTCAGTATCAACGTCATTATTGACGTCGCAGAGCGTCGGTATCGACATTTTGCAACGCTGATACTGACGCCAATAACGATGCTGATATCGACTGTTCTATGGCATCGCCAATAACGATACTTTTTGCGACGACGGGAGCAAATTTTGTTATTTACATTTTCGTTGCTTTTAACGTCAGTATAAGGCCTATATCTTGTAGTGTTTTTCTTTTTTCTTTTCCTCTCTCTCTCTCTCTCTTAAATTTTATATTTCTTCTCTATAACTCTCTTTCTCCCTCCCTCCCTCTTCTCTTCTTTTTTTTTTGCCCTTTGTGTGTGTGTGTGTGTGTGTGTGATAAAACTTTTAAATGTAAAATTTTTGTTTAATTAAGAGAGAGAGAGAGAGAGAGAGAGAGAGAAAGAGAGAGAATTTAGGCCTTGCACATGAGCGAGAGAGGGGGGAGGAATTTAATTAAAAAGGGGAGGGGGAAAAGAAAGAGAGATATTATAAGTGAAAGAGATGGGCGGGGGTTTTAATTTAAATAAGGGAGGGGAGGGGGGGGGGGAGGGGAGGCTTTAATGAAAAAAGGGAGGGGGAAGAGAAAATTAGATATTACACATGAGAAAGAGAGAAGGGGAAGGGGAGGGAGGTTTGGAAAAGGGGGTAGGTTCAGGAAGTCCTCTGGAGGTTCGGGGCTTTCCGAACCTAGCTAAAATAATATAGTAGTAAGATACATGTCCTATTGTCCCCAAAGTGATGGTCTAGTAATAAAGCTTGTGATTAATAGCCACCCAAGGTGCATCATGGGTGGGGACATCCATGCCCCTAATTGGCTTGGCTAGAGGATTATCCTTTGTCAATATGAGATGCCTAAATTGTCCTCATGGCTAATATTTGAAAGGGGGTTATTTGCTTAGAGTGTGGATTATCCTTGGTGTCCACACAATATGCCTAAATTGTTTCATGGCTAACATTTGGAAGGGAAGTACCCTCTTTTTGTGAGTGGGGTGTGTGGGTCTAATGGAAAAATAAAACTATATATGTCTTACTACTTTTGAATTTCAAAGTATAGGGTCGATTTAGTCCTAATACATGACAAAAAACGCACACAATATTTTTTAAAAACTCCAAATTGTCAAGGTTGATGGTTTTTCTATGGATTTTTGAGAGTGTTCTCCATGAACTTTGCTCCACCTTCTCTATTTGACCTTGTTAAGTGTCAAGTTTAGTAAAGATAAGGGCAATGTCTCCCTCCATGGTTAGTGTCAAGTTTACCGAATGAGGGCAATGTCTCCCTCCATGATAAGTGTCAAGTTCAACATAGATGAGGGTAGTGCCAAGTTTAGCAAAGATGAGGATAGAATCCCCCTCCATGGTTAGTGTCAATTTTAGTAGATATGAGGGCAATGTCTCCCTCCATGGAGTGGTGTAACCTCTCTCCTCGTCCCTTTTGATAAGAATGATCACTTTTTACACCTCAATGTTCACAAAAAAATGAGGTTGAATATCAAGTGAACTATTGGATTTGAAAAAAAGAGCCTAAATTTTTTGAATGTATAAATTGTAAGATATAATGTCAATTTAGTTATAATATACTAGAGTTCCATGACCCACTTTGCTAGGTCTAGACTCTAGAGGAGAATGGTTGTTTCTAAGGTTGGCTCATTGCCTACCATAATTCTTCTTCTATTTTTTGATAAGACAAGACACTCAACAATAATACTTTTAATTGCTAGACATTAATAAAATCACACCTATAATGCACTCAAATGTTTGAGAATATGCTTGCACTATGCAAAAATGAGAATATTGAAAAGGACAAAAGAGATAACTCATTGTTCAAGATCTAACTCTTCTTCATATCGACCTTATATAAAAACACAGAGACTATGATGTCTCTAAGATAACATAACAAGTAACATTAACATGCATGCCATGTTTGAATTCCTTGTGTTCTTAAAATTGAGTACTTATAAGGGTTTAACTTGGACAATAATATAGATGATAGAATTATTATCATAAGATGAATTGTTATCTGGCCCATTGCAATTCCATATGCAAGGATATTAAACTAATTGTAATAAACAAATGAACGACTGTTTACATAGCATTAGGATAATGAGTTGCTTTTCCTTATAATGTTGTAGTTAACTCTGCCTATTTGCCATGCCTACTAGCAAGGCTTGACTATGCAACTATGTGGGTTAATGGGCAGGCAAGCCTACTATCATCTAGCCATGCACACTGTCACTACTGAAGAATCTACATGGACACTTGCTGTTGGTGGACACATCTTGAATTGCATGGTTTCTTTTAGAGGTGGGGTGGGTTTTGGAGATTGTCGAGGTTGCTAAGGTCAAGCAAGACGGAGACTTGAAGCTCTACCTACTTCTATTTTTACGAATGACGGTCGAGGTTGCAAGGTTAAGTGAGATGAAGACTTGAAGCTCTACGTGCTTCCATCTTCACCAATGGGAGAGAAGGAGAGAGATAAGAGCTATAGCCATCGATTATATCAATCTAATGTCATACCATCTACCTCTCTTGTGAGGCGTAGCCACCATTGAGAGGGAAGGAGCACTAACATTCGATCAAGGAGAGGGTTTGGAAGGATAATTACCTAGGCAACAAAGTAAGGCTTTTGTGACAACCACATGTGTGGTGGGAGAGTGGTCCCTGTAGTCAGAATACGAGGGAGGGTAGCTAATGATCAACAACATCAATGATCCCCTCGACATCATCTTTAAGCACCCTAAGAGGCATTGTCTTCAAGCATTGTGGGAGATTGGGATGTATACTCATAGGGTGTTGATTCAACATACACGGTAGGGAATCCCACAAGCAGCAAATTAACATGGCTTGAGCACTAGCACTTAGGCCTCCCACGCCAATGCTCTAGTCACAACAAGCTTCTATGATTGGAATGGAGTCTCCCTTGTCAATGCTTCATTTTGCACCTGCTAATAAAAAGGTTGTTGATTATAGCAATCAATAGGTAGATTCGTGAAGAGTCTTGAGTGGGAGTTGCCATTTACAGCATGGTGAGGGCCATTTGTCCATGTTCTTGGTAGAGTCATAAATGGTCACATATTGTGAGAGAGAGAGAGAGAGAGAGAGAGAGAGAGAGAGAGAGAGAGAGAGAGAGAGAGAGACCCATACAGGACCGCATATAGTGAGTTTTATAAATTATTTGATCATCTGGTTTATTGTTAAGTACTTGTGATATCGTGGATCAACAAAGCGACGCTTGATATGTTGTTGGGTGTTCATGTGGTTTTGAATGTAGAGCTTGAATATATGCGTGTGTAGTTTGGTGTGGTTAGTTGAATTTATCTCATTGGTTTTTTGAAGGTTCTGGGTAATACTTTTTGTGTTGTCTATCGTTCTTTATCTCTAAGAACGAGAGAAAAGTTATCTTGTTAGTTACTAGTATGTCCAAAATGATATATATCAAAAGTCCTCATTAGGTGTACGTGTAAAAATCCTCCAAATTGTCAGGCGCACCTCCTCCCGTCTTCGCCATGCGACTGGGAGTCTCGATTCGACTCTAGAGTCTGTATTCCGTGACAAGTTAGTTCAACAGGGACGATGACGGCGCTGCCTCCCTCCATGGAGCAGCTCAGCCCCCCTACCCATCCCTGTCCTGCCTTCCCGAATACGCTCTTCCTTCTCAGAAACGCCCATGGTGCCCTGTCTGCCTCCCGGCTACCCTGTCCCAGGGCTTACCGCAGGCCGCCCAGTCGTACCGCAATCCCCCTGTCAAAGCAGAAGACAAGGAAGCAGCCTTTCAAGAGGATAGCCTTTGAAGACGGCATTTTCGAAGACATACGCAGTGATGACGGACAGGACGACGATGGCGAAGAAGGAGGAGGAGGAGGAGAAGAAGAGGATTCTGAAGAGGAAGACTCTCAGAAGAAGACTTTTGACAGCGCGAGTCGTGCTGAGATTGACCTGGAAGATGGCTTGGTACCTCGGGAATGGAAGCCTCTGCAGATGGAGCTGTACATATCGAGGACCGACAAGAAGAGGGAGATACGCATGCTTGAAATCGCGAATAGGAGGCGCAATGCCAGACTAGCTGAGCAGAAAAGGGAGAATATCAGAATTATACAGGATGGCTTTGGACAGGCACATATCGATAATTGGACTGTCGGTTCTGACGGGAAACCGGGATATACTTTGATTCAGGGGAGAGAGGAGGTCATAGTCAAGGATGATGTTGTACACCGAACATATCCAGGTGCAAATACAATCAGAGAGGAGGAGAAAGAAGTTAGAGATGAACAGGCTAGTGCCAGCTTATCTTCTGGCTCAGAGATAGATAAATTCCAGACGTTGTCTTTGCAGGAAAAGAAGGATACAGTCACACAGTTACCTTACAGTGTGGCAGCATTGCTTTTTGAAAAGAAAGCTCAAGCAGACAAGGCTCACGCTGACTGGAAATCTGAACCTGGTATGACAACCATGCCAGCAAGTATTAATACAAATGGGAGGCTTGCAACATTGTAGATCAAAACTGGAACACAGAACCATATTTTCAATGATGAAGTTTCTTTTCGATTGTTGGTTGTTTGAAATCTTTCACTCTAAATTCTGGCTTGTCGTGTCATAGGTAGACTCAGGTCTGGATCTGCTCTTCACAGAGGAGGAAAAGTTGCGGCTAAAGGAGGCTATGCCAGATCTCAGCAAACTGCTTAGTGTAAATTCTCGTATTTTGTACTTGTCTACATATCAAATTGACATAATCTAAATAAAATATTTGTGGGAGTAACACTGCTTGTTGATCAACCATTGGATGGTTAGTTGGCTTTTTCTTTCAGTGATTGACATGCTGTGGGTTGCACACATGTAGGGACCTTATTTCAACAATTAAACTTCTATTTTTGGGAAATTCGAAGCAAGTTTTTTGTCATGTGCACATTCTAATATGGTGTGCCTAAACATCTAAATGTTTTGAGTAATCGAAACCTTTTAGGTGTTTAATATGGAGACCATGGGGTTTGATTTTCCTAGGGTGGTTCACAGAGCATGATGGGCTGCACCTTGATTTAGAGTATTGAACACTACCCAATTGTAAGCCATATTTGAAACCAGAAAACCACTCAATGAGTCCACAAGTTACTAGTCGAGGTAAGTGTGTTAGCCCCTTTGATATAGGGGACCGAGTGATAACTACAGCTTTGAGATGTTGGCATGCAACTTTGAGTGCTACATGCACCAGTCTCTTGGTCATGCATTTATGATGGTTCATTATTTTGGCTGTATAAAAGAATAGCATATGCTAGCATCTGTTCTATCTTGGGTTCATCATGATTTGTGGTAAAACTCTTAGCGAGTCTGCTCTTAGCACATGCTAACACTTAATATATTCATTGGCTCTATTGCTGGGATGTGAGCTCCCATATGCTGGCATGGCTTGTGTCATGTCCTGTATATAGATTGGATCTATGTGAGCATTCCATCAGCACCACAGCAGAAATTTCTCTCTACCATGTGTTGGCAAAATTGGATGAAACCACAGGATGTTCATGGAACCATGATGGTCCAACCCAATGGGTGCCTACTCCACTCCTGAATAGAATTTGTATGGGTTGTTACTAGTAGTAGGAGGCGGCATGGGGGTGCATGCTAGTAGGTGGTAAGGATTCTGAGATTCTTTTGGTTGATGCTGGCTGTCAGTGGTCATGTGGTGGTGATACTAATTAGAATGCATGCAGAATTCCTCTTTATCTCATGTGTGAAGGTGGCTTGGTGGGATTGCCACTCTAAGTCTGTGGCAGAACTTTCACAC
Source organism: Lygodium microphyllum (assembly GCF_053477565.2). Lineage (NCBI taxonomy): Eukaryota > Viridiplantae > Streptophyta > Polypodiopsida > Schizaeales > Lygodiaceae > Lygodium > Lygodium microphyllum. Next base: position 31,733,369 of record NC_141162.1, on the reverse strand, counting down.
AACTTTCAATGAGGCTTTGCCTTTCCTTTCTCTCGTTTGAGTAGGCCCCATCTCAGGCCAGGCTTGAAATGTGTACTCCTTGATGGCCATAGGCCCAAGGGCAGCCCAAAGGCTGAGGGTAGTGCTGCCACCAATAGTCTCAAGAATCACATGGCTTGGGCAAGAACCCTTGTGGTGGCCTGAGGGTCACATGCCCCAAGGTGGTGTAATTTAAGGGTTGCCTAGGGGTCATCGAGTCTAGGGTAGTGTCATGAAGGGTTGTGTGAGGGTCATGGACCCTAAGGTAATATTCTCATGTGCCCCAAGTTGGTGTGACATGGGGTAGCTAGGATGCCGTGAGACCAAGGTTAGCACTTTGTTGGGCAAATCGAGGACCACGTTGTTGATTAGTTTGAAACCCATGTGCTCTTTATTACATGCAAAAGGTTGATAGGCAATTCGAGTGTCCCTAGTGGACTTAGTTACTTTGCTTACAAGTACACCTTAGAATGGCAAAACTAAAAATAAAATTAGTAGGGATATGAGAGTTTCTTGGAACATTGCAAGGAGTCCTAACTCTTGATGATTAAACACCCCTCTCCCCCCAAAACAAAAAAACAAGAAATGAAATGGAAAAAGGGGGAAAAATACCCTCTCCTCCACGCGCCATGTGTACTAGTTTCTTTGTGTGTATTGGTTTTTTTAACTTCTTGCAATATTAGTCACAATGACATTATTAGTATTTTTGCTAGATTGGATGGTAATTGGCATGAATCCTCTGTCTTGAGCTTGAGGAGTGTTGGAACACAATTTGCAGCTGACGTGGGATTGTGGCAATGTAAGGAGTGTCAATTAATGAAAAATTAGGGCTTATGTATTTATTAAGTTTCAATTAACTTATTCACTTTTTGTATAAGCCAAAAAAGACCAAGTAATTATTTCTTTTATTTAAGTTTTGGTTGGAGAGAATTCCTAGAAAACTCAAAAGAGTCCAAGGGGGAACAATGACCTAATGGTCCATGGCATTCAAAGTTGTAAGGTCCCCAATAGGAGGAGAAGCCATTTGCGAGTTGTCATAGGGCTGTGATTTATCTTTGGAACTCTCTCTTTGGCGGATCTAGGACAGTGCATGAGTTGTGTTGGACATGGGTAGGTCCATTAGTAATCAAGGTTTTGTGAGTAAAAACAAAGTTAATTTATATGTAGGTTTTGTGCACATATTAATTTATTTGATTGGAATGAACCTTAATAAAAGTTCCAATTAATTGATTAAGTTTGGTATGGGCTAGAGTTTTGGATTGTGATAAGTCACTTTAATGAGTTAAAGGCTGAAAAATTAAATTTTATCATGTAATTTAATTATTCTTGTGAGAAATTGTCTAAATATAGGAAAAGCTAGAAAATTCTATGAAAGGTTAAAAGACAAGGTGTGGGTGCTTGGAATCAGTTCATCACTTGCAATTGCTGGTGGTTGATCCTTCTTTGCTGTTTGTGCCAGATTTGGCCAGGGCGAAGTTGTCCTAAACTAGTTGTGGCTATTTGTGTCAGAATGACAAAAGGCAGAAGTGGAACACAAATCCAAGAGCATACTGATGAAGCACAAAACACATGAAATAATAAAAAACAAATGAGAGGAATGGAACTGAATCTAGAAGTGTGCAACCAAAGCAAGTACAACAACCATCACTATAGTGAGGAGAAAGCAAGAACACAATAGCCTCTCTCCATATCCAAGAGCAAGGATCTCAAGCCCAAGGATATCTACAATGGATCATAGAAGTATAATTGATCCCCCAAAGGGGAAAGGACACATATATATAGGCACAATCCAAGTATGGATGCTACACAAAAAGGACACAAGTGGCCGACAAGAGTGGTTGTCCAGTCCTCCTAAGGTTGACACACGAGGTGCAATCATAACTTCTAAGAGTTTGAAGGCTGGGTAGAACAGTCCAAGGTTGGGTAGAGCTGTCTAGGACTAGATGAAGTTGTGCCAGGGCTGGGCGGATATTGCTAGAGTGAGAAATGTAAAATAGCTTTTAATGACTTGACAATCACCTAATATTGCTCATTAGAAAAAGATCTAAATCTGCTGTTGTTTCCACTCTCACGTGGTATCATGATTCACCACCTTGCAATCATTGTGAGCAAGCTACACATATTTGCCAGCTCTCTCCCTCTTTCATCATAGTCGCACTTTCAGCTGCAGCTCTTCAAGATGTTCCAGCTTTTTGCCCAGCTTCTCCAGCCCTTTGCCCTGCTGTTCCAGCCATGTTTCACCTATCCTCAGCATTAAGATCTTGCCTAACACAGTTTCCCATGGTTCATGACTGCTGGTCACCCCTGTTTGAGTTTTCTGCTGATGTGGAGTTCTGTCCAGACCTGCGTTTTGCTGTTCGACTTCCTGCCAGTCATCTCTTGGAGGTTGAGAAGGTCTGCATTTTGATGCTGGACTGCTCGGGGGACATCTGTCAAAGGCTGGAGGTTTGTGTCTGTTTCATTCTGGACAGGCTGCTGGGTGCTGCATTTTGGTTTGGAGTGCTGGTTGCTATGCTTCCATGGACAGCAGTCGGGGGACTGAAGATCTTGTCGCTGGTCTTCATCCATCTTTCCATTTTCGATGATTCACTCTTGTGCGAAATTGAAGGAATATTTCTGAAGTTTTTCCATCATGGATCTTTTTGATGTGTTGTCTTCTCCTCCTACTATGATTCTAACTATTCCTTGTGGAAGGTTAAGGCCTGTTGGATTCTTAACACTCTTGAGACATGGATATTGATCTCCCAGCCTATTCCTTGTGAGAGTGCGCAATGGAAGAGAAACATGAACATGGAGAGAAAGGAGATGCTCTTGCTGTCAAGTACATCCCTGATAAAATGATGCTTCACTTATATGTGCTCTGTCTTTGTATGAAAGATAGGATTTCGTGCTAGCATTATAGCACTCTAACTATCATAGTGAAGGATAGGAACCTCCGTAATACCAAGCTCTCTCACTAGACGTGAAAGCCATAAAGTCTCCTTGCATGTCTCAATGGCAGCCACATACTCTGCCTCTATAGTAGACAATGCAACACACTTCTATAGCTTTGATATCCAAGGGACTGCTCCCCTTGTGAACGTGAACTCATATCCTAAACTAGACTTCGTGCAGTTAGGATGACTAGCATAGTCTGCATCCGTGAAGCCAACAATAGATGACTTCTGCTTTCCAAAGCAGATACGCAAGTCCTTTGTGTCTTTAAGGTATCTCATGATACCCTTCATTGCTTCCCAATGCTTTTTGCCAGGATATGCCATGTACTTACTAACCACTCCCACCGCAAATGCAATGTCAAGACTGTTGAGAAACTCTTCACCCTTCACCCGCAGTTTGTGTTTTTGCATTTTTGCGTTTTGCGTTTAGGGTTTGCAGCCCCAAAAAGGGGCGCTATCCTAGACTGACAGTGCCTATTTATAGGTCACTTTCTCATTCATTCCTCACAGCTGATTCATTCAGTCCGTCACCTCTTCTCTCCAGCCTTTCCACTACCCTCACACCCCTTCAGGAGGACATTGCGGTTCGTGGTTCATGGCTGTCTTCATCATTTTCCTTGTGCTACGGCACCCTTGTTTCCTTGTATCACATTTACTCCATGATTTGGAACTTCATCATTCCATTCATCAGAGTTTATTCTCTCTTCTCTTCTCTTCTCCATGTTTGCCGAGTTCACTCTGTGTTCCTCTCCGCAAACCCTACTGTCTCGCTGGTATGTTATCTTTTGACATGGTATCAAAGCTGGATTTGCTCAAACAGTGGCAAAGATCCTCCACTCTAGTGAAGGCAAAGACCGGTGGCGGGTTCGACATCCACTTCTCTTCTTCTTCTGCTGCATCAAAATCTCGTTTTTGCAGATTTCAGGTGTTTCAGCTTGTTGCCCACTCCCCGTTCGCGGAGGACATCTCAGCCGAAGCTGTCTATTGCTGTCTCCATCAGTTGGCGCCTGATTTCTAGCCCTCTTCACGTAGTTTGGAGTTGATTCTAGCCAAGCGACTGCTGTTCCTGTGCAGACCTATTGCTTTACAACTTGCCACGCCATCACAGTCTTGCTGCTTGCGTTTTCAGTCTTTCTCTCTCCTGCAGGCTATCTTGCGTGCGTTTTAGTCTTTCTCTCTCCTGTTGCCTGCGTTTTTAGTCTTTCTCTCTCCTGCAGGCTGTTCTGCCTGCGTTTTTAGTCTTTCTTTCGTTTGCTGCTTGTGTTTTTAGACTTTCTCTCTTCTCACCTGTGTTTTTTTACTGGTTGCAACCTCTTATTGCTGGTAGCATCCTCCTCCCACTAGCAGCTCCCTTCCACTACCCTCCCACCCCTTGAGGTGGACATTGTGGTTCGTGGTTCACCTTGCCCTCACACCCCTTGAGGCGGACATTGCGGTTCGTGGTTCATTGTGACTGGTCTCTTCCTTCTTCAGCAAGGCACACTGCTATCCATGGCTTCTTTACCAATAGATGATCGGACTACTGGGTGCTCCTATTGTGGCATCACCAGACACACCACCAATGCTTTGCTGACTTTGACCTTTACTCCCTACCCCCTCGGAGTATATGCGTCTTCCACCAGGCACTCCTTGTGCCACCTCTCCTTTCTGGGCCACAGAAAACGTTCTGCATCGACTATCAGAGTACTATGCTCAAGGCAATAAGACGCATCCGATGCGCACTAAGTCCTTTCGAGCACATGGAGGATCGATTGGTACTACGACCTCCTGGAGATCGTCGCAATGCCAACAACAATCTTCTCCCACTTCTTTTCAGGTACAGTGGTTTCCAGGACCTACGGATCTGCAGTCCGCTCCATCGAGAGACAGTGATTGCTTGATACTGTCTCCTCATCAGTCCGCTCCTTCAAGAGACAGTGGCTGCTCGACTCCTTCCTCTTCTTTGGCTACCCAGTCTACTCCACTAAGAGACAGCGACTGTTGCCCACCTCTTGCTCATTTTGAGCCCCACCCTTCCCCACCCTCGACTACTTAGGTTTGAGTGGCTACCTTTGGGAGCTCTTTGGCACCCTAGATACCTTCTTTGGTACCACCGGCGGCACTTCCTTCGTCATTAGACATTTTGGTGTCCGTGATCCATGCGTTTTTGGATTCCCTATCTACTTCAGAGAGGGATGTTATTTCTTTGCCCTCAGAGGAGGCATCTACTTCTTTGACTTCAGCGGGGGCCCTCCACCTCCCACCTTAGAGGGGGAACGAAACCAGCCTTTCTTCTTGTCCACCTCCCACCTTAGAGGGGGAACGAAACCAGCCTTTCTTCTTGGAATGGGTGGTGATAACCTAATTTAGGAGTTATTTACAGCAATAAATAAATGCACATAAAATGAAATACACACTTTACCATAACATTCTTGGACAGTAGACTCCTTGTTGGCCCCAAAACTGGCGTCCCTTGCGGTATTTCTTTAGCTTTCATTCAATTGGAAGGAGTACAACTTGAGATTCTTCAATCCCCTCCTACTAACCAATTGCTCTTGCTGTCATAAATGACCAGCAAGCCTTTTGGGTCATTTGCCCCTTGATTCACTCACGACTTCTTCTCCAATTTGACCCTTGGCTGGCCAAATGCTGCCCCAAATCAATTCGGGATGGGCTGGCTCCTGAAATCCCTTGATAATCTTTAATTATCAGCTGCTGATTTCAGCCCCTTGAGCCTTCAATCTTAGGCACAGATCCCAAGGTGGGTGCTAAACCCTAATTTTTGCTGTAAATTAGGGTTTAGTGCAGAAATTACAGATCAGCCCACCAGAAATGACTGAGATCTCATCCTAGTCTGACTGTGCCTATTTATAGGTCACTCTCTCATTCATTCCTCACAGCTGATTCATTCAGCCCGTCACCTCTTCTCTCTAGCCTCTCCACTATCCTCACATCCCTTCAGGAGGACATTGTGGTTCGTGGTTCGTGGTTCGTGGCTGTCTTCATCATCTTCCTTATGCTACGGCACCCTTGTTCCCTTGTATCACATTCACTCCATGATTGGGAACTTCATCATTCCATTCATCAGAGTTTCTTTTCTCTTCTCTCCTCTTCTCCATGTTTGCCGAGTTCACTTTGTGTTCCTCCCCGCAAACCCTATTGTCTCGCTGGTATGTCATCTTTTGACAAGGACGTGTAGCAACCATAGCATACATGAATCTACTTCCATGTTTTTGCTTATACCCTTTAGCAACCAGTCGTGCCTTGTACCTTGGCAAAGAACTAGAAGCGACTTTCATTTCGTAAAACCATTTGCATGGTAGCACTTTGGGGTGGATTGTGAGGGGCGGTGAGCTCCCTTTTAATCCCTTTGCTATCAAAAATTCTTGAAAGGCTTTGGACACATACTCCCTACCATTGCTAGAGCGAAAACACTTTAATGTCTTGTTGGTCTGATTTTCAGCAACTGCCAATAATTTTTTAAATTTATCCAAGGCCTCGTCTTTATGACTTATTGGATAAATCCATACTTTGCGTGTGGCATCATCAACAAAGTAATGAAATGCTTATTTTCCCCTAGAGATAACCCTGGCATCTAACATACATCTGAATGCACCAACTGTAAGGGTGAAGACTTTAGAGAGAGATTTTTAATGTGATGCTTGAGCATGCTTACCATAAATACAATGATCACAATGTTTAAAATCAGCATACCTCAAAGACGGCAAATAACCCAAATGTGAAGATTCTTTCATTTCAGTTTGACTCATGTGTCCCAATGGCTATGCCACAAAGAAACACTTGGTTGCTCGGTTATAGTGACTATATGTTCACACATGCTAGATACATGCCTTTCTGTAGCCTTGCTCTGAAGATTACAACACTGAGATCGCCAGAGGCCGAGGAATTTGAGATATCTCTGCTGTAAACCATAATTTGCAAAGTAGAAATTAAGGTTTAGTAGCGGCCTCGAGAAGTGTGTCAGAAATTGGAAGCTCCAAGACTTGGATTCAACACGGCTGAAGCTGTTTTCAGTTAAATTCAAGTGGAGGGACTAGCAAATCATGGGAAGACCTCGCGATTAAGGTTGTGAGTTTGTAAAGCCCATCCTTTTGTGATCCTGTCCAAAGAACGGTACCTATAGAAGCATCCTCCATTGTCACTGCCTTCTGTGTAAATACCATGTGGGTACCAAGCCGTGTAAGACCATGAACAAACAATAGGTTAAAACCTAAATCTGGTACGTAGAAAACTTTGGTTGAAGAAGACTGCTTGTTTGGCAATAGAGAAATAGTCTTCACTCCTTCAATAGGAATGATAGAGTTGTCACCAATGATGATTATGTCCCCTTTGGCACTCAGATCTTGAAGCCAATCTGGTTTGTAGGTCATGTGAGAAGAGGCCCCATTGTCAACGAACCAAGGCTTCTCCTAAGAAGAAAAAGCAAGAGTTGTATCCTCCTCAGCTAATATTTGCACAAAGACAGACTCGGTCATTGTTGGGGCAGCCTTTGTATCCTTTGAATCCTTCTCCTTTGGCTTCAAATGAATGTACTTTTGCTTCCCTCCACATGTACTTGTAGTAAATGCCTTGGTGGAGCTTGAACCAGTGGCCCTAACCTCTTTGAGTTTGCTCCGAGACAAGCGATGAAAGCTCTTTTCATAAGAGTATCTCGTGGGTCCTCGATGTGATAAGGCTGGTGTATAAGACATCGAACTGAGGAGATGGCAACCGAGCCAGAAGGATCATAGCCATGTCTTCAGAGGATATCATCTGATCAAGACAGGCAAGCTCACCTCTCACGTTCTCCATCTTCGTGATGTGCTCCTCTACAGAGGAGGAATCATTAAGCCTGAGCATCTACAACTTCTTCTCAAGGGAAATCTTGTGGGCAAATGTCTTTTGTTGATACAAAGACTCTAGCTTCTTCCACACTTCTACCGTAATCTTCAACCTGTGAACATGCACAAGGATAGAATCCTACAAACTCATAAAGAGAAAGGATCGGCTCGAGAGTTGAGCCGATCCCACAAGGCTGCTTGGTCCATAGAAGTCCATCTGTTGGATTCTTCTTAGGATAGGGGATGGAATTTGAAACAAGAGCCCAAAGATCGAAGGTGCCAAGTATGCACTCCACCTTACATGACCACAACGAATAGTTTGAACCATTGAGTTTGTCTTCTTTGGGTAATGAAGGTAAGACATGCACCTGTATTGAGGGTATTAAGGACGGCATTTTCACTTCAGACGGAGCCTTCTGTGATAGATGAATAGAAGGGGAACGACTGTGAATAGGAGACTCCTCTTGCCAACTATAATTGCGATAATCACGTCCCCGCTCAAGAGTGTCTGGAAAGAAGCTCCTCCTTTAAGTCATCAAAGCTCGTGAATTGGTAAGACATCTTCGATCCTAGAATCACCTAGAAATCTATGTTTTTTATGAAGATAGCGAGAAAGATAGAAGGCAATCAACTATAGAGACTGTAGATGTGTCGTTTGTCACGGAAAAGCTGTTGCCTGCACCAAGATGTGGTCACTTGCAAAGCACAAATTTGTGTTTTCTGCAAAACACAGAAATAGATGGCGCTTGGTGCCTGAATGTTGTCACTTGGTTGCCATGAAGATCAAATACGTAGTGGACCACCTCTACAAGCACTGAATGTAGCAAGCATAGGCTGATAATCTGCGTTTTGAAGATTTGGGCTGCTCCTCCATGATGAAAACCTACTCTTTTGCAAGAAATCTCCAAATTGTGTCCTCACTTAGGCAATGATACCATGTGAGAGTGCAATAGAAGAGAAACACAAATACAGAGAGTAGTCGAGAGAGAGAAAGAGAGGAAGTAGAAGATGAAGGAAGAATACTGCACGGACTAAAGAAGAATGTTGATACAATGATGATGGATTGACCAATCCCTGCACGCCTCAAGTGTTAGTGAGGGCACCAGATCGGGCTTATGAGGATGGCAGCACCAAGCACGGAGAGTCCAAGTGTTGGAGTGTGCACGTGCAAAGGGAAGATTAAAGTGTGTGTGTGTTTGCCAAGTGGGGGAGGGGGGTTGGCTATAAATAGCCATTAATGGCCAAGTCTGGCTGACCTACAGTACTAGGTGCCAAAAAAGCTGGCCGACCAGCATTTAATGTTGGCCACTGAAGAAAAATGCTAGAAAAAATAGGGGTGACCCTAGAAAAATCCCGGATGACAATGACAATGTATGGGAGGTGTAGACAGACTGCACTTGGGTTGTTGCATATGGGCATTACGGTGGTGTATTATTGAAGTGGGAGTTGTCTTTTATGCATACTTAAATACATTTTGTGCATGTATATGCTGTAGTCAGCCTATTTGGACTGAAATTGCAGCAAATTATTTGCTTCTCAAGCACCTTGGAAGTGCATTTTGTGTACTTGCTGTTATATTCAGCAACCTTGCTATTGACCGACAGTATTCAGCATTTTATTGCAGAAATTTATTGCTGAAAATGGCTGGCAGTGCATCCACTTTTGACACAAAGAATCTTTTTGAGATTCGGAAATTTGATGGCAACGGCTTTGATCTTTGAAAAGATTGTATGCAAGCTATCCTGTTTTTGAAGGATTGTGATAATGCTTTGGAACAAGAAAAGCCTATTGCTTTGTCAGATGAGGAATGGGCTAAGGTGAATAAGAAGGCTATTGCTTACATCAAAATGGCAATCATAGATGATACCTTGGTTGATATCAAGAGACTCTCCATTGCATGTGAAGTTTGGATGAAACTCAAAGCTTCATGTGGAAGTTGGTTAACTTGGAGCTTGATGAGTCCAAGCCCGCCTTAGAGCATTTGAATGCATTTATTGGGATTTTGAGCTAGTTACAAGATACAGGCTTACCGCCTTTTGATCCCAAGTTGACAGCTATCTTCTTGCTCATGGCTTTACCAGATTCATGGGAAGCATTGGTTCTCTTTGAGCAACAACCCCAACTTGACTTTTGATGGTGTGTGTGGTTCTATTCACAATGAGAAGATTAGATGCAAGGCAAGTGGGGGCAACACTGGATCGGCCTATAATGTAAGAGGAAGGATTGAATAGAAGTCAAATGCTACAAATAAACACAAAAATCGCAGCAAAAGCAGGGAAAGACAGCAAGATGTCACTTGCTACTGTCAGAGTGCAGCGGTGCGGAAGCGTAGGACTGAGAGAGAGAGAACGCAGAGAGAAAAGGGAGAGAAAGAGACAGTGTACAATGAAGATCTGCTGTATAAAGAATGCTGAATACAAAGATATACACTGGCGCAGTGCGCTGGACTGCGTGTCTCCACCTCGACGATGCGACCTGCTGTCCACCTCGAAGTCTGCTGCAGTCTGCACTATCTGCTGTCTGAAATCTGTGAACAGAGACAGAAATCTGCACGGCACCGGTCTGTAATCTGCGACAGAGAATAGTGGCCAGACTGCTGAAAACGTCAGCAATAAATAGGCGAAAAACCACCTAGAACGGGGCGCCAAAATAGGGCGCAGCCAGGAATAAAATGGCTGCAGGCAGTCGGACTGCCACGTGGCAGTTCGACTGCTGCAGGTCCGACTGCAGCAGTCCGACTGGACTGCACCTGCCTGGCTGTACCTGCCTGGCTGTGATCCTCTCTAACACCCCCTCTCAGAGCCTGGGCAGGGCAGAAGCCTGAGGGATCTGGAATGTTGCCGAAGTAGAGCCTGAGGAAGCGCCTTCGTAAACAAATCCGCAAGATTATCCTCCGTCTTGCAATACTCCACAGTGATGGTCTCATCCAGAAGCTTTTCTCGGATGAAGTGGTACTGGATCTCAATGTGCTTCGTCCGGGCATGAAAAACAGGGTTCCTTGCCAAGGCAATGCAACTCTCATTGTCACATCGCAGCAATGTAGGACGAGTCTGGGGGCACCCAAGCTCCTGCAACAATCTCCGAAGCCACACAACCTCGCATGTGGTGGAAGATGCGGCCCGATATTCCGCCTCAGTAGACGAAAGGGCTACCGTGGGCTGCTTCTTGCTACTCCATGAAATAACACCTGCACCCAAAGTAAAACAGTAACCTGTTGTAGACCGCCTGTGGTTCACGTCACCGGCCCAATCCGAGTTGCTCCAACCTGCAAGTACAAGATCTGACCCATCTGTCCCTGCGGGGTAATGAATCCCCAAATCAGACGTCCCCCTCAGATACCGAAGTATCCTCTGAGCAGCCTGCCAATGCACCGTCTTAGGTTCACTCATGAACCCTGCCAAGAGCCCAACAGCAAAACATAGATCAACCCTGGTGTTGAGAAGCCAAATCAAAGACCCGATCAACTGTCGATAGCGGGACGAATCCGCCAAAGGAGAAGCTGAGTGGGAAGTGGCCTTCCAGTTCGGATCCATAGGAGTAGAGAGGGCCCGACAATCGTCCATCTCAAAAGACACCAAGAGCTCCTGTACATATCTCTGTTGGGAGAGAAAGATCCCCCTCTGAGACTGATAAATCTCATGGCCTAAAAAGAAATGGAGTAGCCCCAAATCCGTCATCTCGAACGTTCGATGTAAAGCTGACTTTGTCTCCTGGACCTGTTGTGCATCATCACCTGTGACAATCAAATCATCAACATATAATACAAACAGCACACAACCTTCCCCGGAAGTGTGAACATACAGCTGCGGATCGGCCTTGGACCGCCGATATCCCAACTGAGTTTGGAGGAACGAATCAATCTTCTCGTTCCAAGCTCGCGGGGCCTGCTTGAGACCATACAGGGCCTTCTTCAACCTGTAGACTTTCCCATCTGAAGAACCAAAGCCAGGAGGTTGCTCAACGTAGATCTCCTCCTTCAAATCACCATTCAGGAAGGCCGACTTCACATCCAGCTGATAAACAGGCCATCTCCTATGGCCAGCCAAAGCAAGAACAGCTCTAATGGTTGCCATACGAGCTGTAGGGGCAAAGGTGTCATGACAGTCAATCCCTGGGCGCTGGGCAAAACCCTTAGCAACAAGGCGAGCCTTGTGCTTATCCAAAGTACCATCACTGAGATATTTGGTCTTGAAGACCCACTTGACTCCAATCACCTTCTTCTTCGGGGGACGTGGTACAAGTGACCAAGTGCCATTCCTCTCAATAGCCTCCAACTCAGCTTCCATAGCTTTCTTCCATGGGGCGGACTGTAAAGCCTCCTTCACGGAGGTGGGCTCTCGATCCTGCATAACTCGGGACATCAAACAATAATTGGAGCAAACAAGCTCCGAAGAATGCGCCTGGTGCCTCCGTGACCGCCGCGGACCATCCTGCGGTTCCCACTCCTCAGGAACCCCCTCGATCCCTGAATCACGGAGTGTGTAACGGGCCCAGCGAGGAGGAGGCCGAACCTCCCCTCGTCGTTCTCCATCAGTAGAAGACTCTGGAATGTCCACCGGTGGTAACTCCTCAGAAGGATCCGGTGGAATAGTAGACTCTGTGTCAGAAAGAGAATCATAATCAAACGGCACAGGCTCCAATGGAACTGTAGAAGGAGCCAAACTCTCCCCTGGATCTCCAAGAACGGGATGCTCCTCACCCGTTGAAGAAGCCGGAACCTCCACAAACCGCACATCACGGCTAGTATATACATCCCGCTTGACGGGGTCATACAGTCGGTAGCCTTGGGACTGGGAGCTGTAGCCAACAAATACCTGTTTTCGGGAAGCCGCTTCAAATTTGTCACGGTGAGCCTTGGAAATGTGAACATAGGCATCACACCCAAAGACCCGAAAGTAAGAAACATCTGGCTTCGTCCCAAAATAAGCCTCAAATGGAGTCATCCCTTCCACGGCCGAAGTAGGGGATCGATTAAGGATGTGGACTGCAGTAGCCACAGCGTCGGCCCACAGAACCTGAGGGGTCTGTCGGTGCTCCATCATGGTGCGCGCCATCTCGATCACACTGCGGTTCTTCCGTTCTAGAATACCATTTTCTTGTGGAGTATTCGTATTGGCAAACTCCTGGTGAATTCCTCTATCTGCACAAAACCGAGCAAATTCATTAGAGACAAATTCACCTCCCTTGTCGGATCGCAAGGTCTTCAACTTCCGGCCTGATCGGTTCTCCTCAAAGAGAAGTCAATCCTTGAAGTGCGAGAAAGCTTCTGACTTTAGTGCCAAAAAGTAGGCCCATGTCATCCTGCTGTGGTCATCCACGATCAGCATGAAGTACGAGCTCCCACGCAGGGACTCATTCCTCATAGGGCCACATAGATCCGTAGATACTAACTCCATCGGTGAAGTAGACCGCCGCGAAGCGGTGTGGGGAATGGCATCCCTATGCTGCTTCCCCCTTATGCAGGAGACACATGGCTGCTGGCTCACCACTATATCCGGCAACCCTCGAACAAGCTGTCCCCGTGACGCCTTCCGAAGATAGTCATAGTTCAGGTGACCAAACCTAGCATGCCATAATTCAGACTGTGACTGTGAGGTAAGAAGAAGAGTAGAGAGGGCAGTGGAAGACTTCAGTTTGTAAATGCCGTTCTCCTCATATCCAGATGATAGAACCTTCCTCGATTCACGATCAAGGACTCGCACTGTAGAACTGTCAAACTCCACCAGAAGACCAAGGGAGCAAATCTTATGAACTGAAAGGAGATGGTACCCCAATCGTGGTACATGCAAAACCTCTGAGGTATGGGTGCCACCTCGTCCATCCGGAATAAGCTGCATCTTACCCCGACCTGCAATAGAAACTGAAGAGCTGTCTCCAATGAGAACCTGCCCACGCGAAGGTCGCAACTGGGCAACACCATCTGATGAAGGAGTCATGTGCCGTGAGGCACCACTATCAATAATCCACTCTCGAGATTGGGAAGCCGCCATCGCAACATCAGAAGCATTCGGTGAAGCGTCCTCAATGACAACTAAGTGTAGAAATGCAGCTGATGAGGGTGCAGCCACCGCTCCAGAATCCTTGGTTTCCTTCTTCTTGGTGTCCTTCGAGTCTTTGTCAGGGCAATCCTTCTTCCAATGGCCAGTCTTTCCACAAATATGACATGTGGAGTCTTTGTCCTTGTTCTTCTCCTTGTCCTTCTTGGACTTGTTATCCCCCTTCTTCTTCTTTTGGTCCTTCCCCTTCTTCTGAGAGGCTTGACCTGTCAACGCCTCCGTCTTGGAAGCATTCTGTCCCTTTAACTGTTCCTCTTGGTCCAAGACCATAGGAACCAACTCTTCCCACCGAAGAGTAGACTCTCGCCCCGAAGCAATAAGGGCAGAGTAAAATGTACCGAATTGTGGCGGCAATTGGGACAAGAGTGTAATCGCCATGTCTTCGGAGGAAATTGGCTTCCCCGCATTCTGAACCTGCATCTGTAGCTGCCTTAGCTTGTTAATGTGTTCCCTTAGCGAAGAAGACTTATTGACGGACAAGGTCCGCATCTGTATCTCCAAAGAAACCCTCTTCATCAGGGTCATCCGATTGTACATTTGATCAAGCTCCAGCCATATCTCACGAGCCACTGTCAAGTGCTCGATGTGAGCGATCACGGCTGTAGTGCATGATAGAAAGAGAAAGGATCGAATCCTGGCATTCAGTTTGTCCCAATGAGATTGGGCCCTGGCCAACTCCGCACGAGCATCGGAAGAGAGTTTAGACTCATCTCTTACCGAAGGCCGGTCAATATCCTCCTGTACCAACTCCGCCAAATCATAGGACTCTAGAATGGCCAACATCATAACGCGCCAAATGCGGTAGTTGTCGCCGTCGAGCTTCTGATCTGTAGGAAGAGCCGGTAGGACAGGCACCTTCCGGTCCATAATCGCCTGGAACTCCAAGTCCATCTCTGAAGACATCTTCACCTGCAATGCCTTCTCAAACGCAAAAGCAGCCCCCTCTGACTGGGTAAACTCAGCTTGCTAAGGCTCTTCCGCGTCCCGAAGCTCCTTCACCCGCCGGAGGCGATGAAAAAGCAAAACCTGCACTTTTAGGTTGAAAACTCAAACTTTCTCCGCGACAAACAGCAGTAAACAGCAGCAAATCCACCACCTGTACTCCTTTCCTGTGCGCCCACACTCGTTTCAGCCTTGTTCCAAGGCGCAGCCCTCCTGTCTGCCCTTAAACGCAAAAAACGCAAATTTGTGTCGCGATGGAAACTCCTCTCTAGGTTGATTCTGCGCTCAGTCAGCCCTCAAACACTGCTCTGATACCATGTCAAAGTGCAGCGGTGCGGAAGCGTAGGACTGAGAGAGAGAGAATGCAGAGAGAAAAGGGAGAGAAAGAGACAGTGTACAATGAAGATCTGCTGTATAAAGAATGCTGAATACAAAGATATACACTGGCGCAGTGCGCTGGACTGCGTGTCTCCACCTCGACGATGCGACCTGCTGTCCACCTCGAAGTCTGCTGCAGTCTGCACTGTCTGCTGTCTGAAATCTGTGAACAGAGACAGAAATCTGCACGGCACCGGTCTGTAATCTGCGACAGAGAATAGTGGCCAGACTGCTGAAAACGTCAGCAATAAATAGGCGAAAAACCACCTAGAACGGGGCGCCAAAATAGGGCGCAGCCAGGAATAAAATGGCTGCAGGCAGTCGGACTGCCACGTGGCAGTCCGACTGCTGCAGGTCCGACTGCAGCAGTCCGACTGGACTGCACCTGCCTGGCTGTACCTGCCTGGCTGTGATCCTCTCTAACAGCTACCAGTGTGGACACAAAGGGCATAAAAAGCCCAATTGTATGTATTTTAAAAAGGAACAAGAACGCAAAAAGTAGATAAATGCAAAATGTAAAAAGGATGAGAAAGATAGCAACTCTACTCCTAAAGAAACAGAGAAGGCAAATGTGGTATCTAGGCTTGTCATTGAAGAGATAAAAGAAAATGAAGCTATTGCAGATTTGTTGGTTGCATCTTCAGACCCATATGCTATGACAATAGAAGATATGTATATCACTAAAAAGGATGTGATAGATGCTTTGTCGGCTCATGATGGTTTGTCACAATTGTGGATTGTCGATAGTGATGCTTCATTTCATGTCACTCCATCTTTGGAGTGCTTTTCTTCTTATGTAGTAGGTCACCTTGGGAATGCTTACCCAGGGAATAACTATGCATGTGACATAGAGAGAGTTGACACCATACATTTGGCTCTTGAAAACGACTAGGAATTTATTTTTCATGATGTTAGGTATGTACTTGGCATCAAGAAGAGTTTGCTTTCAGTTGGGTAGTTAGACAGCAAGGGTTACTTCACTATCTTTGGTGGTGGAATGTGAAAGGTGCAGAAAGGATCCATGCTTGTTACTAGAGGCAGTAAAAAAGGAACTTTGTATTATTTGCATTGTAAGGTACTTCCTGGAAAGTTTATTGTAGTTGCAGAATTGTAGTTACACATGGAGCTATGGCACAAGTGTCTTGGACACATGAGCCAAAAGGGTTTGCATGCACTCTCTTCACTTGAAAGAGTTGAGGTGAAAGATTCAAAGCTTGACTTTTGTGATGACTATATTACTCTCATGGAGCCTATAGAAAGGCATGTATTGTGGATTTAGTTCATTCTGATGTATGTACTGTGCTAATAAAAACTCATAGTGGTTTTTGTTATTTCGTGTCTTTTATTGATGACCATTCTAGAAAGCTATGGGTTTACTTGCTTAAGTAGAAAAGTGAGGCATTGGATGTTTTTAAAAGGTTTTATGTGAAAGGGTTTAATGCTAAAGTGTATAAGAACAGATAATGGGGGAGAGTATATATCAAAAGAATTCAATCAATTTTATGATGTAAATGGGATTAAATGGGAGGTCATTGCCCCTTATAATTTGTTATCTAATGGTGTGGTTGAATGGATGAATCGCAATTTATGTGAAAAGATTTGGTGCATGCTATCCACAACTAATCTCCCGTAATAGTTTTGGGGACCTTAGTGCATATTCGCAACCGATCTCCACATCATGTGCTTGATAGTGACATCCCCGAAGAGGTTTAGTTGGTCAAACCTGCTTCGTATGACCACTTATGGGTATTTGGATGTGAATGTTATGTACATATACCTATTGATGGCAGAACCAAACTTGACATGAAATCCATCAAAGGCATATTCTTGGGTTATGGAGATGAAGGTGAAATAGGTTATAGAGTTTGGATTCTAAGCATAAAAAAGGTAATTCGCAAACTGAGATGTGGTATTTAATGAATCAAAGTTGCTGAAAAATGCCACATCTAGTGACTTAGACAAGAAGAAAGTGAAAATTCAGCATGTTCGGCCACTTGAATAGCCATCAGCCCCACTAAAGATTTAGCCTCGTTTGATGTTGGTTTTGATGATCAGTGTGTTATCAGTGAGCCAGATGAAAATGGGCAGCAAAGGGATGCTGAAAATTATCTTGGGCAGCATAATCATTATGTTGAAAATGAATTACAGCAGCTTGAAAATGTAGTTCAATAGCCAAATAATGAGGTTATTGACATTCCTTTGGGTGTAGACCCATTGCTTGAGAATAAAGATCATTGGGTGAGAAGGTCTACACGTGTCAGAAGACGTATATAGAGGTTTGATTCCTCTTTGGCCTGCATTTTACTCACAGATGAGGGTGAGTCTCTCACATACAAAGAGGCATAATCTTGTGAGATAAAGAAAAAGTGGGAGCTAGCTATGTAGGAAGAAATGAAATCTTTATATCAGAATGACACTTGGGATTTTTTCCTATTAGCCAAAGATAGGAAATCCATTCCTATTAAACGGATCTATAAAATCAAGTGTGTAGATGGCAAACCCAAACACAAAGTCAATCTTGTGGCTAAGGTTTATACACAAAAGAAGGGGATTGACTTTTAGGAAGTGTTTTTACCTATTGTCAAGATGACCACTCTCCGTGTATTGTTTGCCATTGTAGCATCTATGGGTGTGGAGCTTGGTCAGATGGATGTTAGAACTGCATTCTTGCATGGTGATTTAGAAGAAGAGTTGTACATGAAGTAGGTAGAAGGCTTTGTTATGCCAGGAAAGGAGCATTTGGTGTGCATGCTTAAGAGAAGCTTGTATGGTCTAAAGCAGGCTCCTAGATAGTGGTATAAGAAATTTGATGCCTTCATGCTCTCACATGGATTCAAGAGAAGCAATGCGAATCACTGCATATGTACAAAGAAGACTGATGATGGAAGCCTTATTATTCTTGTGCTTTATGTGGATGATATGCTTATTGCTAGTAAGCTTAAGAGCTAAGCTAATGCATTGAAAAGACAATTGAAATTAGCTTTCTCCATGGAGGATTTGGGCGCAGCTGAACACATTTTGGGCATGTGTGTAACAAGAGATAGAGAGTAGCAGCTCTTATTTCTCTCACAAGAAAAGTACATAAGCAAAGTACTTGACAGGTTTCTATGGCTGATACTAAGCCTCAGGGTGTACTGTTACCGCTGTACACTAAGCTTAGCAAAGCAGATTGCCCAAAAGGTGATAAGGTAGTGAGTACTATGAAGGATGTTCCCTATGCTTCAGCTTGTGGGTCACTCATGTATGGTATGGTTGCCACTAGACCTTATATTACTCATGCAGTAGGAGTCGTGAGTAGGTTTATGTCAAACCTTGGCAAAGTGCATTGGGAGGTAGTGAAATGCATCTTCCGGTACCTTAAGGGGTTCACAAAGAAGATGTATATGCTATGGAAAGGGTATACCAGATCTGTAGGGATATTGTGATGTAGACAGGGCAAGTGACTTGGATACCCGCAAGTCTACTAGTGGGTACATTTTCACCTTGATTGGTGGGGAACTTTCATGGTGTTCTAGATTGCAAAAGATAGTAGTACTCTCTACCATCGAGACTGAATATATTTCAGCCACTGATGCTTCGGAAGAAGCTATTTGGCTTGGCCGTTTGGTCAAGGATTTCAGGCTGCCCTCCAAAACACTTGTACTTGGATGTGATAGCTAGAGTACTATATGCTTGGCTAAGAATACCATGTTTCATGCACGTACTAGACATATTGATGTGTGGTACCACTTATCAGACAGGTTTGGATGATGGTCTAGTCACATTGACTAAGATTAAAACACAGGATAACCTTGTAGATGGTCTCATTAAGAGCCTTGCAAATGCTCAACATGAGCATTGCATTTGACCAGTGGGAGTTGGTTAAAGGTTCGCTCCGGACCTTTAAGTGGGAGGCTGTTGGATGTAAAGGCCCTTTGTTACGCTTCTCGTGTGTATATATATATACTGGTACATGTGAATGCATCCCTATGGGCGTAAGTGTACCGTACCCTAAGTATAAATACATTCTTTTATTCTTTGTGTGTACCACATGCGAACACACCCTACTCACGTTTTTGCTCTCTCTACACTCTGTATTGCTGCACACACAGCACTCCTGCTGCGCACACCCCCCTCGTGAACTCCCATGTCTATGAAGGATTGGGGTAGAGAGTAAGAGCTGGAGAGAGTGTCATACTTTGTACAAATCCCGAAATGCAGAAGATAGTCTCTATAAGTGATCTGCAACAGCAAATGCAGATCAGGATGATGTACCTGTTTGGATCAGGCTGACCAATGGCTGCAGCAATAGGGCAGCCTGAGCAGAGTGAAGTCAGGTCGAGCAGCAGCTTAAACTGCAGGTCTGGCTGAAAAACACAGATCAGATTGCACTAGTGACTTAGGAGAGAGAATATACTGGGTGGCAGTAGACTGCTGCAAACACAGCCCTTTGGCTGCAAAATCTGGTGTCTATTTGGGATAGAATCCTCCAGGCTGATCAGTGTGACAGTATGCACCAATAAACACAGATCTTGAACAGCTCTTGGATGCAGTAAGAGTGATGGTGGCAGCTGCCAAGGGGTGCTTCAGTCTAGGAAAAACACTTTTTCCCAAATTGAGATATTCGCAAGGAGGGGTGTAGAGAGCAGTGTAGATTGGGTGCTAACTAATAATGGACCTGCATTGATGAGATGGGCTGAGTGGACAGACTGCCTCCTTGACGAGTGGATCCTCGCAAATTAGGGTTTGGCTTATGGGACACACATTCTCTAGGAAAGTCTGGTAATTTAATGAAACTTATGTAATAAACATATTTTGGGGCTGTAATAAAGAGCTAATCAGTTTATACTACTGTTTAAAGCCCAACACAAATATTGGGTGTAAACACTAGCGGTGTTGTCTTAAGATCCAAACTAGCAGTTGAAGTAGTTTGGAGAGTTTGTACTTAAGTTAGCTCCATGGAAGAAGGGGTTTTTCTACGTTAAGAAGTTGGTTGGTGCACATCAATTGGGGTTGCCCTCTTATTGGATAGTGTATGTAGTGATTAGTGTCGATAACTTTGTGGAATATTTTTTGTGAAGAGTTGTTATTAGAGGTCTCTATGATTTGGTGTACTGCCACAAGATTGCTTGTGGTTGCTGGTCATTGGGTCTTTGTGTTACATGTGTGGAGATGATGCTTCCATCTTTTCATTTCATGCCTAGTAAGTAGGAGCAGGTTCCTTAGGAGCAGCTGCAATGAAACAAAAGGATGCATGTAGTGTCATGTTGCTACATAGAAAGAGGGGCTCATTGGGAAGTAAAACTAAAGCTGTAAAATACTAAAATATGGGCTTGTATGCAGTATTGATTTGTAACGTTAAAATACATTGTTGTTTGTGGTGTGGCTCCTCTATGACTTGAGATTATTTATAAGTTTAATCAGTAATCATGCATGAGCTTACATGGTAGCCAGGATTGGTAGACATGTATTGATGCAGGAGGACATGGATTGGGCACCTTCGCATAGCAAATATTGGGTGGAGCACAGCATCATGGATGCCTTCCGTCGGACCTTCTAGTGTTGCCTGTGGGACAGCTAGAGACCGAGGAGGGTGTTGTATTTCCTTTGGCTTTTGGGACATGGGGGTTTGGTTGTTGGGAGTTGGTTGGCTTGGATGGAGCAAGATGGAGGTTGTAAGCGCTGCCCACAACAGCTCTTGGAAACTCCAAAGCATTGCCTTTGGTGTTGCGAGGCGGCACAACTCGTGTGGAGAGGAGCCTGCCGTATTCTCCACTGTGTGGCACCCAGCCTTGGCTGTATATCGTGGGGAGCTTTTTGCCACAAGGTAGCTAGCTTGGGCCGTCACCTTTTGTAACACGATCTTTCTCATCGAGGTTGGATCTTGTGCAGTGGTCGGCTTGGAGGCTCTACCTAGCCACCAAGTATTGGAGCCCACAACAGAGAGCTTAGAGGTATGGGAGATCATAGGGAGTCTTACAGTTACAGGATGGCACATTTGGAAGGCACGCTGTCAGGTGGTTTTTGGCAAGGAGTGCCTTTTAGTATATGTGACTTTGGCAGAGCTTTGGGCCTCCATCATCCACTTCCTCCGCGGCCGTTGGGACCCAGGTGCAGGGCGAGTCTCATGCTCATTAGGAGCTCCGTCTTCACTTTCTGCTCACTTGGGGTGGCCATGACCTGTTCTTCATGATGTAGGCAGGCAACCCCAGATGGCGATATGCCCCCCCTCCATGGCTTCTTGCTCCCCCCTCCATGGCTTCTTGCCCCCATTCTCCTCGGACCTCCTTGTATACATGATGGACTTGTGATTTGCATAAGCTCCAGCTAGTTTGTTGAGCACGTACATTTCGTTGTAATCGGCCTTTTGAGTAATATAATTAGCCACATTTTACTTGCAAAAAAAAAAAGAGCTTACATGGTGCAATGAAGGCAAATTATGGAGTAGAAGGAAGTTTGAGGAGTTAGGAAGGTATGGGCAGGGTTGTCTCCATACGTAGTACGGACTGATCCATATGGTACGGTACAATATGTACCCATACGATTTAGTACAAAAAAATGGGCACTTTTTGGCTACTCTCCTCTAAGTCTACAACTTTCTTTTTTTTTTCTCCTTTCTTCTTTTTTTTATTTCTCCCCCAAGCGCCTCTCTCTCTCTCTAGCCTCTTCCTCTCTCTAGTTGCACTAGTACCACATACGAAAGGTTTGATACTATACCATACTTTAGATACCGTACCTTACGTATTAGTACCATAAGGTACCAACTGAATGGATACATCTTTCCCATTCGAATTGCACTTTGGGACAAGCTGAATGCTCCTTATATTAATATGAATCTCCCATGAGATTAGGTTATTTGAGATTCAAAAAATCTCTCTCAACCTTCTCTCTCTTAAGCCCACACTTCTCTTATTTGTATGATCATGTGTGTATGATGTTTCCACTCCCATCTATGTAGTTATAAGTTGTAGGTAGTAGTAGTGCATGTTGCACATTTAGCATTAGGTTTTGACATGTTACTCTCAAGTACTCATCTTATATACTCTAATCGCATTGCTATTTAGACTTGAAATATCTATTCTATTATCTTTAGTCCAAAATAATCAAGTTATTTTTTTTTCGTACTAATATCGTACCGTACCTTATAAAATCTTAAGGTACCATTTAGTACCGTATTTTAGCGTACCATACCATACCGTACCTTTCGTACTTGACAACTATGGGTATGGGCACTTTCTAGTAGTCTATTGGCTTTTTAGCTGTTTTGCAGATGGTTTGCATGACCTTTGCATGCTGGCCAGAAGGCTAATCACAACAGATAGAAGCAATGGAGGAATGGAAAGTGTGCTTTGAGGATTCTTTCTTTAAATGTGTAGTCTGTAACTTTTTTTATGTTTCTATTTGAAGTCTCAAAGCTGTAAAAATGCCTGAACGAGTTAAGAGTAAAATAAAGAATGTGTTGGTTTATGTGGGGTATTGACATTTGTGATTGGATTTCAGGAAAAGTGGCCAATGCTTCACACATTGGTGTCTGCAGGCCAGTTCCTCTTTGCTGATCGCCTTCTCAAACTAAATTTAGATGTCAATGCACGTGATGAAGTGAGTTACCTCTTTTCAGATTATGTGTTGCAAGATCTTAGTCAATGAATCATTTTTACTACATTTTAACACCTGCATTTTTAAAGGATGGCTACACTGCCCTACAAAGAGCAGTACTAGGAAGAAAGGAGACTGCTGTAACACAACTGCTTAGGGCAGGTGCGGATGTTCAGGTTTTTGATAAGGTATGCAGTGTTTTGAGATTTTTATTTTTATTTCTGCTGTTTCTCTTTTGTTCCCCCTTGCATTCTTGTTTGAGACCAGGGCTTGTATCTATTACGTCTTTGGGCTTCTTGGGATGTGGCTCTCACCTTCTTTGAGGCTTCCTGTAAGTATTAGGAAGTGTTTTTGAAAAAAGTGTTGGCGTTTGTTGGGTTGGGGAAATGACATGAATTCATCCGAGGGCAGGTTGTAAGTTATGTGTTTGAACTCTCATTGGCATGCATAATCTACATAGATCTTCGAGGGATTGGAAGAGTCAGGTGTGTTTGTGGGCTTTAAGTGCAGATACCCTTTGAATACAAATGGATAATGCACATAGTTGTCTGTATGTTTTGTATCATGAATCCAGCCACTTATGATTAGAAGGGGGAAACATTAGGGATTTAACCCTCTTACAAGGGCTTAGGTGTGACCGTACCTTCTAAAGGAAGGTACAGATTTTCTACTTTGGTTTTGTTTCCATTGTGCAAGTTCTCTCTCTCCCTCTCTCTCTCACACACCCACCACCAAAACAAAACCGGGGGGGGGGGGGGGGGCGGGGGGAACCCTTCTTGTTTATGAGACCAGGGGTCTATCTATTATGCCTTTGGGCTTCTTAGGATGTGGCTTTCACCTCCTTCGAGGCTTTCCATAAGTATTAGGAAGCATTTTTGAAAATTTCAAAAGTGTTGGTGTTTGTTGGGTTGTGGAAGTGGCCTTTGAGTAAGAATGGGAATATTTCATAACGAGATGCAATGCTACAGACCATTGCTACCCGAGAGACTCTTTCGCAGATTATCCATACTCTTAAAGAGTGATTGGATACACTCCATGGAGATTACAAGTAGGGAGATGGTATGAGTGCAGAGAAAATGGGAGGTTATTTTGGCCAGCTGGATTCTAGCACTTCCTTTTAGACTTACCTTTTATGTGTTGGTACTATAGACCCTTCTTGTTATTTGCATATTTGAATTGGGTTCTGTTTTATTTTCTTTACCTTGGCCCATGTCTTACCGTGCTGGAGAGTTGTCCTTTACGTTGACTGCCTGAATTGATTTTCTGAGTTTGGTGATTCTTGCTAGTCATGATTAGTCTAACATACACATCTCTTGAATGTCAAGCTCTGTAGCCTCATTATGTAATGGCAGGATTGAGAAGGAAGAAATCCTTTGCCCTAAGCTTTGGTACAGTTCTGATATTCTTGGCACTGAGTTCCTAGTCAGTCTGACCTTGCTCTTTCTCTCCTCTGAAATGTTTTGCTGGTACTGACCTAGTATCTTGAAATGCTCACACGGGTGCAGCATGTGTATTTATCTGCTGCAGTCTGCAGGTTCTACCAAGTAATTTACAGGTTCTGTATTGGACTCTGAGTTACTGGAGGTGGTTTTTCTGTGAGTCTTGTTTGGCAATAATGAGAACCTGATCTTTTGATGCTTTTCTGTAGGATGGTGCCAGCTTGTTACATTTAAGTGTCCAGACTGGTTCTCTAAATTTGGCACGATTATTCATAAAGCATCGAATAAATATCAACCACGCCGATGAGGTTTGACATTGAACTTTGATGATGGGGCTTTCATTTGTAAACAAACATCTTTGTACTTATGACAGTGGCTAACTCATGCACATGTTTGGAAGTAGGCTGGATGGACTCCTTTACATCTTGCAGTTACGACTGGAAGGGATGATATAGTGCGACTTTTGCTTGTTAGTGGGGCAGATGCCTCCTTGCGAAACAAGGTTGGGTGTTGTCTTTTGCTCAATGTGCATTACAGGATTGTTAGATTAAGTGCTTACTTCTGATGTTTGGGTTACATTTTTGCAGGATGGACAGACGCCTTTTCACATGTGTTTAGCATTAGGTAGAACTTTTAACTGCATTCCAATAGCCAAAGCCCTGAAAAAGCATGGCAATAACTCTTTACTGGATGATGAGTTGTATTTATAAAAGTTTCCTGTTAGTAATATGGGTTGGAATCCGTGTATTGCAAGTTGGACTGGTGTGTACTGTACTGTTCTAAATAGGAAGTGTGAGTTGTGCATCAAATGCTTTGTTGATACTGCATGTTTTGATCCAAGCTCATCACCAGCTCAAGCTTTATCCATAAAAAAGCAAGGGTACGCATATTTAACCCAAATTTGATGAAGCCTATGGGGGAATGTTCTATCCTTTTTTGTGGACTGCTATTTTTGGCCTTTTGATGCTGGCCTACCTGACCCAGATCTAGGCATATTTTTGCTTATTTATTTATGGGCTCCCTCCTCCAGAGGCATTCTGAGGCATTCATTGTTTGTACGTTTCCATCTTAGTAATATATAAACAAAATGGCCAGTCGGCTTTAGATCTTTTGATGCTTACGATAGCACCGAAATAGGCTTGAGCTAATATCACAAAGTGATTTTAATACTGTATCAAACTTTGTTGCAATTTTGAGATGGTTGGCTGATTGCAAACAAAAGATAGAGACACTTATTGGTCTTCTAGGCCTGTATCATGAATACTTATGATGCCTAGTGATATCCTGGGTTTTCCTTTTATCACATTTTATTTAATTGAGTCTCCACACATTGCCCTAATGATCTCTTTTTTTTTCATCATGTGTGTTATTGGCAATGCCCTCAACTAACAAGAAAACCTACTTTTTTGTTGTTTGTGTTTTCTCCTTTGTTGCAATATTGACATATGGTTGGTTGGTTGCAACCATAAGGGTAGAGACATTCATTGGTCTTCTAGTCTCATATTATGAGTATCTAAAATGTGTGGTGATATCTTGGGTTTTTCTTTTATAACCTTTAATTGACTTGAGTCTCCACACATTGCCTTAATGATTCTTTATCTTCAGGAGTGATCACGAAGGTGGGATGCCACCTAAATTGCTTGGAGTTGAGTCTTTAGATTGGGTTTTCTTGCTATGAGATGAGAAGGTTGTTAAGAATAACTTCACCACAATTGGATAATGCCAATGGCTCACCATGAAGAAGGCCAAGGCTAAGGTTGTGACGATCCAAGAATTCATATTTCTAGTCTTAGTGATGCCATCATTCCTTGCTTCCCAAGTTGGAGAGAGACTATAGATGGTGTTGGGGCTTGGTAGACTCATCAATTTCTTGATGCAGTGGATTGTGAGGGAAACTTGTTACATGTATTAGATTAGTTTTGTAGCTCAAATCTTGAGTTGGTGTGGTTTAGGTACACGATGGGAGGTTTGGACCTTGCTCCTAGCTCGTTCTTACATGGGGAGACACCTTTTGGCTACTTAAAGTTGTTTTGCAAATTTGTATATGTTACATATTAGCTCAATGTGAATCAAACAAGTGAGCCATCTCTTTTTCAAGATAATTTGGATTTAGTAAAACCTTAAACAATGTGGTATTGAGTGTCACTCTATTGATCCCCCATTGTTCCTCTTTTATGAGCTTCTCATTTATAATTAGGTCTACTTGATAAAACTATCAAATTCCCCCAAATTCTTTAATTTAAATGCCATATGACTACTAAAATTGCTTTAGGCTCAGTCACCTTAAAAAAGTATTTAATGGGAAATTATTAGATGACACTTTATTGGTCCCTTTGTCCTATTGAGATTTTTCATTTATCCACTTTTTCATGCTAGCTAGAATTATGCAAACGATAGTCTCTCTACCTAAAGAATACTAAGATTGTGACACCTGGCTTTTAGTTGTTCTTCACTATAGATGGGGTCCTCATATTAGACCTACTTGTTGTATGTGGTTTAATACATTCCATCCCATGATGGTGCTTATCATGCATAAGCTATCTTATGTTTTTTAACAAATCAAGCTGTTTATGTGCACGCTAGTTTGCTCTACTTCATTGATGATGTAACCTTTGTTGATGCATTGGTAGTGATGGTGTGACCCCTCTTATTTGTTTTTTGAAGCCATTGCCCATATTAGAGTGGAGACTCCTACTACAAGATTTACTCTTATAGTTTAGAATACCAAGCCAACTCTAAATGATAGCTTCTAGTATAGCATGTATTACTATACTCTAGTAGCAACTTTGTGGTTCTATAGTTTAGTGTGAGCCTATGAATGATATGGGGATTTGAATCTAGTGTTTGTTCATATTTCTTATAATTAAAAGTTTTATTTGGGGATTATTAGTAGCTCTTTTCTTGGAAAATAGGAAGTTGATCTAAGTGCTTAAGCTTGTTCTTTCCTTTTGTATTATCAATCGAAAGACCCCCTTTGCTTATGGTCCATAGGATTCAAACCTAGTACACCTGTTTGAGGGGGCATCACGGATAACAATTCAGTTGGGCTTTTGACACTTGAAACACATGCTTATTTGTTTAGTTCTTACTAATTGAATGACCTTTCAAATTTGCAAAGTAATATTACGAATGATAGCTTGAATGACTTCTAGCTTGGCTTTTGAGTCAAAATTTTGTAAAGCACTATTGCATTAATAAAGGAAACCCTTTATAGTCTTGTAAGTAACATGTGAGATGTAATAATGCTAAATGGTTGGGTGATTTTGATAAGGGTGTGGTGAGGTTTATAATATATGGTTGATTTTTGAGATTGTATAAACAATATCTTATCAATTAACTACGCTAGAATTTTGAGAGAATGTTATGATTATCTTAGAGAAAACACAAATTTGGACTTGTCTTGGTATAAAAAGAAGCTATGGTTGGAGGGTGATGTGGGAAAGGGCAGATTCTTACTTCTATATGCATGTAAACCTTCCTAAAGATTTGGGGAACCCATCTGAAGCCGTTACAATGGCTTGAAGACCATAAGCTAATTGGAGATTATAAGTATGATGATCTTTGAAAAAAATGTAAATGGGAAATTTGTAGGAATAAGTCGATCTACGGAATACACCATTGTTATCCCTCTTGATAGAGTTTTCTTCATAGGGAGAACTGAGTCCAAGTGTTATCAACTCCGAAGTTCCAAAATTTTATGAATTCTTGGGGACTATGTTTAGTCCCTCTCCTTTGTTAACCAAAGAACTCAAAGAGATACATTGTTGAACTTCTATACTTATCGTAATGAAGAAAAATAAATTTACATTCTTTATTTCTAATGGGTGCATTATAGTCTTACAAAATGAGCATACTTACTCCCAATCCATGGTGTTCAAGATAATATACTAGATTGCTTGCTAATCCTCAAATATAGAATTTTGACAAATGTAATGATGATTCTCAATAATCTTTTGAACTTGTATAATACCCAAAACCAATGAGGATCATTTCAAGAAATGCCATGGAGCATATCTCGTCACTTTTTCATGATTAATCCTCACCACATTGAAAACCTCCAAGTGTATCTCGAAAGAATTTGATGGATAGGAGAACAAAAGCTAGTCCATTACGTGAAGGTCAAAGGACTAATGATATTGTAATTGCTAAGGGTAAGTGAATAACCTTATTTTATTGGCCTATTATCAAATCACACAAGTTTTATCTGTTGATCGTATTATGGTACATAGGAGAACTTTCCAAAATGGATATGCCATTAGAGGATACCCTTCTTTATCACTGGCTTATAGAGCCATAGAGATAATGAAGAATGTCCTACTTTTGCACCAATGTCATTACATGAAGTTCATGATTAGAACTCTAGTGTATCTAGATGTCAATCCTCTTTTGATGTAGCAAAATATTATTTTTCCATTATCAAACTTGAGTAATAGAGTAAGGTTTACATTCTCCAACAACTGAGTTCTAAAGTATGGACTTGTGTGATAACCAAAATCACCAAGGTATGAGAAAGGATAACACTTACAAGGAGCTTCAGGAAAAGAAATTCCTCTTGAAGTAGACCACCACCGAATTTTAATGAATAGGGATCCAAGGTGTAATAGGATACAAAAGCTTGGATTACAACCACGAACGGCACCCTCGTGAATCGATTTATGGTTGTACACCTTTGTCTCATGGATGAGGGCAAACTGTGGTAAAAACAATGATGTTTAGATTATGGGGTAACAAAAACTCCCTGAATTTGGGAGTAAATTAGACAACTTATCAAAGGTATGATACTTGCCCCTATCCTTTAAATGCATCGAGATGAATGAAATACAACCTCTTTTAGCTAAACTTGACCTCGGAAGGCTACTGCTCAAAATGTGTGAGCTTTTGAAAGTATGAATTACCAGTGACGACACCTCAATAGATTATGAGATTCTACCTAGAATTGAATCCTCACTTGGACACCCATCTTGAGTTGATGAGGCTCACAACTCTCAAATGTGCCCTCATGCAACTCAAACCTATAGCCAAGGAGATTGCCACAAACAATCATAGGAATTGAACCCCAAATATAACTTGGGAGGAGTCATTCAAATCGAGGTGGTTAGATTAACAATGCCAAGACTAATGGGTAGGCCCATGACATTTCCCAAGATCGATGAGGGTTAAGCAACAAGTAGTGCTACAAATGCACAAAGACTAAACAGTTGGGAACTAGTTGCTTGGACCATCCTTAGAACCCCAAGTATAATTAGCTACAAAAAAGGCAAAGGAAATGGAAATGATATCGAGGCCATGGATGAGGGAGAGTAGTTAGCCAATTGGAAGAAGAGGAGTATACCCCAGGGGAATAAGTCAAATGAGGAGCCATTCATGTGATAACTAAGAACAAGAGAGTTCTCTCATCTAGATGCCACCAACTTAAATATATAAATCCTTCAAAATCCTGATTCATCATGGAAGTGCTAATTCCTTTCTATCTCCAAGCATAGTTAAGAGGTTTTATCTAGATTCCAAGTCTACAAAGAAAATGATTGTAGAGTTGGATAGTGGGAAGGAAATCATGTTTAAAACATTAGGGAAAGTTCAACTTGAATTAGATAGGCAAAAACTAGAAGCTGATTCAAGTCCTACCAGTAGGATATCATGACTATATATTGGGCTTGGACTAACTCAAGTAGAATTAAGCCCAAATCCTATATGTTGAATAGGAAGTTATCTTCCAACTCTTGGAAAGCAACATCGTGAAGGCATGAAGGAAAGTCAGAAGGAGGAGAGTGTAGCTAGCCAAAGCCAATTGACTCTGGAATGGGTTAAGAAAGGGACAACCAATTTACATAATCAAACCAAACAAAGTTGTTAATCCCAAGAAAGACACCTTACCCTCACGGATCAACAAATCTAATGATGTTTTCCCAAAAGAGGTGATGTAATTGCTTCCAGATAGGGAAGCTGACCATGAGATAGAACTAATTCCTAGAGTGGAATTCGTATCGAAAAGATTGCACAAGATAGCTATGCCTAAAACTATTGAACTCAAGGAATAACTAAGGTAGCTAATTGAACAATAGTTCTCCCACCCAAGTAACTCACCTTGGGGAGTGCATATTCTTTTCTAGAATAAGAAAGATAGATCCCTCACACTTTTTATTGACTTAAGAGGACTAAATCAAATGATAGCCAAGAACAAGTGTCCTATACTCAAAATTGACAAACTCCTAGACTGATTACATGGGCCCATAGCCTTTTCAGAGATAGACTTGACCCTCCTAGAATGGCTACATGGGTTCAAAACCTTCTCAAAGGTAGACTTGATGTAAGGATACTGTCAAATTTGTATCAAGGAGTAAGATATCCCAAAGATGACCTTTAACACTAGATACTGACATTATGAGTTCATGTTTATGCCATTTTGATTGACCAACACCTTACCAACATTTAATTGATTGATGCAATATATCTTTTGCCTCATACTTAGATGAATTTGTGCTAGTATTTGTTGATGATGTATTGGTATATTCCAAATCTCTAAAGGACCATGAGGTTCATTTGAAGATTGTACTCCAAGCTCTTCATAAAAATGAGCTCCATGCCAAGAAGAGCATGTGCACATTTTGCATGGACAAAATGGAATGCTTGGGGTATATTGTTCTTTGCTAAAGAAATATCATTTGACCATGGAAAGGGGAAGGATATCATACATTGACCAATTCCCAAAATAGTCTAGGAATTTTGAGGATTTTTAAGACTACCAAGATGGTACCAGATTTGCATTAAAAAATATTCTCTCATAGCAATACCCTTGGCTAGTCTCTTGAACAAGAACACTTTGATCACATGGATATTCGAGCACTAATAAAGCTTGATAAACTCAAGGAATGTGTAATCACAATAACACTACTAAAACTCCTCAACTTTGACCAATAATTTAAAGTGATCACTAATGTACATGGACTTGCTATCATCGGAGGAGCCTACAAGAAGAAAGACCCATAGCCTATATCTCGTGGAAGTTGAAGCCTTATGAATCTAAGTATGCCACATTGACTTGGAGCTACTTGTTGCTATCCATGCCTTGAATGTATGCAAACATTGTCTACTTGGAATGAAATTTACTCACCCATGTAGACTTAACTATGAGGCAACTAATATGAATTGAGACACTATAAGAGTTTGAAATTGAGTACAAACGTAGAAAGAATGATGTGGCGATGCATTTTTAAAGGTGAAAAGTATTCCTTAATAGCATGACTTATTTCAAATCTTGGGAACCATATCCATGCCTCATAAACCTATCCTAGAGTTTGTACTCCAAGCCATTCCCATAAGAAACTAATCATAGAAAAAATGATCCAAGACCAAATCCAAGACAAGGAATGAGCCAAGATAAAGGATTATCATATGAGTAATGGTTGTCTTTAGTATCAAGAGCATCTCATGTTGGAAGCTCGTAGTAGCCTAGTAGTTGGACACCTGGGTTATGGAAAGACTCTTAACATCATTCTCAAGAGCTATATTGGATTGGAGTGAAAAGGGACATATTTTGATATGTGACCCAATACCTATCTTGCCAAGAGTCAAGGCAATTAAAAAAAACCAAGATGTAAGGAGAACTTCAAAGCTTGGATACTTTGCAAATGAAGTAGGAAACTATAAGCATGGACCCTATAGTCAAATTACCCACTGTTTTTGTTGGATATGACTCTATCATGATAGTGGTAAACTAATTGACCAAAGTCACTCAGTTGATTTTGGTCAAGACTACCTACAAATCCTTTGAAATTACTAAATCTTTATCAAGAAGATATATAGACTACATGGATTGGCAATATAGTATAATTATGGAAGGAAGAGCATAGAAAAAGAAAGAAATCATGTCATGCTATTCCCCCATTCCTCCTCTAAATAACCTTTTATTGTTGGGAAAAATCTCATATACACCCACACTTGGAATCAAGGAAAATCGTGCAACCATGCGATCTTGAGACAGAGAGGAGTTAAATGTGCCCTTTGATCCAACTCTCACAATGGTTCTTGGAATTAACATTGTTATTAAAACTATGTTTGTAGTAAACAACAATAGAAACTATTCTAGTGGATAGTAATTTGGCAGCTAATTGCACTTGAATGATGACGCTACTAGGATGGGTGACCTCCCAAGAAGTTTTTCCTACAAATGAGTAGTGGCTTCTTGAGTGTAGAAAATGGTGCCAATGAAGCCTTCAGTTGTAGCTTGTTGCCAAGTATGCCAAGGCCAAGATGCCAAGGTCTATGCCTTGGTCACCAGCTTGGAGGGATGCCAAGGTTTATGCCTTGGTCACTGCCTTGGAGGGATGCTAAGGTCTATGCCTTGGTCAACTCCTTGGAGAAATGTCATGATGTAGTGCCCTTGCTTGGATGGGTAAATGATTTTTCTTTTTTGGAGACAAAAAGAGTCCACTTTCCAAAAATAGAGCCCCCACCCTGACATCAATGATGACATAAGCTAAAATGCTAAAGGAAAAACCTCCCCCCTCTCCCTCCGTACTATTTAAATAGGGTTAGGGGCACCTTGAAAACAAAAAAATATTGCAAGGACTCCATCTTGCTGAGAGTAGGAGGAAATTGCTCTCTCCCCCTCTCTCTTCTACAATCACCTAGAAGCTCTGCTGAAATCCTTTGAGCTCTTCTCTCTTTTTTCCACATGGTGCCAAAGCTGCCAAAGCTATATAGGATTTTGCCGAGTCTATTCCATGGCTTCGAAGAGGTGCAGAGATGCTATGCAAGCTCCCATATACAAGGAAGGGATCGATGATGCTAAAGTTCAATATGAAGCTGAAGCACACCCTACAGTCATCCCTAAACTTGTCCAACATGAAGAAGTGATCGTCGCATTGGCAACCTAAAGTTGTAGCCATACCTCATAACAATGATGGTTGGCCTATAAAGGACAATTATGTTTGGTGAATGAAAAAAGAGTTATTTCTAAATCTTTAAATTTTTTCACAAAGGATTTCATTCTTTAATGAACTTGTGTGGTTACTTTATTGTAATTAAATAAAGAAGCTCAGAACTTTAGAAAAGCACGTAGGATGAGTCTTTTGCTTCATAAATTGTATATGGCTAGAATTACTCAAATTTACTATTAGAAAACATAAAAACATACTAGGATCATGCTTTACATTTAGGAAATGATATGTGAATTGATGAAGAGATAGACTATATGCATCACATATGTTAAGAAGTGTATAAAAGACAATGGTTCTATGGTTATATTTGAATTTGGATTTGAGAATGATAAGATATCTATCTTATGGTTTTGAGCTTGTTAGAGATAGAAATATTATGGATTATGGTGATTAAGGACACAGAGATCCCCAACCTAGTGTCTATAGTATAAAAGAACAACAAGAACTAGCCTAGTGGATAGTTTGTAGTATAAAATAATAACATGATTAGTATAAAACAACATAGTATAAGACTATGATTATAGTATAACACAACAACTAGTCTAATAGTCATTTGGTAGTTAATCACACTTGAGTGATGACATTGTCAGGATGGGTGACCTCCTAGGGAGTTTTTCCTATAAGTGAGTGGTGGTTTCTTATGCAAAGTTTATGGTGCCAATGAAGCCTTCATAGCACATTGCAAAGTATGCCAAGGCCAAGATGCCATGCTCTATGCATTGGTTGTCTCCTTGGATTGATGCCTCAATGTTGTGCCCTTGCTTGGATGAATAAATGCTTTTCTTTTTTCTGAGACCAAAAGAGGGCACTTTCTAAAAATGGAGCCGCTTGCCTTGACATCAGCAATGATGTCAGCTAAACTGCTAAATAAAAATTCCACACTCCCTCTCTCTCTTTTGCAATCATGTGGAAGTCTTTTCAAAATCCTTTGACCTCTTCCCTCTCTTTCCCACATGGTGCAAAGGCTTTGTTGAATTTCACTGAGTGTATTTCATGGCTCCCAAGAAGCATAGAGATGTTGCATGGGCTTCCATGCATGATGAAGGGATTGTTGAATTGAAGTTCAACTTGAAGTTGAAGCACAACTTGAAGTTGTCCCCAAACCCATCCAACTCAAAGAATCGGTCTTGTTGCATGTCAATCTAAAGTCTGTAGTCATATCGCATACCAATGATGATTGGCCCGTGGAGGATAATCATGTATGGTAAAGGAAAACAGAGTTGTATCTAAATCTTTAAGTTTTATCTCAACAAGGGATTTCATAAATTCTTTAATCAACTTACGTGGTTACTTCATTGCAATTAAAGAAAGAAGCTCAAAATGTTAGAAAGGCACCTACGATATGTCTTTTACTTCATAAATTGTGTATAACTAGAATCACTCAAATTTACTATTAGGAAACATGAAAGCATAGAATCATGATTTCCTTTTAGGAAAGAATACATGAATTGGTGAAGTAGATTCTCTACATCACATACATTAAGAAATATATTTAAAACATTGATTTTATGGTTATATCTAATTTTGGATTTGAGAATGATGAAATATATATATTATGGTTTCATGCTTGTAATAGTTGGTTGTATTATGGAATAGAGTGGTTCAGGACATTGGGATTCCCAACTTGGTGTTTGTAGTATAAAACAACAACAATAACTGGTCTAGTGGATAATTTGTAGTATAAAACAACAATAAAACTAGTATAGAATAACATAGTATAAAACTATGTTTGTAGTATAAAATAACAACAAGAACTAGCCTAGTGAATAGCCACTTGGTAGTTAAGCAGCATACTTGAGTGATGACATTGTCAGGATGGGTGACCTTCCTGGAATTTTTTTCCATAAGTAAGTGGTGGCTTCTTACTCATAGCCAATAGTGCCAACAAAGCCTTGGTAGCATGTTGCCAAGTATGCCAAGGCTAAGATGTTAAGGCCTATGCCTTGGTTGCTGACTTAATTAGTGCCTTAGAGGGATGCCACAATGTGGTACCCTTGCTAGGACATGTTAATGCTTTTTCTTTTTTAGAGATAAAAATGTTTGTCTTACAAAAATGGAGCCCCTTTTTCCACGATATCATTGATACCATAAGCTAAAATGCTAAAGGCAAAGCCCCTCCCCCTTCTCCCACTATGTAAATAGGGGTAGGGGTGTCTCAAAATAGGCAACTCCTATAGAGGCTTCATCCTATTGTAGGGAGTAAAGCTGCGCACATGCGCACGCGTGCACACACACACACACACACACACACACACACACACACACACACACACACACACACAGAGTGTGTGTGTGTGTGTGTGTGTCTCTCTCTCTCTCTTTCTGTCCCCTTTTGCAATCAGAGAGAAGTCACTGAAATCCACTGAGATCTTCCCTCTCTTCCCCATGGTGTTGAAGCTTTGCCTGATTTTATCAAGTCTATTCCATGGCTCGCAAGAGGCATTGAGATGCCGTGTGGACTCAAGCATGAAAAAGGGGTTGCTAGTTACTAATCCCCATCCATGTTGTAAGTGTTGCTCATATAACAAAGAGTTCTATTTCAAATATCATTCTCATGTTGGTACTACAAATTTGAATATTACTCGTGACTCCATGTTAAGGTCACTACTATCCTTAGGTATGAACCACATACCTTCTCATACATTCAACTTATAAGAAGTAAAGGATGCACTCTTGAATGGTTTCATCTCCCTTTTGAGTATTCTAAAAGTAGATGCTCATCTCTTTGTTTTGAAGTTTGAATGCTACATCACTTAAAAACTTAAGCCATCCATGGATATTATGAACTCATGGAAGCTCAAGTTTTCCCTTCCCAATAGTCTTGCAAGGATACTCAATGATTTTTTTAATTGGGGGTATTGATGAAGACCCTAGCCCCCAAATTTGTATGATCTGAGGAATTGGTCATTGCATGGCAACTTGAAGTTATGGTTATACCCCGTAACAATGATGTTGGCCCATGGAGCATAATCAAGTTTGATGAATGAAAAAATAGTTATTTCAAAATCTAAAAATTTTATCTCAAAAAATTATTTAATAAACTTATGTGGTCACTTCATTGTAATTAAAGAAAGAAGCTCGGAATGTTAGAAAATTATGTAGGATGAGTCATTTGTTTCAAAAAGTGTGTATATCTAGAATTACTTAGACTTACTATTAGGAAACATGAAAACATACTAGAATCATGATTTGCTTTTAGGAAAGGATATGGGAATTGATGGAAGGGATAGACTTGCGTCACATATGTTAAGAAGTGTATTAAAAACAATGATTTTATGTCTAATTTTGGATTTGAGAATGATGAGATATGCATCTTATGGTTCCATGCTTGTATTAAAAGCTGAATGTGTAATGGAATATGGTGGCTCAAGATGTTAGGATCCCTAGCTCAACACTTCTAAGCACTTTGTCTTCATGGGATTTAACGGGCTGAGTCACCCTATCCCGTGGTCGCCAATGAGAATTGGATTTTAGGGCCCGATTGGATCTCATACCTCTTCCTTCTCTCTCTCTTCCTACATTCTTTCTCTCTCCTCCTTTAGCAATCTTTTTCTCTTCCATGTCTATCACACTATGTATTTGATCTCACACTTGAGGTATCTCGGCTTGATCTTGTAGCATTTGTTGCATTGCACATGTTCATAATTATACTTTTCAACTACTTTGTTTTGGTATCCATCAATTATTTATTGATATTACCCATTGCATTAGACAAGTATTTGTTGATATTCTTGCCACCTTCCCTATTAACTACTATAGATAGAGTGCAATCACATGCAACCCAATGTTGAGAGATTGAAAGGTCCTATAGTGTCTTTCTATTGAGAGATGGACTTGCACCACTCTATGGAGTAAAGGTTTTACTTAGTAATATGAAATAAAGAAACCAATTGTTAAATTGTTTGTTATATTCTAAAGATTGAGCTTAACAAACCTTGTTTAATGAAATAATAAAGGGAAGTTGCTTTTACATGTCCAAAAAATGTGGTAGTATACTTTTCTAATTAGAAAACTAAAGTAAACCCAATTGAGAAAAGTGGGAGGCTTCAATTATGATGATTGAAAACCTATGGCTAGGTGGACCCACCAATAAGTCAAGTGGCTTTCCAACACTAGATAGAGTTGATTAGATTCTGACCCACCTAAAATTTTGGTAGGACTAGTTTCGAGTTTAACATTGTTTTAGGGGGCCAGAGTTGAGATTTTACCTTATAAGCAAGGGGATTGAGTTATACTCTCCCTTCTCTCTCACTCTCCTTTAACCAAGTGCAGTGTTACCCTTATTCTTTCCTCTGATTGAGTACAAAGTGAAAATTTTTAGGTGGATGCTAGATTGCTGTTAGGGATGACCTGTCCATGCTTCCATTGTGTAGTAGAATTAGAATTCCTATGTTCAACTAAGTCTGACAATTCCTATGGGTAGATTGGGTAATGTTGTACATGGACATGAAATTTGATTGACTATTACTAGAGGGCTCCTCTAGGCTTGATGGAGGAGGCCCCTCATACACTTTACCTTTTCCAATAAGAGATTGACATTTGGAGGTTGCATCCTTGCATGCATATAGAAGACATCCTAATGACTAGTTGTTATGGCCTTGAAGCGACATAAAAGAGATTGTGTGAATGAACCCATAAGAAACAGATCTTTGGCTAAAGTTGAGGTGAAAATAACCACGTTGGGATAACATTAATAATTTATTTGTGAATTTCACTTCTAAATCCTCAACTTTTTATCTTAATTAATACCATTGGTCACAAGCATGTTCAACAAATGAAAAAAGCGAAAATATAAAATTGGCTATAAAAATTGCAACAATAAGACTGAAGATCAATTCAAGTAAAACTCAACAAATTCTAAAACCACCTTCTCTTTTTTCATATTAATAATGAAAAATGGCTACAAAGGTAAGGGTAGGTCCATGCATGACATAGTTAGTTAAGAAATAATAAATGCTTTCCATCTCTAGTTTGACTACTCTTGGATTTGTTTATGCTTGAGGTTATCTTGCATTGAATCCATGTTTGTGAGAATTAGACTGAAAGAAGGATACATTAGTAAGGACCATTGGGATTTCCACATGAATGAATCTCGATCATCTTGTAGGATGCTAGAAAAACCCATCTTATGGAAGGGTCCTCTACTCTTGCGGGAGTAATAGGTGTCCGATTGTTTTTGATAACTCGATTAGTTGTCACGGCAAAGGATTGTGTGATAAGTGCCCCCATGATGTAGAATAGCTTTGGAGGCACGGGAGATATTTGTATGGCTCAGAGCTCATATATCTCTCATGATCATGGAAGGTGTGTGATTACATATAGCCTAGCCTTGTGGAGTTGGAAGGTCCCATCCCAAGTGGGACAATTTTGGCCTCTTGTGAGAGTGATGGTTTTGTAATGAACTATTTTGATTCGTATATAATTATTTCCAAAGTGTTCATTCATGTATGTAAAGGTTGTGTTAATGAACCCTATGTAAGAAATTCAAAAAAGGAAGGTGCTTTTATATGTTCTGTAGTGTGATAGGTCGACCTAATAAGCCATGAAACTTTTCTAACATTAGACAAAACTGTTAGAAAGCCATTCCTAATTTTAGGTTGATAAGATTGGTTGAACAATGTTTTAGGGGAACGGAGTGTAGTTGAATACTATTCTTAATGGCCATGGAAGTCTAAAAGAAAACTCCACTCCTTGTGAACCAAGTGTGGTGTTAGGTCACTCTCACTTTTGATTGGTTGCAAAGTGACCTCTTAGGTGGGTGTTAGACTACTATTAGGGATGATCATCCCATGCTTCCATTGTGAAGTGTAACTTGAATTGTCATGTCCAACTAAGTTTTCCATTTCTTAAGGGAAGACTAGATGGTGATTCACATGGGCTTAGGCTTTTGATTGATTGCTAGAGGACTTCTCTAGGTTATAGAGGAGACATCTCACATATTCTCAATGGCCCATCCTCTTAAGATGCCACCAATGATCCATGGTGATCAAAGTCATAAGGCCCCGTTTATGAAGAGAAGCCATGTGTTTGCTCTAGTGGATCTTGGCTTACATATCAGATGAGGTCTATGAGAGTAGATGGTTAAAACATGACCTATGTGGGTCTAGCCTATTGGTTAGATGGAGATGGTAATATCCTGAGACACATTGCATCGATTTGCAGGGCATGTGAGTTATCACAGATCCTTATTTTGACTCCTAGGGGTCACTTTGATTAGGGATTTGCAAGGGAACTACCATTCTCCCTTGGAGGCAATGCTCACAATCCAAAAAAAGAGGAAATATCCCTTGAAATATTCCTTGGGTGACTATAAAAGGTAATTTATATGACATGTTTGTCAAGATTACATGACCATATTCTTGAGCTATAAAAAGGAGAATCTCTAAGAACCATGATGATCTATCATTCACCCAGTTAGAGTTCATCTCACTAGCCTTAAGCTCTTCACCTAGAATCTATTTGTTGGAGCATACAATGGATAAAACCATAAATTTATTACTTTGTTTGAAATTAGAAAAATCTCAGTTCTTCCCTAAATGGATATATAGTCTCTTACTTAGATTTTATTCACAAATTGTTATGGCATGTGATTTTTATGTAAGTGACACAACTAGGAAAGGAATCATAGATACCGATGTGGGTGTAATAATTGTGACTCAATGATACTCCAAGGATGGGATAATTGATTGATTAAGAGTGTTCACTTCAATTATATGTGGTTAATAGTTCTAAAGTTAAACATGTTGAAGTCATTTAGGAATCTAGATACTATATGTGGTTGATAGACTCTAGGTGAAGAGCCTTTGCTCTTTACCTAAAATCCATTGGGTGGAAGCACATAATGGAAAAATCTCTCATTGTATCACTTTTTTTTGGAACTATAAAAATCTCCATTCTTCCCTAAATTGATGTATAGTCTCTATTCTTTGCTTATATTTTATTCATAAATTGCTAGGGCACGTGATTTATACACATAAGTGGCATTACTAGGAAAGGAATCATATATGCTGATGTGGGTGTAAGAATCTTAACTCAATGATACTCCAAGGATGGGATAATTGACTAATTGAGAGTATTCACTTCAATTATATGTGATTAGCAATTTCAAAGTTAAACATGTTTAAGTCATTTAGGAATTGTTGATCAAAATTGGAGTGTAGTTCCATGTAAAATGGGGTGTTTCCTTTGACAATCGTATATATGTGGTCCATGCCAAATTGTAGACTTGAAAAAACACTAGAGTAGACAGATGCCATCTTTAAGTACTAAAAGGTGACTCAAAATGCCCTCCTAGCCATATGCCACTTGACAAGTACACCCCTTACGCTAAGGATGAGAAGGGCTGAATGCACATGCTTGAAATCTTGGAAATAGAGACCGTGCCCTCAATATCCCTTCTTATGATGCTAAGTTGTCCATTGGATAATATGATGTTAGTGATGCCTTTTGAGACACCTTGCAATAAGTTTGAACTAGTAAGAAATGTAGAGTTTGTGTGAGAGAATCATTAAAGGACAATCAATTTTCCTACCTCAATATTTTAAAGGAGATCTCTCAATATTTTATATGAAGTTGGACCAAGGTGCATGATCCACACTTTATGTGCAATAGTGGCATTGTTGGCAAATTTCCAAGATTTAGAAAGGCTAGTAGGTCTATCTAATAGCGAGACTTCATATGAGAAGCTATCCAAAGAGGAAGGGACCAACAATAAGCATGAAATAGGAAGAATCAGCTATGACATTGATGAACAAATCATGGAGTGAATCCTAATTAATCTAGCTTTGAAAGAAGCACTGAGATTTCTAGGCAAGGTAGTTGATATTAAATGAAATCTACAATGATTAGAGTTCTTAGAAATCTTAGATTATGAGAAATCATGACCACATAGTAGAGTTCACTAGTTTATTCAAGGTGGAAGTAAATGGAGAAAATAGTGCTCATAGATTTGGACGAGTCTACAAGCCAAAATCAAAGTTGAAATAGTGACCCTCAAATTTCTCCATTTGCTAAGTTTTATAGAAAAAAAGGGACTTCCTAACCCACTTATATTGCAAAAAGCTATAGTGGACATAGAAGGATAAGGATTGATCTAGAAAGGGGAAACCCTGGTATAGACAATCCACGAAATTTAAGAAAGGATACCATATAGGATGATACTAGGGGCTAATAGAAAAGGCAATCCTAGTGAACCCACCCATGGAAGGACAAGCCAGGGTGAAGCAAGTATATTTGGCCCAGGAGGGCATACCATCTAGATCCATATCTATAGTCAATTTATCAAGGATAAAGTTGCTAGATTTCTCGATCTACTTAGGAGATTCTCTAACATATTTTTTAGCCATGGTTTCACACTTAATGTATTATTCCCTTAGCATATTTTTACCTTAGTCATGTTAGTTCTATATGTGAGGTAGCCCTTAGATGCCTCACGAAGTGGATGCCTCATGAAGTTATGGTTATGATAGGCAGTTTTCAGCATGGCCTAATGAGGCAAACTTGTGTCATTCTTATTTTTTGGATAATTTCTGATGTTAAGGACTTGTGTATGATGGATTCTCATTATTATATAGCACATTTGACAGTTGGTGCCATCATTCATTGTGTTCTTGTTTCTATTCTCAACATGTTCTATGTGTTCTACCTCTCATTCTCTAATTATTAGTGTTGAAGTATGTGTTCTTATGTCTCTATGTGATTATCTTTGAGTTTCTTGATATAAGATTAGGTATTTTCCCTTGAGACACTATTTGTCCTACTATGCATTCTGTATAGATTAGAGCAACAACACTTTAGTGATCTTGCCATTGCATCCATATATCTATATGTTAAAACACCATTAAAAATAGCAAAGGTTGAGGCCAACAATTCAAAATTTCTACATGAAGCATAGGTTTTTGCATGAAGCAAATTTCATGTATAAAGTAGTAGTTCCTGTATGAAGCAAAATTCGTGCATGAAGCATAGATCATGTATGAAGCAGAATGCACTGTATGAAGTAGTAATGCATTGCTGAAGCAAGATGATACAACCCTTCTTATGCTATTCTCTATTTCTAGATTTAAAGCTTAATCAATATACTCTTCTTTGATGTCAAAAATCTAAAATATTTGTCAAGACCTTAAGCAATGTGGTGGTAGACTGTTTGAACAAGCAGGATGCT
The DNA here is from genome assembly GCF_053477565.2 of Lygodium microphyllum. Classification (NCBI taxonomy): domain Eukaryota; kingdom Viridiplantae; phylum Streptophyta; class Polypodiopsida; order Schizaeales; family Lygodiaceae; genus Lygodium; species Lygodium microphyllum. Next base: position 31,691,103 of record NC_141162.1, on the reverse strand, counting down.
ATAGTTTAAAGGCTTAATTTTGTATTTTTGCATTTATATTAGAGAATTACCTGCATCCATCAAATGTTATCCCGACCCAAAGCACATCCAGAGAATTAAGATAATTATTGACAAGACAACAGTAGGGGTTGTTGTAGAATGATGGCAGTGAAGTAGGAGGAATTGGCATCCTGGATGAAGAGGAGTTTCCACCATTTGAAGGGGAATTTTTGGGATGCTAGTACCTCTACTGGTATTGTTATAGTGTATCATTCCCCTGCTACATCTATAGAATCTCCTCCAAGTACTCTCGAAGGTGAAAATGAAGTGCCTAATTTGGATGATACCTCAACTCCTCCAAACCATGTAATGGAAAGATTACAACATTTGGTGCTAGGAAGTGTAGTGCTATTAAGAAGTAAAGTAATCACTGCGAATAAGTCTCTTAGTTTTGGTCCATCGCCTTCGTTGAAGAAGAAAAATTTGAGAGCCATGAATCCCAACCCACCACTCAATCCTAAGGTCAAGGCATCTAAGTTTTCGGGTAAGAGGAAAGAGGACTTGGATTGCCATGTGGCGCACTTTCAGACAAGGTGGGTTACTTGCAGTTATAATAATATGTTTGGGGATATGCTTTTCTAAGCAGATTTAGAAAATATAAGATAGCTACGGATGTGTTAAAGAAGCTAAAGCAAATCAAGCAAAAGACCATGTTGGTCTAGGACTATGCATAGAAATTTAAGAACCTCGTGAACAAGCTGAATCAACAAGATAGGATTTCTTTGGATTTACAATATTCATACTTTGTTAAGGGGTTGAATAAAGCTATTGTAGGAGCAATTGCTAATGTAGAAGTTGGAAATAATAACACCATAGATGCACTATGGTTGAAGTTGCACAATGGGTGGAAAAAAGACTTCGCATGAGTATATCTAAGAAGCCATCAAACATCAAATTAATGCAAATTTCCTTGTAAAATTTGAGCATATTGCTTTTTTGCATGTTGCGTGTTTTTATAAAATGGTCTCAAGCAGTCAATGGACCCATCATTTGTTCCTTGACCATGTTGGACATTACCTCTCATCCTCCTTTTGATCTTGGAGCAATCCGGTCCACGCCGGGACAAGCATCCTTCATCGCATCCTCTTCTTGATTTTTTGCATGTGAAGTACCTCCTGGAGGAGAGAGGGGGAGGAGAGAGAAAGACTACGTTTTGGTCTTAGCCATCAGTCAACCATTCCACGAATGGATTGCAGCGATCGGAGGCAGAAAAATGAGGAAGAGCATTGATGTGATAAGATTGGGGGGTTCTTTGTAGCCTCCCTAATGCCCCTCATCATGATTGTCGCCAAAATGGAGGGGGTGGCAGGTACTGTAGGCCACCGTTTCAAATGGTGCCCCCTCCCCGGGCCCCCCAAAGGCATGCCCAATTTTTTTTAATTCTTGCCCCTTTTGCCTTAGGCACTGCTCGGCCTCATATGTCTATCATGGCTTCCGATTTAACTTCTGAAAATTCTTGCCTGCCTGACTCGAGGTCCCGCACTACCGGTCACTCACTCTAGCTCAATCTAGCGTCAGAAAAAATTATGAAAAATCTCAAGTGCTCTTCAAAACTGCTTTGAAATCTCATCTTCTACAACTCGTGAAAATTACCAAATTTGTCTTTATTGCTTATGACGAGGTCCAATTCCCGCCTTAATGGAGCTCAATATGTTTTGTGTGTGCATGAAACATTGAGTTCCTTACCAAATGTATGCTACTCATATTGTCACAATGAGCGAAAACTCTCTTATCTATCTGTAACTTGAAATCAAGTAGCTTTTGCATCCAAGCTACCTCACATGTTTCCATAGTAGTATCTCTATACTATGCCTTTGTAGCTGATATCAATTTTTGGGTATACTGTAATTTTTCTTGTGTTAGTCATTTATAGGTGCACATATTATGAATTTCAAATCTATAAGATTTCACATGTTTGCCAAGTTGTAGACAAATAAGACATTTGCATATAGATTGTCGATTATGTGATTATTATCGTGTAATTAGTGAAAAAGGCCATGTGTTTAGTTGTGGTGCACTTGGTATTTCCTTGCTTGGAGATTGTATTTTTTTAGATGTTATTCATTTAGTCAAAATGTCTCGCAACTTTTTATGAGATTGTTAGTTAGAAGCTTGATAAGAACAATTATCCTACATGGAAGTTTAGGATGAAAAATTGCTTGGAGGGAAAATATGTTTGGAATTACGTTGAAGGAAATATCGCAATAGCACCCAAAGTTCCTGCATGAAATACTACTATTGTAGAACTGTAATTAGTTTTGAGCATCACCACCATAGGGTAGAGTGTGGTTATACTTAGGGCCAAAACAAGTGGACATTGATATCCTACTCTATAGTCAGTGTTCAGAGTAGTAAGACTAACATCATCAGAAAAAATGAAGACGAAGATGAAGTATGCAAACAAGAATCCCAAGTATATATTAATATATTAAACCAATGCAATAGTCTCCACAGAGATGGATATGAAGTAACTAGATACACAAGGACAATTACTAATGGAACAACATCATCTCATAGACTTAGAGGCAAACAATGGTATCAAAGGAGATGGCAATACTACTACAAATACTCACATTAGAGGACACAAAAAAGTGGGACCAACACCACTACTAGTTAAGCACTTAGGATGCCGATCAAAGAATTGGTTGAGAGATCCCATATGCACATGACGAATATATAGATGACGACCCTAGAAAGATGAATGAATAGTCAGACCCCTTGCTTAGGAGGGCCTTTTCCTTATATAGCTTGGTACCAGCTGCAATATTCTCTCTACCCATTTGTCATATTGGTGGTCATAAGTGCTACTGCACCTGTTTGCTCATTAATGCATCATTGGATGCCTTTCTTTAAACATTGCTACTTGCCACCACTCTTAACATTGGCACACATGGTGGACTTGGACCCACAAAGTTATTCGTTGATGTTGCCTTCATCTTTAGTGGTGGTAGGTGCATTGTCTTGCTGGATTTGGTCATGGTGCAGATGTGGGGAAATTAGGATTGGGCTGGAAGGAGGGATGGGAGGAAGTAAGGGGTGGGGTAGGTTGCGATTTTTTGGAGACTAGAGGTAGGATGCTATCAGAGCAAGTGGGTGGGGTTGCAATGGAGAGAGTGGGTTGTACTGCAAGTGGTGCTATTGCATCTAGAGGTTCATGGGGGGTCCACAGGGGAGGCTGTGGCACATGTTGGAAGATGAGCTTGACGGTGAGCTTTTCCAAGTAGATTGCTCCTAGTCAGATTTGTTGCAATAGTTGGTCACACTTGAATGTGATTTTGGTAAGACCGTCCTATAAACTATCCATCTCATGTTTATACATGGACTTGGCACTCAAGAGTGCATGGATGTCGTATCAGTGCTGCTTCAGAGATAGGGCTTTGAGGTGGGCTCGGGGCTAATTAATATTGGCCAACTTCATGATAACTTGAGTGGGAGTGAAGGGGTCTTCAAAAGTGGATCATCAGGGTTAGGATCTCTTCCTCCTTGATCATTTCTTGGATCATGAGGATTTGGGGATTCTTCTCCTTGATCCATGTGCACTTCCTTCTTGGCTCTAGTAGCTTGCAGTTGGAGATGAGTGCTTCAATGGCATTTTGGTGGAGGGGATGTGTCTACTGAATCTTGATCAGGATTGGGAATGCCAACCTTCTTCATTTCCCAAGCCATTGTAGTCCACTTTTCCTCTAGAATGTACTACCAGAGAAGGTTAGAATCTACCTTCCAATCCCACTAGTTTAGGTCCTCGATTTAGGTCTAGCAGTGCTTGTTGTAAGACTTAGCCTCGACATTTTGCTGCTCCAATTCTTGGTAGTGTTTCACTATCTTCTGCCACTTTAGATATGTAGATCTAGTGCTAGTGGAGAAGTCAAAGAAGTCTATAATTGGAGCCTTTAATGACATATCCTCATTACTCATGGTAGTGATGGACTCTTCTCTAGCAAGCTCTTCCCTTTCCCTAAAGGCAGAGGATGGGAATGCTATCCCTTGATCCTTGGATGACCAATTTGTGAGGATTTGGAGAGTGGGCAAACTAGTTTGGGAGAAGGCCACCATTTTAAACTTGGTGGTAGAGCTAGAAGTAGAGTTTAAGTGAGATGGGACAAAACTAGTAGGGGTGCTCTTGCCTTGTTGTTGGGGAATGGGCAAAGTAGCGTTGGTTCAAGGTTTGGGCAGAGGGGGAAAACTTGGCATCCTGGTCTAGCTCATTGGGTTTGCCAGGTAGGGGTGGGAGCTTGGAGTAGGAGTCCATCATGGCAGCCTCCTAGAGGTCTTGCTTAAGCTTTTCCTAGTGGTTGAGGCACTAATTTTCAAAGTTGCACTAGAGCTCTTTGATAGTCTCTAGTTTGAGTGGGTTTGGCCATCCAAGTGCTCCACTCATTTGGCACACACTTGGAGGAAGAAATTCTCTCTCTAGCTATCACGCTCTACTCTTGATGTCATTTGTAAAGGCCAATTGCACTTGCTAGTATGCCTTAGGCCTTTGTTGATGTTTGGGGAGTGTGACATTCTTCTGCCAAGGCTATTTGGAGAGGGCGATCTTGGCATGCTTTAGGCAGTGGTCCACTTAGGAGGTGAGTCTTATTGTTGGTGTTGATGCTAGCTTAAGAGTTTGTTGATGAAGTCTAAGTTCGGGGCACTTGTTATCATGTGAAGGTTCCTCCTCCCACAAGCACTTGTGGTCCTAAGATTTGCGGAGGCAAGTTTGGTGGAGAGGCTAGTGGTGGCTGAGGTTCCGATCTCGGGTTGAGATTCGGTGATATATGTTGTGGGTAGCAGTGAAAGCTGACAGGATTGGGTGAGGAGAGCAGGCAGGAAAAAGAGCATAGTAAAATGTTGGCTACTCATTACCTTCATGGTTTTCATGTTAGCCATCTTGTGGGGCTAGGCATTTTACCTCGATGAAGAGGTGATCATGGAAGACATAGACCTAGGCAATAGGAAGAGCTAAAGGAGAGAAGAATAGAGAAGCAACCTTTTTAGATACATTGAACACCTTGGTGTGTAGATACATGGAATTTATAAGGTACTTCATGGTATCTTCCTTTGATTTGTGGGTTTTGAGGAGATTGCTTAGTTGGTATTCTTTGTGAAGAGTCAGGTCAAGGAACTCTTGATGGCTAAGGTGGAGAGCAATGGAGGGTTGGGTCATCATGGCTGGGGTAGGTACAACTTCTCCTAGACTTGATTGGTGGACATGGTGTATTTGTGACCTTGGATGTGGATGGTGGATTTTGAGACAAGCTATTGTAGGATGGACTGTGTGTTGGAGGGAACTAGGGAAGTGCTCCATATGGTAGGCTAATGAAGTGGTTGAGTTGCAAGAAATTGATCCAAGATTGTACTTTGATGAGAGTTTCAAGGATAGGAGGGAAACTTCCTTGATTGTGAGTTGGAAGCTAGCCATGGACGCAAGGACCAAGAAGGTAGATACACAGAGAATGAAGAATAAGTGAAGGTAGAGTAGCAAAACAAGGCAATGATCACAAGTGTAAGATGCCAAATAAGGGTGATGAGAGGAAGAATCTTTCTTAAAAGGCCATTGAGTTAATGTGAATGTGCTATGGCCAATGCATATTTGCTACATCAGCAAAATAGGCCACAAAAGGGCATGATGAAGTAAAGTGTCAAGAATGTGGTGGTGAATGTAGAGGGGATTTTAGGTCGATGGATAATGGACACTAGATGCCACTGGCATAGTTAGAATCCACTGGACAGGTTTTGGTAGCAACTTTCCTTGTAAGTCAGTCAAGTAGGAATCATGGAACACCCAAAAGGACTGCTCCATTAGAATTTAAGCTTTCCTAGGAGCTTTTGCCTAGGAACTTGCCCAATTGAGTCTTGAAGATTAGGACAAGTTGGCCCTTTTAGAAGATTTTTTTCTTGGAAAGCCTATCAGCTTTATGCTTTTGGTGGACTTGGACTTAAGATAAGATGTAAGTACTGCAGATTTGGTCTTTTTCCATCTAGATGAGGCTTCCATCTAGAAGAGAAGAGATTCCTTTGGGATGAGCCATCCTTGCACTACAATTTGTAGATTGGGTGTACTAGATACTCTGAAGGTGTGATAACTTTCTAGGCCCATAATGTAGCCAAAATGAAGCCTTGAATGAAGGGTGGTAGGCCCATAATGTAGCCAAAAGCTTGGTATCCTAGTCTTTGCAATTTTGATTTTCCAATTTAGTTAAAATTTTATAGAGCACTTTGTTTTTAGACTTTGCTAAGCCATTAGCTTGTAGGTAATAGGATGATGACTTCTTGTGTACGATAATGAAAAAGGAAGTTAGCTCCTTGATGACCTTATTAACAAAATGTGTACCTCAATCACTAACCACCTCAATGGGAGTACCATACTAGGTGAAGATGTCTTTAAATAAGCATGTGGCAAACAGATTTGGCAGTGTTGTTTTGGAGAGCCCATGCTTGTACCCGTTTGATACGATAGTCTATTGCGATGTACTTACTTTTAGTGTATGTGGCTATTGGGGAGATGGGAACAACAAAGTTGAAACCCCATCTTTGAAAGGGCTCCAAGGGGAGGATTGGCTACAACAGAAAAACGATCTCTCACATTGAGTTGGCCAAATATTTGACAAAATTTGCATTGCAGGACCCACTTGCATGCATCGTCATGCATGGTCAGCCACGGCAATCCAGCTTGCTAAATTTTTTGATAGTCACCTTAGCAACAAAATGACTGGTGGTAATCCCTTGGTGAGGTTCCTCCAGAACTATAGACTTCTTCATTGGTAGAACTACTCTTTGTAGCACTCTAGATAGGATGTGATGATATAGCTGTCCTAGAATGGACTCAAAACACCAACTCTAGAGAGCCAATCATTTCCATTAATCCCTTCGGGGATGGGGTAGAGGCACTTTGGTCTCTAGAAAGGTTAGAATTTCCTCATACCATGTCAACAATGGATTAGGTGGTTTAGGCTCTGGTTCATTTGTTGTTGGTACAAATAAGTGGGCATTTGAGAATTCATCATTGATACCGATTGATGCTTTTACAAAATGTAGTCAAGATAGAAAGTCAACAATTACTCCCGATCAATGTATCACTTTTTACTCAAATTCTTGCAATAATAGAATCCACCTTGCTAATCTTCCCATCACATTTTGTTGCTTAACTAGGTAAACCAAGGTTGAGTCATCTACATGGAAAATAAAAGCATGGACTAGCAAATAGATCATGCATAGGCATTCCCTTTTAGTAACAAAGTAATTATTCTCCCCTTTGGACAATCTCAAGATGGCATAGAAATCTGGGTAGAATAAGTCATTGGAATCTTCTTGTGTATGAGAACACTGCCCAGTAGCCACATCAAAAGCATCAACAAAGAACATGCAATGTTTTTTTTGAATCTAGTGGAATCATTATGGGGGCTTAGGATCATTAATCACTTGAGGTGTCAAAATGCGAGGTTTGTCTCATCATTCCATTGAATTTTTTTTTTGCCACATGTGCCAATTAGTTTAAGGGGATGCCTAAATGTTCCAAAAGTCATAGGTGATGACCATGTCACTTGAAATTCCCAAGAATCAAAGAACTAAAAATGGTGAATTTGGCACTATGGCTTGGATAATAGTTGCAATCTTTGTGGGGTCAACAACAATGCCATCTTTGGAAATAACATGACCAAGTAAAACACCTCCTCGAACAATAAATATACACTTTAATAAAGGATTCCAACCTAGATTCTCATCTTCTTATTCTTCTTATAGGGACAATGACAATTGGTGAGATCCAGTCAGCTTGATCTATGTTAAATACGAGGGATCTAGAGCATGGCAAATGAGTAAGCTATGGAGGTTGAAAGAGGAAAAAGGAACTCATGAAGAAATTGACCATGACTAGGAAATATTGTTACACAAGTGAATTAGGTTCCAAGATTGAGACTTGGACTCATAAACACAATCTCGTGTATTGACAGTGACATGACACTTTATTGGACAGAAAAGAGTACTATCATTGCATTAGAAAAAGAGTGCAAGTACAATGCTTTATAGGAATTGAGTGGTGGTACTTTCTCCTACTGTGCATATGGGATTCTGGTCTTGAGCCCTCACTGCTTCTCACAAAGGGATTGAAGTAGGTGTGATTGCAAATATCTCAAAACCCCTCCTCAATCACAACTAGAAGTACAAAGTGTATAGAGGCTTTAGTGAAAGCAACACTTGCAAAGTGTGGGCACACCATACACATGGCAAAATACTAGAGGCTGTCATAGAAAAGGCTAAGTGTGGGTACCACAAACATGATGGATATCCAGAGGTTGTGGCAGGGGCCTCACAAAGTGTACAGAGGATGTAGTACAAGGCTAACTAAGGAGTTTACAATTTTATGTTTGGGGCATTAGGGCTAGGAAATACAAAACTAAAAAAGTCTATCTGAATAGAAGGACTGATGAGGTTTGTCCTTCTCCTGGTGGTCTTCTTCTTCTTCTTCTTGCTTTGATCCGTTTTCTTCTTCTTCTTTGATTGCAACTAGATAGGCCTTTTGGGACTTCTTTCTGGCATGGTAGAACTTCTCGGTGTGTTCGGTCCTTTTGTAGAAGTCACAAAAGAGCTGATCCTTCTTGCCTTTGTACCTACTGCCAACATATAATGCATGTTCATCTCTAGAGGTGCTAGGTTCTTCCTTAGTTTTTAGCTTCTTTTCCTCTTTTAACACTGATGCTTGGATATCAACAAGTTCAAGGTTTGGCATATTAATTAGAGTTGTTGATACATTATTATATTCAGGAGGAGGCAAACTCTTAAGTAGAACACTGATGCAAATATCTTCTTCCATTTTAATGTTGATCCTTGCAAGTTGGGTTAAAAGTCCTTTCATGTAATTTAGATGCATGGCAAGTGATGTGTTGGACTTTATGTCAAGCTTGACAAACTCTATTAGGAGACCATACTTTGATGATTTAGATTATGCACCGAACAAAGTGTCGAGTCTCTTCCATGTATCCTGTGAAGTCTCACAGTTATCCACATGGTGGATTTAGGTGTCGTCTAGCTCTAGTTTGATAATGGCATGTGTTTTCTCATTAGCTTTCTGTCAGGTAGCTACTAGGGCAGCATCTCGGGGCTTCTTCTCTTGTCCATTAGTAATGGCCCAGAGACCCTTCTTCATCAAGATGAGTTTGATGTGAGTCTGCCAGGTGTGAAACCCGAATCCTTTGAAATGAGCAGTTGGAGAGTCTTTTCCCATGTTAGAAGGCTGGAGCAACATCAGATCAGCACTAGATTTCAGCAGCAGAGTAGTTGAGTATAAGTGCCAAGAAGCACTAGGTGAGTGTCAATGCAAACTATGTCCTTGAATCTTTAACCTTTCAAGAAATCATTCAAGATCTTTCAAACCTTAGTCTTCATAATTTCCATTAAGAATCAATCTTGAAACTTTGAAATTTTTCAGTAGTAGTGTTGATTTTTAATGTGTCAAAAGACACAGGCAATGGCAGTGTAGTATCAAAAGATACTAGTTGGAACTTGATGATCTTCAGAAAAACTTCCAAGCCTTCAAGATACTTCACAAATGTCTTCTCCTTGATGTTTTTTGCTGAGTAAGTCAGTGAATCAAAGTGGTAATAGGTTGGTTTGAGTGTCAGAAGAGAGAAAATGAAGAGAGAGAAAAGTTTGAAGTGAAATGGCTATGGAGGACTAGATTTTCTGACAGATAGGTGACAGATTTTTCATTTACAGCACCGTATACAAGCAATTATTTTGGAAGATGTCTAGTGGGTAAAAGGCTTATAAGGTGGGCTTGAATTGCCCTAAGATTGCAGAGAGTATGGCGTCGAGTAGAGGGAGATTTGATGATACGAACAACATAGGCACAAAAATAGGCAGTGACGTACAATTTCTGAAATGCTGGCTTGAATGATCACCAATATTCAACTATGATGTACTAGGGAGGTGCGCCCTGAGGTGATGAAGAGATTCTCAAAAGACATTGTGAGCTGAAATGGCTTGTAGTGTGAGATCCAGGGGCTCAATCAGAGCTATGTGCTGTTTGGCTATGGCTGCCACAAGCTTGACTGAAGATGAAGTTGAGAAAAAAAGTCATACACTGATCCTGAGTTGTCTAGGGGTGAAGAGGAGCTGAAGAAGTAGAGAAGAGACCTGAGACATGTTAAACCATGCTTAGTTGAGCTCTGATGCCATGTTAAATACGAGGGAGAGAGCATGGCAGATGCATAAGCTATGGAGGTTGAAAGAGGAAAAAGGAACTCATGAAGACATTGATCCTGACTAGGACAAATTGTTACACAAGTGAATTAGGTTCCAAGATTGAGACTTGGACTCATAAACACAATCTTGTATATTGACAGTGACATGACACTTTGGTGGACAGAAAAGAGTACTATCATTGCATTAGAAAAAGAGTGCAAGTACAATGCTTTATAGGAATTGAGTGGTGGTACTTTCTCCTACTATGCATATGGGATTTTGGTCCTGGGCCCTCAGTGCTTCTCACAAAGGGACTAAAGTAGGTGGGATTGCAAATATCTCAACAATCTATTGGGGCTATGAAGTCAACTCACAATAATGAATCCAATTTTTCTTTGACTTGTTTGGCCATGTATAGATTCATTTGGTATCTCTACATCAGACTGAAACAACACTTGGCTTCAAGGGAAATCGATGCTAGTAGAACCTCAAATCTAGTCCTTTCATTTCTAAGTAATCCAAGGTAAACACATTTTAAAACTCATTTAGTAAATTGATGAGTTGCTCTCAAAATCTTGGCTCTAGTTGAACACTGATTTTCACTAATTTGGTCTCCTCCAAACCCAAAAATATTGTAGCTAATTCATCCTTCTTGTGGGAGCTTTCGCTCAACCGCCAAGACCCACGGACCGCTTATTGCTTCAAGCATTTCAAGCGAGCTCTAATGGCTATTTGTCACCTAGCCGATGCGCTGTCGATTCTACGAGTGTAGTGAGCTTACCTTGATGCTTGATCGAGTACCCTTCTCTCTCTTGCACTTCGGTAGCTCCACGATTTGTGATGCTAGCTCAAGCATCCTCAAGCCTCCTCCATCTCGAAGCTCCATCCTCCATAGCCACGCGCACAAGAGAAGAGAAGAGAAGAGAAGAGAAGAGAAGAGAAGAGAAGAGAAGAGGAGATGGTGAAGAGCTTCACCCTCTTGATCCCTCACTCCCACACACACTCACTCCCTCACACTCTCACACTCCCTCTCTCACGAGCACACACAAGCAAGAAGGAGAGAAGAGGAGAGGAAGAAGAAGAATCTATTTGCCACACACCAAAGAATGAGCTTCTCATTCACTTTTCAACTTTATATACAAAGCCCTAAATCCTTTTTGGGCGGTCATCCCCTTTTCCCTTTTTTACACGGCCGGCCGTAGCCTAGGCTCTTTTTCCCGTTTTCCACCATTCTAATTTATCCTATTTCCAACTAATGTGTACACTTTGCACAGGAGCGAGCCTGGCGCTCTTTTACAAAGATTCGGGGACGCTCCCACATTTTAATGGTGCGCCCTTTTACTCTTTTGTTGTCTTGGGCGACACCGAGGCTTTCTGAGGGTCGTGCCCGAACATTTAAAATTTTCAGGGTCTGGTTACCGGTCAAGGCGCCTTTTTTGCTATTTCCTTTTTCTTCCATTTTCTGCTTCTTTGTGCTGCGGGAAACACGGTAACATTACCCCCCTCCTAGCCAAGTGCTAGTCCCATGGCACTGTGGTGGGACGTAGTGGCTACTTAGGTCGGCTGCTAGCGGAACAGGTGGGTGGATGACAATGCTTCCAAGGTGGTTGGGTGAATGACAGGTGATGGAGTTTAAGGACGATGACGAGGAGAGATTTCGGCCTGCTTTAGGCTCCATGAAGATACTCGGCATCTTTCACACAGTTGTGGCGTCCGTAATGTAGCCGGTGGTCCCTCGAGCATCAGAAACGCTTGAAGCAATAAGCAATCCCTTGGGAGGATGGTATTGGAGGGATTTATTTTGGAGAAGCCCCCCCGACTCTGTCTTGACAAAGATATGGTTTGTCATTGCATGGAAAATCTGTGTCGTTGATTTGGAGATCTTTGTCTTTGAGTTGAAGGTCTTCGTCTTTGAGTTGAAGGTCGTCAGTACTGCATTGAAAATCTTCAACTCTATATTGAAATTCTTTAGGCTTGTGGAATCAATAAGCGATCCGTAGACCTTGAGGCATTGGGCATGCATCTTTGGAAGATGAGGTTCCAAGATCTATGCCAATGGCAGACCTCTCGTGACTTGGTTCAATCATGGTAGCCATCAGCAGAGGCAGATGGCTGGACACCGGTACAGGAAAAAGTTTTGGCCATTAAAGGATGCTGTGGATGATCCTCTTCAGTGGAGTAGCCAGTTCTTGAGACTTGAACATAACCTGCAAGAAAGGTTGTGCACTCCCTAGGGGGTGTGTCTGCTTCACCGTGCAGTGTGTGGTGCCCGTGGCAGTGGAACTGGGAGATGGGTCTAACCTTGGGTAAGCCCTTGGTAATGTCCCACACTTGAGGACCCAGTTCATGTGTCGTTGGAAGTGCGGTGCAAGTCTTAGGGTGACAGGTTTGAAAGTCCTGCCCTTGATGTGCCCTAAGTGTGAAGTGGGGAAGGGGCTAGGGAGAACTCTAGGTGCAATGATGGCGGTGCACGTCGAGGCGAAGGGGGGTTGCAAGCGGATCTTACGAAGGTCTCACCGCTTATCTTTGCTTAATGGTAGATGCATCCCTTGGCTTTGCTATGCTTGCTGTCGTCTCTTCTTTCTAGTTCACCTTTTTTTTTGTTGTTGTTGTCTTGTGGCTTGCTTCTTCTTCATCTTTTTTTTTCCTTTTTTTAAATATTAATATAATAAATATAAAGAGGCTTATAAATGGATACATGTGATACAAGGGCATGACGGGAGTTTACTCCTTGTCATCCGAATGGCGGGTAGGGGATGGCGGAGGGCGGGGGTTCTTGTTAAGGAATGTATGACTCAAAAAGTAGCCCTTGAGGTTGAGGCAGGTTTTGAGAGTGGTGGTGGAAAGGAAGGGGTGGTTGCACTGGGTGAATTTGCTATCGCTCATATCTTCGATCAGTGCAACACAGAAGGACAGAAAAAGAGAAGCGCGCATCATGAGGTGAGTCATGGTGCTGCTATCTATGGCATTGGGGTCGAAGTAGAGGGGTGGGAGGTGTCGCTCTTGAGGTGCGGGCTCTTGGTGGACTAGGACCCTAATTAGTCTAAGATAATTACAAGTGGTTATGAAGGCGGGGTTAGGACAGGAGGTGAACTTGCTAAGAAATCTATCTATAGAGCTGTACAAATTAGGGAGGGTAAAGAGAAGGGCGTCCCTATGGGAGGTGCTATTGGCGTTATAGATAATGGGAAAGTCAAACCTGCCATGGATGGACGGATTAAAGTCGACCCCTACCCTTCGAGGATATGGCATGAAAGTGGGGTTGTTTCTCTCAGAAGAGAGGGTGTTACAAAATGCCATCCACGCATCAAGGTTGACGTAAAAAATGCGTCTTCTCTAGGTGGGTTGACAATTATAGCCTTCCACCGATCTAGGCACCTGGAGGACTTTATCCTGCCAAAATTCGCGGTCCTCGGCTCCCCAAGCAGTTGGGTTGGCCTCTCGCTCCACTAGCCACTTGGCCTTGAGCCTTGCACCCATAGCGATGACGTCATTTACAAGTTGAATGGGCATTACTCTGTTTAATGTAGCGGGAAACGCAAAGCTCAAGTCGAAGGGGTCGCGGTTACACTCCTGCTGTTCCCAGATAATCAACTCGGCATGGAATTCAGTAGGGGGATCTTGAGGGCGCGGTAGGAGAGGGACAGGCTGTCTTGAAACAGGTCTAACATTCAACTTTCTCCTTGCCTTCTCTACCATTTCTTTCGTGCGGTTAGCCTGGGCTGCTTTCCTTTCAGCAGATGTGTCAGGGGGTTGCACTTCCTCTTGTTGTGGCTGAGGGGGTGGCGGGACATCCTAGATCAAACTCTGGTTCACCCCCTTTTTCTTGCACGTCTTCTTGTGCCTTCGCCTCTGTGAAGCCGAGTTCGTCTACTTCCTGCGCCGTCGGGCCTACCTGTGCAAGATATCTTCTTTGCTCCTCCAGGCTCTACGGTGAGCCTCCTAGCTGCAGTGGCACGTGTAGGCCTGTTGTTAGAGCTTTGCCTGCAATGGTTAGCTTCTTCTGCAGCTAATCATTGGCTTCGTTTCCTTCCGGTTTGGTGGAGTGGAGTAGTGTATTGAGGAAGGTGTGCTGCTGGGCTATCATGGAGAGCTGGGCCGCCTCTACCTGATTCTCAGCCAGCACTCTATCTCCTTCGGCTTTGGCTAGCCAGCATGCCAAGTCCCGTATTCTCCCCTCATTGTGATCAGCCCATTCTTTTGCTCTTTTCTCCATATCTTCCAGGCTCTCCCCCTGATGGAGGGTCATAGCCATGAGTTGTTGCTGCTGCTGGGTCTCGAGCTCGCGGTGTAGGCGGGACTGCTCCTGGCGTTCATCAGCGATCTGTGCATTGAGCTTGTCCAGCTTCACCTGCATCCTTCGCACCTACTCTTCTCTTAACTGGTCCAGCTCTATAGCCTCCTGTCTGATCTTGTCAAGCTGGCTTTGTGCTTCCAGGTTGACTGCAGAGAGCTGATCATTCTTACGCCGCAGGTGAGCATTGGTCTCCCTTTCCCCGTTGAGACGCTCCATTAAGATTTTTCTCCTTCCTTCCCAAGCAGTGTCACGTTCCTTCAGGGCCTTTGATTCCTCTGCATCCTTATTGGTGACTTTCTCCTTGAGCGCAGCGATCTCCCTTTGGTATTCTGTTATCTGCTTTGTTTTCTCTAGCTGGAGTGTAGCTCGTGATTCTCGTTCTATTGACAGCTCCTCCACGGCTGTTCTCCTTTCTTCCCTGGCCCTTTCTAGCTGCGAGAGCAGCTCCTTAACATATTCGTCGTATTGGCCTGCTGGAGGTGGGGGGTGGGACATGATGGTGGTGGGGACAGCGGCTTCTATTTTGTGCCTATTTAGCTCCGACCTTGGCTCCAGATCAGTCGTGGCTGCCCTTTTGATTCTTGATGCTGGGGTGGCCATGCCCGCTTCTCTTGCCAGCTCTCGTTCCACCAGGAATTGTAGCCAAGTGACCACGTTGCTCTCATCGACTTTTGGGGTGGAGCCTTGGGTGGTTGTGGTAGTGGGTGTTGTCACGATAGGAGTGGCTGGCATGGAAGGTATGAAGAGAGGGGGAGTTGGCATCATCAATTCTTTTCCTTTTCCTTCTACTAGGGGCGGGGGTGTGATTTTTGGCACACTGGTACTGGAACCAGGTGCCTCCGTTTGGTGCGAGCTCTGTGTGCCTTTCTCGTCTCTTTTGTGCTGCTCCTCAATAGAGCGACGGGTGGCCAGCACTATTTCTTCCTCTTCCTTCCTTCTCAGCTCCTCTTCAGTCTTCTTTTTTCTCTCCTCCTCATCCCTGACTGACTCCCTTCGAGCCCTCTCCAGATCCTCCTTTTCTTTCTTCTTGCGCTCCTCTTTCCTCTTTCCATGCAAGGCTTTGGTTCCTTGTTCTACGTGCCTTTGTGGGCTACCTTGGGACTCTCCCTCTTCATCTTCGTTAGTCTTCATTTCATCTGACGATCTTCACTGCTCTTCTGTGTGAGGTGGGGATTGTGACGGTGACTCGTCACTTCCTTCATCGCCTCCCTTCTTGTCTTCTTCTTCTCGTCCTTGCCCTAGTGCTTCTTGGATGATGGCCGTAAGGACACCTCCAAACCCTATGGTTGCGGCTTTGGAGGATGATGCCTTGCGGGTTGATCGGGACAATGGGGACTCCCTGTCAAGATTGTGGGAGAGAAGGAAGGAGTCTCACTTGTAGCTTTCTTGCTTGCACAATGGGGGAATAGACACAAAGGTGGAGGCTGAAAACAGTTTTCCTCTTCTTAGTTGTGTAAGCTAGAAAGAACTCTAGTACATAGAAATAGAAGAACCCTATATATGGGTCTCAAACCAAACTCAACTAACTAAGGTGGCATACTAACTGAGCCACGAACTAGAGTAGATAAGGATAGCTGTCATCTAGCTATTATTCATGGGTGGTGTACCAGCCGCATCTACACAACTGACAAGTCGGTGACATAAATGCACAACGGTCACCCTGGCATATCACGAGTGGAGCTCGATATCTCAACACTCCCCCTCGAGCTCAATCCCAATTCCTGCACACCAAGCATGTCTCTGAACTTGCGCAGCTTCTCTGCGCCCAATGCCTTCATGAATATGTCAGCTACCTGATCCTCTGTGCTGACATAAACTAGATCAATAAGACCTAGTAAAACCCTCTCCCGCACATAGTGATAATGCACGTCAATGTGCTTTGTTCTAGCATGATAGACTGGGTTATTTTCCAAGTATATACTACTCATGTTGTCACAATAAATGACAACTGGACCATCTGTAGGCTGATGCATATCATAAAGTAGCTTATGCAAGCAAGCTACCTCACATGCAGCCATTG
The DNA here is from genome assembly GCF_053477565.2 of Lygodium microphyllum. Lineage (NCBI taxonomy): Eukaryota > Viridiplantae > Streptophyta > Polypodiopsida > Schizaeales > Lygodiaceae > Lygodium > Lygodium microphyllum. The sequence continues at coordinate 31,674,583 of NC_141162.1, read as the reverse complement.
CTGTGCCCCTGTACTCAGCCTTTGTGCTTGACAAGGCAACTGTAGGCTATTTCTTGCTGCTCCAAGTGACTGCAGCACTCCCAAAAGAGAACACATATCCACTGGTAGATCGTCTATCAGAAATACTACCAGCCCAATTAGCATCAGTGTATCCATACAACTGTATCTGAACCCCAGTCTCATAAAGTAGTCCATACTGCAATGTGGACTTCACATACCTGAGTATGCATCTAGCCACATCCAAATGCAGTTTCCTTGGAGCTTGCATAAACTGACTTACCAATCCAACAACATAGCTCAAATCTGGCCTGGTAATAGTCATATAAATCAAACTTTCTACTATGCGTCTGTACATAGTAGGGTCTTCTAGAAGCTCACCTGCATCTGCGCTCAGCTTCACATTATGTTCCAAAGGAACTGAAATAGGCTTACAGCCTGTCATCCCATATTTGGACAGCATGTCCAATCCATACTGCCTCTACAAGAGCCGTATCCCACTTGGTGATCTAATCACCTCAATGCCCAAGAAATAATGCAGCTCTCCAAATCCTTCATCTCAAACTTCTGCTTCAATAGCATTTTCACATGAAGGATATCTTCATCACTGTCACCTGTCATAATCAAATCATCAACATAAATGACAAGTAGCATAATACCTTTCTCTGTTTTTCTCACATAAAGTGAGAAATCTGCCTTGGAAATTTGAAAGCTAATAGTGACAAGATACTGTCCTATCTTGTCAGACCATGCTCTAGGTGCTTGCTTCAAGCTATACAAGGCTTTCTTCAACCTGCAAACAAACTCAGGATGAACAACATGCACATAACTTGGTGGGTGCTCCATATAGACCTCTTCTTGCAAATCACCATGCAAGAAGGCATTCTTTACATCCATCTAATGTAAAGACCATCCCTTTGATGCAGCCATAGCAATGACTGCTCTTACGGTTGCTATCCTTGCAACCGGACTGAATGTTTCTTCATAATCAATGCCATATGTTTGTGCATACCCCTTGACTACTAATCTTGCCTTGTATCTATTCACAGAACCATCTGCATTGTGATTCACCTTATAAACCCACTTACAAGCAATTGCATGCTTATCTTTAGGCAAAGGTACCAATTCCCATGTAGCATTTGCTTCCACGGCATCCATTTCTTCATCCATGGCTTTCTCCCATTTTTCTTTTCCCATGGCTTGCTCAAAAGAAGTGGGTTCTGGTTCCTGTATCACTTTGACCATATATGCATAGTGAATGGCTGTAAATCCATCATATTTCAGCCTATCCACAGGATACCTAGCTCTGGTAGACCTGCACAAAGTAGGTTCACTCCCAGGTGCTCTCAAAACATACCTGGTCTTCCTTACTCCAGGTGTAACAATAGAAGGAATACCCAACTCATCATCAATGCTCTGTTCTGAGCCACTGGATTCACCATCCACATAAGAGTGACCTGCATTCACATCGAGAACATGGGCTGATCTACTTTCTCTTTTCCTTTTTGTGATTCTTGCATACCACTATCTGCATTGCTTTGAGAAGATTCTCGTGATCTCAATCTGCCTGTCCATGGCGAAGAATGTGAACCACTGCTAGAGGACGCTCTAGGTCCACTAATATCTTGTGACTACTGCTGTGAATTCTGTGCAATATTACCATTTTGTGCATCTACATTATCAATCACTTTTGCTGGTTTATACTAGCTACTCATCTCATAAAAAACAACATCTCTGCTCACTGTAAACTTACGAGTAGAAGGGTTATAGCATCTATACCCTTTCTATGCAAAGAGTAACCAATAAAGATGTACTTCTCAGCTTTTGGATCCAACTTGGATCTCAACTCATCTGGCACATGAACATAGGCAATGCAACCAAAAATTTTCAAATGAGAAATATCTGGTTTCCTACCAGTATACCTCTCCTCTGGAGTCATCCCATGTATTGCTGCAGTGGGAGTCCTGTTCATTATGTAGACTGCTGTAGCAACTGCCTTAGCCCAATAAAAATCTGGTAGGTCTTTTTCATTGAGCATGGCACGAGATACCTCTCCAATATGCCTGTTTTTCCTTTCTGCAATTCCATTTTGTTGTGGGATATGATTGCATGAATGCCATGCTCCTGCAGGAACCTTGCAAACTCATTTGAGAGGTACTCTTCCCCTCCATCTGACCTTAGGCATTTTATTTGTAGGCCTGTTTCTTTTTCAACCATAGCTTTAAGAGTTTTGAAATGCCTAAAAACTTCACTTTTCTTTTTCATAAAATACACCAAAACTTTTCTGCTATAGTCATCAATAAAAGTGACAAAATAATGACAGCCTCCAAGAGATGCAGCTTTAGTAGTCCATACATCAGAGTGGATTAATTCCAATGGCTTCTTACTCTCTTGAACATGTCTAAGAAATGGTTTCCTTGCTTATTTTCCAAACTGACAGGCTTCATATACCTTATGCATTTCTGCAACCTTGAATTTAGGCAATCCTGCAATAATATTTTGGGCTTGCATTGATTTAAGTCGCTGTACATTAACATGACTAATGCGTTTATGCCAGATATCAATATCTGCAACTACATGGGTCCCATGTGCAAACATTGCTGCACTCAATTCAGGCATGTCTGCATCCAATGTAAACATTCTGCCCTTCTTCTTTCCTTTTGCTATCAAGCGACCTTTATTTTTCATATCCTCAACAAAGCATCCATAAGGATTAAATCTGACCTGCAATCCCTGCTCAACCATTTGACCAACAGAAACCAGATTCTTGGTGATATTCGGGACATGAAATACATCTGACAGGTATTTCTTTTTCCCATCCTGCATAGACAAAGGAATTTTTCCAATCTGCACAATAGGATGTGCAGTATCATCACCAGTCTCCACAAATCCTGGTTTTTCCATTTTTCTTGCATCCTTCATCCATTCTGCATGACCTCTCATGTGGTTTGATGCACCTGAGTCAACATACCACACTTCGTTGCTTTCTTCTGCACTTGTCACAGAATTGTTCATGTGCTGCACCATAAACAAATGCTCATTTCTGTCATCACCCTGTCTACTAGAAGATGCATAATTTCCTTGTTGCATTTTCCCATTCATGATGTCATTCTGCTTTTTATAGCATTCTTTAGCCATGTGACCCATTTTACCATAGTAGTAGCATTCAACATTACTGTTTGCATTTTGGCCTCTTTGCCATCCACCACGACCTCTTTGGCTCCCCTGCCTCTAGAGTTACCACGTCCTCCTCCATAGGACTGGTTTTCTTGAGTCTACTGTATATTCTGATTTCTACCACGGCCTCTAGATCGGCCTCCTCTATCTCTGCCTCTATCTCTTCCAGTATTTGAGTAGAAGACAGTTTCTTTTGAAGTTCCTCCTGAAGAAGACGCACCACCATTTCTCTGCTCCTCAGAAATTGGAAGAGCAATCAACTCCTCAAAATCAGGAAATCTTTCACGAACTGAAATGGATGTCCGAAACTGTGCATAATCCTTTCCTAGACCATTCAAGGTCACAGAAACTAAATCATCATCTTCCACTGTGGCGACCCAATGGAAGCAAGTGCATCTGCAATCTTCTTCACCTTCATGTGGTAGTCATTGATGCTCATACTTTCTCTTTGCACATTATGCAACTCTTGCTTGAGCTGCATTTTCCTGGCTTGCGTATTTGTGCTATACATTTTTGACAAAGTATCCCATGCCTCCTTTGGCGTACTTGCATCCTGAATATGCACAATCATAGAGTCTGAAATACTAATAGACAGGCAGTACATAACTTTCCTGGCTCTCTCATGCCATGCTTTAAATGCCTGCATTTGCTGTTGATTGGGAACATCAGGAAGAACTGGTTCTTCTTCATTTCCTGCAACAAATTCCCAATATCCTTTTCCCATAAGGAAATTCGTCATTCTAAACTTCCATGCTTGGAAGTTGTTCTTGTCAAGCTTTTCAGTTACAATTTGTGAAAGAGAATTAGACGCCATTACAGAACACTGCAAAAAATTCTGTCACTGCAAAAAACACAGCTTCACTCTCACAAGGGCAAATTTGCAAAATTGGGGAAAGTGGTATTTGACCACATAGTCACTTCCTAGTGACGATTTTGCATAAACAGGAAACAAGGATGATTCTGTAACTCCCAATGTCTCTGCACACAAGCATACGATGCAATTTCTGTGGTAACTTTTCACTGACCTGTAGAACAGTGGCCGCATAGCATAAAACAGGGCCTTTTCATGAGTCCGTGCAGAAAACTTTCGCCTCCAAAACAGGCCCCGAAATGGCCTCAAATCAAAAAAACAAAGCAACCGAGGGCTAAAGCCCTCGCCCACAGCATATACTGCCCTCTTGCTACACTGCGAAGGGCGTCTCAATCTGAGACAATGCACTCTTGCACTTTCTAGCTATGCTACATGCAGAGACTTGCTCCCAAAATAGAAAAATGAAAGCAATACTGGTCCTCTTACTAGAACACCGCGAACTTGGTTTGCTTTCTTGAGCTCCTTACCACGAATAAGGTTGTGATACCATGTCAAGATTGTGGGAGAGAAGGAAGGAGTCTCACTTGTAGCTTTCTTGCTTGCACAATGGGGGAATACACACAAAGGTGGAGGCTGAAAACAGTTTTCCTCTTCTTAGTTGTGTAAGCCAGAAAGAACTCTAGTACATAGAAATAGAAGAACCCTATATATGGGTCTCAAACCAAACTCAACTAACTAAGGTGGCATACTAACTGAGCCACGAACTAGAGTAGATAAGGATAGCTGTCATCTAGCTATTATTCATGGGTGGTGTACCAACCGCATCTGCACAATTGACAAGTCGGTGACATAAATGCACAACGGTTACCCTGGCATATCACGAGTGGAGCTCGATATCCAACATCTCTTCCTCCTATTGCTAGGGCCTTAGACGAAGCCTCTATGGTTCTCCTTATGAACCCATTAAGGTTCACCTTGTCCATCGATTGTGCCGCAATGCTGTCGAGCAGAGGTACGTTGATTCGGCTCATTATGCTATTGTACCTTTGGCTTGAGAACAAGGCGTGCACCATTTTTGCATGCAGCTGGATTTCTGGGTTTGGGATGTTTGCCAGGCTAATCCCATCATTGGTATGGACCTTCACCTTGTCCATTCCCAACATGGCGTAGATGTCTCTCTTCGGCTTTCTTTCCACCTTATTCGACAGCCCTAGTGCCCTTTCCACCAACTCCGGGGTCAGCTCGATCTGCACTTGCCTGGTGGCTTCATTCTCATGCACCGTGATGATGCCTCTGTTCCTATTAAAAGTGTGCAAGAAGTCAGTGCACTGGGTGTAGTCCACGCTCTGGCCCACTGCGTCTAGGTACTTCTGCAGGTGGCACTGATCTATGATTCGATGCACTGCGGGCTCTTCAATGGCTACGTCTTCAAGGTTGAAGATGTGGCGGAACTTCAACTGGTTGAAGGCTCTCGTCTCCACCTTGAGGCCGTACTTCGCTTGCTCCTCCTCCGAGAAGGGGAGCTTGCCCACTTTGTCCTGGCTTGCCATGATCGCTACTTGCAAGTTTAACCATTTCCACTTTTAGTGCTTTTTGACAAATAACTTGTTGAAGGAATAAAAGCGTAGCATATTTTATTGACTATAACCTTAGCTTTTCTTTTCAGACTTTTACCCTTACATCTTACCCTTGCATTTCAAATTTAACTGACATTTCATACTTGGTTTACTTTTTAGATTCCACCTATTACCCCTTCCCCCTTTGGAACGAGAAGAATCCGTCCCACGATTGGAGGTTGAGAGGCCAAGGGCGTTCAACATAGACGGCGTCGGTCTATTTGTGTAGGAGCCAAGCATAGAAGTTGGGGTTATACTCTAGCTGAGCCTCCCTGTCTAATTCGAATGGGTGGATACCGACATGCGTGATGTATGTCAGAACATCGGTTAGGAGATCGCCAGAATCGCCCCGACTTGCAATGTGGAGCTCTCCCTCTGTTAAGAGATGGTCAAGATAGGGGTGCCCCTTGATGTGCTCGTCCATGGGTTGGCCACAGAGAGTGGTTAACACTCGATACGAGGTTGGCACGACATAGGTGGGGTCGTACTCTGCTGTTTTGATTACGTGGCGCTGCTCAGTGTTGGTCATTATGCGGCATCCCTCAACTTCCCATTGCAGCCTAAGAGTGTACCAGCGCTTCAAAAACGTGGAGTCCATATCAACGAGCTTGGATAACTCCGTGATTTCCTGATCAGTGATAGCAGAAGTGGTTCGCTGATCGTAGGATGTGATGAGACGTTGCTTAATGGCTTGCTCTTTGGAGATCTCGCTGCTGAGCAACTCAGTAGCAGAGCGAGAGGCTTTTGCAAATGCGAATTCAAAAGTCTCCCAAGAGCAAGGCATATTGCGTACTTCCATTGCAAAGGGTTCTTCTAATAGACCCAAGTCCAAGCGGTCATAGCTGAGGGCGAGCGACACGAAGGTGGCATCGAGTCGTTTAATGCAGTCCACCACATCATTGCCGGTGTCCTTGGCAAGGTTAGCGGCTAGTGCTAGAAATGATTTTCATTCATAGGAGGGTGTAAGGCCGACGGGCAGTCGAGGTTTGCTAGAACTAGAGGCCTTGACAATACATAGTTGCGGTTGGGAGCTTCCTTGAGCCTGCAATTGGGCTGTTTGGACTATGGGTAGATTAGTGTCAGTTACAATGTATGGGCTGCTGCAGTCCGCTTTGCCGTGGGGAGTCGGCTTGACTTGGTCGGGTGATGCCACCTGTGACGGTGGCTGTTGCTTGTGCAACTCTCTTGGGCCAAAGCGTAGATGAGCCGGATGGCTGGGGCTCTAGAGAGCACTGCGGCCTATGGTTTTGAGGCATTGGGGGACGTGGGCTGATCAATCTTGAGGGTGGCGTATGAATAGTGTTCTTGGTCGTGGGGACCTTCGGGATCCACAGCCAGGTATTTCCCTCGTAGTAGCCTTGTGCATGCAAGATGGCTTTAGGGACCCATCTTTGCTTGATTACGCGGTGCTTTTTATGACTGCGTCTTGGCCTCCTGGGTTTAGAGTTCTAGGTCTTATGAGGATAGGCGCATCGACTCCTAGGCAGTTGTTGCGGCTGTCTAGGCACCCATTGGAAGCGAGGCTGTTGGGTCTTTGCTTTGATCTCTGCGGGTTGCGGTTTATGGAAGTCGGGGAGTGGCAACCGCGTACTACCCCCTCCTTAGTCTTGCCTACGGATGTTTCGATCGGTGGCTTTGCGGACGATGATAGTATCGCGCAGCCCTTGTGAAAGCTGTGACAATGCGCACGTTGCCTATTGCTAGGTGGATGCGCTGCGACTCATAATCAATATTGTAGTGAGTTTGCTTTTTGAAGGTTTGCCCCAGTAGTGACTCCGTACCTGTGTCTGCAGCGCTTGGCAACACGTAAAAAAGCATTGGAATAGTCTTAGACTCGATAGAAATGGCGACTTTGCACTTGCCGAGAAGTGCGTATGATTGAGCCCCATATGGGTTTAGCTTGGCAGTTGTGGGTTGAAGTAGTGGTTTGCCAAGTTGGATCCAATGATTGTGGGTTAAGACATTGAAGTCTGCTCCCTCGTCGATCAAGGCGTTGAAAGCGCATGTTTGTTTGGCAGTGACCGTGACACGGAGGTAAGCGGGTTCTACGGCTTCCTCATCATCTTCGTTGATTTCAGTGATTGTAGCTGCTCGTATTTTGATTGGTGGTTCTAACATTGGTGGCTCATGCAAAGGGTGAGTGGGAGGGAAGTACTTCTTGACACGACTGCCATTGAAGAAGCCTATTCCTTCACCGTCTAGGGTCTCAAGCTCGACATTGCCGGTTCGGCTGATTGCCTGAACCTTGAAGGGTCTGAGACCTCTGAATTTCATTTTTTGCTTATGCCCTTTAACTGAGTAAAGGAGCACTAAGTCACCCTGTTCGAATTCGCGTTGCTTGACATGCTTATTGAACCAGCTCTTGTGTCAGGCTTTCTCATAGATAAGCGCGTGGGTGGCTAGAAGACAAGTTTGTGATAGGCATTCCAGCTCGACCAGGCGTTGCATCCATGCCTCCTTCCCTTCCCATCGTTCTTGGAGTGCTATTCTCAGGCTAGGAACGAAGAATTCTAACGGTAGAATTGCCTCAGTTCCATAGGTCAGCCTAAAGGTGATTTGGCCGACAGCCGTTTTATAAGCTGTGCGGTAGGCCCACAAGGCTGCCATCAACTTGTTGTCCCAGTTGCTTTGTGAGGCTGAGACTACTTTAGTCAGGACATTGATAATAATTTTGTTAGTTGATTCTTCCTGGCCATTAGCTTGAGGGTAGTATGGTGAGGATTTGCGATGGATGATGAGAAAGGTGGATAGGAGATGTGGTATCACTTTGTTGATGAAGTGAGTGTCTTGGTCGCTAACCAGTTCGATGGGGCAACCGAAGCGCGAGATCACTTGCTCCCATAAGAACTTGGCAGTCATCCTAGCGTCATTTTTTTGTGTGGCTCTTGCCTTTGCCCATTTCGTGAGGTAATCTGTGGCCACTACGATGTACTTGGCTTGTGACTATTGTGCCAGAGGACTGATGGGTCCTATGAAGTCAATTTTCCATTTTTCGAAGGGTTGGCGAGCAATAATTGGGGTCAACTCCATTTTGCTTGGTGTTGCGGAAAAGTGTGGGCCACCATAGTTGAGATTGCAGCACCTTCCGTGCTGTCATGTCTCCGCTAAAGTGTCCTCCCGCAATGCCGCTGTGCGCCTCCAAGAGCACATCGTGCATCTCATGCTCACACATGCACCTACGCAGCAATCCATCTTGCCCAAGCCTATAGAGTTGGCCTGCAATCAGTTGGTAGGGCTGGATCTTCAGGATCAAGCACCTAAGTTGGGCCTTTTTTATTGGTCGCTTAGGTAGCCCGTGCTCGAGCACTTGGACTATGTCATCTGCCCAGTATGGCATTAGATCAGCCTTAAATAGATCTCTCTCTTCGCTGGACAGGTGGAATAAGTGGGCATCAGGTAACTCGTCAACGATGCCTTGTCCAGCGGCTTCTCCTGTGGGTATGCGGGACATGTGATCAGCCCATGTAATGCTGTTTTCCCTTTCGTACCACCACGGAGAAATCGAACTCTAGGAGCAGGAGGAGCCATCGAGCTATGTGCCCTGTAGCACAAGGTTTGTTCACTAAATAGAGCAGGGCTTGATGGTCCACGAAAAAGATGAAGGGTGTGGCCAATAGATAATGCCGGAATTTCTTCACAGCAAACACCATGGCCAATCCCTCCCTTTCCGTTGTCGAGTAATTCATCTCCGTCTCAGTGAGTTGTCTGCTAGCAAAGCTCACTGGGTAATCTAAGTTATACTCACCAGGTTGGCACAACACTGCCCCCACCGCAAACTTAGAAGCATCGATGTGCACGTGGAAGGTAATGGTCTAATCTGGGGCTCGTAGAATTGGTGCTGTTGTTAGAGCATTTTTCAATTCTTCGTATGTCCGTTGGCATGCCTCGGTCCACTCGAAGACAATCAACAGCTTGTACAATGGTTTGGCGATCAGCTCATAGTTTAGTACAAACCGCCGATAGTATCCCGTATGGCCTAAGAAGCATTGAACTCCCTTGTAATTAATTGGGGGTGGGAGGTCAACAATAACCCTGACCTTCGAGAAGTCAGTGGCAATGCTGTTCTTGGACACCACATGTCCTAAGATGCATCCGTGCTTTACCCAAAATTGACACTTCAAGGGGTTCAAGGAGAGACGATATAAGCGGCACCGTTCAAAGACTGCGCGGAGTTTGTCTAAGTGTGAGATCCAGGTCGAATGGACACACAGGTCGTTGACAAAGACCTCTAACTCCTTGCAAAGCTTGTCCTTAAAGATGGTACACATGAGGCATTGGAAAGTGGCAGGGGCATTGGTCAACCCGAAGGGCATGACTATGTATGCAAAGACGCCCCACTCAGTGGCAAAGGCGCTCTTGTGCCTGTCGGCAGGATGCACTTGCACCTGGTTGTACCCTCAGAAGCCATCCAAAAAACTGTAGGCTTCCTTTCCTACCACCCTCTCAAGCATGTGCTCGGTGTACGACAATGGATAGTTGTCTCTCTTCGTAGCAGCGTTCACCTTCTTATAATTGATGCACACTCAGATTTTTCCGTTCTTCTTCATCACGATGACTATGGGTGATACCTAGTCTGTGTGCTCAATTTCGTAAATGAATCCCGCTCTCATCAGCTTGTCAATTTCCTCTTTGATGGCATGAGCATGTTTTGGATTCATAGGGTACGGTTGCTGCTTGACCGACGTTACGTCCGTCGTCATGGGTATGTTGTGAGTCACAACACTTAGATCTACCCCTCGTAGCTCTTCTAAGGACCAGACAAACACGTCTATATACTCTCGCAAGAGAGCGACAAGACTTGTTTCTTCTTCACTAGTCAAGTCGTCGGCAATGAACACTGGTCGGGGTGTTTCCCCTTCCTGGGCTAGGTCTACCTCCTTGACCTTGGCTGGTCCTTCGATTGGTTCGCTCATCTGCCCTTGACGTTTGGCACCTAACAGAACTACTACCCTATCCCCTTTTTTGAATTTCGTAAAGTGTTTAGGGAGGTCCTGCGGCTTTCGCTGCTCTTCTGATTGTGTATCCGTGGGTTGCCTTGCCTTTTCCTATTTTAACCGCCTACGCCTCAGGTGGACGGGTAGGTCCCTCTTGGTGCGTCTGGTCATGGGTGGCCTAGGGATCTCTGGATCACTATTTGAAGTAACTTCCGATTTAGAGTCAAACCCTCCATCTTCACTAGAAGAGGTGGTCTCCCCTGGTGGCCGCAGTTCAGATGGCGATTCGGTCCTAAGTATTGATGTTGTTCCTGGTTGGGCTAGGCCTGCTTGCTCAAGGTCTACGGCTCCTATGCATTCCAACCAAGCGCGATCACATTCCATGCACATGACTCCTCGCCTACTCTAAGGGCCTGCCTTTTCTGCGGCTTGGCGTCTGCTCGTATCTGCTCAATTTCTCATCCTTCAGTGTCGTATTTTATGGTATCTACTTCACCCTCGCTCTCATCACTGAAGGATTGGAAATCTTCGTATTCATCACTGGAATCCTTGTCACCCGACTGCTCGTTGTCTCCTAGGGCTTGATATGCATCGTGTTGTTGGTCAGAAACTAGGGCCCAGTGATACATGAGGTTCAAATCGTGCACACTGGTCCATTGCCACTTGGATTCCTCTAAGAGATCCTGGAGTGGATTGAAATTTGCAGTTGGGTTGCCAGCTAGCTAGTTCGTTAGGTATTCCAGTATCCCCTGGAGTTCCCTTTTGCTGGAAGGTACGTGGAAGGTGACAGGCTTAGGCCTTCCATGGGGGCTTGCTGCCATCATGTAGACTGGCGCAGGGAGTGCTTCATTAGACTTGCCGATCGTTTTGATGGCCTGCTCATATGCCTCATGATCTAAGAATGGCAGGTCAATTGTAGCGAGAACGTGCATCCAATGCCGCTCATCCTCTGGGCATGGGATATACTTGGTCAAGGGCCCATAGGGCTTCTTGACCTGAGTGTTCCCTTTGAGCATAGCAGAGATGGCGTCTAGGTCAACTGGTGAGGTCTTCCAAGTGTCCATCTCTATTCTTACTGCGTCCGTTCTATTGCCAAGGAAGATCAAGCTGTTACCCCAATCTTCGATGACTCTAGCATTGTGCATCCAGGGTCGGCCTAATAGGACATCGTAGTCCACTCCCTTCATGACTATAAAGTCGACAGAGAACTGGACACCTGCGATCTTCACTGGCCAATTCTTCAGTACCCCGAATGGCTTCACTCTCATACCGTTTGCTAGTGTGACATTAAACCTAGCAGCTTCGACAGGTGGGTTTCCCCAAGTTTGAAGCACTGCGTGGCTAAGCACACTAACCCCAGCTCTTGTGTCTATGATTCCCTTTCTTGTTGTGTCACCCAGGGCTAGGACCGGCAGGACCGCGTGCATCTCAAAGCCTTCCCAAAAGGCATTGACGTGCAAGGATTTAGGCACGGAGTGCAGCGTCAAACTTGGCAATTGCGTTTCTGCATCCTGGTCTTGAGGGTCTGCCGCGACCTGCTCTTGTGACCCTTCGACCCACTGCTTAAGGTCTTGCCATAGGGTAGGATGCTGCTTAAGCAGATCTCCTAGGCTAAGTGTTACAGGGGTGGTCACTAGCGTGGTCAGGAGATCGTTAGATACTCATCCTTCCCTTAGCCTAGAGTGTTCATGCCAATGGCCACGACTGATCTGCGGCTCTGTCGCATCTAGGCTTGGTCTTAGCGGCACTGCTTGCGGCACAGTTGCTTCTGCCGATTTAGGTTGAAGTGGTGATATTGGCATGCTTACGTTGGAGAGATCATCGATCTCGTTGTCTATGATGGGCTCAATGTCTTTGAGATGCTGTTGAGCCTCCCTCACCCATTCCTTCACCTTTTCCATGGCCTCTAATTGTTGCTTCGGATGCGGGTATTCCCCTACCTTAGCGCTTCCTTTTTCGGCTGTCTTAGGGGCTAAAGTCTCTGCCTCCATGTCTGAAACCTTCTTTCCCGCAGGTAGAGTCGTAGCACTCTCAGTCTTTAGTGCGACCTTAGCTTTCGATCTCTTCTTTTTCTGCCTGCGGCTTTTCTTTCCTATCGAGGTTGCATCAAGATTGCTAGGTCCTGGCAGAGAGATGCCGGCCTGCTTTGTTTGGGCTTGGGTCATAACCTGCAATGGAATAGGTGTGGCCTCCCCATCGGGGTTGACACCAAACAACCCCAATGGGATGGATGGCAAGTTGGCTGAGCTGGAGGATGGCTTTCGCTTTGGGCAATCTATGAAAAGATGGGTGATTCCGCACTCTGCACACCTTTGGTCAATCTTGTCTCTATTTTGCTGCTCTCTTTCAGGGCAGCGTGATGAGACATGACCGGGGTGACCACAAGTTCAACAAGTGACAGGATCTTGCGGCGGCTGCCCTCCTAGGCCTCTACCTCGTCCTCGTCCTAACGCCATTACCGGCATGGGTCGATAGTCCATGAGGACCGCGTTGCTCTCGTCGTCGTGCGAGATGTAACGGTATATGTAGGTCTCTTCATCATTCGGCTCCTTCGTGTAGTGTACTGGAGCGTCGCTCGGTGGGTGGATCACATAAGGGCCAGGCGGTCTAGGAATGCTTGTAGGATTTATGTCCATTCTAGGGGCGGTTGGTTTCATATCGTTAGGCACAGGAAGAGCCAATCGGGCTCCCCTTCCGAAGAATGGCTGCAGCCTGTTCGCTAGGTAAGGCTGGCCGTAGGGTTGCGAGTATGGAAGTCTTCTTGGTAATCTACAATGTGCGACATCATGGCTGAACCTACCGCAGTTAGCACAAGGCCTTGACCTAGGGTCTTGGCACTCGACTGGCAAGTGGTTTCCACCACATACAAGCATTGGATGTGCGGGCGCGTTGGTCATCTCAACATGTCTTGTAACTTGGCTAATTCCATCTTGACCTCAGCCAAGCCTTGGTCTGTCTCGGTGGCCTTCCCCTTATCTTGGGATGATGGGATTGACCGCTCACTAGAGGCTGACGTTCTCTCTGAGCTTCGCGAGTTGGGTTCTCGTAGATTTGAGCTCCTAGAGCTCCGCTCTTTCAGCTGGTCATCAACTCTGATGGCTTCCTCAAACACTCTAGCCACCACGTCCCGCTGGAAGCTTGAATTGCCCGCCAAAGCCTTATATAACTCCTCGTCCCGAATTTTGCTGATGAATATAGTCAAAACTACTCTGTTATTCGGTCGCTTGCCTAGAGGGATTCTCTTAAAGAGACTCCTCACATGGGTCACGTAGTCACAGATGTCCTCCTTCTCTTTCTAAATGATGTTCATCAAGCATACTAGCAGGTTATCGGAGTATCTGAGCTCGGCAAATCTCTTGACGAAGAGATCCTTGAGATTATTGAAGTTGGCTTGCTCTACAACATCCAGGCTTGTATACCACGTCCTATCCTTGTCGCCTAGGCAAAGCCCGAATGCTTGCGAGCATTGAGTTTGGTCATTGAGGCCGTTGGCTTCACAGACTTGCTCAAACAGCTCAACAAAGCTGTATGGATCATCATGCGGTTGGTACTTATCAAGTTGCTTGGCAACAATCGGTATTTTAGCCTGGCTTTTTGGGCCTTGGTTCACCCCTAATCCTGCGAGCACTGATGTCGCTAGTGTGGTGGCACTCTGCTCTACTGCTGTATTATCGAGCAGCCGTTTCATAAGAAGCTCGCCCAATGTCAAGTCTTCCTCCAGAGCTCTCTCATGGTCCGTTCGGTTTCGGCCAGCCAAGTTTAGCACTGGTTGCACCTCATGCAGCTCCATGCTTTGCCTTTGGCTCCTAGCCTACTGGTCCCTATTATACTCAGCTATTCCCTGCAATGCCCTGCGGGCTAGCCTTCTCTCCTCCTCTAGATCTACAATGATTGTGTCTGCTATCCTGCCGCGTGCTCGTACCGGGCGTGCGCATCGTAACTGTTCACCAGCTGCTGGATAGCACCTGGGAATACACTCAAGTCGAGCTCCTCATTAGACCGATGGTCTGAGCTTTCTTCTGTCATGGTCAAATTCTTGCGCTCCACTATGCTGTCGATCAGGTTGAATGGTCTTGACAGATCCTTGCTTGGTCCTACTCTGTGCTTGATGGTTTGTCTATATCTTGGGTCCTCTCCTATTGGTGGGTTCCTTGAGTGGTTTATTTGAGTGAGTTCCTTTGGTTATTGAATACAAACCTCAATTTATTGTCACTCGATGAGTGTGTCATTTCTCGTGCACTTGTGCCCAATCAGGCTTTCAACTTTCTTAAGTGTACTTCAAGTGCGGAAATTCAATGTGAGTGCCGCAAGCAATTCCTCGGCGTCTTACACACTCTCGCTTGTTTCGGGCCTGATAAGCTTTGTTGCTCAAGTCTTGGCCGTTCTAGCAGGTTCTAGGGTCTGCGCTGCTTCTTGCTGCTCACTAGGGGGGTCGATCACAGGTCCTCCGATTGGATTTCCATTCTCAACACGTTAGGTCGCTGGGGAGTGCTCCAACACTGTCCCCCTATCCCTTGGTCTTGACTCCTATGTCAAGAACTGCCTACAAGGTGTTTGCCATGTTGTCCTGGAGAGGATTGCGCTTCTAATCACTCGTGGGGGTCAATTTTTGATGTTTTTCCCTTTTTTTTTTGCCTAAGGTGTGTCCGACTCTAGGAATCGGACGTCCGATTTACCAATGGTTCGATTCTAGTGGTCCGATTCTAGGAATCAGACTAAGTGGGTTCCGTCCGAGTCTCAGAATCAGACGGGAGTTAAGTGTCCGATTTTTGAAAATCGGACGAGTGGTCCGATCGGTCCAGGTGTGTGGTCCGATTGTTGATGTGTCCTTATTCGCGAGTCCGATTTCCTCGATCGAACAATCGGACAAGTAGTCCGATCGGACGGGGTTGGTCCGAGTGTCCGAGTTCGAGTGTCTTAGTGCCCAAGTCGGACGGGTTGGTCCGATCGGACGGTTGTCCAAGCGTCCGATTCTCAAAATTAGACGTCTGATTCTGAGAATCAAACCATGAATTGGGTGTCCAATTCTGCCGGCCCGAACGCACTTTCGAGCACAAATTCCTCCAAAATCTCAAGACATCGATGATTATAGACTACAAGATTCACCAAGAATGATGTTGGAGTGATGGGGGAGAGATCTATATACCTGGGGATCGCTGATAGCAACGTCACTCCTTGCCCTGATCGATCGAATGGGTCGCCCAAGGTCTCTCTCTCTCTCTCTCTCTCTCACTCTCAATTGGTTGCAAATGAGGATTCCCTTGCCCTTCAAGAACTTATAACCCTGTTGGACATTCCCCGGATGTTACCGATCACTTGCGATTCCTACACATTCGAATGCGCATTTCCTCCATTTTCCCTCTATTTTCCCCGATTTTCTCCCTGTTTTACAGCAGCAAACCCTATGCCTCTCGGGTGTGATTTCCTACTGTTAACCTACTCTAAACACAACACAAATCAAAAGCAAAAAACTGAACTAATTTCTCCATGTTTTCCAATCATCAAACAATTAGAATATCCCAAAATACTTACCTTTTTTGAAGATCAAGGACACCAAAACTTCCTACCTATCTCAAGCTCCGTTTTGGGGATGAATACCCTACTTCGATGCTTGATATGAGGCGCGCAAGTGCTCAAGCTTGAATCCATTGGTCTCGACAACGGAACCAAAATGTGGGAGCTTTCGCTCAACCGCCAAGACCCATGGACCGCTTATTGCTTCAAGCGTTTCAAGCGAGCTCTAATGGCTATCTCTCACCTAGCCGATGTGCCGTCGATCCTACGAGTGTAGTGAGCTTACCTTGATGCTTGATCGAGTACCCTTCTCTCTCTTGCACTCTGGTAGCTCCACGACTCGTGATGCTAGCTCAAGCATCCTCAAGCCTCCTCCATCTCCAAGCTCCATCCTCCATAGCCGCATGCGCAAGAGAAGAGAAGAGAAGAGAAGAGACGAAGAGAAGAGGAGATGGTGAAGAGCTTCACCCTCTTGATCCCTCACTCCCACACACACTCACTCCCTCACACTCTCACACTCTCACACTCCCTCTCTCACGAGAACACACAAGCAAGAAGGAGAGAAGAAGAGAGGAAGAAGAAGACTCTTTTCGCCACACACCAAAGAATGAGCTTCTCATTCACTTTTCAACTTTATATACAAAGCCCTAAATCCTTTTTGGGCGGTCATCCCCTTTTCCCTTTTTTACATGGCCGGCCGTAGCCTAGGCTCTTTTTCCCATTTTCCACCATTCTAATTTATCCTATTTCCACCTAATGCGTACACTTTGCACAGGAGCGAGCCTGGTGCTCTTTTACAAAGATTCGGGGGCGCTCCCACATTTTAATGGTGCGCCCTTTTACTCTTTTGTTGTCTCGGGCAACACTGAGGCTTTTTGAGGGTCATGCCCGAACATTTAAAATTTTCAGGGTCTGGTTATCGGTCAAGGTGCCTTTTTTGCTATTTCCTTTTTCTTCCATTTTCTGCTCCTCTGTGCTGCGGGAAACACGTAATACTTCTTCACTCTTTTGACCTTCTACATATGACCTTTAAATTCTCTCTATTGTCTCAATACTTTTATTATCTTAGCTTTGGCAAGTGCTTCATCTTGCTCATCATACATAGAGTTTGGGTTTTGGGTTTTTGAACTCTTCTGATTGTGGTCTTCCTTATCCTTCTCTGGGGATTTAGTTGGTGGACTTTGTGGTTGCACATACTATTTATTAATTTGTAAAACATTAGTTAGGCACCATGGTTGTAAATATGCATTGGCCTTTAGAAACTCCTCTTTCTCATTGTGACTCAATTTGTCCACCATGCTAGAGACCTCTGCCATAGCCAACAATTTGCATTACCATGAGATCAATGAAAATTTACAACCATGGTGTCATTCTATGAATTCACAGTGTCCGGGCCTAAGACCATCCTTTGTATTTGCTAGTTATATCTTGAACTTGGGTGTAGATTTATCTTCACACTTGGTTATATTCTTTGACCTGGTGGAGTTTTTGCATCCTGTTGCCAACTATACTATTGAGAGTGCATCGCAACATGGCTTCCATGCATGTCTTTCCGGCTTTATCATCTCGACCATCATTTTGCTATGGAGGATTCATCCTTGTGCCTAAACTTCTTGAACATAGTTTAGGTTGAACTTATAGACTAGAACTCGATGGTGTTATACCTCATCACGGCCAGTTTGCCAACTATCCTTTTGGCCACTTGGTGGTAGAATTTCTCATTTTTTGTAAACAAAGGACTTGTGGGTTCTAGTGTTGAGTGCAAGGTTCGCATGACAAGGCTCCTTTTCTTTTCCAGTGGTAATGGCCTAGAGGCCCTTCATCAGCAGGATGAGTTTAATGCAGGTCTGCCAGGTGTGAAACCCAACTCCTTTAAAGCGAGCAGTTGGAGAGTCTTTGCCCATGTTAGATGGCTGGAGCAACAGCAAATCAACACCAAAATTCTCAGATTTTCAGTAGCATAAGAGATAAATTGGGTTACTACATGGACATTTGGCTCTAGTAGCTCCTTGATTTCCTCTCTTTTGCTTCGAGCATGGCTATCGGGCCTTGCCCTTATTGTTTCTGAGCATCATATGGTTGAGCTTTAGGACACTCCGATCTCTGGTTTCCTTCTTGTATATAGAAGAAACAATGTCTAGAAAATGGTTGGAAATTTTCTCAACCTCTGCCATCCCTACCATGCATGCCATGATCACCACCTGTGGGTTATTGATACTCTTGATTTGTATAAACTATTGTGGGTGTTTGAGCTTGATTGACCTGAATGGTATTCCATTGGTTGGATGGGGTTGCTCTGATAGCTTGTCATCCTCATAGATGGGCCATATGATATCTGCCATCGTACTAACAATAGTCTGTGTTATTAGTATCCATATTATGAATACTACAACAATGTTGATCCAAGATGCATTTAGCTTAGATGTGGCCTGTATGATTGTATTGTGTATACCATAGATTCTTGACCTCATTTTTTCAAGTTCTCTTTGAAGGTTTCTTGCCCTTTGCCTTCTTCATAAACTTATTGGGATTTTTCTCCTCCTCATCCTCGGATTCAACTTCCTCATTACTAGTTACCTTTAGATTCGAATTAAAATCCAAATCACTAGTGGCATCATCCTAGTTCTTTTGGGTCAACTTTTCAGATTTATTTCATTTTTTAGACTTTTTTTTTGACAAAAATTGTTCTAATATAAGGGATTTCTTGTAAAAGAGGTCTATGCTATTGCTGGACAACTCACTAGAGGTGAAATCTTTCTCGATTGGCATATTGAAGCCTTGTACATATAGGGTGTTTAGCATTTCATCCCATGGTTGGGAGTTTGGGTCAATTCTACTTGTTAGGATTGTGAAGTTGACCGTGTAAGCCTAGATTGATTTATCCCCTTGCTTCATGCTACAAAGACATTTAAGCTTCTGTGCATACGTTTGGTTTGGTTGAAATCTATTTTGGAATGTAGTTAGTGTGGTATTCCAAATGTTCCATCCATGTTCTATTGCTAGCTAGGTTGCAATATTTTTCTACATTGAAGATTCAAATATGGTGACTTTGTGAGGCTCATTGACTTGACCACGGAAGTTGACAGTGTAAGTGACATCAAACTAGTGTATGAAAGCATCTACATCCTCATGAGATAATCTGGGGAACTTTGGAAATGGAATGTGAGTACTAAGACTAATATCATGAGAACAAATGAAGATAGAGATGAAGTATGCAAACAAGATTCCCAAGTATATATTAATATATGAAACTAATACAACAATCTCGATAGAGATGGATATGATAGTAACTAGATACATAGGAACAATAATCAAAGGAACAAAATCATCTCATAGACTCAAAGGCAAATAAATAATAATATCAAAGGAGATGGAAATACTATTACCAATATTCACATCACATGATATAAAAAAGGGAAAATAACATTGCTACTAGTGTAGCACTTAGGATGGCACTCAAAGAATTGGTCAAGAGACCCAATAGGCACACGGTAAATATATAGACAAACCTAAAAAGACAAATGAATAGTCAAACCCCTTGCTTGGACACATATCCCCCTTATATAGCTACTTGTCAGCTACAATATTCTCTCCTCTTATATGTAGTGCCGATAGTCATAACTGCTACTACACTCGTTTGCTCATTAATGCACTGTTGGCCACCTTGTTTTAAATGCCGCTAACTATTGCCACTCTTAACAAGAATATGTAAACACCAAGAAATATTGGGAGCAAACACATAGTACATAGGCATGCTATCTATTAGTATCACAAATAGCATGATGGGCTATTTGCAAGAATTTGATACTCCTGCTATTACATGGAAGAATTTGGCAAGGCTATTTAAAGTAAAGACAAAGGCTAGAGTGTGACAACTCAAATCAGAGTTGAAACCAAGTGAAAAGAGGGAACTTGTCCATTAATGATTATGCCTCAAAGATCAAGAGTATTATGGAATCTCTTGGATCTATCAATGTGGTTGATGTTGATGATGATGTTGTGCATGCATGCTTAGATGGACTTGGAGATGAATATAAGAGCTTCAGGTCATCTATAAATATAAGGGATGATATCCCCGATTTTGTAGTCTTGATTTCTAGGTTGAAACTTGAGGAGAAGAAGCTTGGCTTGGTTTCCTCTTTTTCTCAAAGCAAGAATGAGATTGAGCATGTGTTTTACTCTACTAGTAGAGGTAGAGGTCATGGAAGAGGCCAACATGGTGGTCATAGTCAAAGTTATGATGTAGAACAAAATAGAGTAGGACAATCTTGAGGAAGGGGGAGTGAAAGAGGCTAAGTTGGAATTCTAATAGGAAAAAAAATTTCAATGATAGCAAGGAGTGATGGTATTATGGTTAGAAATGCCACATTTCTAAAAATTGCTTTAAAAAGAAGGCCAAAGTTAGAAATGGGAAAAAGTAGCAAGGTGATTGTACATCCAGTAGTAGTGGAAATAATGATGACAAAAGTGAACATTTATTTGTTATACAACACTTTATGAACACTATGACTACTAATGGTTTATCAAAGAATGATGTATGATATGTAGACTTAGGTACCTCTAACCACACGACTTCTCATGGAAAGTGGTTTAGAAACATGTCCAATCAAAAGTCTCTAGGCTATGTGAAGATAGGGGATAATATAGCTCACCCAATTACTCATGTTGGAAATGTTTCTCTGAGTATGTAGGATGGTAAAACTAAATACTTGATTGATGTGGCAATGCATGTACCAAATATTACAAAAATTTTAGTTTTTGTTAGTTAGATGGTAGAACGAGGATTGTAGGTTCATTGATGGTGTTAACCCCAAGTCAAGAAGGCCGAAGAATGAATGAAAAAGCGGAAGAATGGAAAAAGAGCAAAGGCGTAGAGGCGGCCTCTAAAACTAAACTGAGGCAAAAAGAGAAATTTTAAGGAAAGGCACCTCAAAAACTCTAAAAACTCTTGTAAAAGAGCTCCAGGCTCCCTCCTATGCCACTTGTAAAAGAATAGACGGGTATAGGCTTAGGGCATGAAGCAAGAAGAGGGAATTAGAAAAAGAGACCTTGCCACAATGGCCGGTCATGTAAAAAGGGATGGGCGCCCATGGGGGTTTTAGGATTTGTATATATAAAGTTCAAAAAGTGAATGGAAGCTCATTCTTTGGTGTGCGGCTAACAAGAGCTCTCTTCTTCTTCTTCTCTTCTTCTCTTCTCCTTGCTTGTGTGTGCTCTTGAGAGAGGAAGTATGAGAGTGTGAGAGAGTGAGTGTGTGGGAGTGAGGGATCAAGAGGGTGAAGCTCTTAACACTCTCCTCTTCTCTTCTTCTCTTCTCTTCTCTTGCGCGCGCGGCTATGGTGGATGGAGCTTGGAGATGGAGGAGGCTTGAGGATGCTTGAGCTAGCATCTAGGATCATGGAGCTACCGGTGTGTGCGAGAGAGAAGGCAACTCATATCGGCATCAAGGTAAGCTCACTACACTCGTAGGATCAGCGGTGCCTTGGCTATGTGAGAGGTAGCCATTAGAGCTCGCTTGGAACGCTTGAAACAATAGGCGGTCCGTGGGTCTTGGCAGTTGAGCGAAATCTCCCACATTTTGGTTCCGTTGCCGGGACCAACGGATTCAAGATTGAGCGCTTGCACGCCTCATATCGAGCATCAAAGTAAGGGATTCATCCCCAAAATGAAGCTTGAGATAGGTAGGAAGTTTGGCTATTTTGATCTTCGAAACAAGTAAATATTTTGGGTTAGTTAGTTTGTTTGATGATTGGAAAATAGGGAGAAATCATTTTAGTTTGTTGCTTTCGATTCTTGTTGCATTTAGTGTAGGATAGGATTAGGAAATTGAACCGGGAAAGGGTAGGGTTTACTATTACAAAACATGGGATAAATCATGCAAAAAATGGCAAAAAGCTTGCTTGGGATGCTTAATGTCGGCAAGTGAGTGATTGGGAGCATCAAAACCTTACCCGGGAGGGGGTTTAAGAGCCAAGAGGCCAAGGGAGAGCTCATTTGCAACCATTGCACAAAGAGAGAGAGAGAGAGAGAGAGAGAGAGAGAGAGAGAGAGAGAGAGAGAGAGAGAGAGAGAGAGAGAGAGAGAGAGAGAGAGAGAGAGAGAGAGAGAGAGAGAGAGAGAGAGAGAGAGAGAGAGAGAGAGAGAGAGAGAGAGAGAGACAGAGCCCACAAAGATTCGATTCAATCTCGTCTCATCGGAGAGCCTACAGCTCACCTCAGGTATACCAATCACTTCCCTTGGTACCTTAGTTAGGATATGAAAGTTTGTGCTTGGAGTGATTGCCTAAATCATGAGATTTGATCAAAATCATCGTCATCACACGGCATTCATCGCGCCGCGTGGCCCGTCTGAGTGGTTGTTTTTGGGCCAAGTCCCAGACTCCGCCCTCGGCCCCTACCATTCGGCCGGCTCAACCCAGAAACCCTAATTGGCCCTTGGCCCATAGTCTACTTGGCCGTTCGAGTGACGGCACTCGGCCCGCGAAAAGTTGTGTCCTTGGAACTGTGTGATTTGGCCTGTCCGAATCACCCACTCAGCCCCTACAATTCGGACCAGTTGGGCTGAGTGTGAATTCGCCTTAACTTCTCAGAAATTTGACCTGACCCGGCTGGAGCTCAATAGTAGCACAAATTGTCCCACTGAAAAGCTTGACAAGAACAACTTCCAAGCATGGAAGTTTAGAATGATGAATTTCCTTATGGGAAAAGAATATTGGGAATTCATTGCAGGAAATGAAGGAGAACCAGTTCTTCCTGATGTTCCCAATCAACAACAAATGCAAGCATTTAAAGCATGGCATGAGAGAGCCAGAAAAGTTATGTACTGGCTGTCTATCAGCATTTCAGACTCTATGATTGTGCATATTCAAGATGCAAGTACGCCAAAGGAGGCATGGGATACTTTGTCAAAAATGTGTATCACAAATATGCAAGCCAGGAAAATGCATGTCAAGCAAGAGTTGCACAATGTGCAAAGAGAAAATATGAGCATCAATGACTACCACATAAAGGTGAAGAAGATTGCAGATGCACTTGCTTCCATTGGGTCGCCAGTGGAAGATGATGATTTAGTTTCTGTGACCTTGAATGGTCTAGGAAAGTATTATTCACAGTTCCGAACATCCATTTCTGTCCGTGAAAGATTTCCTGATTTTGAGGAGTTTATTGCTCTTCTAATTTCTGAGGAGCAGAGAAATGGTGGTGCATCTTCTTCAGGAGGAACTTCAAAAGAAACTGTCTTCTACTCAAATGCTAGAAGAGGTAAAGGCAGAGGTAGAGGAGGCCGATCTGGAGGCCATGGTAGAAATTAGAATATGCAGTAAACTCAAAAAAACCAGTCCCATGGAGGAGGACGTGGTAACTCTAGAGGCAGGGGGAGCCAAAGAGGTCGTGGTGGATGGCAAAGAAGCCAAAATGCAAACAATAATGTTGAATGCTACTACTGTGGTAAAATGGGTCATATGGCTAAAGACTGCTATAAAAAGCAGAATGACATCATGAATGGAAAATTGCAACAAGGGAATTATGCATCTTCTAGTAGACAGGGTGATGATAGAAATGAGCATTTGTTTATGGTACAGCACATGAACAATTCTGTGACAAGTGCAGAAGAAAGCAACGATGTATGGTATGTTGACTCAGGTGCATCAAACCACATGACAGGTCATGCAGAATGGATGGAGGATGCAAGGAAAATGGAAAAACCAGGATTTGTGGAGATTGGTGATGATACTGCACATCCTATTGTGCAGATTGGAAAAATTCCTTTGTCTATGCAGGATGGGGAAAAAAAAAACCTGTCAGATGTATTTATGTCCTGAATAGCACAAAGAATCTGGTTTCTGTTGGTCAAATGGTTGAGCAGGGCTTGCAGGTCAGATTTAATCCTCATGGATGCTTTGTTGAGGATATGAAAAATAAAGGTCACTTGATAGCAAAAGGAAAGAAGAAGGGCAGAATGTTTACGTTGTTGCAGACATGCCTGAATTGAGTGCAGCAATGTTTGCACATGGGACCGGTGTAGTTGTAGATATTGATATCTGGCATAAATGCATTGGTCATGTTAATGTACAGTGACTTAAATCAATGCAGGCCCAAAATATTGTTGCAGGATTGCCTAAATTCAAGGTTGCAGAAATGCATAAGGTATGTGAAGCCTGTCAGTTTGGAGAACAGGCAAGGAAACCATTTCCTAGACATGTTCAAGAGAGTAAGAAGCCATTGGAATTAATCCACTCTGATGTGTGGACTACTAAAGCTGCATCTCTTGGAGACTCTCATTATTTTGTCACTTTTATTGATGAATATAGCAGAAAAGTTTGGGTGTATTTTATGAAAAAGAAGTTTTTGGGCATTTCAAAACTCTTAAAGCTATGGTTGCAAAAGAAACAGGCCTACAAATAAAATGCCTAAGGTCAGATGGAGGGGGAGAGTACCTCTCAAATGAGTTTGCAAGGTTCCTGCAGGAGCATGGCATAAAGCAACAATATTCATGCAGTCATACCCCACAACAAAATGGAATTGCAGAAAGGAAAAACAGGCATATTGGAGAGGTATCTCGTGCCATGCTCAATGAAGCAGTTGCTATAGTAGTCTACATAATGAACAGGACTCCCACTGCAGCAATACATGGGATGACTCCAGAGGAGAGGTATACTGGTAGGAAACCATATATTTCTCATTTGAAGATTTTTGGTTGCATTGCCTATGTTCATGTGCCAGATGAGTTGAGATCCAAATTGGATCCAAAAGCTGAGAAGTACATTTTTATTGGTTACTCTCTGCAGCAAAAAGGGTATAGATGTTATAACCCTTCTACTCGTAAGTTTACAGTGAGCAGAGATGTTGTTTTTGATGAGATGAGTAGCTGGTATAAACCAGTAAATGTGATTGATGATGTAGATGCACAAAATGGTAATGCTGCACAAAATTCACAGCAGTAGTCACAAAATATTAGTGGACCTAGAGCGTCCTCTAGCAATGGTTCACATTCTTCGCCATGGACAGGCAGATTTAGATCAGGAGAATCTTCTCAAATCAATGCAGATAGTGGTATTCAGGTATCATGAAAAGAAAAAGAGAAGGTAGATCAGCCCATGTTTGATGTGAATGCAGGTCACTCTTATGTGGATGGTGAATCCAGTGGCTCAGAACAGAGCATTGATGATGAGTTGGGTATTCCTTCTATTGTTACACCTGGAGTAAGGAAGACCAGTGATGTTTTGAGAGCACTTGGGAGTGAACCTACTTTGCGCAGGTCCACCAGAGCTAGGTATCCTATGGATAGGCTGAAATATGATGGATTTACAGCCATTCACTATGCCTATATGGTCAAAGTGATACAGGAACAAGAACCCACTTCTTTTGAGCAAGCCATGGGAAAAGAAAAATGGGAGAAAGCCATGGATGAAGAAATGGATGCTGTGAAGCAAATGCTACATGGGAATTGGTACCTTTGCCTAAAGATAAGCATGCAATTGGTTGTAAGTGGGTTTATAAGGTGAATCACAATGCAGATGGTTCTGTGAATAGATACAAGGCAAGATTAGTAGTCAAGGGGTATGCACAAACATATGGCATTGATTATGAAGAAACATTCAGTCCGGTTGCAAGGATGGCAACCGTAAGAGCAGTCATTGCTATGGCTGCATCAAAGGGATGGTCTTTACATCAGATGGATGTAAAGAATGCCTTCTTGCATGGTGATTTGCAAGAAGAGGTCTATATGGAGCAGCCACCAGGTTATGTGCATGTTGTTCATCCTGAGTTTGTTTGTAGGTTGAAGAAAGCCTTGTATAGCTTGAAGCAAGCACCTAGAGCATGGTCTGACAAGATAGGACAGTATCTTGTCACTATTAGCTTTCAAATTTCCAAGGCAGATTTCTCACTTTATGTGAGAAAAACAGAGAAAGGTATTATGCTACTTGTCATTTATGTTGATGATTTGATTATGACAGGTGACAATGATGAAGATATCCTTCATGTGAAAATGCTATTGAAGCAGAAGTTTGAGATGAAGGATTTGGGAGAGCTGCATTATTTCTTGGGCATTGAGGTGATTAGATCACCCAGTGGGATACGGCTCTTGTAGAGGCAGTATAGATTGGACATGCTGTCCAAATATGGGATGACAGGCTGTAAGCCTATTTCAGTTCCTTTGGAGCATAATGTGAAGCTGAGCGCAGATGCAGGTGAGCTTCTGGAAGACCCTACTATGTACAGACGCATAGTAGAAAGTTTGATTTATATGAGTATTACCAGGCCGGATTTGAGCTATGTTGTTGGATTGGTAAGTCAGTTTATGCAAGCTCCAAGGAAACTGCATTTGGATGTGGCTAGACGCATACTCAGGTATGTGAAGTCCACATTGCAGTATGGACTACTTTATGAGACTGGGGTTCAGATACAGTTGTATGGATACACTGATGCTGATTGGGCTGGTAGTATTTCTGATAGACGATCTACCAGTGGATATGTGTTCTCTTTTGGGAGTGCTGCAGTCACTTGGAGCAGCAAGAAACAGCCTACAGTTGCCTTGTCAAGCACAGAGGCTGAGTACAGGGGCACAACAATGGCTGCATGTGAGGTAGCTTGCTTGCATAAGCTACTTTATGATATGCATCAGCCTACAGATGGTCCAGTTGTCATTTATTGTGACAACATGAGTAGTATACACTTGGCAAATAACCCAGTCTATCATGCTAGAACAAAGCATATTGACGTGCATTATCACTATGTGTGGGAGAGGGTTTTACTAGGTCTTATTGATCTAGTTTATGTCAGTATAGAGGATCAGATAGTTGACATATTCAGGATGGCATTGGGCGCAGAGAAGCTGCGCAAGTTCAGAGACCTGCTTGGTGTGCAGGAATTGGGATTGAGCTCAAGGGGGAGTGTTGAGATATCGAGCTCCACTTGTGATATGCCAGGGTGACCATTGTGCATTTATGTCACCGACTTGTCAGTTGTAGATGCGGTTGGTACACCGCCCATGAATAATAGCTAGATGATAGCTATCCTTATCTACTCTAGTTCCTGGCTCAATTAGTATGCCACCTTAGTTAGTTGAGTTTGGTTTGAGACCCATATATAGGGTTCTTCTATTTTTATGTACTTGAGTTCTTTTGGCTTACACAACTAAGAAGAGGAAAACTGTTTTCAGCCTCCATCTTTGTGTGTATTCCCCCATTGTGCAAGCAAGAAGCTACAAGTGAGACTCCTTCCTTCTCTCCCACTATCTTGACACACATTGCAGTATGGACTACTTTATGAGACTGGGGTTCAGATACAGTTGCATGGATACATTGATGCTGATTGGGCTGGTAGTATTTCTGATAGACGATCTACCAATGGATATGTGTTTTGTTTTGGGAGTGCTGCAGTCACTTGGAGCAGCAAGAAATAGCCTACAGTTGCCTTGTCAAGCATAGAGGCTGAGTACAGGGGTGCAGCAATGGCTGCATTTGAGGTAGCTTGGTTGCATAAGCTACTTTATGATATGCATCAGCTTACAAATGGGCCAGTTGTCATTTATTGTGACAACATGAGTAGTATACACTTGGCAAATAACCCAGTCTATCATGCTAGAACAAATCACATTGAGGTGCATTATTACTATGTGCGGGAGAGGGTTTTACTAGGTCTTATTAATCTAGTTTATGTCAGCACAGAGGATCAGGTAGCTGACATATTCACAAAGGCATTGGGCGCAGAGAAGCTGCACAAGTTCAGAGACATGCTGGGTGTGCAGGAATTGGGATTGAGCTCGAGGGGGAGTGTTGAGATATCGAGCTCCACTCTTGATATGCCAGGGTGACCGTTGTGCATTTATGTTACCGACTTGTTAGTTTTGCAGATGCGGTTGGTACACCGCCCATGAATAATAGCTAGATGACAGCTATCCTTATCTACTCTACTTTGTGGCTCAGTTAGTATGCCACCTTAGTTAGTTGAGTTTGGTTTGAGACCCATATATAGGGTTCTTCTATTTCTATGTACTAGAGTTCTTTTGGCTTACACAACTAAGAAGAGGAAAACTTTTTTCAGCCTCCACTTGTGTGTGTATTCCCCCATTGTGCAAGCAAGAAAACTACGAGTGAGACTCCTTCCTTCTCTCCCACAATCTTGACAGGAAGAGGGTGAGAGAGATGAGAAGAAGAAGGAGGAGAAGAGGGAGAGAGAGGAGAAGAAGAAGGAGAAGAAGAGGGAGAGAAGAGAGAGAAGGAGAAGAAAAGAAGGAGAAGAGAAGAAGGAAGAGGAGAGGGAGAGAAGAAGAGAAGGAGAGAGAGAAGAGGAAGAGGAGAGGGAGAGAAGAAGAGAAGGAGAGAGAGAAGAGAGAAGGAGAAGGAGTAGAAGAAGAATAAGAAGAGGAAGGGAGAGAAAGAAGGAGAGAAGAGAGGGAAGGAGAGGAAGAGGAGAGAGAGAGAGAAGAGAAGGAGAGGGAGAGAGAGTAGGAGAAGAAGAAGACAAGAAGAAGAAGGAGAGGAGAAAGAGAAGGAGAGGAAGAAGAGAAGAAGAAGAAGAGAGAGAAGAGGGAGAGAAGAAAAGAAGAAGAAGAAGAAGAAGAAGAAGGAGGAGGAGAAGAGAGAAGAGAGAGAAGAAGAGTAGAAGGGAGAGAGGGAAGGAGAAGAGGAGAGAGAGAAGAAGAGGAAGAAGAAGAAAGAGAGAAGGAGAAGAGAAGCTCTCAAAGAAGGGTTTCACTCTCATGGATACAGTCGGTGCCACCATCACATGCTCCCAAGGCAGAGAGAGAAAGAGAGAGAAAGGGAAGGTTCTAGAACCTTCTAAGGGCTATGGAGTTCCTTGCAAGGTTCGCACCTTGACGAAGGAGGACAAGAGCTCGTCCGATGTGATTGAAGTATGCATGTGGGAGCTGCGAAAGGGAAAAAGAAGCTGACCGAATCAAGTGGAACTGTTAATGTCTCAAACACCTGCGGATCAAAATCAGGTTTTCCTAAGACTCGGGTTATACAATAAATTATAAGTTCGTAAATATAGTTTAAATGCATTAGAACATGGGAGGAAAATAGTGAATCTGCATGATGGGGAATATAATAAGAGGATATGATCGCACCTAAGAAAATAAGTTTCATTGCTTAAGACATTAGAATTCTTAATCATAAATTTGTCCCTTTTACAATCTTAGAAATTGCGCATGTTAGGTAGGATTTTCCTAGAAAGTGTTCATGATAGACGAGACTTCCTAGAGAATGTCATGAATATAAAGCATTGAGTGCGTGCGTTAAGCTAAGCTAGAAGAACTCATGAAGCTCATTTCATGAATGGAAGTAATCACCGAAGTATTACGAATATCCTGCATTCAAAGGAGATATGCTGGAATCATAACATTTGGATAAAACTAAAATGAAGGGAAGGTTTCATTACCTCACATTGCATTAAGTTTAATCTTAAATTGTGTTAAGTTAAACACCAATAATCTTGTAGATAAAGGTATTGGGATCTAATGTCCTCGTTGATTCTCAAAAGTAGAGTGATGCCTCTTCTTGCAACAAAGGAATAAACGTTGATGGGATCTGTTGCAATTTGTAAAAAGAAGCCTAGAGAAATCTAACCCAAATACCTGCCAAGGGAGGGATGTTCCCAAGGGGGGAGAGTAAACATGAGTGTTCACTCATCATAGACCCTTATGGTGCGTCTCAAGGAGGAGTAAGCTGTATTCTCAAAAGGAATACAATAACTGTTGGTTCCAATACTTGGATGATAGCCTTTGGATGCTTGAAGTAATGTTCTGGATGAAAGTAAAGAGAATAAACTGTATCTTGGGAAGAGTACAGTGGTTGTTACCTCAATTGCTTGGTTTTTGCCTTTGGGATGCCTGGTTTATTTTGGAAGCCATGTTATAAGTTTATGTGAGGGAGTAAGTTGTGGGAAAAGGATGGATTGAGCAAGTTATTGCTGATATGGAAAATGATATTTTTTCTAAGTAAATGAAGTTAGGCTGGTTGTTTCAGCTTTGGTTGATTCCCTAAAGAATAAGGAATGGTTGTGGTTTTGGATGCTAAACCAAGTTGTTTGTGATTGATGATTGCATGGCCGGGTCTGAGATGATTGATTGCCATGGAAACAAAAGGGATGTTTTCCCTAGTAAATGTTATTTGGGCTGGTTGCTTCAGCTGTGGATGATTTCCTAAAGGGATAATTAAGGAAGGATAGCGCTAGCTACCCCCCGCAAATCGCCAAACCCTAACCAAGGGGGTTATGAATCCGCACCGAGAATGTAGACCGAACCCACTGCAAGAGGTCTCTCCGTGGAAATTACTTGCTGTAGGAGGATGCTTGGGTGCCAGTGGGGGCTCTGGCCGTAAATCCTAATGCCTCCGGGCCCTACATGTGTGTTCTACGTGACTTGAGATGGGATCTTGAGGCCTTGATACTAGTTACAAGGCGGAATATTGGTAGGATAAACCTTCGAGGTTTGTTGCTAGAAGATAGAAGGACTTTTCTGCGGAGGTAGAAAGGAACACTTAATTCTCCTGTATGGGCGGGAGACAAACATTAATCTAAAGATAAGTTAAGGAAGTGTTTGATCTTGTTTTATCTTGTCTTCATGTATGTGCCCTAAATTATGTAAAGGAACCTGTGATTAACTGGTTAATTAAGGAAGCTGCCTTTATATGTCAAACATAATGTGGTAGGTAATTAGATAACTAAAAAAACCCTCGAGGGAAGCGTGGTGGATGTGACCAATGGGTCTATCCTACGGAAGGGTGGTCTCGGTTAGCCGAGAGCTTTCTTCAAAGAAAATGTTAGGAAACAGTCTATGACCTTGGACAATGTTGGCTAGGAACTCGGACTTCAGGTCGATCCTAGTGGGAACTGCCGGATAAGTTCCATTGCGGGGTAGACTCGAGAGACTCTAGTTGGCAAACCCCGTGTCATTCCTTGGGAGTGCCAGGCGGCATCTTCTAGATATATCTCTCGATGGACTACTAAGACGTGTCCTGCAATTTGAGGAGCGGGCATGTTACATACAAGCTACTGATTGTCTTTGAATGGACTGAAGCATGCCAACGAACATATGAAGAATTGAAGAAGGCTCTAACAACATCACAAATTCTACGAGCCTCAGATTGGACCATTACCTTCCACGTGCATATCGATGCTTCTAAATTTGCTGTGGGGATAGTGTTGTGCCAACCTGGCGAGCACAACCTAGACTATCCAGTGAGCTTTGCTAGCAGACAAGTCACTGAGACGGAAATGAACTACTCGACGATAGAAAGAGAGGGCTTGGCCATGGTGTTTGCTGTGAAGAAGTTCCTGCATTATTCGCCTTTACCTTTTTTGTGGACCATCAAGCCTTGCTATATCTAGTGAATAAACCTTGCGCCACAAGACGCATAGCTCGGTGGCTCCTTCTGCTTTTGGAGTCTGACTTCTCCATTATTGTACAGAAGGAAAAACAACAATACATGGCTGATCATATGTCACACATCCCCACAAGAGAAGCCACTGGAGAAGGCATTGCCGATGAATTGCCAGACGCCCACCTCTTTAACCTCTCCAGCGAGAGAGATCTATTCAAGGCCGATCTAATGCCATATTGGGTAGATGAAATAGTCCAAGTGCTTGAGCACGGACTCCCTGAGTGATCGATAGAGAAGGCAAGATTGAGGTGTCTCATTCTCAAGATTCAACCCTACCAGTTGATAGCAAGCCAGCTATATCACCTAGGGAAAGATGGATTGCTGCACAGATGTGTGTGCGAGCATGAGATGCACGATGTGCTCTCAGAGGCACACAACGGAATTGCTGGTGGACACTTTAGTGCCCGAAAGGTGCTGCAATATCAACTATGGTGGCCAATGCTATTCCGTGATGCAGCATGATTTGTTAAGCATTGTGACAAGTGTCAGTGGATGAAGGTGTCGATTTGCAAGGATCAAATGGAGTTGACCCCAATCATTGCACGACAACCCTTTGAAAAATGGAGGATCGACTTCATGGGACCCATCAGCCTCCCTGCACAGTATTCGTAGGCCAAATACATTATTGTGGCCACAGACTACCTAACAAAGTGGGCAGAGGCGAGAGCAACACGAAAGAACGATGCTCAAATGATTGCCAAGTTCTTGTGGGAGCAGATGATCTCACGATTCAACTGCCCCATCGAACTAGTCAGTGACCAGGGCACACACTTCATCAATGAAGTGCTAACGCATCTCCTATCCACCTTCCTAATTATCCATCAGAAATCCTCTCCATACTACCCTCAAGCAAACGGCCAGGCAGAATCCACAAATAAGATTCTTGTCAACGTCCTAACCAAGGTAGTCTCTGCCTCGCACAGCGACTGAGATAACAAGCTGATGGTAGCGCTGTGGGCGTACCGTACGACTTATAAAATGGCTGTCGGACAGACCCCCTTTAGGTTGACCTACGGAACCGAAGCAATTCTTCTTGTAGAATTCTTCGTGCCTAGCCTGCGAATCGCACTTCAAGAGTGGTGGGAAGGAAAGGAGACATGGACGCAATGCCTAGTTGAACTCGAACGCCTCTCAGAGACTCGCCTTCTAGCCACTCATGCACTCATATGTGAGAAGGCATGACGCAAGAGCTGGTTTGACAAGCATATCGTCAAGCAGCACGACTTCGAACAGGGCGACTTCGAATAGGGCGACTTAGTGCTCCTATACTCAGTTAAGGGGCATACGCAAAAAATGAAGTTTAGGGGTCTTGGACCTTTCAAAGTCTGTGCAATCAGTCGAACGGGCAACGTCGAGCTCGAGACTCTAGACGGTGAGGGAATAGGCTTCTTCAATGGCAGTTGTGTCAAGAAGTACTATCCTCCCACGCATCCTTTGCATGATCCACCAATGTTGGAACCGCTTGTCAAAGTATGAGTACCCACCATCACCGAAATCGATGATGAAAATGAGGAAACCGTGGAGCCCACATACCTGCACATCACGGTCACCGCCAAGTGAATGTGCATCTTCAATGCCTTGATTGATGAGGGAGCGGACTTCAATGTCTTGACTCACAATCATTGGACCCAACTTGGCAAAACACCACTACAACCCACTAATGCCAAATTAAGCCCATATGGGGGCCGCTCATATGCACTTCTCGGCAAGTGCAGGGCCGCTGTTTCTATCGAGTTTGAGATTGTACCAATGATCTTCTACGTGTTGCCAGACGCAAAAGACGCAGGCACAGAGTTGTTGCTAGGGCTTCAAAAAGCAAACTCATTGCAATGTTGATTATGAGTTGCAGTGCATCCACCTCATCATAGGCAATGTTCGCATTGTTACGGCTTTCAGCTAGGGCTGCGCGACCTCACCCTAGTTCACATGGCCATCTGTAGAAATATCAGTAGCCAAATCTAAGGAGAAGGGTAGTGCTCGACCACCACCCACCACCCACCACCTCCCAAGAATCACTGCTCATGGCAGCAAAAGCTAAGGCCTAACAGCCTAGGTTTCAATGGAGGCCTAAACAGTCGCAACCACCGCCTAGGAGTCACCGCATACAACCTCATAATATCCGAAGCTCTAAACCTAGGAAACCAAGGCGCAGTTACATAAATTGATGCATGATCAGGAAAAGGTGGGTCCCTAAGGCCCTCTTGCATGCACAAGGCTACTATGAGGGGAATGCCTAGATATGGATCCCTAAATCCCACACGGCCAAGGGCACCACTCGTACGCCACCCCCAAGCTTGATCACCCCAAGCCCGATAGAACCTCAAAACCATAAACCGTAGTGCTCCCCAGGCCCACATCCATCAAGCTCATCCACGCACATGCCCAAGAGAGTCGAACAAGCCTATCGGCCCAAATGACAAACATTGTCACATGAGCCATCACCCGCTAGAGCCCATCTAACTACAATGATCCATTCTGAAGGCATCAGTCCATCAGCAGCATTAGCTGCTACTTCCCCAGCCCTAAGCCAGGAAGTCCAACCGCAACCTCAAGAACACCTGCAACCACAACTATTCATTGTCAAAGGCTCTAGTGCTATCAAACCCCAACCACCAGCACGTCTTAAACCCTCCTATGAGCGGAAATCATTTTTGACACTGGCGTCAAATCTAGCCGAAGATACAGGGGATGACGTGGTTGATTGCATTAGGCGGCTAGATGCCACTTTCAGAGAGCTAGCTCTGAGCTACGACCGCTTGGACTTAGGCTTGTTGCCCGAGCCTTTTGCATTCAAAGTTCGTACGATGCCTTATTCTTGGGAGACGTTTGAACTTGCCTTCAAAAAAGCAGCTAACTCCGCTGCTGAATTGCTCAATAGCGAGATCTCTAAAGAGCAAGCCCTCAAACAGTGCCTCGTCACGTCACATGATCAGCAAACCACTTCTGCCACCATCATCGACCAAGAAATTGCAGAATTATCCAAACTTGTTGAAATTGAATCCCCGTTCTTGAGGCATTGGTACACTCTTAGGTTACAATTGGAAGTAGAAGGGTGCCAAGTCATGACAAACGCTGATCAGTGCTACACAATCAAAACAGCGGAGTACGATCCCACTTATGTCACGCCAACCTAGTATAGAGCGTTAACCACTCTTTGTGGCCGACCCCTTGAAGAGCACATCAAAGGACACCCTTACCTCGATCGCCTAATAATTGAGAAAGAGCTACATATTGCTAGCTGCGTCGCTTCCGGTGACGACTTTCTAATAGTTGTTCTCACTTACATCACACATGTGGGCACTTGACCTTTTGATCTAGACCGCGAAGCTCAGTTAGAATACAACCCCAATTTCTACACTTGGTTCCTACGCCGGTAACTCCTAGATCCATTGCAGAATGTCCTTGACCTCCAAAACCTTTGATCCTAGGAAGGATTCTTCTCGAGCTGGGAGGGGAGGGGGGGTGAGGTGAATCGAGGGTGAGGAGAATTAAATTAAAACCAAGGAAAATCAAGCAAAATGCATAAACACGTAAACAACGAGCGGGGAAGAGAGCTTTGAAATAAAGGGCAAAAAGTTAAAGTCGGAAGGGAAGATTCTACATTGGATGAGATTTTAATACTTTCAACATATAGAGTCTTTCTTTTTAATTATGACTTTTCCAGGAAATTGTTAATTTGGAAGCACTAATGGAAGCTCAGAATTATGATAGGAACAAAAGATGTCGCAGCAAGACCGTGCCCACCGACTTCCATTCACGAAGGAGGAAAGAGCACAATACCACATCACTCTTGAAAGCCACGCCTACAACCAGCTCAAGTTCCGAACCATTCACAACATAGAGGGTGTGGTGGCCAAGGAGGAAGCGGCCAAGAGAGTCATCAAGCAATGCAACCTCACCAAGTACCTCGAGAAATTTGCGCAAGAACCTGACCACACGAAGTGTGTGGAGTTTCTTAGGACATACAACCCTGAGAATGAGTGTGGCAGTGTCACGGTAGGAAGGGGAGAAAATACTAAATAGGTACAGGTGCACTTAAACCCAGCCTTGGTGGAGAAGGCGTTGGGACTAGAGCCAAAGATAGAGAAGAAGCAGAAGAGGGATGTGTATGCCATGTTGAAAATAAAAAAGGAGGGTGTGCTAACTAATGATGGCATTAGCATCTAGGACATTCTTGACGCAGAAACCAGACTGTAAGCAAAGCTAGTACACGTGCTCTTCTCTAGCCAGTGCTACAATGCCTTAATGCATTGAATCAGCGTGCATGTGCTAGAGAACGTAGCAGCTCACACCTTGCATGAAATTGACTAGAACGGATATGTACGCAAAACCATCGACCAGGTGGCTAAAGCACTAGCTTTAGGAAGCAGACTAGCAGGAGGGGAGTCCCCAGCTTCCAAGGCCACGGAAAGAAAGAAGGCCTCGTCCAAGGCCTCATTTATTGCCTATGGAAGCATTTTGAATACGCTCATCTAGGAGGCAGTGAAGGAGACACACAAGATGCAGAAGAAGGGGAAGGAGAAATGCATGACAGGTCACCCCCTCACCAGGACCAAGAGAGGTCTAGCGACAGGACTGAGAGTGATAAGGAAGGGCAGGAACAAGATGAACAATCGGGCAAAAAGCAGGCCAAGAAACCCGCAAAGAAGACAGCACAAAAGAAAAAGAAGCTAGATGAAGGCCGCAAGAAGGAGAAAGAGGATTTGGAAAAGGCAAAAAGAGAATCCCTCAAGGAGGCTGAGGAGAGGAAGAAGAAGAAGAAGAAACAAGAAGA
This sequence comes from Lygodium microphyllum, assembly GCF_053477565.2. Classification (NCBI taxonomy): domain Eukaryota; kingdom Viridiplantae; phylum Streptophyta; class Polypodiopsida; order Schizaeales; family Lygodiaceae; genus Lygodium; species Lygodium microphyllum. The sequence continues at coordinate 31,638,375 of NC_141162.1, read as the reverse complement.
AGAAAAAGCAAAGGAAGAAGTCAACAGGGCTAAAAAGGTGTCAAAACAGGAGGCCGAGAAGAGGAAAAGGAAAGAACATGAAGAAAAGGAGAAACTGGAGGAAGAGTATAGGAAAATTGAAGAAGAAAGGCAAAGAAGAGGTATTGAGGAAGAAGAGGAACTACGAAGGAAGGAGGAGGAGAACTTGGCCAAAGCCACACGACGGTCCATTGAGCAGCAGAGCAGGGCCGATGATCTGGGAGCCTGAAGCCAGCTAAGGGAAGAAGGGCCTAAATCTAGCACGCAGGTATCAGAAGTCACGTCGCATGCTATCCTTGAAGGCAAAGGCAAGGCCCTTCTCCATCCTATCCCCACCCTCATGGTGCCCCCCACCAAACCAACCACCCTCACCCCTAGCATCCCCACTAGCGTAGAGGTCTCTAACTTCATGGCATGGATGCAATATTTTATCAATAAAGAAATGGCCCAGGGAAAGAGCACGAAGACCAAGCCACAGGGCAAAAGAGACCAGCCACAGATGCTGAGTTGAGACATGACCAGAAACGTCAGAGAGTGGAAGCCTCGACCACTCCAATCCACACAATAGTGATGCCACCAGCCAATTACGATGTGTACGTCCTGAGTTGCTCTCCCAATTGGAGAAGGCTAAGGAGGAAAAGAAGATGGACGTGGCTGAGTTGGTGGTGGAAAAGGAGTCGGTAGCCGCTTTCCAGCTTGAAAAAACCCACACAATAGCCATGCAAAAACAACAGATCTTTGACCTCAAATAGGAATTAAAGGCCAAGGAGGACATGGAGGAGAGCTACAAGCAGTGGCTTGAGGATGAGAATTAGGAATTGGTGCAGATGCAGAGAGAGTATAAGCTCCTCCTGATGCAACATGGAGAATTGGAGGCGAAAACTGCCAACATCGAGCAAATGATGGAGGAATTGAATGCCAAAGAAGAGGAGAGAAAGCAGGAGAGGGAGCAGCAACAAAAGGAGATCGAGTCTATGACCGATTAGCTACACGGGAAGGAAAGAGCAAGAAAACATGAGCAGGGAACTCAAAGCCCAAGGGCAAAAGCTCGTAACCCTGGTACAGAAGCAGGGAGAAAGCATAGAAGAAATGAACAAGAGAGCAGAGGAATGGGCAGCGCAGAACGAAAAAAGGGTGAAGACACTGGCACAACGCCTTGCTTTGGTGGAGAAAGAAAAAATCCTTGCAGAGAGTAAAGCGAAAGCCGCCTAGGCAGCCTTCAGTGCCCAGCAAAAGACCTTCATTAATACATTAATGGACACGACCCACCTAGAGGAAAACGAGTCATTGGAGGTGGTACAGAAAAAACTGAGCATCACACACAGAGTTTTGCATGCAGGGTTGCAAATGGCACCTCAACCTACGGAGGTTAGGTTGAGCCTAGAAGAGCAACGAAAATACCTGCTACTGGCTAGCCTAACCCCCAAGGAAATTGATGCAATGGGCTTTGAAGAAGGAACACAACAAGAAGACCAGTAGGGGGAGGAGGTTGAGCTTGAATTCATTATGGGGAGATTCAGAGAAGAGGTGATCCCACAACCCCCCTCCGTCGCATGTCCAAGAACAACAACAGGTTGATCCATCCACGGAGAGACAGGTCGTGCAGCCGTCCGCACCCCTCCCATCGTGCCCTGATGACCTCCCTGCTAGATTGCACGTGGAGCTGGTGATTTGGGAGCGGCAGGAAAGAGAAAAAGACCCAATCACCTTCAGCTTTCTCATGCCCAACAGCCTACGGAGGGTCCTGCCGTGATGGAGGAGGTGATCACACCTGGCAGCAGCTGACTGGGATAGAAGTGGCTGGAAGAAAGGGAGACAACTCCCACTCTATGGGGAAATGAAGAAGCAGAGTTTTGGCAAAACAAGGTGTTTGAAGTGCCACATACTGTACAAGGAAACAACTTCCAACCCCTATGGAGGAGGCGAGTGTGCAACATCAGCATGCTTGCCTGGATGACTTTTTGCAACACCTTGCCCTACGAGAGGAACAACCCCACGTTCATGGCGTACCCTCGTAGGGTAGGTGTGGATTTTATTGCCACCCTCCATGGGTGTTATGATTTTCCTATCATCTACAACTCCAATGCTGCCTCCTTCGAACATGCCCTCCTCTTCGACTCGGGAAGTCTAATTGATTCCATGATGCGTTTCCTCATGGATTTCTCTTCATACCCCAATCCAGCCTTTGTAACTACCAGTAATTATCTTAGGTTACTTAAGTTACTACTCAAATAGGACCCGACCCCATAAGAACGTGGCCTGCCTCCCCTCTTTTTTGACCCTAACGCCATTGATAGCTGTGCCATGGTGCATCTAATGATGAGTGCTAGCCTTCTCCCCTCTTTTTGCCTAGCTCTCCTAGAGGATATGAATGACAGCCAGTTCACTAGATGCAACCATCCTTTCCTCTCCACCACCTCCCTCCACGTCCGCATGAATCTCAAAGGATACATGCAAAGCCATCAATGTTTGAGAAAATCCATCCGACCTCCTTCTCCACCTAAATCAGATGAGGAGAATTAGGCACAGGCTGTCGTTCTACTAGCATAATACTATTTATAAAAAAAAGTAAGAACAAACATACAAAGAAAAGCAAGAGGAACATTACGCACAAAATGGACAAAACAACTTGCTTACAGAAGCACTTAGCACCACATAAAGCACGATCACTGCACCTAGGGGTCCCCAAGTTAGGTATGCTCGGCAGCTTCAGTCGACTGGCCCTGCTCCTAACCCTCTAGCCCTTTTTTGCTTTCCCACTTCACACTTAGGGCCCATCAAGGATAGGACATACCTAAGGGGGTACCACTCGCCTATGGTTAGACTTGTCACCCTAAGCTCCTTACACCACACCTCCCTTTGCACGAATGGGGTCCTCAAGTGTGGGACATCACCCAGGCTAGCCTATGGTTAGATCCAACTCCCCATTCCATCAACACATACTCAATGTACTACACAATAAGATCGACATCCCCTTAGGTAGAGCACCGCACCTTTTCCTTCTAGGCATCACAAAGGTGACAAACCACCGACTTCGGAGGCCCCCGTCATCCACTTGCTATCCATTTGGCTTCTCCAACAAACCTTATTACCAAGCTTCCATGAGCACCTATGTTTACACGTGGCCCTTGTCAAGAATCGCGTGGTGGGGGGACTTGCTTGAGCTACTGCGCCAAACACACACTGTATACACAAGAGGAGACTCACTCAAGAACACAAGAAGAGAGATGGAGGCCAAAATGTTTTCTTGTTGGTTTCTTCTTCTTCTTCCACACACTATACAATGTACACAAAGTATAGATAAGATACAACATAAAGGAAAGTGACCTACTAAGTCAAATAGTGCATAACTGACTATACTAATCGATTGGCGCTATGTCTTTGCCAGTTGTAGATAGGTGTAACAAACTAAATATAATAAGTGATAAGTCAGTGGCCATGTGAGTATCATAATGACCACCAATGTGCTAAGTGTAGATGTGCGGGCCCATCTAGCCAGGCGGTCCATCATCAATGTCTGCACGTGTTGAGCTTGCCATCTCAACACTCCCCCTCAAGCTCAACTCTATCTCTGCAACTCCAAGTAATCTTCAGAACTTTCGAAGCTTCTCTGAACCCAATGCCTTTGTGAAAATGTCAGCTATCTGATCCTGTGTGCTGACATATACCAAGTTAATCTCTCCTGCAAGTATCTTCTCTCTCACAAAGTGGTAGTGCACCTCAATGTGTTTTGTCCTAGCATGGAACACTGGATTCCTAGCTAGCTGTATGTTGCTCACGTTGTCACAATGAGTGACAACTCGACCATCTCCCTACACATCCAAATCACCTAATAACTTTTGCAGCCATACCACCTCACATGCTGCCATAGCAGCACCTCTGTACTCATCCTTTGTACTCGATAAAGCAACTGTAGGTTGCTTTTTTTTGCTCCACGCAATTGCTGCACTACCAAGGGAAAACATGAATCCACTTGTAAACCTTTTGTCTAACATGCTACCAGCCCAATCTGCATCTGTGTATCCAAAGACTTGTACGTCCTTACCTGCCTCATAAAAAAGTCCATAATGCAAAGTGGACTTCACGTACCTCAATATACGTCTAACTGCATCCAAATGAGGCTTTCTAGGCATCTGCATAAACTGACTGACAAGCCAACAACATAGCTCAAGTTTGGCCTTGTGATAGTCATGTAAATCAAACTCTCTACTATCCTCCTGAACATAGTAGGGTCTTCTATCTCATCTCCAACATCAGCACTTAGCTTCACATTTTTCTCCAATGGTACTGAAAGAGGATTACATGCTGTCATACCATACTTGGATAAAATATCCAAGCCATACTACCTTTGGGACAGCCATATACCATCATCACATCTGATCACCTCAATACCAAGAAAGTATCTCAGCTCACCCAAATCTTTCATCTCAAACTTCTTTTTCAAGAAGTCCTTAACTTCAGCAATCCCATTGTCACTGTCACTTGTCATAATCAAGTCATCCACATAGATGACTATGATGACGAAACCTGCATCTCCCTTTCTCACATAAAGTGAGTGATCAGCATCAGAAATACAAAATCCAAAATTGACAAGATACTCTCCAATCTTGTTAGATCATGCTCTAGGTGCTTGCTTCAACCCATAGAGTGCCTTCTTTAACCTGCACACATATGTGGGATGCTCTAAATCCTCATAACCTGCTGGCTGCTCCATATACACTTCTTCTTGCAATTCACAATGCAAGAAGGCATTCTTAACATCCATTTGCTGCAAAATCCAACCTTTGGCTACTGCCAAGGCAATCACACACCTAACAATTGCCATCCTAGCAACTAGACTGAATGTCTCTTCATAATCTATGCCATATGTTTGAGCATAGCCTTTTGCAACCATCCTAGCCTTATACTTGCTAACTAAACCGTCTGCATTATGCTTGACTTTGTAAACCCACTTACAGCCAATAGCTTTCTTATCCTTAGGTAAGGGTACCAAATCCCAAGTCTTATTGGCTTCTAATGCAGCCATCTCCTCATCCATTGTTGCATCCCAATGAGCTTTACTAACAACATCCTCAAAACAAGTGGGCTCAACATCCTCAACTAGTTTCACCATATAAGCATAATGGTGAGCTACATAGCCTTCAAAACCAAATCTTTTAACAGGGTATCTGACCTTGCTAGATCTACATACCACCAGATCACTCAATGGAGCCTTTACATTACTATGAGCTCTCTGTACACCTGGCGTCCTGACTAAAGAAATGCTAAGCTCATCATCCAAACTCTCCAAACCACTAGAACCTCCATCTAATCCCAAATGACTGGTAGATGCATCATTACCATCCAGCACTTTCTTCTTTCCTTTGTCCTTCCTTGCAACACTTATAGATCCACCTGAAGGTATGGGGCTACTCCTTAGTCTCCCAGACCAAGGGCTCACTGTAGGTGTAGTACCAGATGATGTTTTTGGTCCACTAAGACTCCATGATTCTTGTTTATCTTTCTACAAATAGTTGTCCCGATCATTATCATCATCCAAAACATCACTAGCAGATGTATACCAACTTCCCATCTCATCAAAGATAACATCCCTGCTCACTCTGAACTCACTTGTGATAGGGTTATAATAGCGATACCCTTTCTGCTCTAAAGAGTATCCAATAAAAACACATTTTTCTGCCTTTGGATCAAGCTTCTTCCACAGCTCATCTGGCACATAAATATATGCAACACATCCAAATACCTTCAAGTGCGATATATCAGGCTTCTTGCCAGTAAAGCATTCTTCAAGAGTCATCCCATGAACTGTAGCTGTGGGAGTTCTATTCATAATGTAAAAGGTAGTATGGACAGCCTCAAACAAAAAATGTTTGGGCATATTCTTTTCAGCCATTAATGCCCATGCAACTTCTGAAATATGCCTGTTTTTTCTTTCTGCAACACCATTTTGCTGTGGGGTATACCTGCAAGTAAATTGCCTCTTTATCCCATGAGTCAGCAAGAAGCCACTGAACTCATTAGAGAGGTACTCTCCCCCTCCATCTGATCTCAAGCACTTTACTTTTAAGCCTGTTTCTGTTTCAATAGCTGCCTTAAAAGTTTTGAAGTACTCAAACACATCACTTTTTTCCTTCATGAAGTATACCCATAGCTTCCTTAAACAGTGATCAATAAATGTGACAAAGTATTTGCTGCCACCAAGAGATACATTCTGTGTAGGTCCCCAAACATCTGTATGCACTACATCAAGTATTTTTCTACTCACTTCTCTATCATGCAAGAAGGATTGTCTTGCCTGCTTACCAAACTGGCATGCTTCACAGACTTTATGCAATTCTGTAACTCTAAAAGAAGGCAACCCTGTAACCAATCCTTTGGACTGCATTAATTTCAGCCTTTACACATTTGCATGTCCAATACGTTTATGCCATATTTCAATATCTGCAAACTACTCCTTTTCCTTTAGCATACATAGCACCATCCATTACAAGAATTCCAGCATCTAAAGTGAACATTCGACCAACTCTACTTCCTTTTGCGACCAACTTACACTTATCATTAAAGTCTTCTACAAAACAACCTTTTACATTGAATCAGACCTGCATCCCCTGCTCTACCATTTGGCGGCCAACGGGTACTAGATTCTTTGTAATTGATGGCACATGTAATACATCTGTTAGACTCTTTGTTTGGCCATCATACAAGGACAAGGGAAACTTCCAATGTGTGAAATTGGGTGGCATGAATCATCACCCGTCTGCACATAACCTAGGTTTTGTAAGTCCTGCATCTCTCCAAACCATTTAGCATGACTAGTCATATGATTAGATGCACATGAATTGACATACCATACATCATCATGTGTCCCTTTTCCTATAACTGCATTCATAATATGCTGCATAACAAACAGATGCTCATTTTTGTCTTCATTTTGTCATGAAGACGATGCATAGTTTCCTTACTGCAATTTATCACTGCGAATATCATCCTTCTTTGCATAGCAATGGGCTGCAATATGGCCTATTTTGCCACAATAATGGCAAACAATAGCATAATTTCTAGAACCTCTATTATGCCATCCACCTCTTCCTCTAGAGCTCCCCTTGCCTCTAAAGTTTCCTCTACCTCCAGAAACCTGCATTTCACCAAACTGTTGATTGAACCTGTTTTGTTGGTTATCGCCAGCACGTCCCATACCATGACCTCTCAAAGAGGATTTACGACGTCCCCTTCCTGAACTTGAGTAAAATGCTTGGATCTGTTCACCATTTCTTTCAGACGAATCACCCTGCATATTGATCTCTTCAGTAATCGTGAGAGAGAGATCAGCTCATCAAAATCTGAAAATGGCTTCCGTATATTTACTGAAGTAAAAAATGATTTCCATGTCTTTTCATTGTTAAGGCCACTCAGAGCGGATGAAACCAAATCATCATCATCCGCCGGCATTGCATCAATCACTGCTAAAGCATCTGCAATGCTCCTCACCTTCAACACATACTCATTGACAGACATTTTCCCTTTCTTCAAGGCATTCAACTCTTGCTTGAGTTGAATCTTTCGTGCCTTTGTATTTACTGAAAACATATTCTCAAAAATTGTCCAAGCTGCATGTGAAGCTTCTGCATTTCTGATATGTCCCATCATAGTATTATCAATGACTGCAGATAACCAGCACATCACCTTTTTGTCTTTCGCATTCCATTCTTTCCATGCTTTTAACTCATCTACAGTCGGTCAACTCTGGCTACTCATAAAGGCCCTTTCCAATGAGGAAGTTCGTCACTCGAAACTTCCATGAAGGGTAGTTGTTCTTGTCGAGCTTCTCAATAATGGGATTTTCACTATTCTCTGCCATTATCACAAACAAGGATACAACACAGCAAGCTAGTCTTTTGCAATCTTGCACAACACGTGCACAACAATGCACCAAGCAACCTTTTTCAATGATTGCTCAATAATACATATAATCTGCAACCTGTTTGCAAATAAACCTTATGTTTTCTTCCTAAAAAAACCTCAAAAATTACAGATTTGCAATCTGTAACATGCGCACCCACTTTCGGTCAATACAGTCGAAATCACAATGTACCCTGAAACTGCTCTCCGCAACCTTACAGCTCTAAAACGGAGCCTGAAACGACCTCAGATGCCCAAAATCACTGCGGGAAAGCCTAAAGGGCCAATCTGCAAAATATACAGTGATTTGATCGCACATCAAATCTCATAGCAATCTGAGATTTTTGCTCGACCCTGCTTCCGGTGCCTCCACAGGCACTATCCAAGAGAGAGAGTGGAAGAATGGGAGAGCTTCTCACCCGGTGCTTGCTTGCTCGAACCTTGCTTCTTCTCCTTCACTTCAGCCTTCGAAATCAACCTCTCTCGGTGGCAGGGCTCTAATACCATGTCAAGAATTGCGTGGTGGGGGGACTTGCTTGAGTTGCTGCGCCAAACACACATTGTATACACAAGAGAAGACTCACTCAAGAATACAAGAAGAGAGATGGAGGCCAAAAAGTTTCATTGCTGGTTTCTTCTTCTTCTTCCACACACTATACAATGTACACAAAATATAGATAAGATACAACATAAAAGAAAGTGACCTACTAAGTCAAACAGTGCATAACTGACTACACTAATCGACTGGCGCTATGTCTTTGCCAATTGTAGGTAGGTGTAACAAACTAAATATAATAAGTGATAAGTCAGTGGCCATGTGAGTATCATAATGACCACAACGTGCTAAGTGTAGACATGCATACCTATCTAGCCAAGCGGTCCATCATCAATGTCCGCACGTGTTGAGCTTGCCATCTCAACAGCCCTACCCTCACATGACTACTTCGCCACCGGCCTCTTAAACCCCAACAATAGCCAAGAGTGCCATGGGACTGGCACCCATCTCGGAGGGGGGTAATGTTAACCCCAAGTCAAGAAGGCTGAAGAATGAATGAAAAAGCGAAAAAAGAATGGAAAAAGAGCAAAGGCATAGAGGTGACCTCTAAAACTAAACTGAGGCAAAAAGAGCAATTTTAAGGAAAGGCGCCTCAAAAACTCTAAAAACTCTTATAAAAGAGCGCCAAGCTCCCTCCTGTGCCACTTGTAAAAGAATAAACAGGTATAGGCTTAGGGCATGAAGCAAGAAGAGGGAATTAGAAAAGGGACCTTGCCACAATGGCTGGTCATGTAAAAAGGGATGGGCGTCCATGGGGGTTTTAGGGTTTGTATATATAAAGTTCAAAAAGTGAATGGAAGCTCATTCTTTGGTGTGTGGCTAACAAGAGCTCTCTTCTTCTTCTTCTCTTCTTCTCTTCTCCTTGCTTGTGTGTACTCTTGAGAGAGGGAGTGTGAGAGAGTGAGTGTGTGGTGGGACTGAGGGATCAAGAGGGTGAAGCTCTTCACCCTCTCCTCTCCTCTTCTTCTCTTCTCTTTTCTTGCGCGTGCGGCTATGGTGGATGGAGCTTGGAGATGGAGGAGACTTGAGGATGCTTGAGCTAGCATCTAGGATAGTGGAGCTACCGGTGTGTGCGAGAGAGAAGGAACTCATATTGGCATCAGGGTAAACTCACTACACTCGTAGGATCGGCGGCGCATCAGCTATGTGAGAGGTAGCCATTAGAGCTCGCTTGGGATGCTTGAAACAATAGGCGGTCCGTGGGTCTTGGCGGTTAAGCGAAAGCTCCCACAGATGGTTGTTATGTAGAAGATTCTAAAAATGATTGCAAGTTGATTGAAAAAGGAAAACATGCTAGCAGTTTGTTTACTCTTAATGTAAGTCTACCTAAAATGAAAGCTACCATGTTGCATAAGGTTTAGGTATTGTGGATAATATTGAAATTTGACATAAGAGAATTGGTCATGTGAATGTATAGTGGCTAAAAGACATGTAGTTAAAATAGATTGTGAATGGTTTGCCTAAGTTTACAATTCATGGGATGCATAAAGTACGTGAAGCATATCAATTTGGAAAGCAAGTAAGACATACATTTTCACATGAAAAGCATATATGCAGCCACTTAAATTTATACATTATGATATGTGGGGTCCTACAAAGACTGCAACTTTGAGTGGTGGCAAGTATTATGTTTCATTCATCAATAAACATACTCACAAAGTATGGATTTACTTAATATGTGAGAAAAGTGAGGTGTTCACTCATTTTAAAAGCTTTAAGGCCTTGGTTGAGAAGGAGATAGGGTTTCATATTAAATACCTAAGGTAAGATGGAGGGGGAGAATATATCTCCAATGAGTTTTTTTATTTCTTACAGAAAAATGGTATATAGAGGTAGTATACATATAAATATACTCTAAAATGAAATGGAGTTGCTAAGCAGAAAAACATGTATATTATAGAGATGTCTTATACATTGATGTTAGAAAGAAACTTGCTTCATTACTATTGGGTTGAAGTGGTTGCTATTATTGTATACATTATGAAATAAACACCCATTGTTGCTGCTATAAATGGCATGACACTCAAAGAGAAGTTTATAGGTAGAAAGCCAAATTTGTCCCATCTAAAAGTATTTAGATGTATTTCTTACTTGTGTACTCCTGACGATGAGTTGCACAATAAACTAGACCCCAAAGCAGAAGAAAATGTATTAGTAGGATATTATTTTGAGAAAAAGGGATAAGTATATTATAACCCTGTCACACATAAGCTGAGAGTTAGCAAGAATGTTGTTTTTCATGAAATGAGTAGTTGGTATAGTAATGTGCAAAATGTAATTGGGAGTGATGAGCATAAAGGTGTGGCTATACAAAAAATAGATTAGTATTCATTGACATTGTGTGGATCACAAGAGTCTCCTAGTCATATAGTTCTATTAATAAGACCTTAGAGTGGTAGATTGATGTTACATGTTACTCCACCAAGTACATTATAGATATTAAGAAAAGATAAAGAGAAAGTTAGGGACTCACCTATTATGATAGATGTATCATCAAGTTTCTCTCATATTGATGTTGGTTCAAATGTCTTTGAATAGAGCTTGGATGAGGAGTTTGGTGTGTGAAAGGCACAAGAGGATGCTAAAGCACATGATAATGATCTAGGTCCATGCACATCAAGTAGAGTAAAAAAGCCAATGCATCGATTTACATATGATATCTATGTAGTTCACCACTATGCATATATGGCTAAGAGTGTGCAATGTGTGAAACCCACTTGTTTTGATGATATAATGGATAATGAGTATTTGAATAATGCTATGGATGAATAAATGGTTACACTTAAGGATAATGATACATGGGAGGTCAGAAGATCAATTGTTGACATTTTCACCAAGGCCTTGGGAGCTGAGAAGCTTCAATGATTTAGGACTATGCTTCGAGTCTATAAGATCATGTTCAGCTCAAGTGGGAGTGTTGAGATGTTGAACTCTACATGAGCTAGCATCCACTATGTCCCTTGGTGATGTGACAAGATATTACTCATTGGTATGTTAGGTAATTAACATGAGAATACACTAGCGATTCTATAGTTGGACTACACCCATGTAGTCCACCCTTGGTTATGGCACATTCATTATGCCACCTCTTCTTTTATTAGCAAGTTCATACTTAGTGGAGGCATGTATATACATTGCAATATTTTCATGTTAGTTTTTTATCATGTGGTAGACTTAGTTCTTTTGAGTGAAAGATCAAGAAAGAAGAAGAAGAAGATTTCGGCCTTATCTCTCTTTGTGCTCAAGTATCCATTGTTTTTGTGTGTGTGCTCTTGGTTTCTTCACCTCTCTCTCCTCTTTTCTGTTTACAAAATGATCAAGTCATGAGAGCGGAATTTAAACACTAGGAAAATGCTAGACAAGTTCCAAATGATGAGAATCTAAGGTGGAATTCAAAGCTCGACAGAAGTGGAAGACGCAGATTCGATAATTTTAAGAGGTCGTGGAAGATGTGAATTAAAATTACTTCAAAGGATAGACCTTTTAGCATTAGGATATACGCATTAGGATGCATATGATGATCATACTTACTTTCATGTGGAGTAGCATGCATATTATGGATAGCTGTATTATAGTCATGGACATGGGCATGCTTATGCTAGTGAATATGACCAATTATGTAGATATGCTAGTTCTTTTAAGCAACATGCATACCATGCACCATGTCACAATGATGAAGTCATGAACACATTAAATGCTCAAAATAGTCATCAAGAAAATGAAGGAGTGCTTGTGTCTCAAGCATCCAATGGCAATTATCCAAGGAAATAAATAGCATGAATGTCGGGATTCTTGGGAGAATACACTTGTTAAGTAAGTCAATGGGTAGTAGGTTTGATGAGTTGATTACTATTATAAAAGATTTGGGAAGTAAAATGTGGGAACCTCAACCTACTATTGACTTTATTCCACACCCACATGATCCATTTCCAACTCCACTACAAGATGAAGATGAAGTTGTAGCAGAGGAAGCTGAAGAAAATATGACAAGGTGGATAATAATGGAGAGCCACAAAAACATTTTGAAGATGATCAAGACACCCATCAACTTTCTAAGTCGGATCATGCCAAAGACCAAATAAATGATGAAATTAAAGAAGCACGTTAAGGAGTTCAATGAAGATATATACTAATCTATGGAAGCACATGAGATGTTTTCATTTGATGACGTTATGTTTCCATTTGATCCAGGGGATCGTGAGGATGCTTCTTTGTTTCCATTTGACCTAGGAGACAATGATAGGATGTATCTTTTTGCAATGGGTATGTATGGATGTGATGACTATTTTTATGGATACCTATTTGACCCTAGAGGGGTATTTGGCTTTCGTGACATTCATTGTTGTGGCAGGCTATCAATAAAGATTGCAATACCTACCCCTAAGAGCATTCAAACATTCTTTCTAAGGTATCAAGAATCCTTCAAAATAGTGGAATTATTATAGTTACAAGACAACGGATAGCTTGCTATGTAAATATTTTTTCATGAATTAAATTTCCTTTTCGAAAACAAGTATTGAAATTTATGTGCTCAATAGGTTTCTTATGGCCCTTTGTTTACAAGAAGACTTCATTAAATGTCATTTGGACTCTCAATCACAGTTGTGGGTAGACTTTTGATGGGAGGCATGCTTTGATAATCTACAATAGTCCACTAGATTCACTTACTTGTTTCCATACCTTGAAGGACTCTTCTTTGGCATGAAGACTTTTATTTTAGCCTCGGGTTATACTTTATCATGGGTTCACCTATCCAAGCTATTCTCAACATATTCATTATACAGTTTCTAAAATTTTGCAAGATTTAAGAACAAAGCTTCTTTAGGAGGGGATGAGCTATAATAAAGCAAATAAATACATTGTCATAGATTTAGGATAAGGTTAGGGGGAGTATAAAAGGATAGGATGTAATTGTACACATAATCTTTTTTCCATTAATCAAATCATCTTGTTGAGGACTCCTTCTCTTGGACCTTCCGCTATTGTAAGACTTGCACTACCATTAGAAGGGGTGTGTGCCTTTCTGCTTGTTGCATTTCTTTCTTCCATGAAATCAAAGATAACATCTATGGTTGCTTTGATCATGGCTTATTTATGTTTCTTGTTCATTTTATATGATTTCTTGGAACTGTGTAATGAGCTCTTTTACAAGATAGAAGATCCTACTATGTTTAGGAGGATAGTAGGGAGACTAATTTACATGATTATCACAAGGCATAATCTTGAGTAATGTTGTTAAACTTATGAGTTAGTTTAAGTAGATTCTTAGAAAGACTCATTTGGATGTAGTTAGACACATATTGAGGTATGTGAAGTCCACTTTGTATTAAGGACATTTTAATGAGGCAGGCAAGTATATACATGTGTTTGGATACATGATGCAGATTGGGTTGGTAGCATGTCTAACAAAAGATCTACTAGTGGATTCATGTTTTCCCTTGGTAATGCATCAATAGCATGGAGTACTAAAAAACAACCTACAATTACTTTATCAAGTATAGAGGCTCAATAAAGAGGTGTTGCTATGGAAACATGTGAGGTGGTATGGTTACAAAGTTATTGGGTGTTTGGATGTGTAGGGAGATGGTTAAGTTGTCATTCATTATGACAACATGAGCAACATACAACTAGCTAGGAACCTACAATTCCATGCTAGGATAAAATGCATTGAGGTGTATTACCACTTTATATGAGAGAAGGTACTTGCAAGTGAGATCGACTTGCACACAAGATCAGATAGTTGATATTTTCACAAAGGCATTGAGTGTGAGCTTCAAAAAATTTGAAGCTTACTTGGAGTTATAGAGATGCAATTGAGCTTGAGGGGGATTGTTGAGATGGTAGCTCAATATATGAAAATATTGATGATAGAGTGCATGGTTAGATGGATTTTCATAGCTACACTTAGGACGTTAGTGGTCATTATGACTCTTACATGGCTATAGACTTATTACATTTGGTTTTTGCACCTACCTAAAGTTAACATAGTTATAGCACTTGCCAATTAGTATAGTTAGTTATGTACTATTTGACTTAGTAAGTCACTTTCCTTTATATTGTATCCTATTTATACTTTATGTACATTGTATTTGAGAGCAAAATTTTGATGTCGAGAAGTGCTTAAAAGTAGCTAAAAATTATGAATATCAAGGGAAAAATATTCAACGTCGAAGGTAGCGGCTCCAGCTAGGACGATTTTAAGCGTCAAGTGCTCAAAAGATGCCTGTGCGACATTTTCGGATTTTTAGTATTTTTCATGTGCACCTGTGCAAGTCAGCGGAGCTGCCGGCCAGTACGGGACATCAAGACGGACGCCTAGAATTTTTCGGATCGCGGATTGGGTGCTGGACGCGGGAAATAAGTAAAAACTCGGGACGGTGCCCAAAAAATAGGCCAGAAATGAAAGGATGTCTAAGTTGGGGGTCAAGGGGGGTGCCTCTTGGGACCCCCCCCCCCCCCCCCCCCCCCCAAAAAAAAAATCAACGAAAAGGAGGGCGGCATGTCATGGAGCAGGTCGCGCAGGAAAAAAACGGCCCCCCTCCCAAAATCGATTTCATGGCTGCAAAGAAGCCATGGCAATGATAAGGCAGGACTGGTACACTAGTCCTTCGCTCCGTATCGCTGGTCTTCACGAGTCCAATGGCGGGCTGTAGAGAGAGAACAGAAATCAGTCTTTCTCTCTCCTCCCTCTCTCTCCTCTAGAGGCAGATTCATGTGGGAAGAAGAAGAATCGACGGATGCTTGCCCAACCGAGATGGGATTGCTCCATGATGCAAGAGGAGGGTAGATTGCTGATTCCGGACTGTCATGGACATTAATGGCTGCTGGAAATCAGTCCCGAAACATAGCAAAAAAAAACCCGCAACCCGCAAAGAACGGTAATTTTATTTTTACAAAGGGAATTGATGTTTTATGCAATTTGCTTCATGAATATTTGTTCCCATGGGCTGATTATGGTTGTTGTTTGCTATGAGTTTAATCAGTTTTTGCTCAGAAAATCAGAAAATCATAAGTGTTATGACTGAAATTAATGGTACAAAACCCGTAAAACACGCGTTTAAGGGGCAAAATGGGGTTTTTTTTGCAAAATAAAGGGGAAACATGAGATATAACATCAATAAAACCTGAAATTTTGCTGTCAAGAAACCTAAGGGCCACATCCCATAATCGATCTTAATCTCTAGTTATTTTTTATTGAAAATAATAGAAGAAAAATACCAAAAAATGGTGAAAAAAGGGTTTTAAATGGGAGAAAATTAGGAAACGATAAAAAGAAAATTCCAAAAAATTACATAAGTGTTTGTGCAATGTATAATGAAGGTAGAGCACGAGGTTAGCCTCTGTTTACCCTCATTTCTATGTTTTTGTCCGTATTTATTGCTTTCTCTACAAAGAAATACACATAAAATGACTCTTACACCTATCAACGATTGCAAAACATTAAACGGTAGGGTGAGAGGGGAATTTGAGCGTCAAAGTACAATCTTAAACCTGATTTATGTGTTGCATCATGGCTATAGGATGTTGTTTTAAAATAAAGGAAAAGGCAGCATGAGCGTAAGGCTCGGTGTCTCTTCTCGTTTCAACACATAAACGTTAGCATGGAAATCATGAAAAGATTGGTTTCGCACGATGCACAATGCTGATTTTCTATTGTTTGTGCACTAAACCATTCACATTATGCACTATGCATGGTTCATGGTATTGAAGAAAAATCTCCTGGACTGCATAGCAATTGTTTTCTTAGGACTTTGACCCACGATTGAGAGTGTGAGGTTATCCCTTGCCGTAGGGTAGAGGGTCGGTTTCCTAAGGGACTGTGAAGTGAGGAAGCATGGTATATCTCCTGGAAATACGAGAAATATAAAAGAGAGGAGTTTGTGCTCGTTTGTATTATATGTTTAGGAGCGCATCAAAGGGCCAATCCCTGAGATGTAGGAGAGCTGTAGTGGGGCTCCGACTATTAGTCGATGGAGTGTCTCCTATGTGTGTGTGACGAGGCGTTATGCCTAAGTACTTTGGGATCACTCTCTGAGGAGTTTCAGGGAAACGTTGGACTATGAACTGTAAATGCAGAGATTAAGCTTTAGGGCGGTTTGTCCTTCAGCCGGTAGATTGACGCTCCTGGTCCACAAATCCACAAGGCCGTGAGGGTGTTTGTGTATCATGAGCATGAGATCCGGCTAGTGCTATAGCCAGTGCCGGCCCATTTTAGGTTCCATCAGTGGTGCGTTTGTCGGGAGCCACTTATAAGTGGTGGTTTTCGGATCTAGGGTTTCTAGGGACCAAAAGGAAGTTGGTTTATGTCCTCTGACAAGGACCATCAAGCCGAAATCCAGAAAGCAGAACGTGCTGAGAGGGCTAGACGGCGGTTAGAGATTGTAAGCCATTATTCTCCTCAAAGGAGTAGCCCAGTACGTATATGAAGCAGTGGTCTTAGTCACTTAACTGCTCCACCTATTCCATAAGGTGCAGGAGGAAGCATAAGTTCTTCCTTTTCTCCACCAAGTCTACCCACTTTAAGTGGGGGTGTGAATCCGTCACTTCAAGCTCCTACTGCTAATTCGATTGTCACCATGGCACAGCCTATTGCAATTCCTGCAAGGACGCCGGATTTACCAGCCTTAGGAGTTCCCTTACCCATTTTTAATGGGTTAGCGGAAGAGGATGCCGAATTTCACATTTTTGAATTTCAGAGATTGATGTTCAATTATCGCATCCAAGAAAAGGGACATCTCATGATGTTCTTCAATATGACGTTAAAAGGAAGGGCTGCGGTTTGGTATCACAGCATAGAGTCTGGAACCATAACCACCATTGATCAATTCTATGCAGCTTTCTGAGTGGAATATGCCCCTGAAAGAGGGGGCCAATATTGATTGCGGGTCTTGAATGTAAGACGTCAAGATCCTCATGAGAATGTAAAAGCATATGCCAAGAAGTTGAAGGAAGTATTCCGTAAGTTTCAAGCTTACATTCCCATTCCACCAGCTGCCCAACTGCAATATTTTTTGCATGGGTTGGATTTTAATATCCAAGTACAATTGAGCAGTGTTGCCTTAGTAGATATAGATACCGCTATTACGCGGCCAGAGGGAGTAGAAGCACGATTACAAACGGTCTACTCCTCTCGAATGAATGTTAATGGGGGTTTAGCACCTAGTGGCAATCCATCATTGACGAATGGAAGTCAAGGGATGCCTATGACTAATCCTATTGGGAGAGGGACTATGGTTTCAAATGTACCTTTATTACCGGCTCCTCCCAGTGTGACTATGCCCATGGCAAGTTAGTTGGCTCCATCAAATGTTGGAGGCCAAGTTTCGAGTTCTAATGTTGTTCCTGTGGGTCAACAGCCAATGCCAAATCAGATCATTAGGCCAATGGAATGACAGGTCGACGACCGAGGCTACAAGTCGAGTGCATCTAATGTCCTTTGCGAAGTTAAGGACATGATGAAGCATTATACCGATATGATCTCCGAGCAATATCAACAAATAGCTGTCGACGTTAATTTCTTGAAGAAGCAACAAAATTTGATAGGGAGTCGATGTCCTGAAGAGGGCGGACCCTCTAGATTCAGTTGTAAATGGTGTGGTGGACAGCACTTCCCCAGAAACTGTCCAAATGTGAAATGCGGCATTTGTGGGAAGTCAGGCCATCTAGCTGCTACCTGTTGGGGTAAGATTAGTTCTCTCCAACAAGGGAGTAAACAACCAGGCCCAGTGAATCATAGAGCGCAAGAAAATAACTTGCAGCATAATGATGCACCTAGGCAAATATTGCAGAGGGGAAAAACAAATATAGAAGAGTTGCCACAAGGCAACGGGGTTAGCCTTATTGAGGCTGTATGAGTCCATGATGCTGAAACCTCTAACTTAAGAGCTGTGACAAGAGGCCAAAAGGCTAAAGAGGTTGAGAAAGATAATACAAAACCGGTTGAGGCAAACCCTAAACAAGGGGATAAGGGGACGCAAGTCCAGAATTCTAGCATAGAAGGGGGACCGCTAAGGCTGGTTGATAGGAAAGGCGACCCTAAGAAGGATGAGGAAGTGCCAAGAAAGAAGGCAAGAACTAAGAAAGAAGCATCCAAACTGGTCCCAAGACCAAAAGAGAGGATGCTTTGGTGAGAAAAGAGAGCTTTGGCTACTTATCATGACTTTGATTTAGCAAGTTCTCTTTGCAAAGTCAAACTAGATGTGAATCTCTTGCGATTGATCAAATTATCTCCAGGAGTACGCAAGGAATTTAAGAAGATCCTGCGTATCGGGTATATTGTGGAACCCCTGGGCATAGCATGAGTAGGGGAAGATTGGTTTGACCATGCTGAAAAGAACTGCCCTAGGGTTCCAGCTTATGTGGATGGAATATTAGTAGAACATGCCATTGTAGACACTGGATCCTCTGTCAACATCATGAGTTCAGAATTGATGGAGAGGTTGGGTCTAGGCATCCAGAAAGACAGCTCCACCCTTCTGAGAATGGCTGATGATAGTCTAAGACAACCAGAAGGTTGCGTCACTTAGGTCCATGTTACAATTTCAAGTGTAGAATGCTTCTTGGACTTTAGGGTGATAAGATTTGCAGGACGTCCTAGCTATCGGGTTTTGCTAGGTAGGCCTTGGATCTTACGAACAGACTGTCAATTCGATATACCCGCCAGTCGAGTGGTTCTAGGTCGAGGTGCTAATCGAGTAATAGTCGATGCTTATCCTAAGTCTCCTCAAAGTAAGAGAGCTCCTTTATCTTCTACTGAATTAGAGACAGTAGACAATCCATCTGGTAGTGAGACATCATCCAGTGATGAATCTAAAGAGGGGTCCACTACAGAGGATATCTATCAGATAATTCTAAATGAGCCGATAGAGCCGCAAGATAGGATAAGAGACGCGGATGTGATTGAGTTAGACCTTGGCACGCGGAATGATTCGCGGCCAATTAAATTAGGTTCCATGCTCAGTTCAGCAGAAAGGGAGGACTATGTGTCCTTGATTCAAGAATTCCGCGATATCTTTGCTTGGAGTTATGATGAGCTGAGAGGCATCCCTCCCAGCCTGGCTGTTCATACTATTCCTGTAAAAGAAGGCAGTCGTCTTGTGCGTCAGAAGGTAAGGCGTATGCCTTTTGAATTGAGGGACGGGCTGTTTGAGGAGTTGCAGAAGTTAAGGAAAGCTGGGTTAATCTTCCCTGTACAACACACAGAATGGTGTTCACCAGTTATTATCAGGAAGAAGAAAAACAAACAGATCCGATTATGTGTGGATTTTAGAGAGTTGAATAAGTAGATAGCTAAAGATTACTACCCATTGCCATTTATTGATCAGATTTTGGATCAATTAGCAGGTAGGGAGATATATTCGTTTATGGATTGCTTTGCGGGATATAACCAGATGGCTATTGCAGAAGAGGACAAGTTGAAAACAACTTTTATTATGGTCTTTGGTACTTTTGCGTACCATGTGATGGCCTTTGGTTTATGCAATGCACCTGGATCGTGGCAACGAACAGCAGACAAGACCTTTGGTGACATCTCCCCAGATGAGTTGAAAGTATTTATTGATGACCTGGGGGCAGCCATTGTAAGGGAAAGGATGTTGATTATTTTGAGAAAGTGCTTTGAGCACTGCAGACAATTTTGTATCACTCTTAACCCACGGAAGTGTGTCTTTGGAGTACCTTATGGGCTATTGTTGGGCCATGTGGTCAATTCAGTAGGGATCGCAACTGACCCTGAAAAGATCAAGGTCATAGTTGCTATGAGTCCATCGCGCACTCCGAAAGATGTTCATAGCTTTCTGTCGTCGATAGGGTACTATCGAAGGTTTATTAATGCCTTGGCAGAAAGAACGTTGCCATTAACGAATTTATTATCCTTTAGTTGTTCATTTGAGTGGAGCGACCCTTGTAAGGTAGCTTTCAAGGATGTGAAGCAGGAGCTAGTAAAAGCACCCGTTTTAAAAGCATATAAAAGAGGCGAGATGTTCTATATATTTTTAGCAGCCACCATGCATAGTATTAGCTACTGTTTAGCCCAAATTTGGGAGAAAAAGTGGTATCATCCGATAGCTTTTGCTAGTCGGAAATTGGGCATTTTAGAGATTAACTATAGCTACATGGAGAAATTGTGTCTTGCGATGGTCTTTGGGACTAAGAAATTCAGGCACTACATCCTCTATGAAAAGGTAGTATTCTATACGAAGGCGGAAGGGCTTAGATTGCTTATGAACAAGCTGTAGCCGCCTGATCATTTGGCAAAGTGGTTAATCACTTTGCAGGAGTTCGATTATGAGATTAAGAGTAAGCCATCGAGGTTGCAGGGTATTGTGGAATGCCTTGTGGATTTCGGGGAGCCGAAAGAGATTTTGGCCGAAGGAAGTGATATTGAGGAAATGTTTAAAATTGATACAGCTTCTATCCCATCTTGGTATGCTGCTATTACACACTATCTATCAACGGGAGAGATGGGAGCTGGTTTGTCAAAGTCTGAAAAGAGGAAAATTAAACAACAGGCATTGAAGTTTTCCTTGATCGCATGAACTCTATATCGGCAAGGTGTTGATGATATCTATCACCGATGTGTGATGCCTGACGAGGTTCCTTTTATGTTAAAAGAGTGCCATGACTCTGCATGTGGAGGGCACTTCGCGGGACGGTTGATAGCGCAGAAAGCGTTAAGAGCTGGATATTGGTGGCCGTCCATCTTCCAAGATTCTTTTCAGTATGTAAAGCGATGTGATACCTGTCAAAGGCATGACAGTAGAGAGAATAGGAAACGTCCACTCACGCCCATCATGGCTATCCTTCCATTTGAGAAGTGGGGCATTGATTTCGTGGGTCCTATCACCCTGTCGTCTACTACCCAGAAGAGGTATATTATAGTAGCCATTGATTATTTTACAAAATGGTTAGAAGCGTGGGCGACTAGGCAGGACAATGCAAAAGAGACTGCAAGTTTCCTTTTAGAGCAGATTATTCACTGCTTTGGTCCACCGAAAGAATTAGTGTCGGATCGTGGAACCCATTTCCTGAATAAGGTGATCAAAAGCTTGACTGAGGCTTGGCAAATCAAGCATAATAAAACGACTCCTTATAATCCGTAAGCAAATGGGCAGGTGGAAAGTACTAATAAATAGCTTGTGGGGATCTTGTCTAAGATAGTCTCTGAGAAGAAACGAGATTGGGACATGAAGTTGTATGTGGCAGTATGGGCGTATAATACCACGTTCAAGCGAGCTACTGGCCATAGTCCATTTAAATTGGTTTATGGGAAAGAGTGTGTGTTACCCCTCGAGATTGAGTTGCCAACCATACAGTTCGCAATTAATCATTCCTTGGGAGATAAGGATTCTCTTTTTGAACATTTCACGACCATAGCCCACTTAGATGAATTGAAGTTGCAGAGCTTGTTACACCAGGAGGTAGCTAAACGTCGAATGAAGCAATTGCATGACCTTAGAGCAAAGAAATATACCTTCAAAAAAGGGCAATTAGTCCTATATTACGATGCACGTAGGGAGCTGTTTCCAAGGAAGTTGGAACCTAAATGGGATGGCCCCTACAAGATTGTCAGCTTAGGGAAGAATAGGTCTACGGCCCTATTAGCTAATCTACAGGGAGTAGAGTTTAAAAATAAGGTTAATCTTAATAAGATTAAACCTTATTATTTCTAAGTATGCTAATACAAAGAAAATGCATTGCAGGTCCATGCTGGGGATGATTTGAGACCTGCAAAAGAGCTTAAAGCTGGTTGATGGGTCGATTAATCCCTTATTTGGAGCACCCATATCTGGAGCAGAGATACCATCAGGGGAAACTCATCTGGTGGAGCAAAGGATACAAGGTGATTGAGCAAGAAGACGGAACCTTTGTGTGGGAGATTAAAGTCTTCTACCATCACTGCTTACGACTGTTGACGAGTATCCCTGTTGAGTTCAATGAAGAAGGTGGGATGGAGCCGTCAGTTCATCCTCTCAACATGCTAAACTTTGATTACCATAATTACGAGTAGAGGGGTTTGTGATGGCCAGCTGTGTAAACCCATTATGGACGTATACATTATATTTTGACGGAGCGTCCAGGGGCCCTAATAAAAAAGGGAGTGTTGGAGTAGTAATCCGAGATCCCCGACAGAGAGTTATGATGAAGTTAGCCGCTTATCTCGGGGTAGGATTCACTAACAATATGGTGGAGTATAAAGCCTTGATTATGGGACTGCATATTGCCAAACAAGGTGGTATTCGTCGGTTGTTAGTAAAAGGGGATTCCTAGTTGATCCTGAATCAGCTAGATGGGACATACACAGTGCGGAATCCCATTCTCTGTATGTATCATCGGATTGCTATGACCCTACTTGAAGAGTTTGAGAGAGTGTCTTTTCAGCTGATTCCACGTTACTGGAATCAGTTTGCAGATTCATTGGCAAATCTTGCTTATGAGGAAGACCTCTTCTTTAACTGTGGTCTTAGTTTGGATATTGTGATCAATGATGAAACAGGACCCGGTCGCTTGTGGGGAATGTTATCAGAGCATGCAATATATGGCAGATGATGGTTGATATGGGTGATGCAAAGAGTAGCTGAGACCAATCTACCGTTATTATCCTAGACCATAGGTTAATTAGACAACATGTTATGCGTACGCCTCTTGTTATCTATGCAGGAGGGATGGGTCATAACCTTATGCATTTAGTTTAGGGCTACGAGCCTGTTTTCCTCCTTGGGAGGGAGCCTATTATTGTATATCTGGATTCTTCCAGGGAAGGATGTGCAGGTGCTACTATGTTTTATTTTGTTAGGCCAAGAGGGCCGATCAAGTTTTGTAGTGAAGTGTTTTATTTCATTAGGCTAAGAGGGCTAGTTTTCTGTTTAGTGCAGGTGCGGTTAATGGTTTCTTGTTTGAGTCTTGTGCTAGACAGGCTTGAAGAAGAGCTTGGAAGGAGCCTTTTGTTGCGTGGAAGCTTCTCATGGCCCTATCCAGGTGATATCTATCCTTTATGAGTACTGTGGTTTTTATACTATACATGTTTGTGTACCTGTAGGGGATTTTTCGTTTCTTATTGGGGATCGGCGTCCAAGGCATGAAGTCCCGAGGTTTCGGTTCAGTATGTTTGAGGCAGGTCTGAGTAGTCATTGCCTCCTGTAAAGACATTGTCAAGCATCGAAAGACCTGTTTTGGACGGGAGTCCTAGTGATCGTGTTTTGCTAGCCTGCTAGGCGGCCGTTCTAGGAGTTCTTGTTAGTTGTGAGGCAGTTAGAGAAACCTGCCAGAAGAAAAATGATGATGATAAAGGAATAGAAACCCTGAATATCCCAAAAGAAAACCAATAAATACAAAGGTGTGTAAAAAGGGGTTCTAACCCCTATCACAGAAAAGAAAAGAAAGGAAAATTTATACGCAGTTGATCATTGCCTTGCGAGGGCCTGGTAGGTTCCTGGGGACGAGTACTCGGGGCCAATGCCTTGTCTTCCTAGGGGTGGCTTCTTGCTAGAAACGAAGAAATTGAGGAAGGTTGGAGCGAAAATAAAAGTGAGCATTAGAAAAGAATTAAGTGTCGCCTTGCGAGGGTTTGGTAAGTTCTTGGGTACCGAGACAGGACCTGAGGCCGATGCCCTGTTCTCCTTGGGTCACTACGCTCAGCTCCCTCCTTTTTACATGCCCGAGTATGGAAAAATAAAAACCCTAAAAGACGAAGTGTGCTGAAAGAAAATACTTCTTGATCAGGCTATAGGAGTCCTCGCCTAGTAGGAGCTCCTAGTTGTGTTGTCCTTAGTTAGGTCGGTAGTTCAGACCATCACTTAGGGCAACCTCTTTGATAGTTCTTTTTAGTTTGGCCATGTTGGAGCGATTGGTTAGTGACTAGCTTCGGACCTTCTATCAGATTATGCTAGGCCTACTCCTTGTGGATGTCATGCCTTGGTTTTGTTAGGGGGTAGGGTGAGCATTGTGCTGTGTTTAGTATGTATCTATTTTGTATCAGCTTGATGCTTCCTTTGGTTGTTTTGTGCAGATCTACTGTGGGATTCGACGAGCTGAGTCGCCCTAACCCGTAGTCACCAATGAGAGCGGAATTTTGATGCCGAGAAGTGCTTAAAAATAGCTAAAATTTATGAATATCAAGGGAAAAATATTCAATGTCGAAGGCGGTGGCTCCAGCTAGGACGATTTTAAGCGTCAAGTGCTCAAAAGACGCCTGTGCGACATTTTCGAATTTTTAGTATTTTTTCTGTGCACCTGTGCAAGTCAACGGAGCTGCCGGCCAGTACGGGACATCAAGACGGACACCCAGAATTTTTTGGATCGTGGATCGGGTGCCAGACGCGGGAAATAAATAAAAACCTGGGATGGTGCCCAAAAAATAGGCCAAAAATGAAAGGGTGTCTAAGTTGGGGGCCAAGGGGTGTGCCTCTTGGAACCCCCCACCCCCAAAATTCAATGAAAAGGAGGGCGGCATGTCGTGAGCAGACCGCGCAGGAAAAAACGACGCAACCCGCAACATAGCAAAAAAAAATCTGCAATCCGCAACTCGCAACCCGCAACCCGCAAAGAACGGTAAATTTATTTTTACAAAGGGAATTGATGTTTTATGCAATTTGCTTCATGAATATTTGTTCCCATGGGCTGATTATGCATTATGTTGTTGTTTGTTATGATTTTGATCAGTTTATGCTCAAAAAATCAGAAAATCATAAGTGTTATGAACTAAAATTAATGGTATAAAACCCGTAAAACACGCGTTTAAGAGGCAAAATGGGGGTTTTTTGCAAAATAAAGGGGAAACATGAGATATAACATCAATAAAACCTGAAATTTTGCTGTCAAGAAACCTAAGGGCCACATCCCATAATCGATCTTAATCTTTAGACATTTTTTATTGAAAATAATAGAAGAAAAATACCAAAAAATGGTGAAAAAAGAGTTTTAAATGGGAGAAAATTAGGAAACGATAAAAAGAAAATTCCAAAAAATTACATAAGTGTTTATGCAATTATAATGAAGGTAGAGCACGAGTTTAGCCTTGGTTTACCCTCATTTCTATGTTTTTGTCCGTATTTATTGCTTTCTCTACAAAGAAATACACATAAAATGACTCTTACACCTATCAACGATTGCAAAACATTAAACGGTAGGGTGAGAGGGGAATTTGAGCGTCAAAGTACAATCTTAAACCTGATTTATGTGTTGCATCATGGCTATAGGATGTTGTTTTAAAATAAAGGAAAAGGCAGCATGAGCGTAAGGCTCGGTGTCTCTCCTCGTTTCAACACATAAACGTTAGCATGGAAATCATGAAAAGATTGGTTTCGCACGATGCACAATGCTGATTTTCTATTGTTTGTGCACTAAACCATTCACATTATGCACTATACATGGTTCATGGTATCGAAGGAAAATCTCCTGGACTGCATAGCAATTGTTTTCTTAGGACTTTGACCCACGATTGAGAGTGTGAGGTTATCCCTTGCCGTAGGGTAGAGGGTCAGTTTCCTAAGGGACTGTGAAGTGAGGAAGCATGGTATATCTCTTGGAAATACGAGAAATATAAAAGGGAGGAGTTTGTGCTCGTTTGTGTTATATGTTTAGGAGTGCATCAAAGGGCCAATCCCTGAGATGTAGGAGAGCTGTAGTGGGGATCCGACTATTAGTCGGTGAAGTGCCTCCTATGTGTGTGTGACGAGGCGTTATGCCTAAGTACTTTGGGATCTCCCTCTGAGGAGTTTTAGGAAAATGTTGGACTATGAACTATAAACGCAGAGATTAAGCTTTAGGGCAGTTTGGCCTTCAGCCGTAGATTGACGCTTCTGGTCCGCGATGCCGTGAGGGTGTTTGTGTGTCATGAGCATGAGGTCCGGCTAGTGCTATAGCCAGTGCCGGCCCATTTTAGGTCCCATCAGTATTGTATGTGAAAGAAGAAGAAACTAGCAAGAAATTTTTTTGGCCTCCATCTCTATTGTATTTTTGAGCGAGCTTCCTCTTGTGTGTAGTGTGTGTGTTTAGCGCAATAGCTCAAGCAAGTCCCCCCACCATGTGATTCGTGACATTGACTTCAATATCTCTATGGAAAGACATGTAGAAGGAGCTAATGAAGGATTTTCAAAACATAGTTGAACCATGGAAAGCTTTGGAAGTATGTTACAAAGCTTCAATAAGTAGAAAAGGGTACACAACAATTAACAAGGTGATGTTAAAGAACCTTCATCAACATCTTCAGAGTGGTTTAGTTGACTATATGATTGCAAAAGAGAGACAAAAGCAAAACATGGCGATCACAAAGCTCCTAGGTGTCTACAAGAAATTTAAAAGTTCAATGCATTTTACAAAGGAAAAGAAAAAACAAGTGTTGGTTTTTTAGTATAATGAATTCAAGAATGTATGGCTAGATCTTAAGAGTATATAGGTTGCAATAGTACATGCTTATACTATGACTCTAGAGAATATGGAGGACAGACTTGTATTTGTATTGAAACTAGACAATGCATAAATACTAAAACAACAAAAGATGGAACATATAAGTATTGCACTCATGAATAGGGCTTTGCAACATGCAAGGGATTTGTAACGTGTCCTCTTGTCCACTTGTGGGACACATCTTAGCAGCCCATCGGGAGGGGAGTCTAGAAAGCGCCACCTGGCACTCGCAAGGAATGTCAGAGGGTTTGCAATCCCGAAGCAGAAGTATCCGGCTGTTCCCACTTAGGACCGATCTGAAGTCATGGTTTCCTTCCTATAAGCTAAGTCTCTAGGAAGTAGCTAGCGTCGAGCTCTAGATGAACCACTTTACATAGGAACAACAGAGTCGAGGCAGATTTATGCTGCACTTGGTTCATGGAGAATGGAAAATGAGAGGGATGTGAAGCTCAACCTTTCTTCCCATAAGGCATAGTCCCATTCCGCTCCCCTAAAAAAGCATAAATCGGGATTCTAACTCTACTGACTCTAGGTCTTCACAGTTTCGTTATCATGTCTTTTGAGAAAAGTTCCCAGCTAATCGGGACCACCCTTCCGTAGGACGGATCCAAGTCACGTCCACCGCACTTTCCTCGGGTTGCTTAGTTATCTAATTACCTACCACATTATGTTTGACATACACAAGTAGCTTTCTTAATTACCCAATTTAAACACAGGTTCCTTCACGTAACTTAGGCATTGACATTAAAAAAAACAATGTCAAGCAAGTTCCTTTTCCAAATATTTGACCTTTATTTATCATAGACTTGGAATATGGCAAGTATCATGGCCGAAGGCTATCCTAGCAATCAACAAGATTGCTGCTCCAAGTTTCGCTGGTAGACTAGTACACAGGCCTTGAGATCCCATCTCAAGTCACGTCAGCCTCTTGTGCGGGATCCGAAGGCAAGGAATTTATAGCTAGAGCCTCCCCTGGCACCCAAGCGTCCTCCCGCTCCAAGCAGCACCCACGGAGAGACCTCTCGTGGTGGGTTCGGTCCATGTACCCGGCGCGGCTAATAACCCCCTTGGATAGGGCCAAGTAGGCAGTTGGAGGTAACTGAACCTACCTCTCCCTCCAGGCTATTAACCTGAAGCATTAAGTGTTTGGACTTGAATTAGTTCCTTGAGCAAAGAAGTTCAAACAATGTACCTAAGTGTACAATCACGTTCATTTCTGTGGTGGTTCGTACGACCAATTGCTAAGGTGTGATTCCTTTTTCCCGAATACTCCCAGCATTGGATCCTGGATCGTTCGCGACTTGGTGAGATTCCAAGGGCTTGGCAAGCTAGGTTGCTTTTCCCCTTTTTCTTTAGGTTAGGTTTTGTACCCTACCGACCCCAATTATCCTTGCCTTAGGTCTCATTGTAAAATAGATCTTAGGCAACCCCGTCGTCCTCGGTTGGTCAATTTGCTTCTTGGTAATTCACAATTTCCCTAAGTTTGAAAAATCTGTCCCCAAGAGAGAGAGAGTTGTAGTAGGGCGACTACTTAATGAAATTGACTTGTAGTTAGATCTCGCCTCCCTTGGCCTAAGATGTAGTAGTAGCATTTTATGGTTTAGTTGCAATAGCATTTGACCTTGCAGACTAGTTGCACGAGATAGGTAGCAGTGCCTATCTTGAGGAATTACATCCCTTTGTTTATCGATATTACTAGTATTCGTGTCCTAAGGCCTGGTACCATCTCTTACTTGCAACATAGGACGATCTAAGTATGAGAACGCTGGATTAACTCTGCAAGCGCAATACTAAGCAACATTTTAACTTAACTTACCCTATCTTTCATATTGAATGTAGCTATCATTACATGCATATTGCATCCTATATGCTTTTCATCAAATGAAATATAACCCTTTTCCTTTTCATACATTTACTTATGCATGCAAGTTGCTTATGCATGCAGGTTATGCTATGTATAGTTACAATGATATTGAAATAAAAACATAAGCATTTCCTTTCCCATGCAAGTCATGTGAAATAGAATGCAGTTGCTTATGCGAAAATATAACCCTTTTATTCCTCTCCATAGCAACTACCTATTCTTTAATTAAACATCCTCCTACGAATCAACCTATTTACTATCGTCATAAGGGATTTTTTTATTGCACAAATGCATTGTGTACAACATAACTCATTCTTGCCAACGTAAGTTACCCAATGCAAACCTTCCAATGCAGATGAGCATCGCAATATATATTTAACCTATGTGCACGATGTGACTAGGACATTATTGCATGAATGCATCTTTTAACACATGAACCATATATTCAAGAATGCAACAACCTTTCATCATGATGGTGCAAGGAATATAAGTACCTTGTCATGCAATTTAAAACATTTTCGAACATTCCTATGATCTTTTTAAAACAAAGCGTTCTAAAAATGCAATTAACTTTTCCCTATGCAAATTATACTTAATGCGCCCATATCACGCGGAAACGAAAAGAGTGAATTTTATGGAACTTGAACTTTTGCAAGAGGGGTATTATCGATTCTTGCGCTTCGGGTGGGGACTCCTACATGTGCTCCTCTTACTCCCACTGTGCTCCTCTTGTGTGTCGCTTTGGGGCCATCGCAATGGGGACTTGGGAATAAGTCTGACAGGTGGAGGGTGTGCTGAAATTCTCTACAAACTGGCAATCCTTCCTTCCCGCAAGAGAACTTCCTTCGCAAGTGAGTTGTGCCCTTTTGCAGTCTATGGGTGAAACATCCCCTAGGAAGCTTTTTTATGGAAGCTTCTCGGAAGTTTTTTTTTTTCCCTTCTTGTTTTGTGACAGGGGTCGTGTTGAGAAAGGAGATGGAGACAATAATGATGTTGATGAGGGAGGCGACGTCCGGGCAGCTTGGGGGGTGGCGTTGCATGTCATGCAGAGGGGGGGCTTGACGTGTAGGCAGAGCAGGAGGGGGCGGCGTTTCTGAAGGAGCGGGGGGGCTGGCACTGCTGAAGAATGGGGGGGCACTCTCCCCTTAAATAGTAGGGAGGGGGGTGGTACACGAGGGGGGAGATGGCTGTTTAACGGCCGCCACCCCACACCTGGGGGGGTGCATGCTCCTCTCTCCCTCTTTTACTCCTTCTCTCTCTCTCTCTCTCCCTTACATGCTGTTGGCAGGGAGAGAGAGAGAGAGGTAAAAGAATTTGAGTTAATTTAAAAAAAATTTTAAAAAGGGGGGGAGTTCTTATGCATCGGGGGGGGGGGGGGGGGGGGGATGCTACATCATCTCCCTCTTAGAGGAATCGAGATGTCCTCATCTCAAGAAGATCTGGGGGTATTGTTGGTTGAGAGTATTTTCATCGATCCAGGTGGCATCCTCTTCGGGATAATCTTTCCACTGGATGAGGTATTCTCTCAAGGTCCTTGATCTCAAATGCCTCTCCCTAACATCTAGGATTCTATCAGGTCGTAGCTCAAGGACTCCTTGACTAGGCATTACAATTTGCTGATCATCAAGTACATGATTAAGATTAGGTAGATACTTTTTCAATAGGCTAACGTGGAATACATTATGAATCTTTAGAGTTGCGGGAAGCTGTAGTCTATAAGCATTAGGCCCTAGGCACTTGATGATCTTATAAGGTCCAAAATACCTCGGACTTAGCTTCTTGTACTATCCCAAGGACAGTGAACTCTTTTTAGGGTGTACACAGATGAAGACCATATCACCTTTGACGAAGGATCTGTCTTGTCGTTTTGAGTCAGCGTAGGCCTTTTGTCTATCCTTGGCAGCTTGAATGTCTTGTCTTATTGATTTGATTTGATCATCCATGTCTTCCAGCATCTGTCTTGAAGCTTCTACCCTCAAAGTTGGATTCGAGAAGTTCAAAGGGGTACGACAATCATGTCCATACAATGCTTGGAAAGGGATCATTTGAATACTCTATTGGTAAGAAGCATTGTAGGCAAACTCAACCAGGGGTAAGTATTGAATTCACTTTTTGGGTTCGCGATAGCAGTATGCCCTAAGCATATCTTCAATGACTTGATTGACTCATTCTATTTGTCCATCAGTTTGAGGATGGTAAGATGTGCTGAAACAGAGTTGAGTTCCAATAGCCTCAAAGATAGCCCTCCAGAAGTGTGATGTGAAAAGAGAGTCCCGATCATTAATGATTCTTCTGGGTAACCCATGAAGTTTGAATATTTCCTTGATGAATAATCTTGCGATGTCTGAAGCTTTATAGTTCGTCTTGACAGGGATGAGATGTGCGACCTTGGTGAGCATATCTCCTACAACAAAAATAGAGTTATATCCTTCCTAAACTTGGGGTAGGCCAACAATAAAGTCCATATTAATGAACTCCCATTTCATTTGTGGAATGTCAAGTGGTTGCAATTTCCCATGCATTTTAACATGTTCTTCCTTAATGCGTTGACAAGACAAACATTCCGTGACATATTTGAGTATGTCTCCCTTGAGCCTTTCCCAATAATAGTTGTTTCTAACCATATTAAGGGTCTTGGTATAACCAGGATGCCCTGAGAAAGGGGAGTCATGGGCTTCCCAAAGTATCTTCTGCTTGAGAGTTTGGCTTGAAGGGATACATAATCTTGTCAAAATAAAGTAGACAAGCCCACTACTGATGGAGAATTCTTGATACTTCGTCTTTAGCTTCGGGTCTTGATCCTTGATGGGGATCTCCCTTAGCATTTTCTGATAGACTGGGTCATGATATGCCCCCTCTTTTGCTAGCTCAAGATCCGGGTTGTTTGGCATTGATACCTTTGTGGCTAGAGACCTTGCTGTTGATGGATCTTGCAAAATGAGAGAATTTAGAAATGCCTTATGACTGAGTGCATCAACAACTACATTCTCTTTTCCATGCCTATATTTGATTTCAAAATCATATTCTTCCAGTACTTTGATTCATCGACATTGCCTCATATTGAGCTCATTCTGGGTGAAAATCCATTTAAGACTCTTGTGGGCCATTACTAAGGAAAATTTATTACCTAGCAAGTAATGTCTCCAAAGTTTGAGAGCATGGATGACACCCAACAGCTCTAGGTTGTGGGTAGCATAATTTCTTTCATGGCTCTTCAATTTTCTTGAAGAATATGCTACGGAATGACCTTCTTGCATAAGTACACATCCTAAAGCAAGTGCGCTAGCATCAGTTACCACTTCGAACTCCTTACTAAGATTAGGAAGTTTCAAGATGGGTGTTGATACTAAGCTTTGCTTTAGTTTGTCAAAGCTGGTCTGTTCAGCAGGTGACCATACAATTGCTACTTTCTTCTTTAGTAGATCAGCCATAGGTGCAACAACCAAGGCATAATCTTTGATGAAAATTCTGTACCACCCTGTCAACCCAAGAAAACTATGTATTTCTTTGATAGAAGTTGGTGTTGGCCATTCCAGAATGTCTCTGACCTTAGCTGGATCTACTGAAATTCCTTCTGCTGATACAATGAATCCCAGATATTCAATTTGTCGCTTGAAAAATGCGCACTTCTTCTTCTTGGCATAAAGCTTGTGTGCTCTCATTGTTTCAAGAACAATGCAAAGCTGGGGTTCATGATCTTTTCCCTGTTTTGAGTAGACTAGGGTATTGTCAAAAAAGACGAGTACAAAGTCATCAAGGTAGGGCCTAAATATCTTGCATTAACTTGTTGAAGGTAGCAGGAGCATTCGTCAGCCTGAATGACATCACTAGGAATTCGAAGTGTCCATACCTTGTATTGAATGCAGTCTTCGGAATATCTTCTTCTTTGATACTTACCTAATAATATCCAGATCTGAGATCTATCTTTGAGA
This sequence comes from Lygodium microphyllum, assembly GCF_053477565.2. NCBI lineage: Eukaryota > Viridiplantae > Streptophyta > Polypodiopsida > Schizaeales > Lygodiaceae > Lygodium > Lygodium microphyllum. The sequence goes on along the minus strand of NC_141162.1, from coordinate 31,605,701 downwards.
AGATCTTCGCCCCTTAAAGATGGTCAAGTAATTCATCTATTCTTGGAATGGGGTATTTATTTTTGATGGTTACTTGATTCAACCCTCTGTAGTCAATGCATAGGGGAAGCATTCCATCTTTCTTCTTTTGGAACAACACTGGAGATCCCTATGGAGAACTGCTAGGACGGATGTAGCCTTGGTCTAATAGTTGCTCGAGTTGCTCTTTCAGTTTGATAGCTTTCGGGATGGACATTTTATATGGCCTCTTTGCAACCAGTGCAGCTCCTGGCACAAGTTTGATTTCGTGGTCGACTTCCCTTTGGGGAGGAAGTTCCGTCAGATCTTCAGGGAATACGTCTGTGTATTCCTTTACCCATGAAGGTTCTTCTCCAGATTCTTGATTTTGATCTAGCTTATTCAGCTTAATCAGATAAACAGGTAGCCCCTTTTGAACATCTTTAATTATCAGTGTTGCTTTTGGCAACTGTATTTTTGGCTTACTAGCCTCACCTTGAGCCATGACTTGTTCCCCTTTAGAATTTCAGAAGGAGACTTGGCCCTTCCCACAGTGGATGTGGGCATCATTGGGTATTAGCCAATCCATTCCGAGTAAGCATTCGTGGACTCCTAGGTTCATTACCTTGAATCTCACAAAAGTTGGCTTCCCACCCAGTAGGAATTTCACCTTAGCAGTTTGCCTAGTACAAGTGACCTCACGACCATTTGCTAATTCCACAAATAAAGCCGATGCATCTATTGTGGCTATCCCTAATCTTTTTGCACAGATTGGTGAAATGAAGGAATGTGTACTGCCACAGTCAATCAAGCTTTTGAAGCTTTTACCTTGATATTCTGATGGAGTTTGAATCACCAAGAATTGGCGATTTGGACCCTTCTTGTGAAGAGTGGCATGAACCATTGCCCTCTCAATGTCAGCATCCATGGATGGATCTTCTTCATTGTCAAGCTCCTTGATGGAAACATTGGAGGTTCTCCCTCTGGCCATAATGGTGGTTCCTTGGCCATGAGCGGCTCTATTTTGACCTTGGAATTGCCCCTGGTGATGCCCTCTACCAAGCTTGGGACACTCCCTCTTGCAGTGTCCGGGCTCGTTGCAATGGAAGCAACATGGATTGTGATCATTGCTTTGTGTTGGAGCAAAGTTGTTGACAACATTGACCCTAGCTTTCTTTCTTTGGCCCTGATTTTGACCTTGTGCTCTCTTAGCCTGAGCCTTAAATATGCCCTTATTCTTATCTTTGTAAGGCCAAATCCTGTTGTTCCTTGGTTTGGTCTACACCTCCTGTATTATTGGAGCAGCTCAAATGAGTGCGTCTTGTAGGTCCATTGGGTGCATTGATTCCAATCGAGTGTTTATGGGTGGATTCAACCCAATACAGAATTTTGACACCTGCTGTGTCATATCCATTGGGGGTGCATACTTTAGGAGTAAAACAAACTTTGAATAATATGCTTCAAGGGATAATCCTAGCTGCTTCAAGTCATAGAATTCATTCATCTTTCATGTGCAGTAGGCAGGTGGCAAATACCTTCCTCGCACAGATTCCTTAAGATTGTCCCAAGTGACTGTCCCCTCCGAGATCGCTTGGTCTCTGCACCACTTTTCCACCAAAGTCTCGCTTCGCCTGTAAGCTTAAGTTTGGTGAGTATGGCTTGGTTAGCAGGTGCAATTCCTACTGCCTCAAAATAGTCCTCCATGGACTCAATCCAGATCTCGGCGTTGGCTTGAACAGTCCTTCCCTTGCCATCAAACTCAGGTGGCTTAATTTGTTTGAGAAGGAATTTCTTCTCTTGAGCCACAACTGGACTTAGTGCAGGAGTCGAATTTGGAACCTGCGCTTGGGGGTGTGTCTGAACAATAAGATTCTTTACGTTAACATCTTATCGTACGTTCTCATATTACGTTAATATGACTAGCACATCTTTTTAGCTAAGTGATTTAATCACTTAACACCTTAGCTAAAATTTATGATCAAGATAGACAATTGTAAAAAGTCTTATTTATTCATGAAGGCATAACCCCTTGAGTACATTTATTTTGGATAAGTAGGACAGGCTGATTGATACATCAGTTTGGGGAAAATAAGATTGTGTTACAATCGGCTATAGGGACAAAATAATAATATGGAGTGGGATCATGGATTTTCAGGAAACGATAAGTCATAGGATGTTGAGATACTTGCAATCACACCTACTCTAGTCCCTTTGTATAGGACAGCTAGGCTAGGAAGATGCAGTCCATTCTAGGAAGAGAGACAAAATCCCATATGCACAGTAGATGTTAAGTACTACCAAAGAACTCTATATAATGATGTACTTGAACTATCACTTTCATATGATGATAATGCAATAGTACTTGTCTCTTATGTCAAGTGTCTGTGCCATTGTTCTCCATACACAAGATTGTGTTTATGAGTTCAAGTCTCAATCTTGAAACCTAATTCACTTGTTTAGCAGTTGTCTACATTGTCATGTCAACATGAGTTGTCTTTCTTCCATCCTCCATAGCTACCGCCTTTGTCATGCTCTAGATCCTACATCATTAACATGGTATCAGAGCTCAACTGAGCATGGCTTAGCTCTCCTTTACTCTCTCTCAGCTCATCTTAACCACAGGTCAACTCAAGTCCAGCTCATGGTTCCATTTCTCACCTTCATCTCTACTTGACCTTCCTTGGTAGCCATAGCTAGAGCCTGCACCCTGCCTGCTTCAAGCTCTTGGATCTCTTTCCACGTCATATCTCACTGTAAATCCTTCTGAGAAAATGTTCCTCTACTTCAGAGCTCCTCCTAGCACCTCAAACCTAAGCATTGCACACCCTGGAGCTCAGCATTGTCAATCTTCTCAACTTCTGCTTTGGGTGTCCTCCATAGCCAACAAGACCCAACTCACTTGGAGTCATTGGATCTCTCAATATAAATCATATCTGCTGATGATTCCTTCTAAAGACCTCTTCCTCTGGTTAAGGCGCAGCAGCCCAGCATCATAGCCACTGACATTAGCCACCTTTGCCCCCAGCATTGTCAAAATCGTTGAAATCTGCCAAACTGCATCTGTCTTCATTTCGTCGTCCTGCATGCCTGTTGCTTGACTAGATCCTAACGATGGTTGTGGGGCAATGAAAGCCCATGAGTCAAGCTTTCTTTCCATAATTTTTTTTTGGGAAATGATCAAGTATTCAGCCCACACAGAGCAAAAAACCAGGCCCTTGTCTGAAACCCTAAACTGTCAGCCATAGCCATTTTCATCAAAGCTCAAAAATCTCATCATTTTCTCTCTCCTGCCACCTGGAGCAACCCACTGCCACTCTGATCTACTACCCCAGCATCAAATCAAGGAGGGGAAGGACCTGGAAAGATCGACAAAGGATCGAAGACTCGAATATGAAGATTCAAGCTCAACATCAAGTCAGACATAATGTGTTTTTCACACTACCATTACTTGTGTCTCTTGACACATTGTAATATTCTCTTTCACTTGGAAAATCTGAGAATCTTGGAACTAATTTACTGTTGCTCTAGATTTCTAGCATGGGAAAAGACTCACCGATATCTCGGTTCAAGGGAGTTGGGTTTCACACCTGGAAAACCCGCATCAAGCTCATCTTGATGAAGAAGGGTTTCTAGGCCATCACAAATGGCAAAGAGAAGAAACCTCGGGATGTGGACCTTGCAGCTACTTGGCAAAAGAATGATGAAAAAGCCCAGGCCATTATCAAACTGGAGCTAGACGACAGCTATATCCACCATGTGGATAACTGTGAGACCTCACAAGATACATGGAAGAGACTTGACACCTTGTTCGGTGCACAGTCTAAATCGTCAAAGTATGGTCTTCTGATTGAGTTTTTCAGGCTTGAAATGAAGTCCAGCACATCACTTGCCACACATCTAAATTACATGGAAGGACTTCTAACCCAACTTGCAGGAATCAACATTAAAATGGAAGAAGATGTTTGCATCGGTGTTCTACTTAAGAGTTTACCTCCTGAATATAATAATGTATCAACAACTTTAATCAATATGCCAAATCCTAAACTTGTTGATATCCGGGCATCACTGTTAGAAGAGGAAAATAAGCTAAAAACTAAGGAAGAACCAAGTACCTCTAGAGATGAGCATGCATTATATGTTGGCAACAGGTACAAAGGAAAGAAGGATCAGCTCTTCTGTGACTTCTGCAAAAGGACAGGACACACCGAGAAGTTTTTCCACGCAAGAAAGAGATCCCAAAAGGCATATCTAGTTGTAGTCCAAGAAGAAGAAGAAAATGGAGCAAAGGAAGAAGAAGAAGAAGACCACCAGGAGAAGGACAAACCTCATCAATCCTTCTATTCAGATAGACTTTTTTAGTTTTGTGTTTCCTAGTCCTAATGTCTCAAACATAAACTTGTAAAAATCCTCAGTTATCCTTGTACTACAGCCTCTGTACACTTTGTAAGGGCCCTGCTACAGCCTCTGGATGTCCATCATGTTTGTGGTACCCACACTTAGCCTTTTCTGTGACAACCTCTGGTGTTTTGCCATGTTTATAGTGTGCCCACAATTTGTAGGTGTTGCTTTTACTAAAGCCTCTACACACTTTGTACTTTTGGTTGTGATTGAGGAGGGGTGTTGAGATACTTGCAATCACACCTACTCTAGTCCCTTTGTATAGGACAGCTAGGCTAGGAAGATGCAGTCCATTCTAGGAAGAGAGACAAAATCCCATATGCACAATAGATGTTAAGTGCTACCAAAGAACTCTATATAATGATGTACTTGAACTATCACTTTCATATGATGATAATGCAATAGTACTTGTCTCTTATGTCAAGTGTCTGTGTCATTGTAGTCCATACACAAGATTGTGTTTATGTTCAAGTCTCAATCTTGAAACCTAATTCACTTGTGTAACAATTGTCTACATTGTCATGTCAACATGAGTTGTGTCTTTATCTTCCATCCTCCATAGCTACCGCCTTTGTCATGCTCTAGATCCCACATCATTAACATAGGAAGCTTGGGGTATCCATTCCTTCGATACTCGTTCTTCTCATAGCACCCTAACACTTTGACTCTGTCACAGTAGAGATCACACGGGACACTTCTTCATAGACATACTTGTTCTACTTGACTTGTCGACCGCTAAGATGCAAAGTTGCGTTTACGTAAGCTTCGATAAAGATGAACAGCTTGACAATCTTTAAATCCTCCATCCACTTGATTCTCTTCAAGTTGGCTTGAAGGTACGCGAGTCGGTGGGCTGCTATATAGTATATTCCTGAGTCTCCCGTCCATCTCCGCTCTGCATCATGCCAAGCCTCTGATGATAATCTGAAGCATGCATTGCAGTCATGAACATGACCTTGAACACCAAGAACTTGCTCCATGCTTCGTGACTCTGCAACCCAGCATCCATAAGTGAGGAAAGAAATATTTTCAATAGAAAACAATACTTTGTTCTACTCACCCTCCCATGTTTATCCTCTTATTCCCTTTATTTCCCTCCATTAAGTTCCCTTATAATCTTTAGATCTCGTTGGTTTGCTCTGATACCAACTATAACGTGTTCGCTTGTCCACTTGTGGGACATGTTTAACAGCCCATCGGGAGGGGAGTCTAGAAAGTGCCACTTGGCACTCGCAAGGAATGTCATAGGGTTTGCGATATAGGTCTTCCCGAGTCTGCCTTGAAGTGGAAGTATCCGGCCATTCCCACTTAGGACCGACCTGAAGTCAGGGTTTCCTTCATATTAGCCAAGTCTCTAGGAAGTAGCTAGCGTCGAGCTCCAAATGAACCACTTTACGTAGGAACAATAGAGTCGAGGCGGATTTATGCTGCATTTGGTTCATGGAGAATGGGAAACGAGAAGGATGTGAAGCTCAACCTTTCTGCTGATAAGGCATAGTTCCATTTTGCTCCCCTAAAATAGCATAAATCGGGATTCTAACTCTACTGACTCTAGGTCTTCATAGTTTCGTTATCACGTCTTTTGAGAAAAGTTCCCAGCTAACCGGGACCATCCTTTCATAGGACGGATCCAAGTCACGTCCACCGCACTTTCCTCGAGTTGCTTAGTTATCTAATTACCTACCACATTATGTTTGACATGCAAAAGCAGCTTCCTTAATTACCCAATTTAAACCCAGGTTCCTTCACGTAACTTAGGCACTGTCATAAAAAAAAATAATGTCAAGTAAGTTTCTTTTCCAAATATTTGACCTTTATTTATTATAGACTTGGAATACGACAAGTATCATGCCCGAAGTCTATCCCAACAATCAACATGATTGCTGCTCCAAGTTTTGCCCGTAGACTAGTACATGGGCCTCGAGATCCCATCTTGAGTCACGTCGGCCTCTTGTGCGGGATACGGAGGCAAGGAATTTACAGCCAGAGCCTCCTCTGGCACCCAAGCATCCTCCCGCTCCAAGCAGCACCCACAGAGAGACCTCTCGCGGCCGGTTCGGTCCATGTACCTGGCGCGACTAACAACCCCCTTGGATAGGGCCAGGTAGGCAGTCGGAGGTAATTGAACCTACCTCTCCCTCCAGGCTATTAACCTGAAGCATTAAGTGTTTGGCCTTGAATTAGTTCCTTGAGCAAAGAAGTTCAAACAATGTACCTAAGTGTACAATCACATTCATTTCTGTGGTTGTTCGTACGACCAACTGCTAAGATGTGATTCCTTTTTCCCGAATACTCCCAGCATTTGATCCTGGATCGTTCGCGACTTGGTAAGATTCCAAGGGCTTGGCAAGCTAGGTTGCTTTTTCCCTTTTTCTTTAGGTTAGGTTTTGTACCCTACCGACCCCAATTATCCTTACCTTAGGTCTCATTGTAAAATAGATCTTAGACAACCCCGTCGTCCTCGGTTGGTCAATTTGCTTCTTGACAATTCACAATTTCCCTAAGTTTGAAAAATCTATCCCCAAGAGAGAGAGAGTTGTAGTAGGGCGACTACTCGACTTCTTAATGAAATTGACTTGTAGTTAGATCTCGCCTCCCTTGGCCTAAGATGTAGTAGTAGCATTTTATGGTTTAGTTGCAATAACATCTGACCTTGCAAACTAGTTGCATGAGATAGGTAGCAGTGCCTATCTTGAGGAATTACATCCCTTTGTCGATATTACTAGTATTCATGTCCTAAGGCTTGGTACCATCTCTTACTTGCAACATAGGACGATCTAAGTATGAGAACGCTGGATTAACTCTGCAAGTGCAATACTAAGCAACATTTTAACTTAACTTACCCTATCTTTCATATTGAATGTAACTATCATTACATGCGTATTGCATCCTATATGCTTTTCATCAAATGAAATATAACCTTTTCATACATTTAGTTATGCATGCAAGTTGCTTATGCATGCAGGTTATGCTATGTACAGTTACAATGATATTGAAATAAAAACATAAGCTTTTCCTTTCCCATGCAAGTCACGTGAAATAGAATGCAGTTGCTTATGCGAAAATATAACCCTTTTATTCCTCTCCATAGCAACTACCTATTCTTTAATTAAACATCCTCCTACGAATCAACCTATTTACGGTCGTCACAAGGGATTTTTTAATTGCACAAATGCATTGTGTACAACATAACTCATTCTTGCCAATGTAAGTTACCCAATGCAAACCTTCCAATGCACATGAGCATCGCAATATATATTTAACCTATGTGCGCGATGTGACTAGGACATTATTGCATGAGTGCATCTTTTAACACATGAACCATATATTCAAGAATGCAACAACCTTTCATCATGATGGTGCGAGGAATATAAGTACCTTGTCATGCAATTTAAAACTTTTTCGAACATTCCTACGATCTTTTTAAAACAAAGCATTCTAAAAATGCAATTAACTTTTCCCTATGCGAATTTATACTTAATGCGCCCATATCATGCGGAAACGAAAAGGGTGAATTTGATGGAACTTGAACTTTTGCAAGAGGGGTATTATCGATTCTTGCGCTTCGGGTGGGGACTCCTACATGTGCTCCTCTTACTCCCGTGTGTGCTCCTCTTGTGTGTCACTTTGGAGCCATCACAATTGGGACTTGGGAATAAGTCCAGTAGGTGGAGGGTGTGCTGAAATTCTCTGCAAACTGGCAGTCCTTCCTTCCCACAAGAGAACTTCCTTCGCAAGCGAGTTGTTCCCTTCCCCGGTCTATGGGTGAAACAGCCCCTAGGAAGCTTTTTTGTGGAAGCTTTTTTTTTCTTCTTGTTTTCTGACAGGGGTTGTGCTGAGAAAGGAGATGGAGAAGATAATGATGTTGATGAGGGAGGCGGCGTCCTGGTAGCCTGGGGGGTGGCACTGCGTGTGAGTAGGTAGGGGGGGGGGGGGGGCGTGACGTGTAGGCGAAGCAGGAGGGGGCGGCATTTCTAACGGAGCAGGGGGGTTGGCACTGTTGAAGACCACCGGGGGGGGGGGGGGGGGGCTCTCCCCTTAAATAGTGGGGAGGGGGGTGGTTCACGAGGGGGGAGACGGCTGTTTAACAGCCGCCACCCCACACCTAGGGGGTGTAAAAAAAAGAGTTAATTTAAAAAAATTGAGTTAAATTTTAAAAAAATTAAAAAGGGGGGGCGTTCTTATGCGGGGGGGGGGGGTGCTACAGGATTTGTCATTGTAGGGAAAGGTTAAAAGCATTCAATTTGAGAATGATCTATGGTGGATAGGTGCAGCTTTGATACTAATAAGAGCCATGAGACCCTCAAAGGACTTTTCAATCACATATACATCTCAAGCATCATAAAGTCACAAGGTAAAGGAGTGAAACATGCAAGGGATTTATCATCACATGGAAATGTTAAAAGAATTCAATTCGAGAATGATCATAAGAGTTAGATATTCACACACATTTAGTAACCTTCAATATTTGTTCATCAAGACTTTCTCTACCAACCTATTTGGCATACAAATTTCAATGTCAACCATCTTTGTTGGACTCTAGAGAGATCCAATTGTTTGCTTTTTTCGTCCATTGTTGATAACTGAAGCACAAGTTTAGTGAGGAATCTGCAATCAAATATTAAGATGTAATGCTATTGGTAGGCACCCTACATATCTATGCACACGGTTCACCTTATCCCAACCTTCTCCAAAAGTAGATATAAAGAACGCTTCACCTATACCTTTACAAATGAACATACAAGGAAAATGATATGGATTAGTTTGCAAAAACTTGATGGTTTGTACTTCAAATTTTTTAAGAGTTGAGAAGGCTTTGCAAAGACTTCCAACCATAAACTTTTTGCCTGTATCAACATCTAAAGCTTTATACATCCTAGTTAGGATCCTCAAGGGTTTTTCCTCTATTAAAGTTGATGGAAAAAAATATAAGTAAGGAGAGAATATATATATATATATATATATATATATATATATATATATATATATATATATATATATATATATATATATATATATATATATAGATGAAGTTCATAATTTCAAAGCAACTAAACCAAGAAAAGGTGTATTACCATGGAAACCTTAAAAATTAGATGACAATACACACCTCAATCTATTGTGATTAGGAGATGTTACATTTCCCCCTCCCTCCCGTCGTATGACCTCCTCCCTAATTAAATGATTTTTACAATAATTTTTTAATATAAAAAAAGGGGAATAATTTCCCCCCTACTCACGTCGCCAACTGGCAGACGGCGCAGGGGGGTTGTCGTGTATCAACGTTGGAGGAGGAGGGGGGTGCAATGTGTGCTGTGGAAGAGGCCAAGGGGGGTGCTGCGTGTGCTGTGGAGGAGGCCAATGGGGTGTCGCGTGCCGTGGAGGAGGCCAAGGGGGGCTGCCGCGTACCAAGAGAGGGAGGCATGGGGGCTAGTGTGTGCCATGGGAGGAGGGGGAGGGCCCCCATACCTTACTAAATTGCCCCCCCAAGACCCTATAAAAAGGGCTTAAGTGTGGAGAAGGACATCGAGGAGGACTGGAGTTGGTGGCCCTATACACTGGTTGATTGAAGGGAAAGGAGGTTCGTTGCTAGAGAGAGAGAGAGAGAGAGAGAGAGAGAGAGAGAGAGAGAGAGAGAGAGAAGAGGGAGAGAGAGGGAAGAGAGAGAGAGAGAGAGAGAGAGAGAGAGAGAGAGAGAGAGAGAGAGAGAGAGAGAGAGAGAAGAGGGAGAGAGAGGGAAGAGAGAGAGAGAGAGAGAGAGAGAGAGAGAGAGAGAGAGAGAGAGAGAGAGAATTTCTCTCTCTTTGAAGACTTCTGAGCTTGCCGTCTATCTTTTCCCCCCCCTCTTTGAGAAGGTTCTCACGGACGAATTCCCTCCAGGAGGAGTCGTCTCTCTCCTAACTTAGGCCTGTAGCCACGAAGGAAAAACCAAAATTATACGATGCATCCCAAGCAAAGTAAAGTCCAACCAAATGGAGATCTCGCTTCAACCGATGGAGATGCGGGTCAAGGAACACTTGGTAATCCAGTGTGTCCCATAAATCTTACCCTGATGGGAGGCCTTAAGAACATAGGCCGAATTCATTGGGAAGGGAGAAGTATTCGGCGAAGGTCTATGATAACTGACCACCATTTAGGTTGCATCATTCTATCATGTTGGAAACTGTGTTTATTTGCACTTTGGCATGTTTTGAACGAATAAATTGCATGAAAGGTTTTTCACTCATGCACGCTAAAAAAATCAAGGACCTTATTGATTGTGTTCGATTATGCACTAACATTGGCATGCTTGAAGGTGCTAAAAAATGGGTTGTTAGGATGCTTATGCATATTCGTCATTAAGCGAAAATCGTACTTTTTACATCGCAAAATTGGTTAAACTGAAAAGATAGGGGTAAAAGTTTGAATCAAGTCCATGAGAGTCGTGAATGCTACAATAATTGGGTTAAGCATGTTTAGGTCATTGCAACAATAGGCCGGGTTTTGGGCTCTTACAATCCTTTAGAGAGATGTAGCTTGCACATGCATTAGGTTGATGACTTCGTGTTCCTCGTACAATAGAAAAACACAAGCCTTTGTTTATAATTTACATAAGTGCATGGAAAAGAAATTCCCAAGAGTAGAACTCCATATTGCATCATCGTCCTAGGAAAGACTCGCATTTAGATTACGTGGTATTACAGACGGTTTCAACAGTACTGATAGCGAGCCATCTTAAAGACAGTTATAAGAAACGCATATGAAGGATTAACCTTAATTGCTTAGGTAGTTCAATGAGATAAATCCTATATGGGGCTTAACTCGACTTATTAGGATTAAAGGTAATTGAGCCAATCTGTTGTTACTTCATAAGTGGACCATGAGACAAGTAAAGCACTCACTGGTCTCTATTCAAAATCTGGCCTCAATAAAGCTGAAACAACCTTGAAGATGTCACCTTCAACCATGATGCAATTTGTCGTTAATACAAGAGGTTTGTGTGTTGTTTCTTCCAATGACAAGAACCCTGGATTAAAGACTAGCAAGCTAGGACAACTTTTATCTCGAGAACTATCGGATTGCATAATTGCTCGCTCCTATCACGTAGAAGCAAGGTCGAGAAGAAAGTATTCCCTAACCTCAGAGGATATTGAAATTGCCACCAAGGCAAGAAGGTCAAACGCTAAGTGTCAAGTTAAGGGACCCCCACCTTAGTAGATGTCTCGAGCACTCACCTGCACCTTTGTTTGTGCTTGTAAATTTAGGAACACTTCTTCTATTAAAAAAAAAGAGATTGTGTAACCCCAAACTCATAAATGAGCATAGTGAATCAGGTTGAACTTTTGGAGGTGGCATCCTTAGGAACACTTCTTCTATAAAGTGCATCCTTACGATTTCAGATATTGTCCCTTTTGAACAAGATTTGTATCTCTGATAAATTGCTAATATTAAGTACTTCCACGGAACCTGTTTGAATTTGTTTTTGTGTCAATGCCATAAGATTACGTAAACATACCCTGTCCTTTAATAAGGCGAATTAAGGAAGCTATTTTTACATGTCACACCTAAAAGTGATAGGGCTAATTAGACAACTAAAGTACACCAAGTGAGGGAAGCGGGAGGGCGAAACCCCTGATGGGTCTTTCTTATGGTAGGGTGGTCTTGGAGAACTAGGAGGCTTCTCATAAGGTTTTACTGATGACCAATGCTTAGAAATCATTAGGTTAGAACCCTGATTCATGTCGTTTTAGGGGTCCGAAATGGGACTATGCCCTATGGGCAAAGAGGTTGAGCACCGCATCCCTCTCATTTCCCATTCTCTTTGAACCAACAGCACGGGTCTGTTTCGGCTTGGGTATCTCTACATAAAGTAGGATGTCCAAAACCCGACGCTAGAATGGTGTCATGAGACCTTGGCCACTAGGGACTCAAGTTTCAGGTTGATCCTAGTGGGTTTAGCCACAAACATTCCGTTGCGAGGCGGACTCGAGAAACTATAGGTGACAAACCTCGTGACATTCTATGGGAGTGCCAGGCGGCGTTGCTTAGACTCCTCTCTTGATGGACCGCTAAAAACGTGCTTGGATAGCCAATAGGTGGGCAGGTTACAGTTGGTTTCAAAGCCGACCAATGACTAAAATAGTTAGGAAAAAAAGCGGGAAGAGGGAGGCGATGTTTTTAGTAGGAAATGTTTTTTTTTCCTTTTTACTCACTTGTGGATTGTTGCCGCTTCCAAACTTACGAGGCATGGAGCAGGTTCTCGTATTTCATATCATGTTTAGGACAGCTATGAACTCTTCAAGCTATCACAGATGATCCGACATGATGGGGATCCTGGATCGGCTCTACAACCGCTCACCGCTGTATGTGGAAAGGCATTGGACTTGGAGCAGGATACTACTACATAGACACCATCCAACTCACCTATCTTGAAAAAAATATGAAGAGGTTAAAGTGGTTGGAAGACTTGAAGATTATCAAGTTATTCATATTCCATGAGGCTCTTGTGAACTTGACCCTACACATCGGACACCGGCAAGTTGATCATAACCGCTACATCTATGAGGAGGTGGTTAAAATTTTACCGGCAGACAAAATTAAAGTAATGGGGTGAAATGAACGTCATGGCTATCAAAAATAGGGATTTCTTGAACTTCCCATGACTTATCGCTTCCTGAGAATCCATCCCAGGGGGTCCACTAGGGTTTAACGTATGGTACCACATGTGTAAGGGAGGGGGGTTATTTAAGGGAAGGAAGGTACATTTTATAAGGTAAGGTCCCATAAATAGGGGGTAGATAAGGAGTATTTTCATATATTTCTTGCACGCAGGTGGTCTCTTTATTACTACTAGTGAATCCCCCGTGGAATCCATTCCCCCAATCCATATTACTATTCTGTCCCTGTAGCTAATTCCAATAGGGAATTATTAACCTGGCATTAATGTAACTCCTGAGAAGAAAATCATCTTAGCTAAAACATTAATGTAACTCCTGAGAAGAATTTTATGTTCATTTGAATGGTTGCATAGTTGCAATGGAAAAATATGTGTGCATTGATTTAAGTTGTATAGGGGTGTGTAAATGCAATCCTAACACGGGAAAATTTAAATTGTAATAAAATACATCCCCAAGCGCAGATCCAAAACCTTGTTACCGCACTAAGCCCAACAAAGGTACAAGAGAAGAAGTTTCTTTTCAAACAAATTAAACCACTAGAATTTGATGGAAAAGGGAAGACTGTTGAAGATAATGCTAAAATATGGATTGAATCCATGGAGGACTATTTTAGTGCAGTTGGAACAACACCTATGAACCAAGCCATGATTGCTTAGCTCAAGCTCACCGGCGAGGCTAGGCTATGGTGTAAAGACCAAGCAATCATTGAAACCACAATAACTTGGGAAAAAATAAGGGAAGCAGTGCAGAGAAGGTATATGCCACCTGCGTATAGAGCTCAGAAAATGAATGAGTTCTTTAAGTTGAGGCAGTTGGGCATGTCTCTGGAAGCATACTACTCGAAATTTGTTTCCTTGCTAAAATACTCTTCGAGAATGAGTATCCCCCAACAGGTCTCGAAGTTTTGTGATGGGCTAAATCCACCAATAAACACTCGGTTGGAATTAATGCATCCTTTGGATTTGCAAGATGCATTGATATGAGAAAGACCTATTGCCCAAGAAGTCCATCCAAAATCCCCAGTCCTTGGGCTTTCAGAGACCAAAATTTGGGGATGTTGAGAGCTCAAATTAAAAGGGTGCAAGGATAGGGTCAAGGCCAACGGAAGAAGCCAAGAGCAAATGCAATCAATGACTTTGTCCCCACTCAAAGAAGTGATCAAAGCCTCCGTTGTTTCCATTGCAATGAACCTGGGCACTTCAAAATGGAATGTCCCAAGCTTGGCGGGGACCACTGTCAAGGGAAATTTGGAGGCCAAGCTAGGGCTACCCATGGCCGCAGTCATGCAACATTGGGAAGGGAAATTTTTTTCAATATTACCACTAAAGGATTAGATGAAGAAGAAGATCCGTGCATGGAAATCGAGATTAAGAGGGCAACCGTTCATGCCGCTCTCCATAAGAAGGGGCCAAACTGCCAATTCTCGATGATTCAAACACTATCAGACTTCCAAGGTAAGAAATTCAAAACCTTGATTGATTGTGGCAACACTCATTCTTTCATTTCACCAACCTATGCAAGAAGGTTAGGGATAGCCACTATAGCTACACCACTTTGCTTGTCGAACTAGCAAATGGGTGAGAAATCACTTGCACCAGACAAACTGCTAAGGTGGAATTCCTACTAGAAAATGAGCCCACAACTGTTAAGTTCAAAGTAATGAATCTAGGGATCCATGAATATCTACTCGGGATGGATTGGCTAATCCCCAATGATACTCACATTCATTATGGAAAGGGTCAAGTCTCCTTTCGGAATCCTAAGGGTGAGCTAGTTACAACACAAGGTGAAGTAGGTAAACCAAAGATCCAGGTAGCTAAGGCAACACAAATAGTTCAAGGAATAAGGAAGGGATTACCCGTCTACCTGATCAAGCTAACAAAATCGATCAACCAAAGGACACTAATGAAGAACCATCATGACTAAAGGAATATGTGGATATGTTCCCAGAGGAATTGACTAAATTACCACCACCTAGGGAAGTGGATCATGAGATTAAGCTAATCCCAGGAGCTGCTCCAATTGTGAAAAGGCCCTACAAGATGTCCATTCTTGAGGCCATTGAGTTAAAGGAACAACTCAAAAAACTACTGTACTAAGGTTTAATATGCCCCAGTAATTCTCCTTAGGGAGCTCTAGTCTTGTTCCAAAAGAAGAAGGATGGTACACTTCGACTCTACATTGATTATAGAGGCCTGAACCAATTAACCATTAAGAATAAGTATCTCGTTCCAAGGATAGATGAGTTACTCGATCGACTGCAGGGAGCAAAAATCTTCTCCAAGATTGATTTAAGGTCAGGGTATTATCAGATCCTTGTCAAGGATGAGGATATTCCAAAGATGGCATTCAATACCAGATGTGGTCATTTTGAATTCACAGTAATGTCTTTTGGATTGACTAATGCCCCCGCCACCTTTAACAGGCTAATGCAAGACATTTTTAGACCACACCTCAATGATTTCGTACTCGTCTGCTTTGATGACACCTTGGTTTATTCCAAGGAGGAGGCGGATCATGAGTCCCAAGTTCGCATCATCCTTGAGACCATGAGGACTCATAAGGTCTATGCTAAGAAGAAAAAGTGTGCCTTCCTAAAAAGGGAGATTGAATATCTCAGATTTATTGTATCAAATGAAGGGATCTTTGTAGACCCTACCAAGGTTAAGGATGTTCAAGAGTGGTCTCCATCGGCTACTATTAAAGAAGTGCGTAGATTTCTTGGATTGATAGGTTGGTACAGGATCTTCATTAAGGACTATGCTTTAATCATAGAACCCTCACAAATTTGCTAAAAAAGCAAGTTGCCATAGTGTGGACTCCCTCTGAACAAGCAAGTTTTGATCAACTCAAGCATAGCTTGGTGACAACACCGATTCGGAAGCTCCCTGACTTAAGCAAGGAATTTGAAGTTTTCACAGATACTAGCATACTTGCACTGGGCTATGTACTAATGCAAGAAGGTCATCCCATAGCTTATTCCTCGCGGAAGCTAAAAACCCATGAGAGGAATTATGCCACCCATGACCTGGAACTGCTTGGCAGTGATCCACGCCGTCAACTTTGGTGACATTACTTGCTTGGTAACAAGTTTTCTTTAGTTACGGACCATAAGAGCCTTAAATGGATCTTCACCCAGACCGACCTCAACATGAGGCGATGTCATTGTGGATAGAAGTTCTACAGGAGCATGATTTTGAGATCAGGTATTGACCTGACAAAGAGAACGTGGTCGCTGATGCTCTAAGTCGCAAGGCGTTCCTCAACTCTCTTATCATGGAGGAACCCTCAATGGCCAAATCTTTGGCAACTATGGTGTCAATGCCTAGCAACCCTATCCTTGAACTAGCCAAGAAGATACCCATGATTCAGAATATCTAGAGATGATAAAGGAAATTTTGGAAAGTGACCAAAACTGGAGACTTAAGGTCAAATATCAAGAATTCTCCATCAATGAGAGACTTTCTATTTTAGGACAAGATTATGCATATCCTCGAGCAAGAAACTCAAACAGAGAATACTTTGGGAAGTACACGACTCCCCCTTTTTAGGCCATCCCAGATATGTCAAGACCCTCAACATGGTCAGAAAGAGCTACCATTGGGGAAGGCTTAAGGGAGATGTGCTTAAATATATTACGGAATGTTTGTCTTGCCAGTGCATCAAGGCGGAACATGTCAATATGCTTGGGAAGCTGCAACCTCTCGACATCCCCCAAATGAAGTGGGAATTTATCAGTATGGATTTTGTTGTTGGGTTACCCTCAGTGCAATGTGGCTACAACTCAATTATGGTTATAGTAGATATGCTGACCAAGGTTGCACACCTCATTCCAGTCAAGACAAATTATAAAGCTTCAGATATTGCCAGACTATTCATAAAGGAGATATTCAGGCTCCATGAGTTGCCTAGAAGGATCGTTAGTGACTGCGACTCCCTCTTCACATCTCACTTCTAGAGAGGGATATTTTAGGCCATTGGGACTCAACTTTGTTTCAGCACAGCCTATCACCCTCAAACTAATGGCCAAATAGAGAGGGTCAATCAAGTCATTGAAGATATCCTTAGAGCTTATTGTTGTCGTGAACCCAAGAAATGGATTCAATATCTACCATTAGAAGAGTTCACCTATAATGCTTCCTACCAACAAAGCATCCAAATGACACCTTTTCAAGCATTGTATGGGCATGATTGCCGTTCCCCATTGAACTTTTCAGATCCTACTTTAAGAGTAGAAGCTTCTAAGGAAATGCTCAAGGAAATGGATGAGCAAGTTAAGACCATCAAACAAGACATTAGAGCTACCAAGGATAGGCAGAAAGCCTATGTAGATCTAAATAGAAAAGAGCAACTCTTTAATGAGGGAGACATGGTTTTTATTCATGTACGGCCCAAGAGGAGTTTCCTATCATTGGAGGAATTTAAAAAACTGAGTCAAAGGTATTGCAGACTCTACAGGATCCTCAAATGCCTAGGGCCCAATGCCTATAAACTCCAACTCCCTGAGAATGTAAAGGTTCACAATATATTTCATGTTAGCCTACTAAAGAAATATGTATCCAATCCTAGCCATGTACTTGATGATCAACAAGTTGTAATGCCAAGCTAAGGAGTCCTTGAGCTCTGGCCATCTAGAATCCTGGACATTCGAGAAAAGAGATTGAGGAGTGGAATACTCAAGGAGTACCTCATCCAGTGGAAGGACTTTCCAGAAAAAGATGCCACATGGATTGATGAGAGTACTCTCAACCAACAATACCCCCTATTCCTTTCAAGATGAGGGCATCTCGATTCCTTAAGGGGGAAGAATGTAACATTTCCCCCTCCCTCCCGCTGTATGACCTCCACCCCTAATTATATGATTTTTTAATTTAAAAAAAGAGAATAGTTTTGCCTCCTACTCACGCCACCAACTAGTGGATGGCACAGGGGGGTTGTCGTGTATCAACGTTGGAGGAGGAGGGGGGTGCAACATGTGCTATGGAAGAAGCCAAGGGGGTGCTGCGTGTGCCGTGGAGGAGGTCAAGGGGGTGTCGCGTGCCGTGGAGGAGGCCAAGGGGGGTTGCCGCGTACCAAGAGAGGGAGGCATGGGGGCTGCCGTGTGCTGTGGGAGGAGGGGGAGGGCCCCCATACCTTACTAAATTCCCCCTCAAGACCCTATAAAAAGGGCTTAAGCATTGAGAAGGACATCGAGGAGGAGTGGAGTTGGTGGCCCTATACGTTGGTTGACTGAAGGGAAAGGAGGTTCGTTGCTAGAGAGAGAGAGAGAGAGAGAGAGAGAGAGAGAGAGAGAGAGAGAGAGAGAGAGAGAGAGAGAGAGAGAGAGAGAGAGAGAGAGAAGAGAAAGAGAGAGAGAGAGAGGGAATTTCTCTCTCTTTGAAGACTTCCGAGCTTGCCGTCTTTCTTTCCCCCCCTCTTTGAGAAGGTTCTCACGGACGAATTCCCTCCACAAGGAGTCGTCTCTCTCGTAACTTGGGCATGTAGCCACGAAGGAAAAACCAAAATTATCCGATGCCTCCCATGCAAAGTAAAGTCCAACCGAATGGAGATCTCGCTTCAACTGATGGAGATGCAGGTCAAGGAACTGCATCACTTGGTAATCGGGTGCGTCCCATAAATCCTACCTTGATGGGAGGCCTTCAGAACATAGGCCGAATTCATTGGGAAGGGAAAAGTATTCGGCAGAGGTCTATGATGACTAACCACCATTTAGGTTGCATCATTCTATCATGTTGGAAATTGTTTTTATTTGCACTTTGGCATGTTTTGAACAAATAAATTGCATGAAAGGTTTTGCACTCATGCACACTAAAAAAATCAAGGACCTTATTGATTGTGTCCATAATGCTTTAGATTATGCACTAACATTGGCATGCTTGAAGGTACTGAAAAATGGGTTGTTAGGATGCTTATGCATATTCGTCATTAAGCAAAAATCATACTTTCTGCATCGTGAAATTGGTTAAATTGAAAAGGTAGGGGAAAAAGTTTGAATCAAATCCATGAGAGTTGTGAATGCTACAATAATTGGGTTAAGTATGTTTAGGTCTTGCAACAATAGGCCGGGTTTTGGGCTCTTATAGTCCTTTAGAGAGATGTAGCTCGCACATGCATTAGGTTGATAACTTCATGTTCCTCATACGATAGAAAAACACAAGCCTTTGTTTATAATTTGCGTAAGTGCATTGAAAAGAAATTCCCAAGAGTAGAACTCCATATTGCATCATCGTCTTAGGAAAGACTCGCATTTAGATTACGCGGTATTACGGACGGTTTCAACGGTGCTACTAGCGAGTCATCGTAAAGACACTTATAAGACACACATATGAAGCATTAAACTTAATTGCTCATGTAGTTCAATGAGATAAATCCTATATGGGGCTTAACTCAACTTATTTAGGATTAAAGGTAATTGAGCCAATCTATTGTTACTTCATAAGTGGACCATGAGACAAGTAAAACACTCGTTGGTCTCTATTCAAAATCTGGCCTCGATAAAGCTGAAACAACCTTGAAGATATCACCTTCAACCATGATATAATCTGTCATTAATACAAGAGGTTTATCATTTCTTCCAATGACAAGAACCCTAGATTAAAGACTAGCAAGCTAGGACAGCTTCCATCTCGAGAACTATCGGATATAGATCCAATTGCATAATTTCTCACTACTATCATGCAGGAGTGGGGTTGAGAAGAAAGTATTCCCTAACCCTCGAAGGATATTGAAATTGCCGCCAAGGCAGGAAGGTCAAACGCTAAGTGTCAAGTTAAGGGATCCCCACCTTAGCAAATGTCTCGAGGACTCACCTGCACCTTTGTTTGTGCTTGTAAATTTAGGAACAGTGCTTCTATTAAAAAAAAAAGAGATTGTGTAACCCCAAACTCATAAATGAGCATAGTGAATCAGGTTGAACTTTTGGAGGGCGCGCCAAACCACCCCCAGCTGGCCGCCAACCCTAGCCAAGGGGGTTCTAAATAGCCGTGATGCCAACGTGGAGCAAACCCGCCACGAGAGGTCTCTCCATGGATTAGTTTGAACATAGGAGGACACTTGGATGGCAGGGGGCTCTTGGCTGTAAATTCCCTGCCTCCGGGTCCTACTCAAATGATCAGTGTGACTCGGGATAGATTTTTGAGGGGCCTTTGTTACTAGTGCAAGGTGGAAACTTGGTGGAAATAAACTGCATCCTTACGGATTGCGGATATTGTCCCTTTTGACAAGATTTGTATCTCTAATAAATTGCTAATATTAAATACTTCCAGGGAACCTGTTTGAATTTGTTTTCATGTCAATGCCATAAGATTACGTGAACAAACCCTGTCCTTTAAAAATGCTAATTAAGGAAGCCGTTTTTACATGTCACACCTAAAAGTGATAGGGATAATTAAACAACTAAAGTATGCCAAGCGAGGGAAGCAGGAGGGCGGAATCCCCGATGGGTCTGTCCTATGGTAGGGTGGTCCCAGAGAACTGGGAAGCTTCTCACAAGGTTTTATTAATGACTGATGCTTAGAAATCATTAGGTTAGAACCCCGATTCATGCCATTTTAGGGGACCGGAATGGGACTATGCCCTATGGGCAAAGAGGTGGAGTGTGGCATCCCTCTCATTTCCCATTCTCTTTGAACCAAGTGCGGCATGGGTCTACTTTGTCTTGGGTATCTTTGCGTAAAGTAGGATGCCCAAAACATGACGCTAGAATGCTATCAGGAGACCTTGGCCACTAGGGACTCAAGTTTCAGGTCGATCCTAGTGGGTTCGGCTACAAACATTCTGTTGTGAGGCCGACTCAAGAAACCCTAGGCGAAAAACCCCGTGACATTCCATGGGAGTGCCGGGCGGTGTCGCTTAGACTCATCTCTCGATGAATCGCTAAAAACATGCTTGGAAAACCAATAGACGGGCACGTTACAGGAGATCATTAATTCCTAAGCTAAGAGCTATTTTTAAGTCTATATTTTCCCTAATGCCTGCACAATCTAACATTGAGTAGAAAAAATCACCAGTGATGGTTCATGGAGAAGGTAGTGCTCTTGATTAAAGTAGATGCTATTAGTAGGAGACATTCGTTATCCTTTGACTAGCCAAGAATGTGATATCCATAATTTAGTTGGTATTATGTATGATTGGATAATGGCTAAGATTTTTGTTACAAATCAACACAAATATGGGTAGAAGAGTTGGGAAATCTCTATGTTGGTATCCTTGTATCACCAAATTAATGTATTGTATTTGGAGATACAAGGGAATGTGTCAATCCCACACTCAAAGAAGCCGAGTAAGTGACATGTGGAGCATAAGAGGGGATTGTTAGACATCCAAGAACATGGGTAGAAGGATCCATATAGTATTTTGGAAGAACACATAGGAAAATTGGTGATATATTTGTCTTACTTGTCTATGAGGTTTTGGCCATGAGGGGCCATGCAAGTGCACAGACCTTGGATAAGGGATTTGGGATGTCCTTAACTTGTCCTTTTAGAAGATATTTGTGAAATTTATACATGCAAGTGATGCATGACATATTAAGAAAATTAAGATTGGGGAGTCCAAAGTGCTTGTTAAGACTAATATTGCTAAGAAGAAAGATTTGAATGTAGAAGTAGAGGCACAATTGAAAAGAAAGATTAAGAAGGAAACAAAAGTACATGTACATGTAGTGGATATTGCAAGGAAAAAATCATGGTAAACCAATGCACAAAATTTTGAATGATCTTTAAAATTAGGGATGTGTGAAGCTAGAATTAGTACAAGACCTGTAGTCATAGTAGTAGCATAAATTTGATCAAAAACTACATATTAGTGGGCTTGAGTAACAATCGCTAAAGGGACATCAAGTCATGTAGTTGAAAGAAGAAAATAATTCTTTGTACAAGATCATTCAAATATCAAATTTTCAACAAAGATAATTTGTGAATGGATGGAAGAAATGGTAAGCAAAGTGCATTAACAAAATGGAGTCAATTGTGATGTTATGAGTGGAGAATGAGATGATGATGAAGAGGTTGACTGCAAATTCAAAATTAACTTTTGTAGGACTTGGATATTGAGATTGATGGAGTAGTTGTCATTGATGGTGAATTACAAGAGATGAAGAAAATCTTGGTTTAGGAAGTTTTGGATGCTTGATGAAACGTAACATTTCGATTGGTTACAATTGTTCAAAGGCCTTATAAAATTCTTAAGTGATCTTTTATTTTGAAGGGCATGGACGTGTTATTGCATGAGAAACAAAGTTGGAATAGGAATTGTAGAATATATAATAGTAGCTTTACTAAGTGTAGGAGAGATTGGATTGGGTTAAAGTACATAAGAGATAGGCAAGTAGGAACAAATCTACACTGGATGTTTATACTTGTTCTAGAAAATTTATATTTGAGAAGGCTTTGCAAAGACTTACCAACGATCAAGTTTTCACCTACATCAATATTCAGAGCTTCATACATTGTGGTTAGGTTCCTTAAGGGTTGTTTCTCTATTAAGTTTAATGTAAAACTATCTATAAGAAAAATGTGTGTGTGTGTGTGCATAGTCATATGAAATTCATGATTACAAAGTGATAAACCAAGAAAAGGAGCATTACCATGGAGACTTACAATTAGATGAGAATACATGCTATGTACCATTGGGAGCAAGCTTCAAATCCTTTGCAGTCTAAACATGTTGTACTATTATAACTAGACTGTTGTCTCAAACCTAATTAAACTTGAGCAATTTAACTTTCCAATGATTATTTAATATATAATGATGCATTACTTGATGAGGACATGTTGCTTTTGATTACATGTATACCTATGAATATTTGTTGAACATTGCTTTTGTCCACTATCTATGCTTGCTCTTTGTATTATGAACACAAATAGCCTCAAGAGAACCTAAAGGAGGCCAGTGATGACTTGCAAATTCCATCAAAATGATTTGGAGAGGAAACTTTTAGTTCTTATGAGGAAGAAGGCAAGGAGCTAACTACAAGATGAGGAATGGTGGCTGTGGAGCACCAATTGGATAATAGTGCCTTTGAGGCTATGGCTATGGCTATGGAAGGAAGAAGATAATGGAACGATTTGATGGGTGGATTAGTGAAATAATGGAGAGAGAGAGAATACCAAATGAAGTAACAATTCTCAGAGAAAAACACAAAAATAGCTTTTCTTTGACTATACATAATATGAAATGAATTTTTTGAGGAGAAGGGGGTCTTTTGGGAAAGAAGGAAAATGTTTTAAAATTTTCCCTCTATTCATTAGGAGAGTTTTGAGGCCTCAAAAATACCTTTTAGATACAGAGAGAGAGTGAGTGCTCTAGATCAATGGGAGCAGAACCTCCCTAAATTGATATTTTTTTTGAATAAGCAAAAAATCATTTTAAGGTTTGGATACAATATTATCATAAATATTTATTATGAATATTAAATTTGATAATCTCGTAATTGTGATTGTGACATCTATTACATTAATGATATATGGTATTGTCCACTTTAATTAATGATATATTTGGGATTGTATGATAGTAAAAATTGAATGTAAATTCAAATTACCAAAAAGTTTAAGGTTAATCTTTTTTCCTCCCTTATTTTTTTTCCTTCTTATCTCTTTTCGTTCTTGGTGGTAGCTTATTTCTCTCTCCTCTCTCTTTGCCGTGGATATAGAATTTTGACCGTCAACAAGGTGCCCAAGCTCTAAATTCACATTCATATATCTATTTAATTCATTTCAAATAGATGGAATATGGATTCTTACTATTATTAGCAAAGGTAGCTGGATTACCATGTAGTAAGCAAAATGTAGAAAAAGACAAAGATGTGAGAGCTCTTTTGTCTTTGCTTGGAAAGATAAGATCAAAGATTTTATACTTGGAATAAACAAAAATATCATAAAAGAGATTTTAATACAACATGTATTTATGCAAAGAGAGCTTCAAAGCTTCCATTGCATAAATCAAATTGTAAATATTTCATTATCAATACTTTTATTTTCTTAAACTTTGTATTAAATTTTATTAGCATGGCCAATGGAAAACAATATTTCTTCTTCCTTTATCTAATTTTACAAGCCTTGAAAATGCAATTGATAATTATGTGCTTGAAAATATTTGCTAGTACATACTAAACATTCTCACTATAGTAACAATCCTTGAAAAGCTCACACATTTGAAAGAAGAGAGTATTGGTTAAGTGTTATTTTGCAATGGACTATCTTTTGAGTCTATGTTAAAGTTAAACATCTTCCATATTATCTTTATAAGTTTGTCATCATTAAGATAAATAAAATTTTCTTCTAGCATTTGGAATTACCCTTCAACCACAAGAATGACTATCATCTTAATGAGGACTCTACAACCAATAACATAAAGAAAAATTATGCACCTTATTTATTGTAGTATATGGAATTAACTATCTTGATACATGTTGATAAAAAACTTACTGTAAGAGAGGGGGATTTAATAATGGGGAAATACTAGTTACTCTGACTGGTACATAAGATGTTAGGGACTTGATTTTTGGACCATCAAATTATAATACAAGTCTCCTTTCATCTTCACCTCTCTCTCCAAGATTTCATGGCTTATTCCTCTCTTTCTGTCTTTCTCTCTCCTTTTCTATCTTTCTCTCTTCTCGTCACTCTCTTTCTCTCTCTTCTTGCAATCTTTCTCTCTCTTCTACACACACACACACACACACACTCTCTCTCTCTCTCTCTCTCTCTCTCTCTCTCTCTCTTTTCTTGACAAGTGGTATCAGAGCTTAGTTCTTATCCATTTAGTTACCTTACATGCTCAGTTAGCATCCTTTTCAATTAAAAAAAATCAATCCAAGAAGCTTTAGGTACACAAGGACATGCACTAAAATGGAGGAGCACTAAAGGACCCAAAGGTCAAGGACCAGGAGAACAGTAGTCAGGAGCATTAATAGAGTCCTTGGACCAAGCTTAGAGGCTGGAAGACTAGATTCAGCAGCTCGTCACTAACTTTGAGGTAAATTTTAGGGTTCTTGGTTAAGAGGGTTTCAGAAGACTTAGAGGAGACTATTTTCCCTTCTACCTTTTGAGAACATGCATTTTCTTCTTCTTCTTGGTCCAGCTTTCTTTCAAGCCTTCATGGAGGATATCCCTTCTACTATATTAATAGATCACTTGCTCATTGTGGGAGATAACTATAAGAAATGCGTTCTCGACATCGCAAGCTTCTAATAGACAACCATCTTGATGATTATTCATGGAGTGATGGTAGCCATTTTCAGCTTGCAAGAGATGTAGCCTCATATGCTATTCTAACAGCCTTAGTGCAAGCATTTCCAGAAGATAGTTGGATGCCAAGAGCTCATTTCGATCACAAGTGACATTGATTGTTTGAGGCACCACTTCAGCAAGCTGACCAAGGATGTCACTAGCACCTGCATCTTCCCCTGCTTCATTTATCAACCGGAAAAACTCTCCTTGGTTGTCATTGATCAGACAGAGCAGTTAAGGAGTTTGCTTACCCAGCTCTTGCAACATGGGCTGTAGAATTTGGGGATTTGCTTGAACCATGGTACTCAAAACCCAGAACTGTGGATTGTTTCTTAAAAATCTAGAGTGCCTGCATTGCCCCACCAAGTCCAGGCATCCCGTGAGGAAAAAGATCCAATGGTGCAACATTCGGCCCTCCACTTGGTACAGGTCGAGCAAGAGCAGCAGGAGGTGGTGGAGTGGTTGGCGCAGGTGCTCCAGTCTGCAGCTGCCGTAGAGCTAGGAGTACTGGCCGTAGGAGGTTGTAGCACATAGGAGCAGCCACATGGCTGATTCCTTTGGAGGACCCTCCTACACTCAGCCTGCCACTGCTACTTCTCCCTCCGATAGAATCCCCATCACATCGACACAAGCATCTCGCACACTGCTGTCTAGATCTCTGAGCTGGCGCATGATGCTAGCTATGATCTTCGAGAGGTGAGGAATGAGCAGATCTCCATGGAGTAACGCAAGGGATCCAAAGAGCCTGACACATTCCTTCTTTACTACGCTTTTCTGTTCCGACTGAATAACAGTGACTGGTAAAGAAAATGGTTGCAGCATTTAAACAAACAAGCTATGTCTAGTTTGATAGAAATGGTGGGCATTCTAAGCACCGGTGCTCCGGTGATGAACCAAAACTAGCAAGTGAGAATTGGAGGAAGAGCTGTTTTGTCACCCAGGATTGGGGCCTTGGTGTCAGGGAAGTTCTCACGGCCAGGAAGTGTGGAGACGGATCCATCATTAGACAGAGCAACAGGGAAGGTAAGGAGATGGCCTGGAAGATCCACATCTGTATCACTGACCTTTCTTATGCAATCCAAGTTCCAAGGCTGCAGGAAAGCATTATCCAATCGCCCCAAGTGCTCGTACCACATAAAGACATCCTGAACCCATGAACATCAGCCAGTAGTGAGGGTGATTCACTCACCATCGTATGGGCTGTCTGATATGCTCCAATAGCAATCTTAGAATCTCTTCCTCCATCCATTGATCTCTGATTTATGTTAGCAGATCCCAAAATTATGTACTCATCATCCACAATCATCATCTTTGAATGAACATATATCATAAACCGTCTATGGTCCTGTGCCTGCTTATAGTCAGAACCTTCTTTTGGGCTGTCTGGAGGAACATACTCATCTCCAAGCCTCTTTTCACGATTGCCAAGGCAAAAGAAGGTAAGATAGTCTCGAGGGCTCTCATCAGTGAGACCCTTTGCTTCTAAGGTCTGTGAAATAATTTTATACATCATTTCCATTGTTTTATGCATCCACTTAAGGATTGCCTTCACAGAACCACTCTCAGGCCACTGCAGAACTTGGACTCGGAGAGGCAACTGCGGATCTTCTGCTAGTAGGAAGTGGAAGCTGTGTATAGGCTTTGTGTATCAAATTAGAAAGCCTCGCAGTACTGACCACACTGGTGTTGATTGACTTTCAGTTGCCTTACTGCCGTTTGTGTCTTTGATTCAGTTCATAGTTAGTTGATAATGAAGCTTGGTTGTTGCTTTGAAAACCATGAGTAAGCTCACATGGGGTTAAAGGTGAGCTTGAGAATGGCAAGAATTTCGGCTCAATTCTACTTTCTGAAATGGAGTAGCTTGATGAAGGGAGTGAGAGCAGCTTTCTGGCACATTTTCTTGGAAAAGTCATGATTGATGGTATTCAAATTTCCTTCCATACAATCAGCAAAAAGGGCTACCTTTTGTGAAGCAGTTCGAAGCTCAGTCGTGGGAATCATCTTAAAGGTACTTTGATCCAAATTGGGAACATGGCTTCACTGAGCTGGGTTCACGGATGACTTACAGCTCCCATTGCTTTGTCTTCCCTTGATGTAGACTACATTGATTGGTTTCTGGAGGTTTGTTTTCACTTTTTGATAGTAACTCCTGGACATAATTATTTGCACTGTGATATGCTAAAGGATCATTAATATTTGTGGTTGTTATCTTGCTACTGTCAGCGTCTTTTCTCGGGTAATGATTGGTGGGCATGGCATGTGCACCTTCACAAGCCAGGTGATTATTTGAGAGATGGAATGTTATGCAATTGCAGAAATGACAGTTATGCAGGTTTCAAGAAAATGGTAGTCATGGGAGGGAAGAAAGATCATCTGAAACTTCAAAAAATGATGTTTATCTTTGCATGAATCTAGGATAGATCTAATCTCGAGTTTACAAGAGTCCTTGTTGCAGTGAAGCAGATAATACATTACAAAGATGAGGTTTTGGAAATGGAGAGGCATGTTCTCAATTAGCTTCATTTTGAACTAACCAAACCTACAACTACAACATTTCTGAGACATTTTCTGAGGGCAGCTTAGGCACGGGACATGGAAAATTTCTAATTTAGTAGCACATTACTCGGTGGAGGCTCCAGGAGCAGCATCCAAGGTCTGCTTTTCCTGAAGAACATTCCCAAATAGCAAACTATTTGAAAGCTGTTGCTGGTTGTCTACTGCTTGTCCTGAAGAAGTGGCAGCATGTTGCATCATTTGCAGCTCTAAAAGTGGCTTGTTGTGTCTTGTTGCTGCAATAGTTGTCTGGTGACCCATTGACACCTTCATCCATGCGTTGGCCTTTGAATCCAGACCTCCTCCTCGTCACTCCTGATTGTCAAGTTGTAGAAGTCAGGATTGCAGAAGCAACAACCTCTCAAATGCCATGATGGCAAGCCTCAGACTTTGAGGTCTTAACAGTGCTCCAACAACAAGCTCTAAGTAGTCAACTAGTCTTCCATCCACATACACCAGTAGATGAAGGGGATCTTTTAAGCCAAAGCTTGGGCGAGATTTACAAGCATCCTTCCAATGCAAAATTTTCAAGTTAATCAAAGACTTTGCAACAATGTCTTTGTTGGAGATGAATGTCAGACTAGATGAGTTGGAATTAGAAACAAGAGTTAGGTCCCCCGCAATGCCATTAAGAAGATGAGGTTGATGAAGCACTGTTGGAAAATCTGAATATGGTCTGAAACAGGTAGAGAAACTATTGCCATATTCAGAAATTCTTTGACAAGAATTTGAATTTTATCCTGACAGCATCAGTGCATCGGCATGTTGGTTCACAGCTTTTGAGACATTTGCTACCTCAGCTCTTATTGGTGTTGGATACTCAATCATAGAATCTAGAAGTTGTGAAGTCACAATGACTGAATTTTTCAACTAATGACAAAGATTTACTATCTACTATTTCACAGATGGAAAGTGGTGCACAATAGACCAATACATTTCTTATATACTCCTCATAGCCAGATGAACCAGCTGTTACTAGAGGCATCAATGCTGATCTTAGTAGTTGACATAGCTTATTGATGCAATTCACCCTGTGGAAGACAAAAATAGAAATAGAGAAGTTATGCAGCTTTGCTGATGCTCATCAAACAAGAAGATTCTGAAAGCAACTTGATATAATGGCAACTGAGATCAATAGCTCAATCTCTAGTGAACAAGGTTGGCTTCAAACACAGGCTAATATTGACAAACTTGGAGCTTTAATTGATCGGTATATTTCTCTTATAAAGGCGGACAGAGAAAAAGGAGCAAGACTTGAATCAAATGCTTATGCTTATGGCCAATATGTATATGTTGATGGTACACACTATGATCTGCATGTATCTTATGAATATGAACAGCAACAACATGCAAATGAACATGATCAGTATGCAAGTACATCTAGAAAGCATGTTAATGCTTATAGATATGATGTACCATGTCATGATGCAGAGTATCACTCCATTGAATCATGGTAGCAGAATGGCTATTGTGGGCAACATGCTTATGCTTATGAGCATCCACCTTTTGAGCAACATAGTCATGATTATACATGTGAACCTTTCTTAATTGAGCAGCCCAATTCTTATGGACGTGACAATAATGGTCATGCTTATCAGTACTCTTCTAGCTTTGATCAGCACAGCAAGCTCATATAACTACCATGGTATCCTATATCCCAATCAGTTCATACCTCATGATTACCCAAATGTAATGGTGAGTTCTTTTCAAAGTGTTGATGATGAAGAAGAGAGCAATGAGCAAGCTGAACAACAAGACTGGCATAATGAGCAACATGATCAACAAGAAGATGAGCAAGAAGACCAAGAAGATTTACAAGAAGGGAACAATGGAGAGCAAGATGTACAAGCTGATGACATCTTAGCTGATGAATCACATGAGGCACTCATAGACGACAATGGTTATGTTGAAGGTTTTAGACTCTTGGAGAAACCTCATGATAATATTCTTGAGAATCAGTTTACACTTAATCAAGGTTTACAACAGCCATTGAACGCATTTGATAATGAGTACCTTGATCATGGTTATGATGACTGGCATATGTTCGATGATGATATAATACATGATTTGGGCATACATGAATATGAAGATGGCATTGTACTTCCCTATGATCTAGGAGATTATGGATGTGATTATGGACTTGATTATGGGGATACTTCATTGTATCCATTTGATCCGGGGGGATTGGAGTATGTGCTTGATGGGCATTCTCTTCTCTTGGACAATTATTATGATGGAATACCTTTTGATCCGAGAGGTTGATGGATTGCTGGGGAGTATGTGGTTGATGGGCATTCTCTTCTCTTGGACAATCATTATGATGGAATAACTTTTGATCTAGGAGGTTAATGGATTTTTGGGGATCTCATTTAGACCAGCATCCATCTTTTTTGGTAGATTCTTTTGGCTAAAGATTGGTTATCCATATTTTAGTGCAGGAAGATTGCAGACAACTCACTGTTTTACACCATATTTTACTTTGAACTTTGAAATAGCCAAACCCAACATACATGGGCTGAAAGCACTTACCAAGAGCTCCATTTTGATGTGTAGCATGCCTTGATCGGAGTCTTCTATAGAAAGTTATGACAGATTTACTTAGTAGGGCCCTATAGTAAACAGCTTGCTGTCCACTATCTGCAGCTCGCATTTACTTAAGATATTTGGATCAAAAATTTATTTTTATAATTTTCTAATAAAGCCCATGTATCATACATACCCAATGACCCATCATACGCATTCATTAGTATACCCCTGTAATAATGCAGTAGAGTGCTACTCTGATTAGCTTCTCCCCAGTTATCATAAGTGCCCAAATTGTTTTTGAGGGCAAAAACCTTCGGGTGGGGATGGAATGTAAGAGAGGGGGGATTTAATAATGGGAAAATACTAGCTACACTGTGGCTAGTATATAAGATGTTAGGGACTTGATTTTTGGACCATCATATTATAATACAAGTCTCCTTTCATCTTCACCTCTCTCTCCAAGATTTCATGGTTTTTTCCTCTCTCTTTCTGTCTTTCTCTCTCCTTTTCTAGTATTTCTCTTCTCATCACTCTCTTTCTCTATCTTCTTGCAGTCTTTTTCTCTCTCTTCTTCTCTCTCTCCTGTCCTCTTCTTGACACTTATCTTAACTTGTCTATACTACATTCGTGTAAGTAAATCAAAAGGCATAGGAAGCTTTTTTGTAGCACTTCAATCAATCTTTTTATACTTTTATATCAAAATATAATACACTTTTGATTTACAAAAAATAAAAGTTTAAATGATCAAGGAGCCTTGGATTATTTAACTTACACCTTAGAATTCTTCTCGATTCCTTTCAAAAAATTGATTTTAAAACATTGCTCATCAATTCAATCTATGGCAATCAGGCTTCAATGACGATTAAAAATAATCATAGGCTAATAATTTAGTATAGTAAAATATTTTAAAATTAGAAAAAATATGAAACTATTTACTCTTTATGGTATGGAATCAAAATAAGCTCTAAAGTATCAAAATCAATTCGATTGAGCCAATGTTCAAATCTATTTGTATCAAGCTCACTTAGAAGTTAGCCTCATGTAATAGAATATCAAAGGAACATGAAACTTAATTTTTTCTTATATAATGAGAGAGATTTAGTTCATGCATCATACACTTAATAAAGTAGTAGTAAGATAGTGGGTATATAGAAAATAAATTATTGCTTGAAAAATATCGTTCTTGAGAACTATCAAGAAGAATAGAGTTATTTTTTTTCCCTTTTATCCTTGAGGATTTAAACACATTTTGTGTGCAAAAAATATATAATTTATCTTGCCTATATTACGAGGTACAAAAAAAAACATATTGAGACTTATTTAACTAACCCCCTCAAGTATGTCATAGATCCCATCCTCTAATGCTTCTAGTAACTTTGCTTCTTTTTCTTCTACTTTCCTTCTCTCTTGTACTCCCTCCATTTCTCTATTTGTTCTTCTGTAGCTTTTCCTCCTTCTCATGCAGTCTTGTATCTCTCTCGTGTAATATGCTTCCAAAAATAATAATTTTTGCTTAGTGAAATCACAAGAATTTGGCTTGGCCATGGCATCTCGCAAAATTTCACTCTTTTTCACCACCACAAGTAAGATAAATGATGCACTAAATAAAAAGATCAAAATCAAGTCTTTCTCTCTTGCCATAATTGCTGCTCGTATGGGCTAAGAGGATGAGGTGGAATGGGTGCCGGTTCATGACAAGATATAAGGAATGGAGTGAGAAAAAGTGAAGATGAGCATCATGCGATTGTGTGATTGTGTCAGCGGCTTCGTTTTTCAAAATATAATGCATCATCTATGCGAGAATTAGCGTAAATACCAATTTATTGCATATTATGTCATATCTCTTGTGTCTATTGTGAAAATGACCTTTGTGCTAGAAAGTATAAATTTTCCAAGGGTTAGTTGGTCTTATATTATGATGCCCCTTGTGAGTTATTCCCAGGTAAAGTGGAATAGCCCTTCTTGTAAGATTGTTCGTATAGGAAAAAGTGGGCTCTATAGTCCTTTTAGTGAATTTTCAAGGGATAGAGTTCAAAACTAAAGTAAACTTCAATAAATTGATGCCCTATTATGTATAAGGACTGACATTAGGCTTGGTGCCTTTGCAGGTCTTTTAAGCTTCAACTTAAACTTGCAGAGGGTACCAAGACTATTGGATAGGAAAAGTCATTTCTTACCTTGAGCATCCATATTCATGTGTCTGTTTGGTGTGGGTGCATTTGATGGTTCTTTATTCTATTCCCGCATTAGATAGGTTTGATGGAGCACTAGGAGGAAGCCAAATGCTACGTGGAAGATTTTTGTGGCTAGTCCAGGTGATGTCTTATATTTCCAAGTTTTTTCCCCTTAACTAGAATGTGTTATGTGTATTTTGGGGATTTTTCTTTCTTGTGTTGGGGACCAACAATCAAGGCATAAAGTCCCAAGATTAGGTTAGGTATGTCTAGGGAGGTTTGAGCAGTCATCTCTTGTGAAGACATTGTGGGCATGTAAAGAGATGTTTTAGAGGGTAGGCCTAGTGACCTTGTTCTTCTAACTTGTTAGAGAGCTAGTTCTAGGAATCCATGTTAGTTGTGAGGGTAGCTAGGGAAGCTTGCCAAACAAAATAGGAAAATAATAAATATATCTGAAATATATATAGTACTATAGAGGTATGTAAGAAGGGGTTCTAACCCCTATAGTAAGGAAAAATAAATGTAAATTTTTTAGAGAGTTGATGTTCATCGCCTTGCGAAGGCCTGGTAGGTTTCCAAGGACGAGTCAACGATGCCTTGTCTTCCTTGTGGTGGCATTTTGCCAAAAAGGAAGTAAGGATGGTTGGAGTGAAAATAAAAGTAAGTGAAAATAAAAAGAAAAATATTGTATCACCTTACGAGCACTTGGTAGGTAATTGGGTGTCGAG
Source organism: Lygodium microphyllum (assembly GCF_053477565.2). Classification (NCBI taxonomy): domain Eukaryota; kingdom Viridiplantae; phylum Streptophyta; class Polypodiopsida; order Schizaeales; family Lygodiaceae; genus Lygodium; species Lygodium microphyllum. Next base: position 31,572,438 of record NC_141162.1, on the reverse strand, counting down.
ATTGGACCTAAGATTGATGCCCTATTCTCCTTGGGTCACAATATACTTAGCTCTCTCCTTTTTACACATCCAAGTACTAAATGATAAAGATTCAAGATTGAGATAAATGGAATAAATTATGTAAGTGAGATAGGCTATAGGAGTACTTGCGTAGTAGGAGTTCTTGGTCTAGTTGTCCTAGGTTAGCTAGGCAGATCAAACCACCACTTTAGATGACTTTTTTGATGGCTCATTTAGCCGGTTTGTGTTGTAGCAGGTGGTTAGCAACTAGATTTTGACTTCTTTGTTAGATTACGCTTGGCCTATTCCTTGTGGAATTCCTGACTTGATGTGGTTAGGGGGTAGGATGAGAGCTATGTTATGTTATGATGTGTATTTTATTTGAAGTAGCTTGTTGCTATTGAAGTTTTGTATGTGTATAGATTAGTTCATGGTTTCGATAGGTTGAGTCACCCTATTCCATGGTTGCCAATGAGAGCTGATTTTAAGATGAAATTTAAAGCATAAAAGTGGTATGGGAACTATAAAAGTGATCGTTTTGGTGAAAACTATGTCGCTCACATAGAGTTTTTCTAGGTGCATTTTGACGTCAGAAATCCAATCCAAGTGTCTGTTTGTCAATCAAGTCCATTTGACCCCTCATTTAATGGTTGCAAGGTTTAGCGTTATAAAGAAACTACTTGATTCAAAGACCAAAAATAGCATTTAGGAGGCCAAGCAATAGTTTTTGATACAAAGAATGTGCATGTGTTTTTCAATTTCAATTCCACATTTGTTTAGACCTCTAATTTTAAGCAAGCCACTTGTTGGTAGTGTGAATGTGAAGGAGATAAACCAGATAATTTGTAAGTTAGTGGTTAATGAGGATTAGGAAGCTTCAAATCTCAAAAACTAAATGTGATGGGGGCATATTTTTCAGTGCACCCCTTTATGGCCCCCAAAAATGGCGATTTGTGCTCTAGTGAAATCATAAGGATCTGGCTTGGCTATGGCTTCCTACAAAATTTTTCTATTTTTTTCACAACAAGCAAGAGAAATGATGCCTTGAATAAAAAGATCAAAATTTAGTATTTCTCTCTCCTCTTGGAGCCCCAAGAGAAACACCAAGGAAAAGGGAATTTCTTGCAAGAAAATCTATCTTGTAACATCAACAAGCTTTTATTTCATTCCTTTGATCATCAAAACAAAGAAAACAACAATTCTTCACACAGCATCATAGTAGATATCTCCCACGGATTTGATAGAATCAACCATATTCTTCAACATCTTCACAAAATCCATCAATAGAACAAAGAACACAAAGGAATACACCATTTTGAATGGAAGTACATCACATAGTATTAATCTTCAATGTCTTCATAGTTCTCTCTCTCAATCTCTCATATACAATTACACTGTTTTGATAGATTTGACTATCTCTGACTCTCTCTCTCTCTCTCCATCAATAGTACATCATATCCTCACTACAATACTATCATACTAACCCTCAATAATCCTTCTTAGGTCGTGGATGCACCTCCCAAGAGGTATATCTGATATGAAGAGTCACCAGAACCACTATAGTGTCTTTTCACAGCTCACTACTGTCACTGTCACTTAGTCTTCTCTTCAATCTTCAGCAACTGTTTCTTCCACCCGTTTTAGCTCTTTTGAACTTAGATTCATCCTTTCCAAAGGTTAGAAAACTTTCCCAAAGTCACACATACATTCTACAGAACACCTACAGAAGGTCTACAGAACAGTCACAGTACAGTACCAGAACAGCTACAGTATAGTTACAGTACAGAGACAGAGCAGAGACAGAGGCTCTACAGAAGATCTACAGAAGGTTACAGAAGGTCATCAAAATCTCATAACTCATACTCAAACCATTCCAAACTCTTAACCCATGAACTTCCAAAAAATAATCAATATCATCCAAAACACTCTCAAATACTTCCATTAACAATCATACATCACTCTAAATCTACCAAAAATCAATCATTCAGACCTCAAAAACAACAAAAATCAGTCAAAAATTCAGTCTTTTTCCACTCTCAACATATATCCCCACACTTAGAAAGGAAGCATTCCCGCGACCCAAGGAAAAGAAGAATATAAGTTCACTAAAAGAGCTCAATTTGGATCTTCCTTCAGATCTCCAATAATCTTGGTAAAACACGACCTCAACTTATCACCTGTATCTGATAGAAAAAATACTATTAAAGGAAAACTTCATTATGTATTAACTCATCTGATTAATCAATTAAAAACCATTATAAATTTGTAAAGGATATAAGAGGTTCTTGTCAGCTTTCCACCATAGGCTTTTCATCGACCAGTAATCTTTTGAAAATAGCTCTCGAAAAAATATTCACAACCAACACGAACTCATCACATTCAATTAAGACAACACATACACGAACACTAACACAACCATCTGAATGACACCTCCAAAAAGAGATATATCATTAAAATTCTTCCAAAATACATGGGAAAGGTATCAATGAAGATGATCCCTTTTAAAAGCTTGGTGGTTTCGGAATCGATCCATGGAGAAGGATTCATCTACAAATGTCTTGGGAGAATTCTGAAAAGCTGCAAGCAGCACATCCTTTCTAGCTGTTGGTTAGTGCTCTGTACATAGGTAGGGGCTGTGTTCTGTCTTTGATTCAGAACCACAGAATCAATCATAGTATGCCAGGAATTATCAGGGCAAGTAGCCACTTTGGAGGAGTAACTCTGAAACATATCAGCTATTCGCAACTCCAAATGGTTGACGTACAAAACAGCTTGTAAAACCACGTCTCCCACATACCAGGCCATATCCACTTTATCAGGAATCAACAAGTCTCCTCAGAGATACATATATGACATCAACATGGTATCGGTCGTGACAGAATCTTCAAACACCATACGGACCACCTCTGTTAGCAACTCAGGAGACCAAGCCCCACTCCAACCATCCTCTGGAAGAGGAAGATCCATCGTGGAAAGCTTCATGTAGAAGGCCAACTTTTGTAATTGATAGTGGACAAAGAAAGAATGGTCCGGAGGAACATATTCCTGGAATTGCTCAAATGTAGACCATAGCAGATCCATCCTGGACTGTAATCTTTCCACTTTATCCTGAAAGAGAGGACACAAGGTAGCCTGTCTCTGAAGAATTGCCAAGTCCTGCTGTGAGAGAGAAGGGATCGAGGGAACATTAGGGCTTAGAGGAACAGATCGTGACTTAGCCAGCAGTTGATCTTGCAACTGCTGGATATGGAAAGCTTGTGATTCCACTGTGTCATTAGCAGTCTGTAAGGCTGAAAGTTTTGTATCCAAGAGAGTTTGGAACTCTTGTGCTTCATTGGACATCCTTTCCTTCTCCTCTGAAAGGCTAGTAACCTCTAATTGAGCCGCTGTTAACTGAATCTTCAAAGAAGATATCTCATCTCGTTGGGTTTCAATAAGTTGGGTTTGTTGCTCCATCTGCTTGAACAGATCTGCCAGGGTATCTTTAATAGAGGCTAACTCTGATGTTACCTTATGCAATTAGTCCTTAGACTGCATCAGTTCCTCATAAAAGGAAGCGTACAGCTATTGAACACAGGCTATGACTGTCAGTTTAATGGAATCTGGATGTCGTTACATAGGAAAGGAATAGCATCTCCCGAGACTAGACTGTTCAGTGAGGGGACTGATATATCCAACGAACCTTCTCGATGTGCTCTGAACAGGTTATTACATGTGAGATAAGCAAGGAGATCACTGCCAGAGGTAACAGGAATGGGCACGGAAGGAAGAACTGAAGGAGCTTTATCTGCTACCCGCTTCAAGCGTTTGCACTGTATGACCAAGGGAGACAGAGAATCCAAATCCTCTACATCAATTGGTTCTGACTCATCGGAAGGTGGAGGAGGAGGTACTGGATCAGATGGAGAAGGGGGAGGCACAGTCTTCTGTAAACCGAAATAGGTCAAGAAGGCAGACAAGTACGATCCATAGGTGACATTGGTAACATTGCCCTTGGTGACTTTGACGAAATGTTGATCCATCTTAGTGAGTAGGTAAGTGCTCCAATCAATAGCTACTCCTTTTAACACCATCCTTGAAGCTGTAAAGAGCTCTTTGGACAAGTAATGAGATGGCATTTTTGCAGGCATAAACCTGTCTTGGAGAAACTGGCAGACCAACTTCCACACAGGATCAGTGATCATGGAAAAAGAAACTCCAGAAGAGTTGATCACCTTCTTAACATCCAGAATTTCCCTGGTCTGTTTTTGTAACAGCTTCAAAATCTCGTCGTTAGAGAAAAGCTGGCGAGTGGTAACAAAGGGTTCACCTTTGTAGGGAAGAGACAAAGCCTTTCCGAGGCCTCAAGGTGTTAAAGTCATGGAAGTACCCTGGACCAATCCTGACTTCTTGCTGTAGGAGGCCAGAAACTCATTACACATCGATGGATCCTCTGGAAGCAATGGAAAGGAGGCAGCCACAAAAGTTGCGAGTCTCACCTTAGTGAGAGGCTCAAAAGTGAGTAGGGAAGAGTAATTCCTACTGACTAATGGGACATATTGGATAGGGGGAGGAGTGTGAGGCACCATTTAGATGGTAAACACACACACCACAACACAGACAGTCACAAAGAATACATGCAAAACAACCAAAAGGCGATAAAAAAGGAAACAATCCAAAACAAGGACACTCAGACAAATATAGACGTAACTAACCTAAGTACCATCCCAGGCAATACACAACCTAGAAAAAATTTGGCATGACCTCGACAATTATGCGACCGAAAGCTTCATGCGATGCAACATGCAAGCACCCAAATCCCTGTATTAGGTAATAAAGACAAAAAACTACACACCGTACCCGTAATCGGAACTCATGGACAAATCAGACTACCATAAAAAACGGACATGAAGACTGGACCATAACTTGACCATCAGTGTCAACTAATAGACTTTTACGCGCCCATCCCACGAAGCGAGTTCATTAAAACAGGGGAAATAAGTGTAGTGAGGGGGAATTAATTTAATGAAAGGTTCATTTGAATAAATTATTAACAATGGGTGACATTTTTATTAAGTGATAAACCTTAATAAGAAAACGGCGGTTCCTTCTTAAAAGTTTAATTACAAATTATTAAGTTGAAACGGTGCGTCAACGCCACCCGGACTTCGATGCCCAGACTGGGTCTCTAAATGCAAATTCCTTAATTAAAAATTAAGAGTGATGTGGAGCACTTTTTTACCAGCGCGTGCTCTTGTGACAGCTGGTTCATTTTTATTATAAATTAAAGTGCCTCTTAAGCGCACGTAGCGTGTACAAAGTGAACAGCTGGTTGATTTTTATTATTATGAAATTGTGTGTTTAGAGCGAATGCGTGTGGAAAATGTGGGTGAATAAATGTTTCATTTTAGCAATTAATTTGTGATTAAGGGAAAAATGAAAATAAATAAAGCACATAAAAAAAATACCTGGAAAGGGTGTGTAGGCAATGGCCTGAAGGCGCACGGAAGAGTCCCCCAAAAGGAGTGAATCGAGTAAAAGAAAAGTAAAGACAACTGACTGAACAACAAAGACACAACCTTAGTGGATTTGTTGAGTGTGAGTATGATTTTTAAGTTTATGAGGATGTAGTAGAATAGTGTTTGTGTTGTTTTGTTTTGTTTTGTTTTTTTTGAAATTTAAATTTTATTGTATTTGGTTAGTATTTTAGGGAGTATTATATGTGGTAATTGGAATTATGTGTTTTTTCTGGATTGGTTTTGCAATAAATTGGTTGTGTATTTAGTGTTTTTTTTTTCAAAAGGAAGAATAATTAAAGATGGTTATGGGATGAAGTAAAAGGAAAATTTTAGCCAGTTAAGAAATATCCCCAATATAGGGTATGAAAATAAGATGGGGATTTTTATGGTAAAGTTTTGTGTGTTGGTCCGTTGGTTTAATAAATTGTTTTAAATAGGGGTACCAGATATAAAAATATTTTAAAGTGAAAAATAAATGGAAAAATGTTAGGGGGGATGGGAGGAATGTGCTGGAATTTTTCAAATTTTTTTTTGTATTTTTCACTAATTTTAAATGAATTTGCTGCATTTTTAAGGTAATTTGAGAATAAATGGAAAAATATAGAATTTTCTGTAATTTTGGGGGTTGAAATTGCTAGCTGATAAATTTTCAAAAATTTGCAGAAAGTGAAGGGAATTTTTAGAATTTTTTTTTAAATTTTCCTGAGGGTAAATTAATTTATAAATTAATTAAATCAGTTAAATCAAGAAAATCAGCTTAGTTTGGTAAGTAAGGTCAAATTAAGTTAGCTAAGGCATGGAAGTCAGGGTAAGTCATATAAGTCAAGCTAGGTGAGGTCAGGTTAGTCAAATGGAACTAGGTTAAGTCAGATAAGTAAGTGAAGTCAAGTTAGTGGAGATTAACCTAAATGGGGTTAGTGTAACTTAGGTTGGGTTAGACTAACCTAGGGTGGGGTAGACTAACTAGGGGGTAGGGTTAACTAACTAGGGGGGGTTAACTAACTAGGGGAGGGGCTAACTAACTAGGGGAGGGGGCAACTAACTAGGGGGTGGTTAACTAACTGGGGGGGTTAACTAACTAGGGGAGGGGTTAACTAACTAGGGGGGGTAACTAACTAAGGGGTGGGGTTAACTAACTAGGGGGGGAACTAACTGGGGGGGTTAACTAACTAGGGGGGTAACTAACTAAGGGGTGGGGTTAACTAACTAGGGGAGGGGTGAACTAACTAGGGGAGGGGGTTAACATAGGGTGGATTAGGTGAACCGAGGTTGGGTTAGACTAACCTAGGGTGGGTTAGTGTTAAACTAACCTAGGGTGGGGTTAGGTTAATTTAGGGGGGGGGGTTAGATTAACTAAGGGGGGGTTAGACTAACCTAATTAGGGTTAAACTAACTTAATCAGGGTTAGTGGAGACTAAGTAGGATTAGTGTGATTAATGAAAATTTATTAAGGCAGAGGGGAAGGAGGAGGAGGAAGAGGGTGGGAGGGCGGCGGCGGCGGCGGAGTCGGCAAACCAGGCGGCCCTGGCGGCGGTGACGGCACTAGCGGCGAGCGGCGGGTCCCAGACGGCGGGTTGCTGTACCCAAGCGATGACGGAGGGAGGCAGGGCGACAATCGACGGCGGCGAAGACAGCATCCACCGGTGGGTGGCGATGCGTAGGATGGCGCAGCCCGGTTGTGGGACGGTGGTGGGCCTGTGGTGGGCTGGTGTGGCCGGCGAAGAGGAAGGGAGAAGGGAGGGGAGAAGAGGGGAGGAAGGAGGCAGGGAGGTGAAAAGGAGGAGGCTAAAGGGAGGAGGTGGGGGAAGGAGGAGGGGAGAGAGGAGAAGAGGAGGGGGAGGATAAAGGGAAGAAGGAGAAGAGGGACTGGGAGGAGGAGGGTGATGGAGGGAGGAGGAGGAAGAAGAGAGGAAGGGGAAGGGAGGGGGAGGAGGGGATGGGGGGGGCAGGAGGAGATGAAGGTGGGGAAGATGGTGGAAGTGTGGAGGCGCGGCGGTAAGAGGGTGAGGGAGATGGTGGGGGAGGGGTCGCAGAAGGAGGAGGGTCGGGGAGAGAGAAAGAGGGGTAGGAGAGAGAAAGAAGAAGAAGAAGAAAGAAAAAAGAGAGAGAGGGTGGTGGGTTGTTAGGACGGGGGGGTTAAAGGTGCCCATTAGGGGGGGGGGAATTTTTTGTAAAAAAAAAGAGAAAAAAGTGAAGTAAATAATTTTTTTTAAAAAATGAATTAATAAATTAATAAATTAAAAGAAAGGCGTGCCCCCGTCCCGTGTGCAGGCGCAGGGTGGGGTAAAAAAAAATTTGCCGTGGCGGGATTGGAACGGCGTCGGGACGTCGGCACGGGGGGATGCGTATGCGAATGGGCATGGCAAGACGCGTAAAACCACAAATGTGGGCGTTCACGCCTGAGACGAGTCACGCGAAACACGTGAAAATAAAGACAAATTAATATCTCACAATCCGATCGTCGAAATGAAATGGTGTAAAAATAAAAAATGTACCAAATGGCAGGGGGAAGATAGGGAAAAAGGTCAACGGGGGTTTGGGGGGAATAAAGGGCGTGCACACGCAAAAAACACAAAAAATGGCCCCGAAAACACATACGGGGATTAATTGCGGGAAATCCGCTCAACGGAATGCAGGGCGGAAAGAAGGAAAAATGTGTAGAAGAACGTGCCCAACAACCCTATCATGTCAAAACACAGTTTCGACCGAAATAAGATGAGTTCAGATGGGAAAAATGTAAAAAGGACACACGCAAATACGGTCAGAAATTAATAACAGAAGATCGGTTCACCGGAACAGGGGGTAGCAAAAATGACAACTGTGCAGGGGACGGGTTTTCACAGGCCTGTCATGTTAAAACGCAGTTCGGATAGGGTGCGGAGGCGTGCACATGCAAAAAATACCAAAAAGACACTCAAAAACACTTTTAAAAATGAATAATGAAAATTTCAGAAGTTAGAATAAGGGGGAGAAAAAAGAAAAAATATAGGAAAAGGCGCGGTGGACACGACTGTCAAGTCAAACTAGAATTCTGATGCAAACAAGGCAGGTTCACATGGAAAAATGTCAAAAAGACGCATGAAAAGGTCCCGAGAAACCGCAAAAATTAATATTGGACAAACCGTGCATCAGAAGGACACGGAGTAAAAAGGGAAAAAGGTCAGGGGGAAAGTGCTGGTCATGGCTATGATGTCAGATCACTATTCCGAAGCAAGAAAAGTGTGTTCACATGGAAAACTATCTAATGTACACAAAACCTGTCAAAAATTAATAACTCAAAAACCGTGCATCGGAACAGGGGTGGGTAAAAAGGAAAAATGGCCAGTCAAAGGGACAAACAAGGCTATAAGTTGAGATTGGAATTTGGGGGAACGTAGGGTGCGTTCACATAGAAACACAGCAAAATAAGAGAAAAAGAAAAATGGAGGAGGAACATCCCCAAGGGAGGGGTGACAGTGGACGGGTGGGTGGGGAAGGGACCCCAGGAGTGTAACAGAAAGTCATGGTGTACATGCATGATCAAAGTGAGGCATATGCAGGGCGGTATGCAATGCAGACGCGCCGGGACGCGTCCCCACACTTAAAACCTGAACGGGTAGGGTTGACCGAGCATCAGGGACCTAATACCATATGACAGACCAACCGCTAATGTCCCCACACTTAAAATATGAACATCACGGAAAAAACAAGGTGTAGGGTTAGAAAAACTTGGCCCATGTTGTCGAGAATCAAGGTTGACTGTCGATGGCATGTCCACTGTTGTTGTCGGCTATAGGAAGTACCAAGGTATCTTCACAGCACACGTCCTTCGTGGCAGGGATCACGCGGCAACACCCAAGGAGGTAGCTGGTGGAAGGAAGCGTAGGAAATTCATTGATAGCGAGGGATATTACACTCAACTCACAATCACTCATATGGAATGAAAGAGCAGCCACTCACCCCATGACTAATATCACTCAAGGAATAATGATTGAAACCCATATCTCACACCTGGTTTAGGAATTGACAAGGGGGATGGTGCAAAGGGAGTATGCCATGGTGCACAATTGATGATGCATTAGTGCATCCAATCCGTCTGGCATAGGTGCAAGAAGGAAGGCAAGGGAGCCTTACAGTGCAGTGTACAGAACAGGATGACGTGTCCTGTGATGACGGCAGAGACCCATCCCATGGGTGCATAGGGAAAAGAGAACTTACTTTACGCCAAAGGTCGTAACGTCCCTTGATCTCACCTCTCGGTAATTGATTGAAAAAACTCCAGTCACACTCAGCCCACCCTCTGTCTCACACTCTGTTGATAGATACAGAAGGCAGCCCATACCTTACACCCATTGCTATAATCCTCACGGTCACTTGTGCAAAGGTTGTATGCCTTGTGTGCATTTGATGGTGCAACTGTGCATCCTGCCCTGTGCCGGCATACGGTGTGAGAAGGAAGGCAAGGGAACCTTATGGTGCAGTGCACAGAAACAGATCATGCTTTGTGCATTGAGAAGCCCATCCCGTGCGTGCAACACTCCATTCACACTTCTCACCTCTCATTTGATTTGAAAGGAAAAAACTGGTCACTCGCCCCACCCTTTGTCTTACTCTCTGTTGATAATTACGCAGGGCAACCATACTCACTTCCCCATCCGGTCAGGATGAAAGCTCGCGTCACTCGATTGTTTGTCGATGAAGATCGCGTCGTCAGTTGTTGAAGAGGCGTACCCAGGGAGGTAGCCATCAGATTGAACGTGGGGTTAGATAGGAACATGGCGCCTGCTAGAGGACTGTCAAATGCTCTGCAGAAAGGCACAGGACACAGCGTACCAAGGGAGGCAGCTTCGGAACTGGATCCTGGGGATGTCAATTGATGAATCCACTTTCTGGACTGTTGGGTATTGCCACCTTTTCCACAGCCAGCTTCCCGCCCAAGGGTGTTAACCACCTTTTCTTGGAACGAGGCCTGCTATGAAAGGGAATTTCTTCCTTTTCTCCCATAACAGTTTTTTTTTCTTCTTTTCTTGTTTTTTTTTTTCTTTTCTTTTGTTTATGTTTTGTTGTTGTTTTTTTTTCTCCTATTCTCAAGGGTGTCTCCACCTTTTCTCGAAGAATAGGTTGGCATGACAGGGACCGAAGTCCTTTTCTCTCATGACCGATATGTATATTTTGTTCTTTTTTCGAATTAAGCAAGGGAATGGTAGAAATACAATTTGTCAGAACCAACCTCGCCACTGCCGCGCTGGTGTAAAATAGAGGATAAGAGATCAGGGCTGGAAGGTGGGGCTGAGGGACAGAGGGTTGCGTCCACCTCATCAGGAGTGGCTGAAGAACGGCTATCAGAAGTAGCATCATAAGAGTGACAGTGCCACGCCAACGGGGGAAAGGATCAGGTGATTGTGATTGTCAAGCTCCCCAGGGAGGGAAATACTTCTTCAGGCGATATCCATTGATCAGGAAGGGATCATCAGAGGCATCAACGGTTTGCACTTGGACAGAGCCATTGGGGTTGACAGCAAGTACCTTATATGGGCCCATCCACTGCTGTTGAAGCTTGCCAGGAAACTTGCCAAATCGTGAATCGTAGGCTAAGACCAAATCACCTTCTTTGAACTCCTTGTGCTTGATGAAGCTATCATGGTAAGCCTTACGTCGAGCTTCCGTGGCTTCCATGCACTATAGAGCCATCCTGCGAGTTTCGTCCAAACATTCCAAGTGCAAGAGACGACGTTGCAATGAATCATCGTTCCCCAAGCGCTCTTTGATAGCCACTCGCAAAGAGGGCGATTCCAGTTCAATAGGGAAAATAACTTCTGTACCATACACCAGCTGGAAAGGGGTCTAGCCTGTAGCTGCCTTATGGGAGGTTCTGTACGCCCAGAGGGCCTCTATAAGTCGATCATCCCAATCATGACGATGTGCAACAATCGTCCTTGTCAGGATCGAGCAGAGGATGTGATTGGTGACTTCGACTTGGCCATTGGCTCTGGGGTAATAAGGAGTGGACTTGCGATGGCGGATCTTATACAGCTCTGTCAACTCTTCCATGAGTTTATTAATGAAATGAGTGCCTTTGTCACTTACCAGCTCTAGGGGACTGCCAAAATGGGTGATGATATTCTCGTACAGGAACAGGGCAATGCTATTACCATCGTCCCGCTTCAGAGCTTTGGCTTCACACCACTTAGTAACATAATCCATACATACTAGGATGTATCTGTTCTGTTTTCTTCTGGTGGGAGGATCAATTGGGCTGATAAAGTCGATGCCCCACTTCTCAAACGGCTTCAAAGGAAGGATAGGTTGCAGTGGCATGGCACTTGTTCTGGTGGGTTTTCCCATTCACTGACAAGCATCACATCGCTTGCAGTAGTCATAGGCATCCTTATGAATGGTCGGCCACCAGTAACCTGCTAGCAAAGCCTTCCTGGCTGTAGCTTCTCCTGCAAAGTGGCCTCCACACGGCTCGTCATGGCAAGCCTTTAAAACAATCCCAATCTCTTCTCCTGCAACACATCTTCTGAGCACTTCATCTTTGCCTTTCTTGTACAGTGCACCGCCTAACAGGGTGTAGGGGGTTGATTCTAACATAAGCTTCTTCCTTTCCCGACTAGAAATGCCAGGAGGGTACTGTTGGGTTGCTAGCAGATTGGCAATGTCTGCATACCAGGGGGTTACAGTTTCTGCCAGGAATAGGGAAGCATCAGGGAGGTTTGGATCATCTTGCTCCTCGTCTGTAGTTTGTGGGATACACGACAGATGATCAGCCAGAACATGGGAACGACCAGGTTTGGTAATTACCTCAAAGTCGAACTCCTGGAATAGGAGAAGCCATCTCATCATTCGTCCTTTCACATCTGCTTTGTTCATCAGGAAGGACATGGCCTCATGATCCACATAAAATTTAAAGTGGGTAGATAGTAGGTAATGGCGAAACTTCTCTAGGGCAAACACCATTGCCAACCACTCCAGCTCTGTCACTGTATAGTTCTATTCCCTATTAGTGACTTTTCAGATTGCATAATAGATGGGTTGATCTAATTTCGAGGGGCCCTTTTGACATAGGACAACACCTAGCCCTTCAACTGATGCATATGTGTGCACATGGAACTCCTTCGTCTAATCAGAAGGCTGTAAAATAGGTGCCTATATCAGGCATTGTTTTAGAGTATTAAAGGCTTCTTCACAGTCATCCGTCCAAAGGAAATCAACTTCTTTCCTTAGGAGCTTATGCAGAGGGGCTGCCTTAGTTGCAAAACGTGCAATAAATCTTCTGTAATAGCCCACATGGCCAAGAAATCCTCTCAATTGTTTGAGGTTTGTCGGTGCTATTAAGGCGGCAATCTTTTCAATCTTTGTCGGGTCTGTTGCAATTCCTTGTGCTGAGACAATATGGCCCAACAAAACTCCTGAGGTGACACCAAAGACACATTTATCGGGGTTGAGAGAAATCCCATACTCTCGGCATCTGTCAAAACATTGCTCTAGGTGTCCCCAGTGCTCACGGATCAAACTATAGACACAGAAATCATCAAGATACACCTCAATGAAATCATGCAGATGGTTCTGGAAGGCCGCCATCATTACTCGTTGGAAGGCAGCAGGAGCATTACAGAGCCCAAATGGCATCACTCTGTAAGCATACGTTCCCCATTCCATGGTGAAGATTGTTTTAGATTGGTTCTCTTCTGCGATTTGGACTTGGTTATATCCACTGAATCCATCCAAGAGGGAATATAGCTCATGGCCTGCCACTGTGTCCAACAGTTAGTCTGTAAAAGGGATAGGGAAGTGATCCTTCTTCGTCTTTGAATTGAGCTTTCGGAAGTCAACACATATTTGAAGTTTCCTGTTCTTCTTGGGTACTACCACAATGGGCGAAACCCATTCACTGTTAGCCACGGGATAGATGAACTCTACTTCAAGAAGTTTCAATAATTCGGCCTTCACCAGAGCGAAATAATTAGGATTCATCCATCTTTGTCTTTGCCTTATAGGTTTGGCATCGGGCTCTAGGTCAATGTGATGTTGGCATACTGTGGGATCAATCCCCTTTAGGTCTTTGTAGGACCAAGCGAACACATCTAAGTTCTCCTTTAGTAGGTCTCGAAGGACCACTAAATCCTCTTTTGGAAGATTGAGACCCACTTTCAGGTGACGTTCAGTACCCTCAGCATCCAAGAACGTTACTTGTCTATCACCTTCCACTTCGCGGATAAATGTCCCACGGATTGCTTCTGGGTAGAGGTCTGACTCCTTCAAGAGAGTCGTATCCTCGTTTGATGTCCCACTAGAACCAGTGTCCTCCTTCTGAACAGATGACTCATTCGATTGTTTAACTTGCTGAAAAGGTATCAGAGTCTTATTTGCTTTTGTTTGAGTGATGACCTCTTCAGGACTCAAGGCTTCATCTTCAGAGGATGCGTCCAGGAATGTCACATAGCACGGACCTGCTAGAGGCTGTTACTTTGAGGGCTTGGGGTTCTGTTGGCAGGGGGCATCATCATCATCTTCTCTTTGGATTGAACAGTCAAGGCGACAGGAGTCATTAGTGAACTTAATTTTTACGCCTTTAATCCATTGCTTATACAGATTCTCCATACTTTGGGGTCCATTGACCAACCCAAATGGAACCATGGTCATTCCATCCAGTACCCTGAGATATACGGCCTCTGAGGTCTCTGTAGGGACATCAACCAGATCATCCTCTATTAGAGGAAATTCTTCATCTGCAATTCCATAGCTTACTTCATTTTCTTCCTCATCAGTTTCATTCTCATCTTCTGGAGGCTCTGCCTCGGCCTCTGTAGAGGCTCTATAAGAGAAGAACAGATCGTCTGCCTCTGCATCTGCTTCTGCTTCTGTCACCAGTTTTGACTCTACTTCTGGTTCTGGTTCTGGCTCTGTATCTGTTATTGTCTCTGTAACTGTCTCTGTATCCACTCTGTCTCTGTACTGTAGCCGCTCTGTATCGGTACTGTCTCTGTACTGGCTCTGCTCTGTCTCTGCGTCTGTCATGTAACAGGGAGAACAGTACATCCATGCTTCTATTTCACTATCAGAGGTGATTTCAGAAGTTAATTCTAATTGAGGTAGGAGATATTCACCCATGGACAAGGAATTTACTTCCCTTGGCAGTTGGCTTATAGTGCCCACTGTTAGGGATTGTGTCTCTGTTTTCTTAGGGAAGATTTGCTTAACAGCCTCTTCATCTCCTGATGTACCATCTGTTACCTCGTTAGAGGAGTCAGTTATGGCTTCAATGGATGTGGATCCATTGCCTTTTCGCGATCCATACAGCTTTAACACCGCTTTATTGGGTCCTCGGCCTAGGGTTAGGGTTCCTTTGAACCAGTCCGTCCTGGCTCTTGCTTCAAAAAGCCAAGGTCTTCCCAACAGCAGAGGGTATGAGGTCCCATAAGAATTTGGTTTGACCACCAAATATGTCAACCAATAGTCTCTCCCTGCAAGGGTTGTTTTTACATATGGGAGGATGCCCAACGGTCTGACTCTACTTTGGTCTGCCAATCTGATAAGCCACTGTGTAGGTTGAATTCCTTGCAACCCTAAGTCCTTCATGGTGACATCCGTCATTATGTTTACTGATGAGCCTCCATCAATCAATGCATCTGAAATGAAGCATCCTTCTATCCATACACTAATCTCTGGGGTTCCAGGATCTAAAAAGGCATTAGCCACATCTACTTCCTTTACAGGCTCCGAGGCCTTATTGGTCTTGGTTGCTATTGAAGAGCGATCCTAAGTCCACGCCTTCTTGTCAAGATGCTTTTGAATCTCTTTCGGCAGCTCGGAGACAACATTAGCAACTGCCGAAATGTTAAGTTTGATTTAAAAGTATTTAGGTCTTTGACCAAGTCATAATCTTTAATAGGATTCACAGGCTTCTCCAGCTGGCTGGGGAAAGGGGTTACACCCATTTTCATCTTTCCTTTTTCTTCTAACAATTGCAACATCGGCACCTCTTCTATTTCCGAAAGTGCTTCTGTATCATCTATCTCTTGGGCCTCTGGTCCTGTCTCTGGGACTGTCTCTGTATCCTTCTGTGGCACTGTAGTGCTCTGTATTGTACTGTTCTGTTCTGTACTGCTCTGTCCCTCTGTAGATATGTTGAACTTCACAGTCTTGGTAGGAGAGTCATTTTCATTTTGAACCACTGGTTCCTTCTTCTTGGTGCACGTCATAGCGGCAACTTCCAACTCGACCAAATTGGAAGTAGGTTCTTGTACCTTCTGTTGGCTATCAGTGACATTGGCCTTTACAGGGGCTGGACTGGGACAGTCCTTTGCAGTGTGGCCTTCTCCTTTGCATTGACTGCATAAGGGCTTGTAATCCACTGACCTTCTGGGATTTGGACAATTTGGTGAAATGTGTCCCTTTTCTTCGCATCTGTAACACTCCACCTCAGATCTCTGACCACCGCCAGACTGTCGTCCTCTGTAACTTTGAGAGGGAAACCTCCTTGGACCGAAATTAGGACCAAACTCTTTAGGCTTGGGTCCAATATCTTGTGTTGTCATTTTGGATTCTAGCAAGTTGAATCTTGCATTTTCATCCTTCTGTCTTCGTTCATGCATCTCTTTCAGAGAGCAAATATCCTCTGTATGGTTTTTCCGCAAACAGTAAGAACAGAAGGATCCAGGAATGGTTGGTTTTCAGGTACATTTAGTGGCTAAATTTCCCGCTTGATGACACTTTCCACACTAAGTATTTGACCGCATCACATCTCTTCCGACTCCTGCAGAAGTGGATATATTGGCGGTATTCACCTTCAACGTCTGTAACTGCTCTGTAATCACATCGAGAAGCTCTTTCTTGATACTTGCAAACAACTGAGTTGGATAAGTAGTCCTTCATATTTTCACCTCCTGCAGTGTGCTTGTTGTAGGGTTTTGGGAAGCTTCTGTAATTACCGCATACACTAGTTGGGTAGATCCAGAAGGTCCTCTATTCTGATTCTGATTCAGATCTCCTGTTGAGACTTGGGATTGTTGATTCCAGTTGGTAGGATTCCACTGTTGTTGAGTCGCCATTGGAGGAACCGTTTGAGGCCACTGTTGTTGTGGTTGAACCATCATCTGAGGCACTGTCGTCTGTGGTGACCACACTGGATTAGGTGCACTATACTGTGGCACTGTTTGCATCTAGGGATAGGGGTAGGGAACTATCCCTGGGACTGCATTTGGTGGGTATACCATTCTAGGCATAGGAGGAGGTAAAACTCCTCTTCCTGGAGTCATTGACAGCCTTGCTTCAACTTCGTCATACAATCTTGCACCTTCCAGTGCAGCTTGCAGATTGATTGGTCTTCTCAATTCCACGAACTTTCGAACTTTTGGTTGTAGACCCCTGAGAAACACTCCTTTCTGGATACCTTCATCCAAATGATGGTTGGTCCATCTCTTCAGGATGGATTCCATTCGCGAGACATAAGCTTCTACTCTTTCTCCAGAGGACTGACTTAAATTCATGAACTCCTCTCGCATC
The DNA here is from genome assembly GCF_053477565.2 of Lygodium microphyllum. Taxonomy (NCBI): domain Eukaryota; kingdom Viridiplantae; phylum Streptophyta; class Polypodiopsida; order Schizaeales; family Lygodiaceae; genus Lygodium; species Lygodium microphyllum. The sequence continues at coordinate 31,555,453 of NC_141162.1, read as the reverse complement.
CGCTCTTCAAAACCTTCACGCCTGAATTTAGTGAGGAAGGCCAACTTTAGGTCCGTCCCATGTGCCAAAAGTTCCTGCTGCTTGTCTCTCATACCACTGAAACGCCGCACCCTTGAAAGTGGCGGGGAATATTGCTAACCAATGCTAAGGGGTTCTGGCATTGTTAGCCACACATGCTACCATAAACTCTGCTACATGAAGATTAGGGTCTTCATTGTACTCTCCCTTGAAAACTGGAAATGGGACTACATTTGCTGGCCTATCACATCAATATTTCTAGGACGGATCTGACTAGGAAGGGGACCTTGAGTTGCCATGGGGACTTTCGTAAAGAGTGCTTTTAGGGTGTCAAAGGAAGCTTTTGCTACGAGCTCGTTCTCAACTTTGATTTTTGCCTTCTCTCTTCTCACGTACCTCTGGACTCGTTCTAACGCTTGCCTCTTTATTGCGTCATTAATCAAGGGGTTGACTTCAACCAATTGTTTTGGACTCAACAGGATAGTATCAAAGAGGGTCTTCAGTCTCTGAGGGATTCTCTGACCAACATCTCCTCTACTTCCGTCTTTTCAACATCTTTGAATTCAGCTTTCAAACCACTACAGAGGGGGAGATATTCCATTCTGAAAGTATCAAAACTCATTCTTCTTAGGATCGTTGTTGCATCATTATAATAATGCTAGCTTCTGAGAGTTTCAACAGTGTATGTTGTGAAAAACACTCTGTCTACCAACTTCCATTGGGTTGCTAATTGGACAAACAGAAGATTATCAGTGCACCAAGCATCCCATGTATCTTGCTGTTGAGCATCCACGAACAAATTTCAACTTTTTTCCTTCTTGTCTTCGTGAACATGTACAGACCAAGACTCCTGAAGCTTCTTTACAATCTCCCACTTGATGATGTCTGGAAACTTCTCAATGAATGCCAAATCTTCCACGGATGGTCATTCTCTCCATTTCTGCTCTTCAGTTTGTTCCCAAACAGTTTGCCACCAAGATGCAAGTTTTTGCTGTTTCAACAGAAAGAGGAAACAGTCCACCACATAGAGCATGCATCATGATGATGATGTGTTTCCGCCATTGTGGGATGAACTTCTTGTGGAAAGTGGCTTTGATTATGAGAAATTCCAACTCTTCAGTGGAAGAAGGAACCTTACAAACATCCATTGAATTCTTCTCTTCTTGGCAATGCCACTTCCTTCATTTTCAGCCTCTTTTGGTGCTTGTTGATGGCAAGTTTCCCCGGTTGCGCACCAAAAACATGGAGCCCCAAGAGGAACACCAAGGAAAAGGAAATTCTCTTGCAAGAAAATCTATCTTGTAACATCAACAAGCTTTTATTTCATTCCTTTGATCATCAAAACAAAGAAAACAACAATTCTTCACGAAGCATCATAGTAGATATCTCCCACGGATTTGATAGAGTCAACCATATTCTTCAAGATCTTCACAAAATCCATCAATAGAACAAAAAACACAAAGGAATACACCATATTTGAATGGAAGTATATCACATAGTATTCATCTTCAATGTCTTCATAGTTCTCTCTCTCAATCTCTCATATACAATTACACTGTTTCGATAGATTTGACTATCTCTGACTCTCTCTCTCTCTCTCTCCATCAATAGTACATCATATCCTCACTACAATACTCTCATAATAACCCTCAATAATCCTTCTTAGGTCATGGATGCACCTCCCAAGAGGTATGCCTGATATGAAGAGTCACCAGAACCACTACAGTGTCTTTTCACAGCTCACTACTGTCACTGTCACTTAGTCTTCTCTTCAGTCTTTAGCAGCTGTTTCTTCCACTCGTTTTAGCTCTTTTGAACTTAGATTCATCCTTTCCAAAGGCTAGAAAACTTTCCCAAAGTCACACATACATTCTACAGAACACCTACAGAAGGTCTACAGAACAGTCACAGTACAGTACCAGAACAGCTACAGTACAATTACAGTACAGAGACAGAGCAGAGACAAAGGCTCTACAGAAGATCTACAGAAGGTTACAGAAGGTCATCAAAACCTCATAACTCATACTCAAACCATTCCAAACTCTTAAAAACTATTCAATAAACTTTCACAAGATCTCAATCTTCATCAATCATCAATCCATGCTTCATACAGAAGACAATCAGAACAAAACAGAAGCTATACAGAAGGTATACAGAACCAATCAGAACCTATCAGGACATCACAGAACCTCATATCTTCACTGAGAATCATCATGAACTTCCAAAAAATAATCAATATCATCCAAAACACTGTCAAATACTTCCATTAACAATCATACATCACTCTAAATCTACCAAAAATCAATCATTCAGACCTCAAAAACAACAAAAATCAGTCAAAAATTCAGTCTTTTTCCACTCTCAACATCTCTTTCTCTCTCACCATAATTGTTGTTCATATGGGCTAAGAGGATGAGGGGGAATGGGTGTTGGTTTGTGACAAGATGCAAGGGATGGAATAAGAAAAAGTGAAGGTGAGTATCAATAGGTGTGTGATGGCATTAGCAACTCTGTGTTTTGAAATACAATGCATGACGTGTACCAAAATTAGAGTAAGTATCAATTTATTATATATTATATCATATATCTTGTGTCTATTGTGAAAAATGGTTAAAAATAATTGAGTTATGTTTACCCAAGTCTAAATTAATAAAAAGCTTAATCACTTTTAGTCATTTACATAAAAAAGATTAAAATCGCAAAAGTTGAGATGCAGAATTTAATGTGAAAATGGAGATTTTGTTCGGTTTTGAGGGTACAATGTTCATGTGGAATACTAATTGATATACTGATGGATCATAGTGCACACTAGTTAGATTTAAAAAAAAATTATGCTCACATAAATAGAAAAAATCCATGAAAAATAGTCTTTTTGAAGGGAAAAATAGAGAAAAATTAGTCTTAATGTGCAAAAAAATAACCAAAAATTAAGAGTTGTGTGGATATATAATGAGGTTAGGACATGGGGATTTGCCTTAGCTTGCCTCCGTTTATGTGTGGAAACTGTGTATTTATTGCTTATTCATACAAGAAATGATGATAAAATCGTTTTACACCTATGCACGGAAGCAAAACCTAAGAGGTAAGGGAAAAAAGACTAAAAAGAGATAAGATTTGAATAAGTTCTAATTTCATTGCATATTATGACATACATGCTTTGGTTATTTTAAGTTTAAAGAGGAATAGTAGCACAAGTTAGCTCGATACTGTCCCTTTGCAACACAACATAACGTTAGAGAAAAAAAATCATGAAAAGATTATTTTCACATAAGACTTGACTAATTTATAGTTAAAATTGTTTGAGCATAATGAGTCATACATGTTGCATTTGCATTTAAGTATAGTATCAAAAGGAAAACTCTTGAATGCATAGCATTTGTATGCCTTATTGTGACCAAGACTAAGTGTGTGAGGTTTCTTTGTTGTAGGGTAGCACTACGATCTTTGGGGAGACATTATGTGAGGCTGAAATATTTTTGGATCATTATATACATAATGATAGGATTTTATCACGTTTGTTCTTTATGTTTGAGATGGCACATTCCAGTGCCAATCTTAGGGTGTAGAGAGCTATAGGAGCCACAACAATGAGTTGGGGGTGCTCTATTTGTACATATAATGAGGTGTTAGTCACCTATATGTATGATCCCTTTGCTTGGAGTTTGGATGGATAGTACATTCGGCTACAATTTGAAATTCATGTCTACAAATGCATTCATTAGATAAACCATTTTGTAGCATTCATACACTCTTGGTCGCGAGGCCGTGGGGATTGTTTGGTGTGTGTAGGAGTCCCAACTAGAGCCTTAGAGCCAGTGTTAGGCCCGTTCTAGGTCTTGATGATTATTGATGCTAAATGACCAACACCCATTTTTCCCTTTATGCACTTATATTTTAGTCTTTGCAGGGGCTACCCGTGGAAATGTGACTAGCTAGTTATCAAAACATGTTGCTACTATTCTTTACCTCTTTTTTCCAAGTATCAATTCTCATAAAAATTCAACATAAATATCAAAAAATCAGAAAATCTCTAACATCACTAACATTACTTCACTCTTTCAAAATAAACTCCAAAACACATAGATAGCAAACAATGGACCTAGTTGTTATAGGTACCATCGCTTCTAAGAGCCCCGTTTCTTAATTCATAAAAATAAGAAAATCCAAAGTTATTACAACAAATCCATCCTATTTTTATGCTCCTTATGAGCGTCTTTTTATTCTACACAAAAATTACAATGATATCTACACTCAATGCTCTTTGTGGGTACTCAATTGTTGGGATTGCAACTAGCTACTTGCCATGAAACTCCCACCCATGATATGCCAATACATCCCATGATAAAAATTAGTGAAAATAAAAAGAATCAAGGAAAAAAATTGTAGCTTATATGCCTTTCCAATCCATGAAGCTCATCCAAGTGCTTAAGCACATGTTATTGCCTTTATTGCATGATATGAGATTTATAAGCAAGTGAAATTGTTTTGTTTTAATTTAAAAAAAAGAATCAAAATGACATTTTCCTAATCTAGCAAAATTTTCCAACAATCCAACCTATCTTATGAAAATGAAAATATAAGTGTAGTCCATGGAATGATACTCTTTCAATCCGTCCATCCTAGCTAAGACATACAAGGTTTCCATATTAAGTCTATCATGGTGAGAAAACCCATATCGCTCAAACTCGGTGTAATCAACTCATTGTCTATGGTTGGAGACTCAACAAGAGAGACTCCCTCAGGTCTCAACAATGAAACCAAAATTCGATTCAAGTTCCTACGTGTCAGATCTAGATGGGAAATGCATACCTCACTAATCAAGTTTACTTACAGTCTCTCACCCCACGAACTCTCCTTCCATAAAATCTCACTCATTCAGCTAGCTACAAATAGCTACCCATGGCCCATTAAGAAATAAGAATACCAAAAGAGAATAGTCAAAAGAGGAGGCTCACCACATCATAGTTTATATGAGTGTTGTGAGCTTTGAAGCTCTGACAACTCCACCTACATCCGCACTCCCTCCCTCCCTCCCTCCCTCCCTCCCTCTCTCTTTCTCTCTCTATCAAGGTCCCTCAAGCTCTCAGCACCACACTTGATGCAATAACTCAATCTCTCTACCTCTCAATCTAGGAAGGATCCAAAAAAGGCGAGGAGAAAACACAAAGCAAGAATCAACATGCAACCCCTCACAAGACTTCTCTCTCCCCATCTAAGAAAACTTGCATGCACATAGTACTTAGAGGTGAAGAAATAGAGTAATGGTAGAGAAATAGATAAGCCTTTGTTGCATTAGTTATGGAATGAGTTATAAATAAGGTTTCTCACCTTATATATGAATTTTTAAAATTTTTAAATATTGGGTAGGTTCCTATTCTCTATTGGTGCTCGTTGTCCATTTACTTAAACCCCACCCTTAGGGTCTTGTGACCTTTGAGCATTCTATTTTTTGCAAGAGGCTAACTCACACACCCACACATAATTAATTATACTTTTGATTTTACAAGTTGCACGGGAGGGAGCCCAGTGCTCAAGAAAAGTTAATTTTATAACTTTTGCCAGTGGCATGGTGTTAAATGTTGACACATTTAATATCAGCCCATCGTCTTTTTCTACTATCCATGTTCTATTTGAATCTTTTTCAATCTTTTACTTGCCTTTCTCTTTTTCTTATTTCTTTTCCATGTTATCCTTTGTTGTTTCCTCTCACATGCTCCACTTTTGCCCCATTTTTTAATCAAACTAGTTAGCAATTGTAGATTATATGTACTATTATTGAGTAGTTATTAGTGAAAGAGGCTACTTGGTGTGTTGTTGTGAACTTGCTATGTATCAAAGCACAGTGGAAACCCCATCATTGACAAGCTGGGTAATAATAATTACCTATTATGGAAGTTTTGTGTGACAAAATTTCTTATTAGAAAATGCATTTACAAGTTCATTTCGAGTGAAGAAAAGAAGCGAGAGCTAAGTAATCTTGCAATTGTAGAAGGAGTAAAGGCATGGAAAGAATGGAATGAAAAAGACAAAAAGGCAATATATTGGCTATCCATAGTCATTGTAATAATACTATGCTGGGACATATAAGAAATGCACAAAACTTCACATGTAGCTTGGATAATTTTTGAGAACATGTTTCTTGAAAATACAAAAGCCTGGAAGATTCAACTCAAATAAGAGTTGAATACTTTGAAGAAAGGAAATATGTTTGTAAATGAGTATATTTTGAAAGTGAGAAGCATTATAGATGCCTTAGTAGCTATTGATGCAATTCTTGATGATGATGATTTGGTTTCATCGACTTTGGGTGGAATTAATAATGAAAAAACTTGGAAATCATTTGTCACTTATGTATATGTACGGAAGCTATTTTCAATTTTCGATGATTTAATCGACATGCAAGATGAATCATCTAAAAGAAGTGATGAGTAGATCCAAGCATTTTACTCAAGATTAGAAAGAGAACATAGCAAATCCTCTTCAAGAGGTTGTGGTATGGGACGTGCAAGTGGTAACTAGCAAAATAGGATAAATCAATAGGTTTGTGAAATATAGGTTTTAGGAGGCCATGGAAACTTCAGAGATAAGGGGAGCTCTAGAGGAAGAGGTGAATTGCAAAATAGAGGTTTTGGCAAATTTGGTATAGTTTATTATTATTGTGGCAAAATAGATCATATTATAGCCTAATGTTATACTAAGAAGGACGATATCTGCAGTAGTGATAAATTATAGCAAAGAAACTATGCATCATCTTCATGATAGAATAATGATAAAAGTGAGCAACTGTTTGCTATGTAGCATATGATGAATGTTGTTATAAGAAATAGGACACATTATGATGTATGATATGTTGATTCAAGTGTATCTAATAATATAACCAACCATGCTAAATAGTTTATAGAGATGCAAGATTTACAAAATTTGCATTATGTGTAGACATGTGATGAATAATGCCACCCAATTTCACACATTGGAAAGGTTCCCTTGTCCTTGCATGATGGTTAAACAAAGGATCTATTAGATATACTACATGTGCTATCCATCACAAAGAATTTACTGTTTGTTAATCAGATGGTAGAGCAAGGACTACAAGTTTGATTTCATGCAAAAGGTTATTTTGTGAAATAATTTAATAATAAGTATAGGTTGGTCACAAAAGGAATATGAGTTGGCTGATGTTCACTTTAGATGCTCAAATTTCTGCTATGAATACTACTATATATAGTAAGGCAAAGGAGTGGTTGTAGACATTGAAATATGGCACAAGCGTATTGGACATACAAATGTGCAAAGATTGAAATTAATGTAGTCCAAAGAATTGGTTATGAGGTTGCCTATTTTTAGAATTGTAAAATTTCATAAAGTGTATGAGGCATAATAGTTTGATAAGCAAGCAAGACAATCTTTTTCACATGATATGTGAGCGGGAATATACTTAATGTTATGCATATTGATGTTTGTGGGCCTACACAAAGCATATCTTAAGCAGATGTTTTGTCATGTATTAAGACCAAAAATGGGCCTGACATTGGCCCTAGGACTCTAGCTAGGCCTCCTAACCTCACCTAAATAACCCCACAACCTTGAAGCTAGGAGCATATAGAAAATATAAAGAATTTAACCAAACAAAGAATTTGTAGATAAAATCTCTAGATTGTAGTCCAAATTGTTGCCCTTCTCATCAGGGGAGTTTTGAGGTCTCGAAAATGCCCTGTAAGAGATCCTAGAGAGAGAAAACAATTTAAGAAATAAAATCATTTTATAGAATTTTTAAAAGGTTTATATTTTGGTAAGTTAAAATATCAAAATTCGTTAATAAGTCATTGTCGTGATATTCTCGTGGTCACATCAAACCTAGAAATCTAGGTCGCCATAAAGTTGGCAAGGTTGTCATAATGAAGATCTTACCTCTCCTCATTAAAGTAAAAAGTAATATTCAATTTGAATTTTGGTAGATACTCGATTGCCTCCCTCCATCGTTTCTCTCTTCTTTTTTTCTCCTCCTTAGTAGTCTCTTCTTTGTTTTCGTTCTTGCTTCTAATCATATCCTTAGCTATGGATCAATCACCCAATGATCTCTGTAACTCAGCTATGGATCAATCATCTAATGATCTCTGTAGCTCTCATAAAAGACCTCTCTATCATCTTCATATTGAGTTGGACGGTGAGTATGAACCAATAAGAAAGAGAACAAAATCTATCACGGTATAATAAAAATAAAAATCGAGAAAACTTGTAATGTGAAATTGTGAGATTTTGGAAGAATTGAGGATTTTATGAGTTTTCAAGGTTCTTATGGTGTTTATGTGGGGTCATATGAAGTATAATGCGGGTTCTTAGTCCATACAAGCTCTACATATTTGAAAATTAAAAAATAATAATAAAACATAATATAAATCAAGAGAAAATTAAAAAATAGAAAAAATAAATTTTATGCATGAAAATTTTACTAAAATTTACAAATATATCTGTGAATGTGTTGTGGGGCTAGGGCATGAGATTTGGCCTTAGTTTATTCCCATTTTTTATGTTATAGTGTGTATTTATCACTTTCCATATAAGAAAAACACATTAAAATACTCTTTGCACCTACCATCAAATGCAAAATTTTAAGCACCAAAGAGAAAGGAATTGGGGGAGTTAAATATCATTGGAATGTTGATTTTATGTATATATTGACATATAGGATTCGTTCATTTTATATCTAAGAAGAAGGACAATAGCACAAATTATTTTGGTGATGCCTTAGCAACAATGCACTATGTTAGGGTGAAATCATGAAAAGAATTGGTTGTGCATATCAATGTTGATTGATTTATGAGTTTACTTGTTTGTGCACTCTATGGCATTCACTTTGCATCTGCAGCTTCATGTGCATATTAAGATAATGATCTCCTGGATGCATAGCACTTGTTCTTAAACTATTGATCCACGTCGAGTGTGAGGTTCCTTAAGTCGTAGGTCTAGTTAAATTGTTTCCTTTGGGGGCTGATGTTGTAAGGATCAAATTATCTCTTAGAACGTTTCATTAAAAGAGAGGATTATGTTGCATATGTGCTCTATGTTGAAACAATGCATCGTGAGCCTAATCCTTGGGGTGTAGGAGAGTTGTAGTGGGGTCACAGCAATAAGCTAGGGGGATGCTCCCTTTATTTGTACTATGAGGTGCTAGACACTATTATGTTTGGGTACTCCAATAGCTTGGAGTCGGGAAGGGCAACACATTAGATTATGATCTAGAGATTTTATCTACAAATGCTTTGTTTATTTAAATCAGTTCATAATGTCTATATGCTCATGGCTACGAGATCATGGGGTTGTTTAGGTGATGTTATGAGGCCTAGCTAGAGCCTCAGAGTCAGTGTCAGGCCCATTTTTTGTTGCAATTTTTAAACTTTGGTTAATTAGGGACTTGTTAGTTAGTTTATGCCAAAGAGCATCGATATTTAACTATTATTTCTTGATAAACACTGTCAAGGTGAGATCCAAAAGCAAGAAAGAGCTAAATGTACTAAATGGCAGGCCTTGCAACGGAACATTTGCGGCCAAATCCACTGAGATCAACCTGAAATTTGGACCTCTAGTGGTCAAGGTCTCCTAACAACATTCTAGCGTTGGGGCTTGGATATTCTACTTTGCGCAAAGATATCCAAGCTAAAGTAGATCCATGCCGCACTTAGTTCAAAGAAAATGGGAAACAAGAGGGATGCGTCACTCAACCTCTCTGCCCGTAGGGCATAGTCCCATTCCTGGAACTCCCATGGAATGTTATGGGGTTTGTCACGCCTAGGGTTTCTTGAGTCTGCCTTGCAACGGAACATTTGCAGTCGAACCCACTGAGATCAATATGAAATTTGGATCCCTAGTGGTCAAGGTCTCCTGACAACATTCTAGTGTCGGGACTTGGATATTCTACTTTGCGTAGAGATATCCAAGCTAAAGTAGATCCATTCCGCACTTGGTTCAAAGAAAATGGGAAACAAGAGGGATACGTCACTCAACCTCTCCACCCGTAGGGCATAATACCATTCCCGAAACTCCCATGGAATGTTATGGGGTTTGTCGCGCCTAGGGTTTCTTGAGTCCGCCTCGCAACGGAACATTTGCGGTCGAACCCATTGAGATCAACCTGAAATTTGGACCCCTAGTGGTCAAGGTCTCCTGACAACATTCTAGTGTCGGGACTTGGATATTCTACTTTGCGTAGAGATATCCAAGCTAAAGTACATCCATGCCGCACTTGGTTCAAAGAAAATGGGAAACAAGAGGGATGTGTCACTCAACCTCTCCGCCCATAGGGCATAGTCCCATTCCAGTCCCCTAAAACTACATGAATCGAGGATTTAACCTAACAATTTCTAAGGGTCGACATCGGTAAAACCTTGTGAGAAGCCTCCTAGTTCTCTGGGACCACTCCGCCATAAGGTGGACCCATTGGGGGTTCCGCCCACCCGCTTTCCTCATTAGGCATTCTTTAGTTATTTAATTAGATCCTACTACAATTATGTGTGACATTTAAAATTAGCTTCCTTAATTAAGTATTTTAGGGAGGAATAGGGTTCCTTTGTGTAATTTATAGCACAGAAACGAATACAGAGCAAGCAGCCCTTTTGACAAACAAGTTCCTTAACTTATCTTTTAAGTTAATATTTGTGTCCTTCCCATACATGAGAATATATATATCCCCTCTACCATGCATAAGTAACTAGTCCAAATCACATGGCACCACAATTTCCATCCTTTATCTAGAATAGGATCTTCCAACGCCACAGATGTTGGGCCCACTGAGGTCTTTCAACTCCATTCTGGACTTGGCAAGGGGTGTCCAAATCTCCCCTAACCTTGAAGCTGCCTAGGAGTGAAACGTTATTCCCATGGTTGGCCTTTTCACCACTCGACCTTCGGCCCATGAATCGAGCAGTGCCCTTTTCAGGTTGATCAGTGGTGTGATCATGAAGGCGATCCACCCGTGCAAAGAACCTTTCCTTAATTAATTCATTTAAGATTCAAGCACAATCAAGGTAGTCAGCCCTAATATCATCTTCCAAGCAAGCATTCCTTTATTCCCATGGCAATTTGTCATCACAGACCCCCGCCATGAATTTACCATCAATCACAAGCACTTGGAATAATCATCCAAATGACAATCCAACAATCAATTGAATGTAAAAGCATTTAGGATGTTTTTTGATCAACCAACAACACCAATTGTATTTTTCCAAACAATGCAAGAATAGACTCAATAACATTTTCATCTGCATATTCACTCTCCCCCTTGGGATCTAAGAGCGAGTTTTTCTTAATGCTCCCTTCTTTTGCCTAGGGTGCATGTCAAGGCTTCATACAAGCATTATCTTGTAAGATATTATCAAGCCAGTACGGAGGATACTTATCCTTATTTTTCGATTGAGCATCCAAACATTTGAACTTAGGTTCGAATTTCAACATCTACCAAAAGTTTACCTAGTCTTCTAGATTAAAGTTTTGTACGAAGCTTAGGTAAGTCAATCTAAGGTTCCAATTGGTCGTTTATATCTTGATCTAAATCTACCAAGTCTCTAAGTAACTTTCTAGAATTCCTTATCTCTTGATTCCATGACGGAAATCGTTATGCAATCCTTTTGCCCGACAAGAGTAACTCTATCGGAGATTGGATAAATGTAAAGAATTCTAACTTGTGTAATAGTGGAAATCCATTTCCTATAGGTAATTGCATGTTTTTCTATGGAAACAATCTTGGAGATCGTTATCTCGGTGACCTTTCTAATTTATCATGAATGTAAAACACCAATGTCCTTATGTAAATTGGTCATAGATAATATTTTGATTATCCTAATAGTGATTTTACAACTATCTTCTAGGGTTTATTGTGCCACTTGAGGATGCTTATGATATCTTAAGTGAAATAACCCCTTTAACTTAGATTAACCTATCCATCCCATTGGGTACATATGATTGCATTTAATCACAACCAAGTATAAATTTTACATCACTAATTACACTTAGATATAGATGTGTTCATCATACATGGACGAGTACAATTTTCTTTTTAATAAATTTAACTCTCGCACGTGAGTATGCATCCTAGAATTATAAAGATGGAAATTATCCCTTTCAATGACCTATTCTCATGTGGCCTGGTACTGAACCTAATGTATCTCATGTGGAAATCAAAGCGAGCATCTAACAATTAGGAAATGAATTTCTTAGGTGCTATTGTATTAGTGGTGATACCCTCGCCCGAAGCTTCATTCCTGGTTGTGGGATTGCCACCCGCATGTGACATTCTTCACTTGGGGGCCATTCTCGATCTTATTTTCTTTTAGGGGCAACCCTCGTAGGAAACCTCAGAAGCCTCTTCCTCAAATAGAGGGGAAAATGGGGGGAATAAGCTCATGGGGTAGAAGGGAAGGGGAGGTGCGTGTGGTCTCCCTCTAAGAAGGGGAAAAAAAGAATCTTCTAGAACCCTCTCTCTCTCTCTCTCTCTCTCTCTCTCAACAACATGCGAAAGTGTTCAGTAGGCCATGTGGCGTCCCCCCTCATCATCATCATTGTCGTTATCTTCTCCTCTTCCCCCCCCCCCCCCCCCCCACCTGTTTGGTGTCTACAGGGAGGGAAGGAGATTAAAAAATTATGCCTTAATTTTAATGGAAAATTATAGGGGGGGTTCCCTATGAGCACACAAAGGGGGGGGGGGTTTATTACATCCTCTCCCCCTTAGAGAAATCGAGATGTCCTCATCTCAAGAGAAACTGGGGGCTTCATTTTGGAACCTATGGGGTAGGACCCATCACACATTCATTGCGACACTCTAATCACTCATAAGCATATGGTCTTTCAAAACACCAACTTATTGTATTTGATATATCGGAGTCTAGTTTACAATAGAAATTTTTATTGTAGCTACATCTCATTAATATCTTCCAGGTTTTGTCCTAGGTATTCGATAATTTACTAGTAGGTTCTAGGTCACTGAATCTTGTACTTCATTTCTTGTAAGTTCAAGTTTTCTTTGAGTCTTGTTGGGACAATTGACGTGGATATGTCCAATGTTGTGGCACTAGGAGTATCGATGTTTAGGGTGCTTTGGACATTCCCTTTTGAAATGACCTAGCTCCTTGCAATAGAAACAGTGAGGAGCTTTATCACTTGGGGTCACAAGATTCTTGGTTGTCTTTGGCTGGATTTTCTTCTTTAGACCAAATTGCCCTAGAATCCTTTTAGTGGACTGAAGTGGTTCTTTATCTTGGAAACTCTATTTCCAAATTTTCCTCTTTTTAGATCTAGACTGAGATCCATGGACAATCTACTTTGCTTGTAATACTAAAGAATACTCCCAAGCTTCGACATTCTGGTAAGACCCAATCTATATTAGTTGAGAAGAAACAACTTAAGAGAAATTCATTGTAAGTCATAACTGTCAATCCTTGTTGCTAAAGTATCTCTGATCACTTGTAAGTTCTAGGCTCAAAATTGATGCAACTCATATTACTCAAGTTAACTATAGTTACAAGAGTAAGGTTTATTCCAATACAAATTGTATTACATGTCATTAAATTTTCTAGGGTTTCTAATCATCCTGAAGAGGTGTAGTGGGTTCTAGGTCTTCGTCTTCATTTGATTCCTCTATATATCCAAAGACCGCACTTGTGTAGCTTCATTTTCCTAGAGGCTCAACATCTTTTGTACCTAAGTCAAGGCAGTCTTCTTGGGCGTGCCCTAGCTCATTGCAGTGGAAGCATCGATGGTTGGGGCATCTCTTATAGATGTGTCCTATCTCTCTGCACGTGTGGCATCTCTTGTCCTAATATCGAGAATCATCTTTGTCACAATTTCCCAATTTAAGTTCTTGGATGATTGGCTTTGCTTAAAGTAATGAATCTTATAAGTATGTTGGATGCATTGCTTCAAGACGGTGGTTCAAAGGAGTGTTCAGGCCATGGCAAAACTTGGATACTTGCTGCGCAATATCCATAGGTGCTACGTATTTTAGTAGGGTTACAAACTTTGAGTAGTAGGCTTCCAAGATTAATTCCAAGTTGCTTTAGCTTGAAGAATTCATTCATCCTCAAAGTCTGGTAGGTTGGCGGAAGGTATCATCCACGTACAACATCTTTCAATTGAACCCAAGTGACAGTGGCTTCAAAAATACATTGATCTTTGCACCATTACTTCCACCATATCTAAGCCTAATGGCCAACTAACTTAAGTTTGGCTATCATTGCTTGATTGGCAGAAGCAGTTCCCACAGTAAATAAATAATCATTCATCGACTCAATCTATATCTCTGCCTTGACTGCGACATCTATTCCTTTTCCACCAAAACACAGAATCTATATTAGCATTTAGTGTAGAGTGAGTCTTAAACGCTCCTAGCCACAAGACCGTGTGGTGCGGTTGTCTGTTGTGTGCATGAGGTGCGACTAGTGCTAAAGCTAGTGCCGGCCCATTTTAGGTCCCATCAGTTGTGCATTTGTCAAGAGACGCCAATAAGTGGTGGTTCCGAATCTAGGGTTTCTAGGCACCAAATGGTCAGTTTATAATCTCCGATAGAGTTACTCTTGTTGGGCAAAAGGATTGCATAACGATTTCCATCATGGAATGAGGAGACAAGGAATTCTAGAAAGGTACTTAGAGACTTGATAGATTTAGATCAAGATATGAACGGCCAATTGGAAACTTAAATTGAACTACCTAAGCTTTGTACAAAACTTTAATCTAGAAGACTAGGTAAACTTTTGCTAGATGCTGAAATTTGAACTTAAGTTTAAATATTTGGATGCTCAATCGAAAAATAGGAATAAGTATCCTCTCATACTGTCTTGATCATATCTTACAAGGTAATGCTTTTATGAAGCCTTGACATTCACCCTAGGAAAAAGAAGGGAGTGTTAAGAAAAACTTGCTCTTAGATCCCAAGGGGGAGAGTGAATATGCACATGAAAATGTTATCACGTCTATTCTTGCACTGTTTGGAAAAATACAACTTGTTTTGTTGGTTGATCAAACAACATCCTAAATGCTTTTACATTCAATTGATTGTTGGACTGTCATTTGGATGATTATTCCAAGTGCTTTTGATTGATGGTAAATTCATGGCAGGGGTCTGTGATGACAATTTGCCATGGGAATAAAGAAATGTTTGCTTGGAAGATGATATTAGGGCTGACTCCCTTGATTGACTGTGCTTGATTCTTAAATGAATTAATTAAGAAAATGTTCTTTTCATGGGTGGATCACCTCCATGATCACACCACGGATCTCAACCTGAAAAGGGCATTGCTTGATTCATGGGCCGAAGGTCGAGTGGTGAAAAGGCCAACCACCACGGGAATACTTTTTCACTCCTAGGCAACTTGCGGGTCATGGGAGCTTTGGATACCCCTTGTCGAGTCCGGAATGGAGTTGAAAGACCTCCATGGGCCCAACCTTTGTGGTGTTGGAAGATCCTATTCTAGATAAAGGATGGAAATTGTGGTGCCATGTGATTTGTACCAGTTACTTCTGTAGGGGCAGAGGGGATAGCATAGTCAACAAATAAAGAAAGTTATTAAAAAATATTATACGAGTTCGACAATGAAGAAACAAACATATACAAACTTCTTACCATATAGTGAGTAAAGTGTTGATCACCCCAAGCTTCTGTCATCGCCTTTTTGAAAAGGTTCAATTGGTTTTTAAAGTCTTTGAGATCATCATCATTCCATTCAGTCTTATCACAATAAAAAAACACTTTGTCTAGTGTTTTCCAAACTTTAGCTTTTCTATTTTGATCTTGTCCATTATCAGTGTGATCCTTAACTGCATTATGTAGGGATTTCCACTGATTATATTTAATAGTTGAGCCACCATTTCTCGAGTTTATCTTGCCAAGTCTCCCATGAAAGCCTAGAAACCTTCTAGCCTTCACTCCACCAATGGATGGTTTTTTTGGGACACAATTACCATCCTTAGACTTTTGAAGATCTGGTTCAATAACAACATTGCCACCATGCAAACCAATTGCAGAGAGAACTTTTTCAACCTTTGTTATAGCATCTGTTCTAGTTGATAATGGCTTCAGCTTCCATGCAAATCCTATATAGAGATGAACAAGCTTTTCAATTATCCTGCAAAGTGCATGAAGTGTACAAATATGGGCATTCGCTAAAGGAATGTCCAAGACTGGTTTAAACTGTGGATCCTTATTGTGCCTAGAGGAAGCTCTATTCCAATTGCTTGAGTTTAACTCTGCAACTGGTGACATGCAGTATAAGCAAGGAGATCTCGAGTTAGCTCCCTTTGATACATTATACATACATTTGAGTGTCTTTAGGTCACCAGCTATGCGCCACTCAATCCTGTAGTTCCCAAATCCTTCAACAAATAGCTCTTCTCCTGCTTGTTGCCTTTGAATAACATTAGGTATTGATGTTTGATGAAAAACCCAATATAGTATATCAAAATTCTCAGTATCTACCTCAAATTCTCCTAGCCACCAGATGTTATATTCAGATTGAACACTAAATGATGTTGAGTGATTGCAATGATCTGACGAAAGTGCTCTATTCATCAAGGTGATAGAGATTCTCTCCAATTTTTTACATTTCAGAATCTCACTTTCATCAAGTTTAATCACAAATCTAGCCACTCCCTGTGCCTCTGCTACTGACAAGTCATAAAATTTGATCATTAAGCATTGTAGGGTGGGCAAGTCAAGGAAAATATTGTTAAATTCATTGAATGTAACCTCCTTTTTCTTGCCCTTGAAGCTAGCCTTGATATGAAAAGGCTCACCTAGAATCTCCACCACTTTGTTATTAACTCTCTATCTAATAGTCCTAACCACAAATGGCTTTAGAAGTATGCAATTGCATACCTGTCCTTGCTTCATATTTGATTGTAAAAGCTGGAAAAGTTGCATATAAGCATCTCGACTGATACCAATACTATCCAGTGTCTTCTGTACTAACTCAGAATCCAAAGAACGATCCTTTACAAATGACTCCAAGCATTGTTTCTTTGCCTTTTTAAATTTCTTCTTCTCCAAAATATCCTTTGAAACTACTGAAGAAAGAAGATGATAATAAAACTGAGCTACTTTTAAAGAATCTCTTTCACTTGCATTTGGTTGTAGAAGAGATCTAAGAAAAATTAACATCACAAATCAATGCAAGTAGTTTAAATAAAGCCATATTTAAGATTTTTCAAGTGAAAAAAAATATACCTTGCTGCTTGGATTCTTTTACCACAGCCTCCTCCTCCTCGTTTGAGATTCTCAATATTTTTAAGAGCTCTTTGTCGATTTTAAAGGCCTAATAAAGTTTGCTTTCGTTGATAAGCTTTGATACGCTTTTCCAATGAATGAATTTTTTGTTGACAATCCTCTAGCTTCTGCAATAACTCTTATTGTGTTTCATCAAAAGATGATTCTCTAGTCCAAGGATATCCTTTTCTGCAACAAGATTAAGTGTATAACCTAAAAATCCATTGTAGCCATCACCAATAAGCCTCATTAATGATGAGCTATTATAGAAAGGAGTGCTATTTCTGCTAGGATCTTTGGGATATAGCTTTCCATCTAACCAAATATCAATATTCTTATTTCCTTCAAACCTCAGTATATGTTTCATAGACTCTGAAAACAAGAGTTAACTAAGATTTTTGAATTTTTAAGCAATGAAAATCATACTCAATCATTTGAAACCATTTTTTATAATATGTACAAAAGAATCATCATGAAACAACAAAATCGAGTACTTATGTGATTAATTTTGTAGAATCCATATGCATGTCAAAGTCAGAAAGCCACTGATGCTCTTCTATGATGTTGACATATCCCCAACCTTTGATTTATGCTCCATAACACTTCAGCATCATCACACATCTAAAATCTTTCATCTTAGCCCACCCCCTCTCGCACATAAAACAACCATGGGAGAAAAAGGTGCAAAGAGGAGAGAGAAACACTAAAAATTGAGAATTCCATTCCTTGCATAATTTCTTGCATCATACAATCAAAACAGAGAGCCCTGCATGTAGATCAAAGCCTTGCTTTTCATCTTTGATCTACTTGCCTTATGGAGAGAGCCATAAATGGGGAATCAAAGGGGCACAAAAAAAGTACCCCCCTCTCCACACAAATTTTCACATTTTAAAAGCCTTCTAAGGCCTAAACATTAAACATTAAATTATCTAGTTTACTTTTCGCGTGTTCACACTTCCAAGTAAGTTGTTTCGGCCTTGTTGGCAGGGTAAATAGCCTATGAAGCCTTTGTCGCATACTTTTTTGGCTCCCAGATCTAATAATTACTTCACAGTGCTATATCTTATGACCATTAAATGGGGGGTCAAATGACATTCGATTCAAACAGAGACTTGTATTGGATTTTTGGTATCAAAATCCACTTAGGAAAACTCCAATTCATTGATCTGCACTCAACTCATTTTCCATGAAAAATTTCTCTTTTATGTCTCCTGGGTGACTTGTATACTCAAAATCAGCTTGAAAAATCCGCTCTCACCATGTTTATTGATGATTATTTAAGAAAGTAGTGGATGTATATCATGAATGAAAATAGTGATGTGTTTGAGCACTTCAAAATTTTAAAGATTATTGTTGAAATAGAAATCCACTTGAAAGTTAAGTACTTGAGGCTAGATGGAGGAGAATAGTATCTCTCTAATGGGTTGCGTGACTTTTTGAGATCTCATGGGATAAAGAGATAGTTTACAACAAAATGGGGTTGCGTTAAGAAAAGATAAAAGGATTTTCCAAAACATTTTTGGTCTGAAGCTCTTCATACTATTGTCTATATTATAAACAAACTCCCACAACTATCATTTTATGGAATGATCCCCTAAATAATGCTTTATAAGCAATAATATCGGTGTATCACACTTGAAAGTATCCGGTTGTATTGCGTATATTCATGTGCGAGATAAGTTACAAAAGAAGCTTGATCCAAAAACTGTAAATTGCATTTTTATTGAGTACTCTTTAGAGTAGAAAGAGTATTGTTGTTATAACCCTATCATAGGTAAGTTTAGAGTGAGCATGGATGTTATTTTTTATGAGATGAGTAGTTGGTATGCATCTATGCATTGGATGATGATGATGATGATAGTTATGTGTAGAAAGAAAAGTAAGAATCATAAAGCCTTAGCGGACCAAGAACATCATGTGGTACTACATCTATAGTTATCCCTTGGTCTAGGAGACTAAGGGGTAGTTCCACATCTTTAGATACATCTACTAGTATTGCATGTAAATACAAAGGGAAGAAGAAAGTGTTAAATGGTAGTTTGGATGATGAGCCTAGCATTCCTTTAACAGGGGCACCATGTGTATAGAGAGCACATGGTAATGTAAAGGCTCCACTGAGTGATCTTGTGGTACGAAGGTCTAGGAGGGTTAGATACCCCATTGAAAGATTTGGTTTTGAAGGCTATGTAGCTCACCATTATGCTTATATGATAAAGGTGGTTGAGGATGTTGAGTTTACTTATATTGAGGATATTGTTGGTTATGCTCATTGGGATGATGTAGCAATAGATGAGGAGATGGATGAATTAGAGGCCAAGAAAACTTGGGATCTTGTACCATATCCTAAGGGCAAGCAAGCTATTGGATGTAAGTGGATCTCCAAAGTTAAGCATAATGCAAATGGTTCTATTAGCAGGTACAAGGCTAGGCTAGTTTTAAAAGGCTATGCTCAAACATATGACATAGATTATGAGGAGACATGTAGTCTTATTGCTAGGATGGAAACTATTGGATGTGTAATTGCTTTGGTAGCAGCGAAAGGTTGGAGTTTGTAGCAAATGGATATAAAGAATGCCTTCTAGTATGGTGAATTGTAAGAAGAGGTGCATATGGAGTAGCTAGCATGTTATGAGGATTTAAAGCATCCCATATATGTGTGTAGGATAAATAAGGCACTCTATGAACAAAAATGAGCACCTAGAGTATGGTCTAACACGTTTGAAGAGTATATTATCAACATTTTATTTTATGTTTCTAATGCTAATCACTCACTTTATGTCATAATGGAAGATGTAGGCTTGGTCATCATAGTCATCTATGTAGATGACTTGATTGTTACAGGTGATATTGATAATGGGATTGCTAAAGTTAAGAACATTTTGAAGAAGAAGTTTGAGATGAAGGATTTGTGTGAGCTAAGATACTTTCTTAGTATTGAGGTGATCAGATGCGATGATGGTATATGGATTTTCCAAAGGCAGTATGGCTTGAATATGTTGTCCAAGTGTGGTATGACAGTGTCTAGGTCTCTTTCGGTGCCATTGGAGAAAAATGTAAAGTTGAGTGCTAATATTAGGGATGAGATAGAAGACCTTTCTATGTTCAAGAGGATAACTGGGAGTCTAATTTACATGACTATTACAAGGCCAGTTATGTTTTTGGCCTTGCCATTCAATTTATACAAGAAAGCCTAATTTGGATGTAGTTAGATGCATATTGAGATATGTGAAGTTCACTTTGCATTATGGACTTGTTTATGAGGAGGTAAGGATATACAAGTGTTTGGATACATAGATGTAGATAGGATTGATAGCATGTGTGATAGAAGATCTACTAGTATATTTAATGTTTCCCTTGGTAGTGCAATAGTTACATGGAATAGCAAAAGGCAATATACAATTGCTTTATCAAGTACAGAGGCTAAGTATAGAGGTGTTGTTGTTGTGGAAACATGTGAGGTGGTATGACTGAAAAAGTTATTGGGTGATTTGGATGTACAGAGTAATGATCTAGTTGTCATTTACTATGACAACATGAGTAGCATATAGTTAGATAGGAACCTAGTGATCCATGTTAGGACAAAACACATTGAGGTGCATTACCACTTTGTGTGAGAGAGAAGGTATTTGCAAGAGATGTGATCTAGGTTTTCATACTCTTGGTCTTTATGTGCATGACAACAGACATTTTCACAAAGGTGTTGGGTGTAAAGAAGCTTTGAAAAATTTGAAGCTTACTTGGAGTTGTAGAGATATAATTGAGATTGAGGGGAGAGTTGGGATTGCAAGCTTAACATGTATGGACATTGATGATGAACCACCTTGTTAGATGGTTTGCACATCTAAACTTAGCATGTTAGTGGTCATTATGATCTTCAAATGGCCATCGACTTATCACTTATTATATTTAGTTTGTTGCACCTACCTATAGCTGGCATAGTTAAAGCACTAGTCGATTAGTATAGTCAGTTATGCACTGTTTAACTTAGTAGGCTACTTTCCTTTATGTTGTATCTTATCTATACTTTGTGTACATTGTATTGTGTGTGGTAAAAGAAGAGAAACCAATAAGAAAATATTTTGGTCTCTATCTCTCTTCCTGTGCACTTGGGTGAGCTTCTTGTTGTGTGTATGGTGAGTGTTTGTGGTGCAACAACTCAAGCAAGTTCTCCCACCACATGATTCGTGATAGTAATGGGCTTTTGTGGCCACTTCATCACCCTTACTCTTTATTATCTTCACTTTTGTATAAGGAATTCCTGCTTGGACTTTGTCCATTGGCCTTTATCCCAATAGGTTTTAGCCTCTCTTTCTAGTTTCCTATGACTTTAATGCTGATTTGATTAGTATACATGAATTTGTAGATACTAGGACATGCATGTTAAGAAGTTGTTGGTGCAAGTAGGTATTAATTAAGTGATATGGAAGCTCAAGTACAATTATGCAATTGATTTTTTATATGTGACTATATTCCATGTAATTTCATTCTAACGTTTGATTGATTGTATGAACTATGATCTAACTTCAACTAATTTCATGGTGGATGGACACATGGTGCAATGTGTAGAGTAATGCACACTTAGAGACAAAGGTGAGACATGAACAAAAATTAGTAAAATTAATTGTAAAAGCCAAAAAGCATTGTATAATGACCATTAATATCTTTCCATAATTGACATACATAAAAGTAATTGTAATAGCCACAAAAACATAGTATCATGACCACTAATATCTTTCCATAATTGACTGACATGTGTTGTCACATAAGAATAGTCAAAACTAGCCTTGCATGATCAACATGTAACTAGTAATTCTTTGATGAGGTACATTCATTGTTCTATAGGTGAGATGTTGAGGTGTTGGGACTTAGGGGTCCCATTTTAATATACATGACTCAGAATAAGAGTAGGTAGGTTGATCTACAAGAGTGTTGAACTACTTGTGTGAAAAATCACCAAACATCAAAGCAAAGATCTAATGCCATGCAAATAAGTTGACACTTATAAATTACTTAATTACCTTTATAAGTTATAATTAAATACTTATTTAAGGTTTTGATGGACTTATTAATAGTTGTGATATTGATGCATCTTGCTATATTTTGTTCATTATAATTAGCAAATGTCCAAAAAGACACTTTTGTTAGATTTAGAAACAAGTCAATGATGATTTCATATGTATACAAGAATATGGTATTTTTGTCTCCTTTGCTTTAGAGATAGTAAAGTCCATTTTGTGGTTGTCTCTTTGTGGGAGCTTTTGCTCAACCACCAAGACCCTTGGACCACTTATTGCTTCAAGAATTTCAAGCCAAGTGCAATGACTCACATAGGAGTTTCTCCTCCCTCAAGCACTCCGGTAGCTCCACGATCCAAGGTACAAGCTCAAGCAAGTTTGATACTCAAGCTCCAAGCTCCATGCTCCATTGCCATGTGTGAGGCAATAGAAGAGAAGAGAAGAAGAAGAAGAGAGGAGAATATGGAAAGCTAGTCCCTCACCCTCACACTCACACTCCCTCTCTCAAGCACAAGCTCAAGCAAGCGAGCAAGAAGAAGAAGAAGAAGAAGAAGAAGAAGAAGAAGAAGAAGAAGAAGAAGAAGAGAAGCGGAGAGCTAGTTTTGGCCACATGCAAGAATGAGGTTCTCTATTCACTTTTTGACTTTTATACATACCCTAATCCCTTTTTGGACACCGACCTCATTTTTTACATGATCGACTATTTTAGTCTAGGTCCTCTTTTCCTATTCCCTTCTATTTACATTGTGGCTTCACCCATGCCTGTCTAGTCTTTACAAATTACACAGGAGGGAGCCTGGTGCTCTTTTACAAAGATTTAGGGCACCTTTGCATTTTAAAATACATCTCTTCCATTTTTACACTTGCCTTGGATTTTTAAGATGTCTTTGTGCTTTTGGCCCTTTTCCTCCTATTTCTACTGTCGGGTCACTTTTTTCCACTTTTCCTTGTATTTTAAATCTCTTTTGCTTCCTTCTTTTTATTTTTTTGCCTTTCTTGCATTGGGGTTAACATTACCCCCTTCTAGTCTAGTGCCAATCCCATGGCACTTGTGAGATTTGTTGATGAGGGCTCGAGTGATTGAAGGGTTGTCATGGATGTTGATGGTGGCTCTTTGTGGGGATTGGTCATGGAGAAGAAGCATATCAAAGTGGTTGAGGTTGTGGAAGTTGAGAGTGGATTAAGTGGGTGACAAGGCCTCCGAGGTTGATGGGTTATCGCGGTTGGTAAAAAAGAAGGTGCACTGTGCCTAGGGGGCATATTTACCTTTCTGTGTAGTGCATTGTATCCGTGCCAGTGGAACTAGGAGTTGGGTTAGCATGGGGTGTTGTCCCACATTTTGATGACCGAGTTCTAAAGGGGAGGTGTAGTGGGTGTAGCTTAGGGAGAAAGGTCTCTAACCATAGGTGAGTGTGACCTCCCTAGGTGTATCTTGCCCTTGATGAGCCCTAAGTGTAAAGCGGGGGAACAAAAGGGGTAGGGGGTTACTAGGCATAGAGTTGACTGACCGAGGTCACCGAACACACCTAACTTGAGAACCCCTAGGTGCGGTGGTTGTGAGACTTTGATATTATAGTGGACTTCATTCATTCTTTTCCTTTTTCTTCATTTTCTCTTTCCTTTTTATTTTATTTTCTCTCTTTTTTTTCTTTTTCTTTTGGGACAATAGGAGGAGATAAGCTAGATGTCATTCTCATGCTCCTTAGGAGCTTCACACGAGGGCCTAAGAGGCTTGCTAAGGAAAGCAAGCCTTAGCATGTAGCCCTTCTGATTGATCCTTACATTGAGTGGGGTAGTAGATAGGAAATGATGGTTACATTTTGAGAACCTACTATCGCTCATGTCTTCTAAGAGACTCATGAAAAATGCTAGCAAGAGAGTGGCCCTTAACATTAGGCTGGTCATTGCATAGCTATCTATCCCTACATTGATGTCAAAATAGAGAGGTGGAATGAACTCTTCTTTGGCACTAGTTTATGTTTTAATAGGACTCATAAGAGATGGAGGTAATTACAAGTGGTAAGGAAGGTGGGGTCAAGGCGGCATGCTCTGAACTCATCTAGGAAGTGAGTGATGGAAGGCCAAAGGTCTTGAGCTCCAAAAATGAGGCACTCTTCAGAGCTAGAGAGGCATTGAAAATATAGACCAAAGGGAAGTCATAGCTGCCATGCTTCCCTCAGTCAAAATCCACACCATGGTGCCTCGGGTAAGCCATGTAGGTGGGGTCATCCCTTTTGTATGGTAGCATGTTGCAAAAAGACATCCATGCCTCAAGATTGTTATCCCAGATTCTTTGGTGCCATTTAGGTTGGGCTTCATATCCTTTTATCTTTCTAGGCTCTTTCGTAACCTTATCCTCCCAGTACTACTACCAAGTACTCTCTCTTCTCCATAGTGTGGGTTTTCTTTCCCTCTCATCCAATCACCCCTTTCCCAGCCTCTTCGCTACCTAGAGGATAGCTCCTTCAATCACCACTAGAGGGGGTAGCACTCAATTTAGGGTAGCAGGGTAGAAGAAGTTAAATTCAAATGGTGTGCCCCCCTTCTCCCATTGCTCCCAATGCTTTAATTCTAGTGCCTAATTGATTGGCAGTTGTTCCTCGATTTGCAGCATTTGGAACTCGGGCATATCTTGTGGCCTGCCATTAAATTTTCTCCTCGTGAAATCAGCCAACTGATTTTTCAGGAATCTCCTCCACCTGTATGCAATTTGAACAATCACACTGAACATGCAACACATTGAGATAGTCCCCTTGTTATTTCTGCAACACAGGTTCATTGACTTGCATGGCTTCCTCCACAATGACTCTATTAGCCTGTGGTGGCCTATTTTGTTGTCCCTATGTAGGTGGTCTCTGATTGTTATATCTGATAATAGGAATACCTCTCTCCTCTCTGTGTTTACACCACAATGAGCAATTTGGACCCTGTCTGTGATTCATTCCTCCACAGTATGTGCATGGATCATCATTCAGATTACCATTTCCTTGAGGATTAGGTGGTCCCCAATTATTTCTCCCCTAAAATCTTTTAGGTGGACCTTCCATTGCTTTATATCTGTCTGGTTCTACTGCATTTATAGCTGGTGCATTTTCCCTTGGCACTTGCTGTCTTGGGTTTGCCCTATTTTTAGGATTATACCAACAAGTAGCATCTGTGTGCCCATGCTTCTGGCATGTATTACAATATGGTTTTTCCTTCTTTTTGAGATGTTGAAATTCCCATACTCTTCAGAGTTGCAGTAATTTGTTTATACAGGTTGTGAAACTTGCTCTTTATATTTCCCTTTCCATTTTTGTCCTTCTTTCCCCTAGCTTTACTTCTCTACTTCTCTTTCCTTTTCTTCTTCCTCCTTTTGGATTTCCTTTCCTCATCTTCTAAAACATCAGAATTTGAATCTGAACTGTCATCTTCTGAATCCGAACCTGAGTTAGACTCTGAATCTGAGTCTGAATTGGAATCATTGTCTGAATCTGAATCATTGCTATACTTCTTCTTCTTTTGTTTGATGGTTCCCAACCTTTTTTCTGCTCTTCTGGTAGCTACTTACCAACAATTGATTAAATCCTCCTACACCTCTAGGAATATCTGTACTGGCTACTGCAGTTCTTAGGGATTCCCTCAACCCATTACAGAAATATTCCCCAAACATCTCATTGGTTGGTCTTTCATTGGGTGCAAGTCTTCCATTCAAGTCTAAAAATTGCTGTGCATAATCCTCCTCAAGGAGCCTCTTCTATTTCATTGTTTTAAGCTTCTTTAGAATATCAGTGGGTGTTTTTCACCTTCTAAATCTTGCCAAAAATGCTATTTGTAATGCTTGTGTATTAGCAAAATGGGCTACACCATACTGTATAAACTAGTTCATAGCCTTACCCTCCAATGTGGCAGCAAATTGCTACTTTTTCACATCATCTCCATACAATACTCCTAGTCCATTTTATTCCCATTTTGTGTTGAATTGAGTTACATGGGAATCATGGTCTTCCTTTTTGGACTCACCCTTGAAGTTTGCAAATTTGACTTTGAGATTTGCTGGATTAGGGGGCTGTGCCATTGATCCTGGCTGTTATGTTGCTGCAACCATTCTTCTTGCTGGTTTTTTAGGCAATGATTGAAACCTTAGTTTTCTCCTTGCCTGTCTCTGAATTTGAGACCATGCTAGCAGTCCCACAAATCTATTTCTGTTTCTATGGAACAAGCTCACAACTCGACTTCGGGCCAAAAGACAAGCTTTTCAAACTCCCCCAAATGTGCAAGGAGCCTTTTTGAAGGTAACACGAAAGTTTTTGGTGCTCACATAAGAGCCAAGAGTGGAAACCCTGGCCCTTCCCTCTAACCCCCTCACCTCTCAACCCGAAAAGAAACTAAACCCCTCCTCTCACTTTTCACTCAATTCACTCACCTTCCCTCCTATATTTTCTGATGGGATGCCCCGAGCCACGCGTGATGCGCAATAGCCCCGTGCTGTGTCGCCACCAAGGAGAGGCAAGCCTCGAGTAGGGTACCTCCCATATACCCTCCTCACTTGGTGTAACCTGTAATTGTTGATCAGTAACAACATCTTTTGCTGCATGGCTAGGGCCTACTTCTTCAGTCTGTACTTCTTGATCTCTTACTCAACCGCCAAGACCCACGGACTGCCTATTGTTTCAAGCGTTCCAAGCGAGCTCTAATGGCTATCTCTCACGTGTAGTGAGCTTATCTTGATGCTCGATCGAGTACCCTCCTCTCTCTTGCACTCTGCTAGCTCCAAGATTCTTGATGCTAGCTCAAGCATCCTCAAGCCTCCTCCATCTCCAAGCTCCATCCTCCATAGCCGCACGCGCAAGAGAAGAGAAGAGAAGAAGAGAAGAGGAGATAGCGAAGGGCTTCACCCTCTTGATCCCTCACTCCCACACACACTCACTCCCTCACACTCTAACACTCCCTCTCTCAAAAGCACACACAAGCGAGAAGGAGAGAAGAAGAGAGGAAGAAGAAGACTCTTTTTGCCACACACCAAAGAATGAGCTTCTCATTCACTTTTCAACTTTATATACAAAGCCCTAAATCCTTTTTGGGCTGTCATCCCCTTTTTCCCCTTTTACATGGATGACCATAGCCTAGGCCCTTTTTCCCATTTCCCACCATTCTAATTTATCCTATCCCCAACTAATGCGTACACTTTGCACAGGAGCAAGCCTAGCACTCTTTTACAAAGATTTGGGGGTGCTCCCACATTTTAATGGTGCGCCCTTTTACTCTTTTGTTGTCTCGGGGTGACACCGAGGCTTTCTGAGGGTCGTGCCCAAACATTTAAATTTTTCAGGGACTGGTTACCGGTCAAGGTGCCTTTTTCTGCTATTTCCCTTTTTTTTTTCATTTTTCGCTTCTCTGTGCTGCGAGAAACACGGTAACATTACCCCCCTCCTAGCCAAGTGCCAGTCCCATGGCACTGCGGTGGGACATAGTGGCTAGTTAGGTCAGCTACTAGGCGGAACAGGTAGGTGGGTGACACTGCTTTCGAGGTGGTTGGGTGAATGACAGGTGATGGAGTTTAAGGACGATGACCAGGAGAGATTCCGGCGTGCTTTAGGTTCTATGAAGATACGTGGCATCTTTCACACTGTTGTGGCGCCCCTTATGTAGTCGGTCGTCCTTCGAGTATCAGAAACGCTTGAAGCAATAAGCAATCCCTTAGGAGGATGGTGTTGGAGGGATTTATTCTGGAGAAACCCCCCGAACGTTGTTTTCCTTGAAAATCCGTGGCTTTGATTGAAGATCGTTGTCTTTGAGTTGAAGGTCTTCAGGCTTGTGGAATCAATAAGCGATCCGTAGATCTTGAGGCGTTGGGCATGGATCATTGGAAGATGAGGTTCCAAGATCTATGCCAATGGTAGTTCTACCTTGACTTGGTTCAATCATGGTAGCCATCACAGTAGGCAGATGGCTGGATGCCGGCACATGAAAAGAAGTTTTGGTCATTAAAGGATGCCGTGGGTGATCCTCTTCCACGGAGTAGCCATTTCTTGAAACTCGAATATAACCTGCAAGAAAAGTTGAGCACTCCCTAAGGGTTGTGTCTGTCTCGCCATGTAGTGTGTTGTGCCCGTGGCAATGGAACTGGGAGATGGGTCTACTAACCTTGGGCAAGCCCTTGGTAACATCCCACACTTGAGGACCCAGTTCATGCTTCGTTGGAGGTGCGGTGCACATCTTAGGGTGACAGGTCTGAAAGTCTTGCCCTTGATGTGCCCTAAGTGTGAAGTGGGGAGGGGGCTAGGGAGAACCCTAGGTGCAATGATGACTGTGGTGCTTTAAAATATATATATATATATAATAAACATAAAGAGGCATATACATGGAGACATGTGATACAAGGGCATGACGGGAGTTTACTCCTCGTCATCCGAATGGTGGGTAGGGGATGGCGGAGGGCGGGGGGCCTTGTTAAGGAATCTACGACTAAACAAGTAGCCCTTGAGGTTGAGGCGGGTTTTAAGAGTGGTGGTAGAAAGGAAGGGGTGGTTGCACTGGGTGAATTTGTTGTCGCTCACATCTTCGAGCAGTGCAACACATAAGGATGGCAAAAGAGAAGCACACATCATGAGGCGAGTCATGTACTGCTATCTATGGCATTGGGGTCGAAGTAGAGGAGTGGGAGGTGGCGTCCTTGAGGTGCGGGCTCTTGGTGGACTAGGACCCTAATTAGTCTAAGATAATTACAAGTGGTTATGAAGGCAGGGTCAGGATAGGAGGTGAACTCGCTAAGAAATCTATATATAGAGCTGTACAAATTAGGGAGGGTAAAGAGAAGGGCATCCCTATGGGAGGTGCTATTGGTATTATAGATAATGGGAAAGTTGAACCTACCGTGGATGGACAGCCGACCCCTACCCTTCGAGGATACAACATGAAAGTAGGGTCGTTTCTCTCAGAAGGGAGGGTGTTACAAAATGCCATCCATGCGTCAAGGTTGACGTAAAAAATGTGTCTTCTCCAGGTGGGTTGGCAATTATAGCCTTCCACCAATCTAGGCACTTGGAGGACTTTATCCTGCCAAAATTCGCGGTCCTCGGCTCCCCAAGCAGTTGGGTGGGCCTCTCGCTCCACTAACCACTTGGCCTTGAGCCTTGCACCCATAGTGATGACATCATTTACAAGTTGAATGGGCATTACTCTATTCAAGGTAGCGGGAAACTCAAAGCTCAAGTCGAAGGGGTCGCGGTTACATTCCTGCTGTTCCCAGATAATCAATTCGACATGGAATTCAGTAGGGGGATCTTGAGGGTGCGGTAGGAGAGGGGCAGACTGTCTTGGAACAGGTCTAACATTCAACTTTTTCCTTGCCTTCTCTACCATTTCTTTCCTGCGGTTAGCCTGGGCTGCTTTTCTCTCAGTAGACATATCAGGGGGCTGCACTTCTTCTTGTTGTGGTTGAGGGGGTGGTAGGACATATTCCTCCTCCTGAGGTCCCAGATCACTCCGGTTCACCCCCTTGTGCTTGCACGTCTTCTTGTGCCTTCGCCTCTGTGAAACTAAGTTCATCTATTTCATGCGCCGTCAGGCCTACCTGTGCAAGATATCTTCTTTGCTCCTCTAGGCTTTGCGGCAGGCCTCCTAGCTGCAGTGGCACGTGCAGGCCTGTTGTTATAGCTCTGCGTGTAATGGTTAGCTTCTTCTGCCCCAGCTGATCATTGGCTTTGTTTCCTTCCGATTTGGTGGAGTGGAGTAGTGTATTGAGAAAGGTGTGTTGCTGGGCTATCATGGAGAGCTGGGCCGCCTCTGCTTGATTCTCAGCCAGAACCCTATCTCCTTCGGCTTTGGCTAGCCGGCGTGTCAAGTCCCGTATTCTCCCCTCATTGTGATCAGCCCATTCTTTTGCTCTTTTTTCCATATCTTCTAGGCTCTCCCCCTGATAGAGGTTCATAGCCATGAGTTGTTGTTGCTGGGCCTCGAGCTCATGGTGCAGGCGGGACTACTCCTGGCGTTCATCGGTGATCTGTGCATTGAGCTGGTCTAGCTTCACCTGCATCCTTCGCACCTGCTCTTCCCTTAACTGGTCCAGCTCTGTAGCCTCCTGTCTGATCTTGTCAAGCTGGCTTTGTGCTTCCAGGTTGACTGCAGATAGCTGATCGTTCTTGTGCCGCATTTGAGCATTGGTCTCCCTTTCCTCGTTGAGACGCTCCATCAAGATTTTTCTCCTTCCTTCCCAAGCAGCATCACATTCCTTCAGGGCCTTTAATTCCTCTGCATCCTTATTGCTGGCTTCCTCCCTGAGTGCAGCGATTTCCCTTTGGTATTCTGTTATCTGCTTTGTTCTCTCCAGCTGGAGAGCAGCTCATGATTCTCGTTCTGCTGCCAGCTCCTCCACAATTGTCCTCCTTTCTTCCCTGGCCCTTTCTAACTGTGAGAGAAGCTCCTTAACATATTCGTCATATTGGCCTGCTGGAGGTGGGGGGTGGGGCATTGTGGTGGTGGTGACAGCGTCTTCTGTTTTCTGCCTCTTCAGCTCCGGCCTTGGCTCCAAATCAGCCGTGGCTGCCCTTTTGACTCCTGATGCTGGGGTGGCCATGGCCGCTTCTCTTGCCAGCTCCTGTTCCACCAGGAATTGTAGCCAAGTGACCACGTTTCTCTCATCGACTTTTGGGGTGGAACCTTGGGTGGAGGTGGCAGTGGGTGTCATCATGATAGGAGTGGCTAGCATGGAAGGTATGAAGAGGGGGAGAGTTGGCATCATCGGATCTTTTCCTTTTCCTTCTACTGGGGACATGGGTGTGATTTTTGGCACACTGGTACTAGAATCAATTCCTCGTCTCTTTTGTGATGCTCCTCGATGGAGCGACGGGTGGCCAGCTCTATTTCTTCCTCTTCCTTCCTTCTCAGCTCCTCTTCGGTCTTCTTTTTTCTCTCCTCCTCATCCTTAACTGACTCCCTTTGAGCCCGCTCCAGATCTTCCTTTTCTTTCTTATTTCGCTCCTCTTCCCTTTTTCCATGCAGGGCTTTGGTTCGTTGTTCCGCATGCCTCTGTGGGGTGCCCTGGGACTCTCCCTCTTCGTCTGCATCAGTCTCTGTTTCATCTGACGACCTTCGCTGCTCTTCTGTGTGAGGTGGGGATTGTGACGGTGATTTGTCACTTCCTTCGTCGCCTCCCTTCTTGTCTCCTCCTTCTCATCCTTGCCCTAGTGCTTCTTGGATGATGGCCATAAGGAAACCTCCAAACCCTATGGTTGTGGCTTTGGAGGATGATGCCTTGCGGGTTGATCGGGACGACGGGGACTCCCCTCCAACGGCTCTTCCTCCTGTTGGCAGGGCCTTAGCCGAAGCCTCTATTGTTTTCCTCACAAACCCATTAAGGTTCACCTCGTCCATTGCGCCCCAATGCTGTGGAGTACGTTGATTCAGCTCATTATGCTGTTGTACCTCTGGCTTGAGAACAAAGCGTGCACCATCTTTGCCTGCAGCTGAATTTCTGGGTTTGGGATGTCCGCCAGGCTAATCCCATCATTGGTATGGACCTTCACCTTGTCCATTCCCAACATGGCATAGATGTCTCTTTTTGGCTTTCTTTCCATCTTATTCGGTAGCCCTAGCGCCCTTTCCACCAACTCGGGGGTCAGCTCGATCTGCACCTGTCTGGTGGCTTCATTGTCGTGCACCGTGATGGTGCCTCTGTTCCTATTGAAGGTGCGCAAGAAGTCAGCGCACTGGGTATAGTCCACCCTCCGGCCCATGCGTCTAGGTACTTCTGCAGGTGGCACTGATCTATGATTTGGCACACTGCCGACTCTTCAATGGCTACGTCTTCAAGGTTGAAGACGTGATGGAACTTCAACTGGTTGAAGGCTCTCGTCTCCATCGTGAGGCCGTACTTCGCTTGCTCCTCCTCCGAGAAGGGGAGCTTGCTCGCTTTGTCCTGGCTTGCCATGATCGCTGCCTGCAAGTTCAGCCATTTCCATTTTTAGTACTTTTTGACAACTAATTTGTCGGAAGAATAAAAGCGTAGTAGATTTTATTGAACATAGCCTTAACTTTGCTTTTCAGACTTTTACCATTACATCTTACCCTTGCATTTCAAATTTAACTGACGTTTCACACTTGGTTTACTTTTTAGATTTCCCTTGTTTATTTTTTACGTTCCACCTTATTACCCCCTTCCCCCTTTGGAACGAGAAGAATCCGTCCCAGGATTGGAGGTTGAGAGGCCAAGGGCATTCCGCATAAAGGGCATCGGTCTATTTATGCAGGAGCCAGGCGTAGAAGTTGGGGTTATACTCTAGCTGAGCTTCCCTGTCTAATTTGAATGGGCGGATACCGACATGCGTGATGCATGTCAGAACATCAGTTAGGAGATTGCCAGAATCGACCCTACTTGCAATGTGGAGCTCTTCCTCTGTGAGGAGGCAGTCAAGGTAGGGGTGCCCCTTGATGTGCTCGTCCATGGGTTGGCCATGCAGAGTGGTTAACACTCTATACGAGGTAGGCGCGACGTAAGTGGGATCATACTCGACCGTTTTGATGGCTCGGCATTGGTCATTATGCGACATCCGTCAACCTCCCATTGCAACCTAAGAGCGTACCATTGCCTCAAGAAAGGTGATTCAGTATCAGGAAGGTGGGATAACCTTGCGATCTCTTGGTCAGTGATAGCAGAATTGGTCTGCTGATCGTAGGATGTGATGAGACGTTGCTTAATGGCTTGCTCTTTGGAGACCTCGCTACCGAGCAACTTAGCAGCAAAGTGAGAAGCCTTTGCAAAGGCGAATTCAAAAGTCTCCCAAGAGCAAGGCATGTTGCGCACTTGCATTGCAAAGGGTTCTTCTAATAGACCCAAGTCCAAGCGGTCATAGCTGAGGGCTAGCGATACGAAGGTGGCATCGAGCCGTTTAATGCAGTCCACCACATCATCTCCGGTGTCCTGCGCAAGGTCAGCGGCTAGCGCTAGAAATGACTTCCGTTCATAGGAGGGCGTAAGGACGACGGGTGATCGAGGTTTGCTAGAACTAGAGGCCTTGACGGTACATAGTTGCGGTTGGGAGTTTCCTTGAGCCTGCAACCGGGCTGTTTGGAAGATGGGCGGGTTAGGGTCAGTCACAGCAGCTGGGCTGCTGCAGTCAGCTTTGTTGTGGAGAGTCGGATTGACTTGGTCAGATGATGCCACCTGTGATGATGGCTGTTGCTTGGGCCAATAGGTTTGTGTGACTCTCTTGGGCCAAAGCGTAGATGAGTCGGATGGTTGGGGCTCTAGAGAGCACTACAACCTATGGTCTTGAGGTGTTGGGGGACATGGGCTGATCAAGCTTGAGGGTGGCGTATGACTAGTGCCTTTGGCCGTAGGGGCCTTAGGGATCCACAGTGAGGCATTTCCCTCATAGGAACCTTGCGCATGAAAGAGGGATTTAGGGACCCATCTTTGCTTAATCACGTGGCTCTTCCTGTGATTGCGTCTTGGCCTCCTAGGTTTAGAGTTCTGGGTCTTATGCGGACAGGCGCATCTAGTCCTAGGCGGTTCTCGAGGCTATTTAGGCACCCATTGAAAGCGAGGCTATTGGGCCCTTGCTTTGGTTGTTGCTGCGGTCTGTGGTTTATGGAAGTCGGGGAGCGGCAGACGCGCACTATCCCCCTCCTTAATCTTGCCTACGGATGTTTCTATCGGTGGCCCTGCGGACGGTGATGGTGTCGCGCAGCCCTTGTTGAAAGCTGTGACAATGCGCGCGTTGCCGATTGCTAGGTGGATGCACTGTGACTCATAATCAACATTGCAGTGAGTCTGCTTTTTGAATGTTCGCCCGAGCAGTGACTCCATGCCTGCGTCTGTAGCACTGGACAACACGTAAAACAACATTGGAATAGTCTCAGACTCGATAGAAACGGCGACTCTGCACTTGCTGAGAAGTGCGTAAGATTGAGCCCCATATGGGCTTAATTTGGTAGTTGTGGGTTGAAGTAGTGGTTTGCCAAGTTGGATCCAATGCTTGTGCGTTAAGACATTGAAGTCTGCTCCCTCATCGATCAAGGCGTTGAAAGCGCATGTTTGCTTGGCAATGACTGTGACACGGAGGTAAGCGGGTTCTGCAGCTTCCTCATCATCATCGTTGACTTCAGTGATTGTGGTTGCTCATATTTTGACCGGCAGTTCTAGCATTGGTGGCTCATGCAAAGGATGAGTGGGAGGGAAGTACTTCTTGACACGACTGCCATTGAAGAAGCCTATTCCTTCACCGTCTAGGGTCTCAAGCTCGACATTGCCGGTTCGGCTGATTGCCCGAACCTTGAAGGGTCCGAGACCTCTGAATTTCATCTTTTGCTTATGTCCTTTAACTGAGTAGAGGAGCACTAAGTCACCCTTTTCAAACTCGCGCTGCTTGACATGCTTGTCAAACCAGCTCTTGCGTCGGGCTTTCTCGCAGATAAGTGCGTGGGTGGCTAGAAGACAAGTCTCTGATAGGCATTCCAGCTCGACCAGGCATTGCGTCCATGCTTCCTTCCCTTCCCATCATTCTTGGAGTGCTATTCTCAGGCTAGGGACGAAGAATTCTAACAGTAGAATTGCTTCAGTCCCATAGGTCAGCCTAAAGGGGGTTTGACCGACAGCCATTTTATAAGCTGTGCGGTAGGCCCACAAGGTTGCCATCAACTTGTTGTCCCAATCACTTCGTGAGGCTGACACTACTTTAGTCAGGATGTTGATAAGAATTTTGTTAGTTGATTCTGCCTGGCCATTAGCGTGAGGGTAGTATAGCAAGGATTTGCGATGGATGATAAGAAAGGTGGATAGGAGATGTGCTATCACTTCGTTGATGAAGTGTGTTCCTTGGTCGCTAACCAGTTCGATAGGGCAACCGAAGCGCGAGATCACTTGCTCCCATAAGAACTTGCAGTCGTCCTAGCATCGTTTTTTCATGTGGCTCTTGCCTCTGCCCATTTCGTGAGGTAATCCGTGGCCACCACAATGTACTTGGCTTGTGAGTATTGTGCCGCAGGGCTGATGGGTCCTATGAAGTCAATTTTCCATTTTTCGAAGGGTTGGCGAGCAATAATTGGGGTTAACTCCATTTGATCCTTACGAATCAGAACTTTTGTCAGTTGGCACTCGTCACAATGCTTGACGAATTGCTTGGCATCGCGAAAAACTGTGGGCCACCATAGTTGGGACTACAGCACCTTCCGTGCTGTCGTGTCTTCGCTAAAGTGTCCTCCTGCAATGCCGCTGTGCGCCTTTGAGAGCACATCGTGCATCTCATGCTCGCACACGCACCTACGCAGCAATCCGTCTTGCCCCAGCCTATAGAGTTGGCCTGCAATCAGCTGGTAGGGCTGGATCCTCAGGATCAAGCGCCTAAGTCTTGCCTTTTCTATCGGTCACTCAGGTAGTCCGTGCTCGAGCACTTGGACTATGTCGTCTGCCCAGTATGGCGTTAGATCAGCCTTGATTAGATCTCTCTCGCTGGACAGGTGGAATAAGTGGGCGTCAGGTAACTCGTCAATGATGCCTTGTCCAACGGCTTCTCCTGTGGGTATGCGGGACATGTGATCGGCCATGTAATGTTGTTTTCCCTTTCGTACCACCATGGAGAAATCGAATTCTAGGAGCAGAAGGAGCCATCGAGCTATGAGTCCTGTAGCACAAGGTTTGTTTACTAAATAGAGCAGGGCTTAATGGTCCACAAAAAAGATGAAGGGTGTGGCCAATAGATAATGCCGGAATTTCTTCACAGCGAACACCATGGCTAATCCCTCCCTTTCTGTTGTTGAATAATTCATCTCCGTCTCAATGAGTTGTCTGCTAGCAAAGCTCACTGGGTAATCTAAGTTATGCTCAGCAGGTTGGCACAACACTGCCTCCACGGCAAACTTAGAAGCATAGATGTGCACGTGGAAGGTAATGGTCCAATCTGGGGCTCGTAGAATTGGTGCTGTTGTTAGAGCCTTTTTCAATTCTTCGTATGCCCATTGGCATGCCTCGGTCCACTCGAAGACAATCAGCAACTTGTACAGTGGTCTGGCGATCAGCGCGTAGTTCAGCACAAACCGTCGATAATATCCTATATGGCCTAAGAAGCATTGAACTCCCTTGTAATTAATTGGGGGTGGAAGGTAAAAAATAACCCTGACCTTCAAGAAGTCAGTGGCAATGCTATTCTTTGACACTATGTGTCCTAAGATGCATCCATGCTTTACCCAAAATTGACACTTCAAGGGGTTCAAGGAGAGACGATATAAGCGGCACCATTTAAAGACTGCGCGGAGTTTGTCTAAGTGCTCGATCCAGGTCGAATGAACACATAGATCGTTGACAAAGACCTCAAACTCCTTGCAAAGCATGTCCTTAAAGATGGTGCACATGAGACGTTGAAAGGTGGCGGGGGCATTGGTCAACCCGAAGGGCATGACTATGTATGCAAAGACGCCCCACTCCGTGGCAAAGGCGGTCTTATGGTCTTATGCCTGTCTGCAGGATGCACTTGCACCTAGTTGTACCCTGAGAAGCCATCCAGAAAATTGTAGGCTTCCTTTCCTACCACCCTCTCAAGCATGTGCTCGGTGTACGGCAAGGGATAGTTGTCTCTCTTCGTAGCAGCATTCACCTTCTTGTAATTGACGCACACTCGGATTTTGCCGTTCTTCTTCATCACAATGACTATGGGTGATACCCAATCTGTGTGCTCAATTTCATAAATGAATCCAGCTCTCATCAGCTTGTCAATTTCCTTTTTGACAGCGTGAGCGTGTTTTGGATTCATAGGGTACGGTCACTGCTTAACCGGCGTTGCGTCCGTCGTCATGGGTATGTTGTGAGTCACAACACTCGGATCTACCCCCCGCAGCTCTTCTAAGGACCAGGAAAATACGTCTATGTACTCCGCAAGAGAGAAACAAGACTCAATTCTTCCTTACCAATCAAGTCATCGGCAATGAACACTGGTCGGGGTGTCTCCCCTTCCGGGGCTAGGTCTACCTCTTTGACCTTGGCTGGTCTTTCGATTGGTTTGCTTGTCTGCCCTTGACGTTTGGCACCTAAGAGGACTACTACCCTATCCCCTTTTTTGAATTTCATGAAGCATTTAGGGAGGTCATGCGGCTTCCGCTGTTCTTCTGATCTTGTATCCCTAGGGTGCTTTGCATTATCCTACCTTAACCGTCTGTGCCTCAGGTGGACGGGTAAGTCCCCCTTGGTGCCTCTGGTCATGGGTGGCCTAGGGATCTCTAGGTCACTATCCAAAGTAACTTCCGATTCAGAGTTAAACCCTCCATCTTCGCTAGAAAAGGTGGTCTCCCCTGATGGCCGCAGTTCAGATGGCGATTCGGTCCTAAGTATTGATGTCGTTCCTGGCTGGGCTAGACCTACTTGCTCAAGGTCTATGGATCCTATGCATTCCAACCAAGCATGATCACATTCCACGCGCATGATTCCTTGCTCTATTCTAAGGGCCTACCTTTTCTGCGACTTGGCGTCTGCTCGTATCTGCTCAATTTCCCGTCCTTCAATGTCGTATTCAATGGTATCTACTTCACCCTCGCTCTCATCTCACTGAAGGATTGGCAGTCTTCGTATTCGTCACTGGAATCTTTGTCATTCGACTGCTCGTCGTCTCCTAGGGCTTGGTATGCCTTGTGTCATTGGTCAGGAGCCAGGGCCCAGTTTACATGAGGTTTAACTCGTGCACCCTGGTCCATTGCCACTTGGAATCCTCTAGGAGATCTTGGAGTGGTTTGAAGTTTGCAGCTGGGTTGCTAGCTAGCTGGTCCGTTAGGTATTCCAGTACCCCCTGGAGTTCCCTTTTGTTGGATGGCACTTGGAAGGTGACAGGATTAGGCTCTCCATGGAGGCTTGCTGCCATCATGCAGACTGGTGTAGAGAGTGCTTCGTTGGTCTTGCTGATTGTTTTGATGGCCTGCTCATACGCCTCATGGTCTGAGAATGGTAGGTCGATTGTAGCGAGAACGTGCATCCAATCCCGCTCATCCTCTGGGCATGGGATATACTTGGTTAAGGACCCATAGGGCTTCTTGACTTGAGTGTTCCCCTTGAGCATAGCAGAGATGGCGTCTAGGTCGACTGGTGAGGTCTTCCAAGTGTCCATCTCTATTCTTACAGCGTCCATTCTATTGCCAAGGAAGATCAAGCCGTTACCCCAATCTTCGATGACTCTAGCGTTGCGCATCCAGTGTCAGCCTAATAGGACATCATAGTCCACTCCCTTCATGACTATAAAGTCGACAAAGAACTGGACACCTGCGATCTTCACTGGCCAATTTTTCAGTATCCCGAATGGCTTCACTCTCATACTGTTTGCTAGTGTGACATTAAACCTAGCAGCTTCGACAGGCGGGTTTCCCCAAGTCTGAAGCACTGCCCTAAGCACACTAACCCCAGCTCCTATTTCTACGATTCCCTTCCTTGTTGTGTCACCCAGGGCTAGGACCGCGTGCATCTTAGACCCTTCCCAAAAGGCGTTGACGTGCAAGGATTTAGGCACGGAGTGCAACGTCAAACTTGGCAATTGCGTTTCTGCATCCTGGTCTCGAGGGTCTGCCGTGACCTGCTCTTGTGATCCTTCGACCCACTACTTAAGGTCTTGCCATAGGGTAGGGTTCTGCTTAAGCAGATCTCCCAGGCTAAGTGTTATAGGGGTAGTCACTGGCGTGGTCAGGAGATCATTAGATACTCGTCCTTCCCTCAGCCTAGATTGTTCGGGCCAATGGTCGCGGCTGATCTGCGGCTCTGTTGTGTCTAGGCTTGGTCTTAGTGGCACTGCTTGCGGCACAGTTGCTTCTGCCGGCTTAGGTTGAGGCGGTGATATTGGCGTGCTTACGCTGGAGAGATCATCAATCTCATCCTCTATGATG
Organism: Lygodium microphyllum; assembly: GCF_053477565.2. Lineage (NCBI taxonomy): Eukaryota > Viridiplantae > Streptophyta > Polypodiopsida > Schizaeales > Lygodiaceae > Lygodium > Lygodium microphyllum. Next base: position 31,516,342 of record NC_141162.1, on the reverse strand, counting down.
GGCTCAGCATCTTTGAGATGCTGTTGAGCCTCCCTCACCCATTCCTTCACCTTTTCTATGGCCTCTAATTGTCACTTTGGATGTGGGTATTCCCCTACCCTTGTGCTTCCCTTTTCGGCTGTCTTAGGGACTGAAGTCTGTGCCTCCATGTGTCTGAGACTTTCTTCCCCGTAGGTAGAGTCGTAGCACTCTCGGTCTTTAGTGCGACCTTAGCTTCCGATCTCTTCTTTTTCCGCCTGCGGCTTTTCTTTCCTATTGAGGCTGCGTCAAGATTGCTAGGTCGTGGCAGAGAGATGCTGGCCTGCTTCATTTGGGCTCGGGTCATAACCCGTAAGGGAATAGGTGTGGCCTCCCCATCGAGGTTTTCGACACCAAACAACCCCAATGGGACGGATGGCAAGTTGGCTAAGCTAGAGGATGGCTTCTACTTCAGGCAGTCTATGAAAAGATGGGTGATTCCGCACTCTGCCCACCTTTGGTCAGCCTTGTCCCTGTTTTGATGCTCTCTTTCAGGGCAGCGTGATGAGAGATGACTGGGGTGTCCGCAAGTCCAACAAGTGACTGGATCCTGCGGCTGCCCTCCTAGGCCTCTACCTCATCCTCGTCCTAACGCCATCACCGGCACAGGTCGATAATCCATGAGGACCGCGTTGCCCTTGTCGTCGTGCGAGACGTAAGGGTATATATAGGTCTCTTCATCATTCGGCTCCTCCACGTAGTATACTGGAGCGTTGCTCGGTGGGTGGGTCACGTAAGGACCAGGCGGTCGAGGAATGCCTGTAGGATTTATGTCCATTCTAGGGACGACTGTTTTCATATCGTTAGGCGCGGGAAGAGCCAATGGGGCTCCCCTTCCAAAGAATGGCTGTGGCCTATTAGCTAGATAAGGCTGGCCGTAGGGTTGCGAGTATGGAAGTCTTCTTGGTAGTCTTCAATGTGCGACATCATGGCCGAACCTACCGCAATTAGCGCAAGGTCTTGACCTAGGGTCTTGACACTCGGCCGGCAAGTGGTTTCCGCCACAGTACATGCATTGGATGTGCGGGTGCATTGGTCGTCTCAACATGTATTGTATCTTGGCTAATTCCATCTTGACCTCAGCCAAGCCTTGGTCTCCTGTCTCGGTGGCCTTCCCCTTATCTTGGGATGATGGGATTGACCGCTCTCACTAGAGGCTGACGTTCTCTCTGAGCTTCGCGGGTTGGTCTCTTCTAGATTTGAGCTCCTAGAGCTCCGCTCTTTCAGCTGGTCATCGACTCTGATGGCTTCCTAAAAAACTCTAGCCACCACGTCCCGCTGCAAGCTTGAGTTGCCTGCCAATGCCTTATATAACTCCTCGTCTCGAATTCTGCTGATGAATACAGTTGAAACTGCTCTGTTAGTTGGTCGCTCGCCTAGAGGGATTCTCTTAGAGAGACTTCTCACATGGGTCACGTAGTTGTGGATGTCCTCCCTCTCTTTCTGCTTGACGTTCATCAAGCGCACCAGCAGGTTATCAGAGTATCCCGGCTCGGCGAATCTCTTGACGAAGAGATCCTTGAGATTATTGAAGTTGGCTTGCTCTATGGCATCCAGGCTTGTATACCACGTCCTACCCTTGTTGCCTAAGCAAAGCTCGAATGCTTGCGAACATTGAGTTTGGTCGTTGAGGCTGTTGGCTTCGCAGACTTGCTAGAACTGCTCAACAAAGCTGTATGGATCGTCATGCGGTTGATACTTATCGAGTTGCTTGGCAACAATCAGTATTTTGGCTTGGCTCTTTGAGCCTTGGTTTGCCCCTAATCCTACAAGCAGAGACGTAGCTAGTGCGGTGGCACTCTGCTCTATTGCAATGTTATCGAGTAGCCGTTTCATGAGGAGCTTGCTCAATGTCAAGTCTCCCTCTAGTGCTCTCTCATGGTCCGTTCGGTTTCGACCAGCCAAGTTCAGCACTCGCTACACCTCATGCAGCTCCATGCTTTGCCTTTGGTTCCTAGCCTGTTGATCCCTATTATACTCAACTATTCCCTACAGTGCCTTACAGGCTAGCCTTCTCTCCTCCTCTAGGTCTGCAATGATTGTGCCTGCTGTCCTGTCGCGGTGCTCGTACCGGGCGTGCATGTCGTAACTACTCACCATCTGCTGGATAGCATCTGGGAATACACTCAAATCGAGCTCCTCATTAGACCGATGGTCTGAGCTTTCTTCCGTCATGGTCGAATTCTTGCGCCCCGCTGTGCTGTCGATCAGGTTGAATAGTCTTGACAGATCCTCGTCGTTGGCGCTCCTTGCTTGGTCCTATCCTGCGCTTCAATTGTTTGTCTATGTCTTGGGTCCTCTCCTATTGGTGGGTTCCTTGAGTGGTTTATATAAGTGAGTTCCTTGGTTATTGAATAGAGACCTCAATTTATGGTCACTCGGTGAGTATGTCGTTCCTCGTGCACTTGTGCCCAATCAGGCTTTCAGCTTTCTTAAGTGTACTTCAAGTGTGGAAATTCCATGTGAGTGCCGCAAGCAATTCCTCACATCTTACACACTCTCGCTTGTTTAGGCCTGATAGGCTTGTAGGTCCATTTTCTGGCTGTTTTGTTAGGGTTTAGGGTTTCCTTGTATGTTGCCTTGTTCGCTTTCGATTGATCAGGTTTCACGGCTCAGCGGCTCGCATCTACGTCCTGGGGTCTTGCAATTGCCCACTTCTAGCTGCTAAGCGGCTGCACACTACAACTTCTCTTATCACGTGTGCCAGAATCAAGTTCTGAGCGCCCGAAGGGTTTTGACAGTTTGCGCTAATGCGTAAATGCCGGGTCAGGTCAAATTTCTAACATATTTGACAAAAACTTGCACTCGGACCACTAGTCTGAATTGCAGGGTCCGAGTAGGTCACTCGGACGGACCGAGGCACGGGGTCGAGGGCCGAATTTCCGGATTCGACTCAGATGATTTTGATTCGGACGGGCCGAATGGCGGGTTCGGACAAGGTAATTTGGACGGGCCAAACGGCCTTGGCTGAGGGCCGAATTTGAGACTCGGACGGGTCGCTTGGACGGGCTAAGGCGGGATGTGCCATGTGGCAAAGAGCTTTGACTCGGACGGCCAAGTGGGTTGACTCAGACAGTTGCCTCGGACGGTCCGAGGGCCGAGGGCCGACTAGGGTTTGGCCAAGTGGGCCGAGGAGAGGCCACTCGGACAGGCCGAATGCGGCGCACGTAACCCACGTGAATGCGATTCCGATCGTTTCACCCAATGTAGGCCGGCGCCATGGTCATGCACTTCCAGATCCTTTCTAGGGAAGTAGAGGGAGAGGTTTGTATACCTGAACGGGCCGGTAAGTGCGTCGGTGATGCGATTGAATCAACACGGGCTGGAGCTCTCTATCTCTCTCTCTCTCTTCCTCTCACACAGAAATGGCACAAATGAGCTCTCTTTTGGCCTCCTGGCTCTTATATGCCTTCCCAAATGTGGCATTGATGCCCCCAATCACTCACTTTCCGATCTTAGGCCTCATTAGTGAGCATTTTACACATTTTGCACGATTTTTTCTTGTTTTGCCCTGTTTTGAAACAATAAACCCTACCCTTTTCCGGTTCAATTTCCTAACTCTAACCTACACTAAATGCAACAAAGATCGAAGGCAAAAAACTAAAATAGATTCTCCATGCTTTTCAATCATCAAACAATCAAAATATCCCAAAATACTTACTTGTTTTGAAGATTAAAAACACCCAACTTCTTACCTATCTCAAGCTCCATTTCGGGGATGAGTACCCTACTTCGATGCTCGATATGAGGCCCGCAAGTGCTCAAGCTTGAATCTGTGGTCTCGGCAACGGAACCAAAATGTGGGAGCTTTCGCTCAACCGCCAAGACCCACGGACCGCCTATTGTTTCAAGCGTTCCAAGCGAGCTCTAATGGCTATCTCTCACCTAGCCGACGCGTCATCGATCCTACAAGTGTAGTGAGCTTACCTTGATGCTCGATCAAGTACCCTCCTCTCTCTTGCACTCAGATAGCTCCACGATTCTTGATGCTAGCTCAAGCATCCTCAAGCCTCCTCCATCTCCAAGCTCTATCCTCCATAGCCGCACGCGCAAGAGAAGAGAATAGAAGAAGAGAAGAGGAGATGGTGAAGGGCTTCACCCTCTTGATCCCTCACTCCCACACACACTCACTCCCTCACACTCTCACACTCCCTCTCTCAAAAGCACACACAAGCAAGAAGGAGAGAAGAAGAGAGGAAGAAGAAGACTCTTTTTGCCACACACCAAAGAATGAGCTTCTCATTCACTTTTCAACTTTATATACAAAGCCCTAAATCCTTTTTGGGCTGTCATCCCCTTTTTCCTCTTTTACATGGCCGGCCGTAGCCTAGGCCCTTTTTCCCATTTCCCACCATTCTAATTTATCCTATCCCCAACTAATGCATACACTTTGCATAGGAGCGAGCCTGGCACTCTTTTACAAAGATTCGGGGGCGCTCCCACATTTTAATGGTGCGCCCTTTTACTCTTTTGTTGTGTCGAGGTGACACCGAGGCTTTCTAAGGGTCGTGCCCGAACATTTAAATTTTTCAGGGACTGGTTACCGGTCAAGGTGCCTTTTTCTGCTATTTCCCTTTTTTTTTCCATTTTCCGCTCCTCTGTGCTGCGGGAAACATGGTAACAACTTAGATACCCTAAATCCAAGATATCCACCTGTCTGCCATTCCTAGATCTCTGTTGTTCTTTCTTCTTCTATTTCTCTTCCTATTCTAATTTTTCTTGTAGCCTTGTATAATAGGTTCCAAAACCTTCACCCCTGTATTTTTCAGTAGACATACACCATACAACTATTCTGTCTCATCAGATTATTCTACGGCTAATATGGTTGACGAAAGTCCCAAAGATCCTGGTTATGCCAAATTTGTCTGAACACAGTGCATGTATTCTTCAAACCAAAAGGAGCAACCTGTTTTGTCTCTTCTTTCCGCACTACCTCCCTGATCTTTTCAACAACGTCCAAAGGTAAATTAGGAAACTTTGTGTTTAGAAATACCTGACTATATGCCTCAAACTCCTCCTCTTATGTTGTCCGATTCTGAAAATCGTGTAACAAAACCTGTGCAAAAGATTCCCACTCCTCCTCTTCAGTAGTCTAATACTGAAATTCCTCAAGCCATGAATCCATTTCTAATTGTATCCATTAACTCATGAATCTTTTGCACTTGTTCCATTCTGAAACATCCTGCCTTCTTGCTATGGTATGCTCCCCTTACTTCATTTCGTTCATGGAAACCGTCTTTTGCACCTTGCCATCCATTTGCTTCAGCACTCCAAAGATTCATGAAGATCAATGACTGGCAGGATCACCAAGTGTTAGTGGTCAAAAAGCTTCCCCATTAAAGATCGCTTCAACATACATACCATCAAAACAGAAATCATTTTGCAATTCAGATATTCAACTACTCAAAATAGTTAATAGTTTTGAATATAGATAGAAAACACAGGTAGAGAAATTTGTGTTGTTCTTTCATTACTTTTTGAATACCACATTGATTATAGGTATATTTGTTCTCCCGACATGAACATATACGAACAGAAAATCCCACGACTCCTCCTTCTAACTTCCCAAAAAGACTCATAATCTACTCATGACTTTTCACATCTGATCAATTACAAAGGTTTAAAACTACTTAATAGACCCCTAGGTTATGGTTTAATCATGCCTTTAACAAGAAAGTAGTGCACCCATGCCACCACATTGCTTTGGTCCACTTAGACTCTCGACATCTCTTGAATGGCGACAAGTGTGATAGTCAAGGCTAGAGATGGTGAGTGCAACAGGGCCTTCTTTCCCTTGCCCCAACATGATGGGTTGACAAGTCCTCTCTTCTTTGTGGGAGTGCTTGATCTTGGTTCTTTTTTTAGGCTTCTCTCTATTGGCTCTCGAGGGTAGGAGGCCTCCTCAATTGAGAGCCTCATGGCCAGGGCCAACTACTCATCATCCTCTTTTTTCAACCTCTACTCCTCCTCTAGCTGCTTCCTCTTCCTTGCAACTTGCTTAGCCTATTTTCTTTGCACCCTTGCTCTTTTCTCATCTCCTAGGTTTCCTTTGGAGAAGGAGACTAGAGTTTGCACTTGTCTTGGTGAATGGGCTGGTGATTCATGGGCAAAGGAGCACTCTGGATTTTCTTCTACTACTTCAGGCTTTCCCAAGTCTCCAATGGCCTCCTGAATGATCGCGGTTAGCATACCTCCAAATCCTATGCTAGAGGCCTTGCTCGATGGTTTCTTCAATGCTTTTCTTGTTGTGGAAGTTGGGGACTCCCCACCTACTGGTCTTACACCTATGGCTAGTGCCTTTGTATTGATGCTTCAATGGTTTTCCGCACATAGTTGTTCCAATTCACCTAGTTTAAGGACCTGGCCACAAGGCTCTCTAGCAATGGTACTCCAATCCTACTAATTAAAGCATTATACCTTTGACTAGAGAACAGAGCATGGATTATCTTTGCATGCAGCCTGATCTTAGGGTCTGGGATGTCAACTAGGCTAACTTCTTCTTTGGTGCAGGGCCTTGTCCATTCCAAGCATGCTATATACTAGGGTTTGATCTCAGAGTTTGGGATGTCCATTCCTAGCATGCTATAGACACCCCTTTTAGGATGCCTTTCAATGTTGTTGACTAAGCCTAGTGCTCTTTCCACTTGTTTAGGGCTCAGCTCAACTTTGACCCTACGGATTTCTTCTCCTTGTCTTGCCATTACAGTGCCGCAATTCCTATCAGCATCAAAAGTTCATAGAAATTTTGCACAATTGCTATAATCCATAGCTTTCACGACCTTCTCTATGTACTTGCTCAAGTTGCATTGGTCAATGATCTACTTCTTCATAGCATGTTCTTCCATGACCACATCTTCCAAGTTCATGATGTTCTTGAACTTGAACTATTTGAATGCCCTTATTTCAGCTATTAGGCCATACTTTGCGTGCTCTTCTTTTGTGAATGAAAGCTTACTTCCTTTGTCTTGACTTGCCATGTCAAATTCTTGTTATGACATTATAGCTCATCATTAGTTTTCTTGAGACAACTTTTTGTGACAAGATAAGTAGATAATGAATGCAAGCTATGGAAAGATGAAATACTTAAGTCTAGAATGAAAACTTTTGCTTCAAGTAGTCCATACATTCCAACAAACATTCTTGAAGTTTTCCTTGATCATAAGTTGACTTTCATCCATCTGTTTAGCTTTTGAAATTTGATTGAGATTTTAAGACATGTCCTCTTTTCCATCTTAACCCCCTCCCCCTCGAAAATGATGTGAATCCTTCCTAGGATTGGAGGATGAAGGGTTAAGGGCATTAGCACATGTTGTGGTGCCTTCACTTTTGCATGAGCCAAGCGTAAAAGTGTGGGTTATATTCCAAATGAGCATGCTAGTCCATGTCATGAGGTCGAATGCCTACATGGGTAATGTAGGTCAGGATATCAATTAGGAAGTCACTGGAGTTGATCATGCTAGCGATGTGTAGCTCTTGGTAAGGATTCAATCTAAATAGGGGTGGGCCATGTCATTATCTTCTAAGGGTCAATTGCGTGTGATGTTGAATATTCTAAAGGAGGTAGGAGCTACATAAGTGGGGTCATACTTTGAGATTCTAATGGTGCGTCTATGCTCAACATTGGTCATAAATGGGCAGCCATCTTGTTCCCATTGAAGATGGAGAGCATACCATTTATGTAGAAAGGAAGAGTTAGTGACGGCCAACTTTTTAAGTTCTTCTAGCTCTTGGCTTGTGGAAGAGACTTTGCTCTTGCTATAGGAGGTGGTTAGCCTCCATTTACGAGCTTGCTCTTGAGAAATCTCATTGGCGATCAGCTTTCCTCAACTACCATTAGGAATTTGATGAACATGAATTCAAATTCTTCCTAGCTGCATGGGAGCATGCGTATATCAGTTGCTAAAGGCTCTTCTAAGAGACCTAAGTCCACCAACTGCTCATAGCTTTTAGCAAGCATAGTGAAGGTGGCATCCAACCTTCTAATGCAAGTGACCAAGTCATCCTCCGTATTTTTGACTAAATTTGAGGCTAAAGTGAGAATAGATTGATGCTCATAAGAGGCTCTAAGGCTTGCAAGAGGTTGGGTTTGACTAGGCTAGATAACTTTGCAATTGGTGCTTGGTGCGTAAATTGGTCAGTAGAGCACTCATAAGTGACTTGTGTCAGAGGGGCTTATCTGGAGGCTTTAAGGTTGCACTACTTCTTGCTTGTGGAACAAAAAAGGGACACTGAGAGTATCGGGGTGCATAAGTTGAGGGTCAACAAGCTGTTGCTTTGGTCGATAGACCCATTGAGACTCCATGGATTTGGTGGCTCTTAGTTCAGGTAGTATCTTAGTTTTAGGAAGCTTCAAAGGTTTTGGAGATGGGCTAGGAGGTGGAAAATGCTGGTGCACATGCCACTCATGATCTTAGGCAACCAAATCCAATTGTTTCCTTTGTAATAGCTAGGGATTTAGGCACCCATTGTGGCTCGGCCATTTGTTTGGATCTATATCACTAACTTTATTGCCTAGGCTTAGGGCGTGATGTTTAGGGATTATGGGTTTATGCACGTTGGATTTTAGGTGGCCATGATTATTGTTTGGACACTCATTTGAGTTGTGTCTTGGTGGGGTGGAATGAGTCACAACCCCCTCCTTAGACATTGCACTAGGTTCTCCTACTATTAGGTAACACATAGAAGTTCATAGGGAGGCTTTCAGTCTCAATAGAGATGCTACTTTGCACTTTCCCAGTAGTGGGGTAGGAATGCCCCCCAAACAAATTGAGCTTAGCATTCATGGGCTGCAATTGCGGCTAACCAATGAGAGTCCAATACTCATGGGTAAGGATGTTGAAGTCAACTCCCTCATCGATAAGTGCATCAAAAGTGTGTGTTTTTTTGAGTAGTGACTGTTATTCACAAGTAAACATGTGCTACTACTTCCTCTCCATGTTCTCAATCTTTGTGATAGTGGCCACTCTTACATTTATAGGGGGTGCAGCATTGGTGGCATGCAATGGATGGGTTGGAGGGTAGTACTTCTTGAGGTGACTACCATTGAAGAAGCCTATGCCCTCTCCCTCCAAGGTCTTGAGCTTGACATTGCCAGTTCGACTAATGTTGTGGACTTTGAAGGGCCCTAATCCTCTCAATTTCATTTTCTTATTATGCCCTTTTCATAGAGTATAGCAACACAAGGTCAGCTTGCTTGAAGTCATGCTATTTGACATGCTTGTCAAACCAACTCTTTTGTCATGCTTTTTCACATATTAGCATATGGATAGCTAAGAGCTTGGTCTCAGAAAGACATTCTAGCTCTACTAGGGATTCTGTCCATGCCTCCTTTCCAACCCATCTCTCTTGCACTATTACTCTCAAGCTTGGAACAAAAAACTCTACTAGCAAGATCGCTTTGGTCCTGAAGGTCATCTTGAAGGGTATTTGCCCCACTTCCATCTTGTAGGCTATCCTATAGGCCCATAGTGTTGCCATGAGCTTGTTATCACGGTTGCTCCACGAGGCAAAGATCACTTTAGTTAGAACATTCACAAGGATTTTGTTCATGGATTCTTCTTTACTATTGGCTTGAGGGTAGTGAGGTGATGATTTTGTATGGATGATCAGGAATGTGGATAGCAAATGAGAAATCACTTCATTAATGAAGTGTGTGCCTTGGTCACTAACTAACTCTATGGGGCAGTCGAATCATGAGATCACCTACTCCCAAAGGAACTTAGCCATAGTCCTAGCATTGTTCTTCCTAGTGGCTTGAGCTTTGGCCCATTTCATGAGATAGTTAATGGCCACTATGATGTACTTGGCCTGGGAGTACTATGCCGCATGACTGATTGGCCCAATGAAGTCAATTTCCCATTTTTCAAAGGGTTTTTGTACAATGATCGGGGTCAACTGCATCTTATCTTTACAAATAGTGAACTTTGTCCTTTGGCACTCGTCACGATGCTTTACAAATTCACATAATTGCGGAATAGGGTGGGCTACCACATTTGAGATTATAGCACCTTGTGGGCCATGGTATCTCCACTGAAGTGCCCTCTAGTGATTCAAGTATGTTCTTCAATCAACACATTATGCATTCATGTTCACACACACATCGTCGCTTGCAATAAGCCATTTTGTCCCAATCTATAGAGCTCGCTGTGGTAATTAACTGATAGGGCTGAATCTTAAGGATAAGGTACTTTAGTTTGGCCTTTATTCGATAGGTCTCTCAAGTAGTCCATGCTCTAATATTTGGACTATGTCATCTGCCTGTAATGAAGGTCCTAGACTACCATAAAATCTAACTATGGAACAATGGAAAATGAAGAAATCACTACATTAACCTATGGTGAAAACATGAATACAAGAAAGGATTCTTGGAACACACCCCAAGCTGGTGCCATGGAAACCTCCATGTAGGTGAAGGACAAGAAAACTAATGTGACTACCAAGAAAACTTACATGAATAACATGTCCAAATGGCAAAAGGCCCCTAACTTTGGCTAGGGCTGCCTATTTATAGCAAACCCTAAGCCCTAGACCTCTAGTTTTATCACAAAGGCATTTAGCCTGCTGTCATTGTTTTCATTGGCCTAATTTGCTTCATTACAAACCCTCCCTGCCTCAATTAGCTTTGTCCTCAAAGCTGCAAATGGGAAGATATTACAATGGATATGTCATGAATGTCCGAAAGCACAATTTGAAGAAGATTCCATGGTCCAAGAAGTTGATGACTGCCTGCATGTTGCTCATGCTGTCCATAGAAGGGCAGTGATAGAAAAAGAGTCATAACTTCTTAAATATAGCTCCAAATCCAACAAATGAGGTGTCATTTTGAAGAATACACTTAGAAGCATCATATCCAATCATCAAATGATGACTTTTGATGATGTTAGACCATTTATTTTCATGACAGTAATTTAATACAGCAAGCTGTATTAAACAGTGAGCTCATGCTTCTTCAACTGTTTTTTTTTTTTCCATAAACCATGTCAAAAAATCAATGAAGACAAGCTGTCAATCAAATTTGCAGGTCAAGGGATGTCAAATCATCATCCAATCATCCATAATAACCTCTGGGATCATATGGAAATCCTCCAAAATAATGGTCACAACCTCTCGGGTCATATGGAAATCCATCCAAAATTTCATAATCATCAAGATAAATCCCTAGATCATAAGGAAATGACACATCAAATTCATATGTCATATCAGCCCCATAACCAAAATCATACTCAGTCGAAATGCCATCATAAGGTAGTCGCAGTCCATGATCATCTATGGGCTGATGATGATCAAGGATAGGATGATACATGTCTTCATCATTACCCCATGATAACTCATCATCATGCACATATACATTGTCGTTCATATCTGCAACAAACTCTTCTTGTGCACTATCTTCATTTGAATCTGCATCATCTTGCTCTTCATCTTCAGCTGCATCATCTTGCTCTTCAACTTGGTCATTTGAATCATCTTCTTCTTCTTGATCTTCCAAGTATGCTTGCTCTTTACAAATTTCTGCATGCATTGCATTAAGAGACATTTCCCTAAGCTTTCCCACTACATTTTCAACTTTATTATCAACATCTTTATCCTCTTCTTGCTGTCCATGACAAACTTGCACTTCCACTTGAGATACATTTACATTAGAATCCTCCAATACAAGGGCTATAGCAAAGTGACTATTCCTGCAGTAACTCTCATGATTAGGAGACCATTGACCCTCACATTTATAGCATATGAGTTGTCTTTTCATTTCCATCAGCTCTTGATGAGGTATAAGCTTTCTTCGTGTGCCAAAAGGAGTAGGCCGTTCTAAGATAACTAAAATTCTAACATGCTGTGCCCTGCATACATTTGGATGACCAATAACATTCTTCTCTCCACATTTGTAGCATAGACCTCTAGAAGTGAGATCATCCAACATACGGCTTGATAAGTAGGTACCATGAACATTGTTGAATGAGAAAGGATGGATGAGTTCTTCTTCTTCAAAATGATTATCCATAACGTATGCTGGTTGACCTTGGTACTCTGCATAGTGTATTCCATAGGCATCATTTGCTCCCATATTTTTCTCATTTGCATAAGGTCGATGCTGCCCATCAGTCTCATGAAAATAACCATGATTATGATCATATGAATGCTGCCCCTTATGGTAATTCCCTGCATACTCTTGCTGACCATAAGGAGAATACCTATGAGATCTATCATCATAAGAACAATGCCCTTCATGCACTTGATGTCTATAGGAATGCTGATGATTAGGTTGTTGCCTTTGACTGAGCATAGGTCTCACACTTACATGTCTGTACCCCCCGTTATACATGATGTCCATAGTGACAATGATACCAATGTAAATGATACTTTCAAATGGTGAGTCAAATACAACTCGCTAAGCACTCAGTTGCATTTGAAGTTGTGTGTTTCCAATTGAAAGATCTGTTTCTAGTCCCTTCGTGGCAATTTCAACATGTGTTTCTCTGCCTACTTCAATAAAACCCATGCTTGCGCAAGATTTTAGTATGGAAACATATGTAACAACATTTGGAGAGATGCCATCCTGCTACATCTGTACAAACTAGCTTAAAGCTTCCTTGTCAAACCCATGTTCAGCATATCTAGTAATGGATGCAGTCCATGAGACTACATATCTGACTGCCAGATCATTAAACACTTTCTGTGCTTCTTGTTCTATTGCCCCAATCATGCCACAAGCTTTCAAGCTGCATACATAAGCAGCAGGATCTAGACGCAAACCCTCAAGTTGCATCTGCTTAAAACAAGTTAGTGCTTACTCAGCAAGGCCTTGTTCAAGATATCTTGCAATTAGTGCACTCCATGCAACAACATCTTGATCTGTTAGCTTGTTAAAAATGTCCTGTGCTTCTATAAGGGAGCTAACTTTGCTGAACAAATCGACCAAAGCAATGCCAACAGAAGGATCATTCTCCAACCCCCTGTTGACAATATCAAAGTGCAAATGGAAGCCTCTTTCTAAGCTGACAAAACCTCTGACCACTTCTCATCAGAGAAAAGCTGCCTTGCATTGCTAATCAGATGTACAAATGCAACAATGCCTATTGCTGCCAAACTCTGATGAGACCGTTCTATAAATCCTGTCAACAGATGCAAAATTTTCCCCACAAAAGGGTTGACAACACCATAAAACTTCACAAAGAGATCAACCACAAGTTGCAATGCTAGAGTGCAAGTCTCGTAGAGCCATGCTTCTACTTCAACGTCATTTTGTTCACCCTCAAGTTCCTCATCTGATTGTTTAGGAGCTGCAGCGTCTATTTCTCTCCAAATAGATTCTGACACTGAAAGTTGACAATATCAGGGCGGCAAGAGAAAACATTCATGAATCTCATTGTTGATGCAGAATCTAATAAAGTTCTTGGAGCATCAATGTGTGGTCTAGATGCCCCTCCCTGGCCTCCGTTGTTATGTTCATTGGATGCTGTCAATCGGCAGCCGTGGAGATCGAAGAAACCCGCTGGAGCTTGTGGAGAAGTGCTTAAGGGATCCCTTTGACGGCCTGCAAGTCCACAGGAGGCAAGGCCGCTATAATGCTACAGAAATGCAGGAATCACTTGTTGGACAGGGTACGGAATATGTGATAAATGAGATAGGAGAGCTCCAGGTCAACATCAAGGCCAAAATCCAAGATTAGGATCAAGGCATCTCCCCTCCCCCTCGATTAGCAGCGACTCATCTTTGCCGTCAAACAGCTTGAGGATGGCCGCACATCCATCTTTCCTGGAGATTTTACTGTCGCTAACATGTTGAAGTTGAAGCAAAAGAGTGAAGAGCGTGAATCTTCCCGAAAGCAGAGAATTCTATGCAGGAATCACACAAAAACTGCCAATATTGCTTCAACTGTGAACGGGTCTAGAATCTGATGCTAGAAACCAGTGAACCACACAAGTCAGGTTGACACCATGGCTGAAGCGACTGTCACGTTCCCTCGGCCTTCGAGAATGGTTACTAAAGCATCGTAGGATGGAAAAATCCTCCTGCTCTTCGGAGCGTCAATGCATCCAGAGGTATGCGGCAGAAATCTCTCTCTCTCTCTCTCTGTCTATGCTCATATCTGTGCTCATTTCATGCCTAGCCAAAGCTTATATTGACTGCAGATTTTTGTGGAGGAAGAGAAGATCAGATCAACGTAGACAGCACAAGCTCATGGAGGAGGAGAAGGTCAGATCAGCGTAAACAACACAAGCACAGACTCATGTACCTCAAGACGAAAGTTTCCTTGATCAAGGCATATGTCTACTCTTTAAGAAGGTTAATACATGAAGAATCAAGCTGTGGTGTCTCATTAGGTAGTAGAAACCATTGAGAGAAGATAGAAGCAGTAGAAGCCATGGAGAAAAGCTTGAGAAGAGGAGAGAGAAATACTGAGTCTAGAAGCAAACCCTTCCCTCTCAAAAGTAACCTTGGTTTAAGTGTCCTTCAGCCATGTCAGACCCTCTTTTGATCCATATGTTTTCAAAATGAGGTAAAATTTGATGATGACCTGTCAAAGTAGTTATGAACCTCCATCTTGCCCCCATATCTCTGTGAAGAAACAGTAAAATAACCACAGTTTAAAGTAGTACAACCAGTCTAGTCACTGTCAAGGAGAAACCAAACCATGTAACTGTGTCTTCAAGTCCAGTTACACAGAAATGATGCCTGTAACTAGATCTTCCATGAAAATGACCTCCCCAGCAAGATCATAATCATGAAAATGATGGAATTAAAGCCTACCTTGGATCAAAGCAAGGCTCTGATACCATTGTAATGAAGGTCCTAGACTACCATAAAATCTAACTATGGAACAATGGAAAATGAAGAAATCACTACATTAACCTATGGTGAAAACATGAATACAAGAAAGGATTCTTGGAACACACCCCAAGCTGGTGCCATGGAAACTCACCTCCATGTAGGTGAAGGACAAGAAAACTAATGTGACTACCAAGAAAACTTACATGAATAACATGTCCAAATGGCAAAAGGCCCCTAACTTTGGCTAGGGCTGCCTATTTATAGCAAACCCTAAGCCCTAGACCTCTAGTTTTATCACAAAGGCATTTAGCCTGCTGTCATTGTTTTCCATTGGCCTAATTTGCTTCATTACACTGCCTAATATGGTTTTATGTCTACCTTGAACAAGTCTTTTTTGTTGGACATACTAAATAGGTGTGCATCAGGTAGGTCGTCTACAATCCCCTGTCCACCAGTTGCTTCTCCTGTGGATATGCGTGGGGCATGTGATTGGCCATGTAATGTTGCTTGCCCTTGCATACAACCACGGAGAAGTAAAAATCTAAAAATAGAAGCAACCATCTAGCTATGCATATTGTATAGCACAAAGTTTATTAATGAGATAGAGTAAAGCTTGATGGTCCACAAAGAAGGTGAAAGGCATAGCCAAAAGATAATGCTAAAACTTCTTTACAAAAAATACCATGGCTAGGCCTTCTCTCTCTATCATGGAGTAGTTCATCTTCACATTTGTCAGTTGTCTACTAGCAAAGCTCACCAGATAGTCAAGATTGTGTTCACCAGACTGGCACAAAACAGCTCCCACAACAAACTTTGACACATCAATGTGCACATGAAATGTTATGCTCCAATTTGGGGCTCGTGGAATAGATGTGATAGTGAGGGCCTTTTTCAGTTCCTCATAAGTGCCTTAGCACTCCTCGGTCCACTCAAATACAATCAACAACTTGTAAAGTGGTCTAGTAATCAATGCATAGTTAAAGACAAAGCGTTGATAGTACCTTGTGTGTTCCAAGAAGCATTGAGCTCTCTTATAGTTCATAGATGGTGGCAAGTCGACAATAACAATGACTTTGGAGAAATCAGTGGCAATGCCATTATTTTTGGACACCATGTGCCCTAGGATACATCCGTGTTTTACCTAGAACTTGCAATTCAGGGGGTTTAAAGAGAGACTATACAATCTACACCATTCAAAGACTACGTGAAGCTTGTCTAGGTGTTCCACCCAACTAGAGTGTTTGCATAGGTCATCAACGAATATCTCTAGTTTTCACCTAAGCATGTCCTTGAAGATGGTGCACATTAGGCACCTGAAGGTGGTAGATGCATCAGTCAGTCTAAATGGCATGAATTTGTAAGAAAACATGCCCCATTCCATGGCAAATGCTGTCTTGTGCCTATCGTCAGGCACCTAAACTTGGTTGTAGCCCAAGAAACCATCTAGGAAACTATAGGCTTCTTTTTCCGCTACTCTCTTGAGTATGTGCTCTGTATAGGGAAATAGATAATTGTCTCTCCTAATTGCAGCATTGACTTTTTTATAGTTTACGCACACTCAATTTTTTTCGTTCTTTTTCAAGAAAATCATGATGGGTGATACCCGGTCCATGTGCTCAATCTCATAGATGAATCTGGCCCTTAATAGTTTATTGATATCTTTCTTGATGGCATGAGCATGCTTTGGATTCATCGAGTAAGGTCATTTTTTTACTGGTGTTGCCTTAGGAGTCATTGAAATGTTATGCATTATGATTCTTGGATCAACTCCTTTGAGTTCAATGAAGAACCAGACAAATACATCTATGTACTCTTGCAAGAGAGCAATGAGATTAGCCTCCTCTTGCTTGGTTAGGTTACTAACATAGGTCAAGGCTTCTCCCCTTCCCCTTCTAAGTTGACTTCCTTAACTTTGGCATCCCCTTCTACTATCAGCTTGCGTGCCTGTCCCTACCTTTCACTCCCAACAAGATCACTACTCTATCTCCCTTCTTGAATTTAGTGAAGAGATTTGGTAGGTACCCAGGCTTCCTTTGTTGTTTGGCCCTTGAACCTTTTGGTTGTCCTCTCTTTTCCTCCTTCACCCATCTGTGCCTTAGATGGACCAGCAAGTCCCTCTTCATGCGTCTGGTTTTAGGTGGTTGGGGTATCTATGGTTTTCTCTCATAGCTTACTTATTATTCTGAGTTTAACTCACAACCCTCACTAGAGGATGGGTCTCCCCTAGAGATCGCAGCTCTGAGGCTAATTCCGTTGTGAAGAGAGGCGTGACACTAGGCTAGACTAGCCCTACTTGCTCATAGTTCATCATGCCTAAGTGATCCAACCAAGTGTGATCACATTCACTTCTAAGGACTTCTCTTTCAGTTGTAAAAGTTTTGGCTCTCTGTCACGCTTAGAATCTACTCTTAATTGTTTGAGTAGTTGGTTGTCTATGTTGTACTCTATTGTTTTGGCCTCTTCTTCACTTTCCTCATTTGTAGAGGACCAGTCCTTGTACTCATCATCTGAATCACTACATTTTGACTGCTCGTTGTTGTCTAGGTCTCTTAGTTCTTTTTTCATCCATGACCAGTGCCCAATTGTACATAAGATTTAGATTGTGCATCTTAGTCCATTGCCATTTTGTCTCATCCATGAGATCTTGGTGTGGCTTGAGATTGGTGCCTAGGTTACTAGCTAGCTTTCTCATCAAGCACTCAATAATCCCTTGGAGCTCAAGCCTATTAGAAGGAATATGGAACGAGGCAAGAGTTTGTCATCTACTAGGGCTTCTGGCCATCATGCAAAGTGTCATTGAAGGTGGGGTCTCACCTTTCAGATAGCTGGGATGTGGTGGCTTTATAGAACTCACTTACTGTCCTTTGCATCCAACCTTGCTCATCTTTAGGCTAGGGAATATACTTTGTTAGTGGCCCATACAAATTTCTAGCTTGTGAGTCTCCCTTCAAGATAGATGAGATGGCATCCAAGTCGACCAGCATGGTCTTCCAAGTGTCCATATCAACTCTCATTGCCTCTAACCTATTATCGAGGAATATAAGACTGTTACCCAAGTATTTGATTACTCATGCATTTTGCATCCAAGTTCAACCTAGAATGATGTCATAGTCTACTCCCTTCATAACTATGAAGTTCATTGAGAACTGGACACTCACTATTTTCAAGGGCCAATGCTTCAGCACTTTGAATGGCCTAACTTTCATGCCATTAGCTAGCATGACATTGAACCTTGCGGTCTCCACTGTGGCGGGCTACCCTATGCATGTAGGAATGTATGGCTAAGCACACTGACTCCTGCTCCTATGCCTACAATCCCCTTTTGTGTGGTGACATCTCCTAATGCCACCACTTGTAGGATTGCATGCATCTCTGTGCCCTCCTAGAAAGAATTTACATGCAAGGACTTAGTAGGCATTGAATTCAGTGTTAGGATTGATATCTATGTGGTTGTGTTGGCGTCATGCAAATCGGCCACTCTTGGCTTGTTAGATCCCTCTATCCTTTGCTTTAACTCTTACCATAGTGAGGAACTTTGTCTAAGCAAATCCCCCCATTGGCAGAGTCACAAGGGCCGATATCAACGTTGTAAGGTAGGCTACTAGCTGCTTGCCTTTCATTATACTCTACACTCTTTTGTGTAATACCCCCCCCCCCCCCCCCCCTAAATGTTTTTTTAAATTTAAGGCAAATTTTTTTACTCTCCCTCTCTCTTCCCCTTCCGTGTGCATGGCGGGGAGAGAGAGAGAGAGAGAGAGAGAAAGAGAGTAGTAATAAGAGGGGGCATGCAGCCCCCCAGATGGAGGGTGGCGCTGCCTTCCCCCCCTTACCACCTCCCCCTCCACCATATAAGGCAGCCCCCCTGCTACGGCAACAACCCCTCCCCCCCTCTGAGTGTAGCACGCCCCCCCTCCCCCCCCCGACTGCAGCACGGCCCCCCCTCGTGATTACAGTGCCCCCCTGACCGTGAAGGAGAAGAAGGAGAAGAAGAAGAGGGAGAGAGAGGAGAGGAAGAAGAAGGAGAAGAAGAGAAGAAGAAGAAGAAAAAGAAGAGGGAGAGAGAGAAGGAGAAGAAGAAGAAGAAGAAGAAGAAGAAGAAGAAGAAGAAGAAGAAGAAGAAGAGGAAGGGAGAGAAAGAAGGAGAAGAAGAGGAAGAAGAAGAGGAAGGGAGAGAAAGAAGGAGAAGAAGAGGAAGAAGAAGAGGAAGGGAGAGAAAGAAGGAGAAGAAGAGGGAGAGAGAGGAGAAGAAGAAGGAGAAGAAGAGGAAGGGAGAGAAAGAAGGAGAAGAAGAGGGAGAGAGAAGGAGAAGAAGAGGGAGAGAGAGGAGAAGAATAAGAAGAAGAAGAGAGAGAATGAGAGAGAAGGAGAAGGTTCTAGAACCTTCTAAGGTCTCCCCCCTCCTTAAGCCTTGTTCCTACTCATCCTCCCCCTCACTTAAACTGCGGGAACATTGCCACTATTCCCTTCAAATTGAGGGCTGCCAAATTCCTAGCAAGGCTATGGAGTTCCTTGCAAGGTTTGCACCTTGAGAAAGGAGGACGAGAGCTTGTCCGATGCGATCGAAGTATGAGAGTGGGAGCTGCGAAAGGGGAAAAGAAGCAGACTGAATCAAGTGGAACTGTTAATGTCTCAACACCTGCGGACCAAAATCAGGTTTTTCTAAGACCCGGGATTTATTGTAAATTATAAGTTCATAAATATAGTTTAAATGCATTAGAACTTGGGACGGAAAAATTCTCTTGTTCTTCCAGGAAGGGGAGACTTACATACTAGGGTAAGGACGTCCTAGTGGACTCAATGCGCAACAACATTTAGGAGTTAGATAGGTAAACTATCTAGGGAAAAATTCTTATGAAGACTTAGTCGATGCTAAGGTTGTTGGAAAGGGCAGATCACTAGTCCATAACTCGAAAAGCATGAGTTGAATTGGCATTCAACTATGTAGATTCTTGTTCCTTATAAGCAAAGGCGAACTTAGGGAAAACCCCAATTCCCAAGGTATCGGATCTTGTGGGTTGCAATCGATCTAAGGAAGAATGCTGAGGGTATTCAGGAAAGGAACTTCACCTTAACAGGAATATTGTACAAACCACCAAACTTATCTATGTTTGAAACAATAGGGCAATGTTAGCCTTGATCAAATCAGGATCAAGGGGAAGACTACTTAGATCATTTAAAGGATCTAGAAGGAATTTGTTAAATTGACCTTATGAAGCCCTAACCCAAGGGGCAGAGCGAACTTTATGGTAGTTGATTTATGCTAAGCATGTTTCTTGGAACTGTTGAAATGGTTTTAACGAAGGTTGATCTTGTTCAAGTGATTGCTAGGCAGAGTGGTTACTTGTTGGATTAGGAAAGGATATTTTCCTAGTTAAAGGATGTTAGGCTGGTTGTTTCAGCTTGATTGTTTCCGAAAGGATACTTAAGGATTGGTTGTGGTTTTGGATGGATATCCAAGTGATTATATTTTCATGGCGGGAACTGTAAGGATAAATTGCCATGGGAACAAAAGGGATGTTTTCCCTAGTAAATGTTATTGCGCTGGTTGCTTCAGCTGTGGATGATTTCCTAAAGGATAATTAAGGAAGGATGGCGCTAGCTACCCCCACAAACCGCCAAACCCTAACCAAGGGGGTTATGAATCCGTGCCAAAAAATGTGGACCAAACCCACCGCGAGAGGTCTCTTCGTGGAAATTACTTGGCGTAGGAGGATGCTTGGGTGCTAGGGGGGACTCTGGCCCCATAAATCCCAATGCCTCCGGACCCTACACAAGTGTTCTACGTGACTCGAGATGGGACTCGAGGCCTTGATACTAGTTACAAGGCAGAATCTTGGTAGGATAAACCTTCGGGTTTTTTATTGTTGGGAGACGGAAGGATTTTTCTGCGGAGGTAGAAAGGGACACTTATTCTCCTGTATGGGCGAAAGACAAACATTAATCTGATGATAAGATAAGGAAATGTTTGATCGTGTTATGCCTTGTCTTAGTGTCTGTGCCCTAAATTGCGTAAAGGAACCTGTAATTAACGGGCTAATTAAGGAAGCTGCTTTTTTGTGTCAAACATAATGTGGTAGGTAATTAGATAACTAAAACAACCCTCGAGGGAAGCACGGTGGATGTGACCATCGAGTCCATCCTATGGCAGGGTGGTCTCGGTTAGCCGAGAGCTTTTCTCAATGGAATTTATTTGATGCGAACGTTAGATAGACAATGTTGGTTAGAACCCTGATTCATACCATTTTAGGGGACCGGAATGGGACTATGCCCTATGGATAGAGAGGTTGTGCAATGCATCCCTCTCGTTTCCCGTTTTCTTTGAACCAAGTGCGGTATGAGTCTGCTTTGGTCCAGTTGTATCTGTGCAAAGTGGAGCAATTGTAGACCGATGCTAGAAGGCTGTTAGGAAGACCCGACTATGAGGAACCCGGACTTTAGGTCGATCCTAGTGGGAACGGCCGGATACTTCCATGCGGGGCAGACTCGAGAGGACCTAGATTGCAAACCCTGTGACATTCCTTGCGAGTGCCAGGTGGTGCTTTCTATACTCTCTTCTCGAAGGGCTGCTAAGACGTGTCCCACGATTTGAGGAGCGGACACGTTACACTTTTGCCACTACTTTTGGGTAGTCTGCCCACCTGTGGCACCTAGGCTTTGTCTTTGTGGTGCTACATGGGGTGAAGATGCTTCTCTAGATCCTATGCGAGTAGGTGAGACACGCATGCTCATGTGAGAGAGCTTGTTGATCTCATATTCTAGGATGGGCTTGGTATCTTTTAGGTGCTCTTGGGCTTCTCTCACCCACTCCTTGACCTTGTCAACCACTTCCAATTGGTGCCTTAGATCAGGATATTTCCCAACCTTGGCACTCCCCTTCTCCACTATCTTAGAAGCAGATGTTTTTGCTTCTGTATCTGTGACTTACTTACTCTTTGGTAGTGTAGTGGCACTATCATTTTTGAGTGTGATTTGTGTCTCATCTCTCTTTCTTCTCCTCATATGACTCCTCTTCCCTATGGAAGCTACATCAAGGTTGCTAGGTCTAGGTAATGAGATGCCAGCCTACCTTGTCTATGCCTTGGTCATGACATTCAAGGAGATGGGAGTGGCCTTGCCATCAACTTTCTTGACTCCAAATAGCCCCAAAGGCACAGATGGCATGATAGCTTAATTAGTGGGCCATTTCTACCTAGGGCACTCAACATACAAATGAGTGAATCCACATTTAAGGCATCTCAAGTCAGAATTTTCTCGATTATCTTGCTCTTATTTAGGGTAATGAGATGAGATGTGTCCTAGGTGGCCGCAAGTCTAGCATGCGATAGGCTCTTGGTTTTGACCTCCTATGCCTCTACTCCTTCCCTGACCTAACACCATCATCGGTATTGTGCTAAAATCCATTAGAATTAGATTACCCTCTTCATCATAGGAGAGATGTAAGGGTTTACGTATGCCTCTTACTTGTTCCTCAGCATAGTGCACTAGAGTATCGCTTGGTGGATGGATTACGAAGGGTCAAGGTGGTCTAGGTATCCTTGTGGGGTTGATGTACATCCTAAGGATAGCTGGCCTTCAATCATTGGGTGTTAGAAAAGCTAATGGAGCTCCCCTTCCATAAGGTGGTGGTCTATTTCCTAGGTAGTAAGGCTGATTGTATGGCTGTGGGTATGGCAACTGCCTCAACAATCAACATTGCACTACATCATGGCCAAACCTACCACAATCAACATAGGATCTAGATCTAGGATCCATACACTTGACTGGAAGGTGGTTTCCTCCACAATGCATGCATTGCACGTGAGGTCTTGTGGGCCTTCTCATCATCTCTTGAAGCTTAGTAGCCAACTCTAGCTTCATGTTTGCCAACTCCAGGCTCTAATCCACATTCTTCCCTTTCTCTTGGGTGCTCTAGCTCGACCTTTTGCTAGTAGTCTTGGCCCTCTCTAAGGTTCTAGAGGTTGCACTATCTCTCGACTTATGGTCCTTGAGCTTCTCTCTCTGTTTGAGCAGGTCCTCCACTCATATGGATTCTTCAAATACCCTAGCTAGCATGTCCCTTTGCAAGTTCGAATTGCCCACTAAGGCCTTGTAAAGCTCCTCACTTTGGATTCCACTTATGAACATAATGGAGTCTGCTCGTTTGCTAGGTCACTCTCTACGCGACTGGGATCATGTTAAAGAGACTTCACATGTGGGTGAGATAGTCTCAAATGTCCTCTTTGTCCTTTTGACTGACATTCATTTGTTGAACAATAAGGTTATCCGAGTACCTTGCCTCAGAGAATCTCTTGATGAAGAGACTTGAGGTTTTTGAAATTATTCCATTCGGTATTATCTAAACTAGTGTACCACATACATCCTTTATCCCCAAGGCAAAGATCAAAAGCCTGTGCGCATTGAGCATGGTACATTAGGCCATTCGCCTCGCATACTTTTTGAAGATATTAGGGTTTTCTCCTATTAGTGGGTTCGTTCAGTCTTGGTTATCTTGCGTGTGAGTTCCTTATTATTTCAGACAATTCGCAATTTTAAGTACACTCAGGTGCTTGTGGGATGCTTCCTTCTGTGCGTGGTGCAAAATAACGCTTTTAGCTTTCTAGGTGCACTTCAAGTGATTATTTATGTAGTGTGTGACTATGATGAAAAAAATATGGTACAACACACACTTTTCTAGTCTGCTCATGTAGGTGGTGGTCGCTCTAATAGGTTTGTTTGAGATGTCTCAAAAGGGTGATCTAAAAGGTTGTGTTTGCAGTCTCTTCCTAAGCCGCTAAGTCATGGTTTCTAGAGTTTGGAGGCTCTATGAGCCTTTGGAGATGTCTAGATGCCTAGGGGGTGTTCCTCAGCTCCTGCTTGGGTCTAGGATGGGTCTAGGGAATCTCGGTTTTGTCAACCTTCAGGTTCTATTTTCAATGTTCGAGCATCACACATCGTATTTCTAGAATTGGGTTCTCCGATTCTGGCTCTTGTCTAAATGGTCAGCTCGTAAAGTTTGAGTCTCAAGGGTCGAGTTAGATGGTCTTAGTGCAAGTGCCACATTTTTTGCATTGGAGTGATTGGGGTCTGAGTCGACCCAAGTTGGATAGTCTAATTAATGTGGTTTGAGTTGGATGGATGAGTGTGTTCGAGAGTGGAAAAGTGGTCCAAGTGGTTTGAGTTTGAGTTGTTAAAACATGGATCTAGGACATGGCTATGACAGAAGCTATGGAGGTTGAAAGAGGAAGAATGAACTCATGAAGACATTGACATTGACAAGACAAATTGTCACACAAGTGAATTAGGTTCCAAGATTGAGACTTGGACTCATAAACACAATCTTGTGTGTGGAAAATGACACAGACACTTTACTGGAAAGAAAAGAGTACTATCATTGCATTAGAAAAGAGAGCAAGTACAATGCTTTATAGGAAACTAGATGGTAGCACTTCTTCTACTGTGCATACGAGACTCTAGTCCTGAGACCTCACTGCTCCTTACTAAGAGACCGAAGTAGGTGTGATTGCAAACATCTCAAAACCCCTCCTCAATCACAACTAGAAGTACAAAGTATATAGAGGCTTTAGTGAAAGCAACACCTGCAAAGTGTGGGCGCACCATAAACATGGAAAAACACTAGAGGCTATCGCAGGAAAGGCTAAGTGTGGATACCATAAACATGATGGACATCCAGAGGCTGTAATAGGGGTCTCACAAAGTGTACATAGGCTATAGTACAAGGCTACATGAGGAGTTTACACGTTTATGTTTGAAGCATTAGGGCTAGGAAATACAATGCTAAAAGAGTCTATCGGAATAGAAGGACTGATGAGGTTTGTTCTCTTGGTGGTCTTCTTCTTCTTCTTTTTCCTTTGCTCCATGGTCTTCTTCTTCTTTAATTCCAACTAGATAGGCCTTTTGGGACTCCTTATGGTGTGGAAGAACTTCTCAATGTGTCCGGTCCTTTTGTAAAAGTCATAGAAAAGTTGGTCCTTCTTGCCTTTGTACCTGTTGCCAACATATAATGATTGTTCATCTCTAGAGGTACTTGGTTCTTCCTTAGTTTTCAGCTTCTTGTCCTCCTTTAACAGTGATGCTTGGATATCAATAAGCTTAGGTTTTGGCATATTGATTAGAGTTTTTGACACATTATTATATTCAGGAGGTAAACTTTTGATCAGAACACCAATGCAAACATCTTCTTCCATGTTAATGTTGATTCATGTGAGCTGGGTGGTTAGAAGTCCTTCCATGTAATTTAGATGTGTGGCAAGTGATGTGCTGGACTTCATTTCAAGCCTAAAAAATTCAATCAAGAGACCATACTTTGATGACTTAGACTGTGCACCAAACGGAGTGTCAAGTCTCTTCCAAGTATCCTGTGAAGTATTACAATTATCCACATGGTGGATATAGCTGTCCTTGCATGTTTTCCAAATTGACAGGCTTCACATACCTTATGCATTTCTGCAACCTTGAATTTAAGCAATCATGCAACAATATTTTGGGCTTGCATTGATTTAAGTCGTTGTACATTAACATGACCAATGCACTTATGCCAGATATCAATATCTGCAACTACACCGGTCCCATGTGCAAACATTGCTGCACTCAATTCAGGCATGTCTACATCCATACTAAGTGATTAGTATCAAGAGATACTTGTGGAGCCAAATGCTTGGCAAATGATCAATAGGTCTTCTATTCCCCTCCTTGATTTGCTTTGCTGGAAACTCAAAATGGCAGAACCTTGAGTAGGGTAAGAAGAATGAGAAGGATGAGATGTAAGAGGTTTGATTTCTTCAAGACTTCAAAGGATCTTCAAGCACTTCCCCTTAATGATTTTATGGCCCAAAGTTTGTTGAGACCTCTATTTTGAAGCATATTAGAGTGACAAGATGTTAGTTTTTTTCAATGGGAGTGAAAGAAGAAGTGGAAAATGAGCTTATGATAGAGTGGCTATGGCAGACTGCTTCTAGGGTTTCAGGCCCGTCTACATTTCTATTCACATCGAGTCATAAGAGAAGGCATTTGCCACAAAACTTAGTGGCTAAGGAGCTCAAGCCATGGGCTAAAATTGCACTATGCTCAGTTGCGAGATTACACCCTGTAGCTTTGCCATCAACTGTATGACCAGATAGGGCGTAGATCTGTGCTGTGATGGAGAATGTTGCCAATGTCAGACCAAAACAACACCAATGTCAAGATGTGGCATAACATGATGATGTGCCTTGAGTAGAAGAACACATTTAGAGAAGAAATCATGATGTATTATGGGCTCTAGAGTGAGAACAAGAGGCTCCAAGCAAGGTAGGTTCTGCACGCTATGACTACCACATGGAAGGTCAAGTAGAGATAGGGATGGAGATGAAGTTAGAGACTGAGATGGAAAGGGAATGAGAGAGTAGAGAAGAAGCTATGCCATGCCCAACTAGGCTCTGATACCATGTTAAAACATGGATCTAGGACATGGCTATGATAGAAGCTATGGAGGTTGAAAGAGGAAGAATGAACTCATGAAGACATTGACACTAAAAAGACAAATTGTCACACAAGTGAATTAGGTTCCAAGATTGAGACTTGGACTCATGAACAAAATCTTGTGTGTGGACAATGACATAGACACTTTATTGGAAAGAAAAGAGTACTATCATTGCATTAGAAAAGAGAGCAAGTACAATCAACATGAGTGTCCGAGTCTAGTGAACTTGGATGAGGGAAGGTGTGACTGAGTGGACAAAATTCAGACGATCCGATTGCCCTAATCGGACCTTGCGGCGAGCATCCAAGTGTGGTAGCGGGCTACCAAATGACAAAAAATCTTAAAAAATCCTACTCACACTGTGCTAATGATTGCACCCAAGGAGTTGACACTGATCAATGAACACCAAGAAATGTCCAAAACATACTTGGAGGGTTGAAATACACTATGATGAAGATCAACATGCACAATATCTTCTCTTTGCATGTAGCTCTCTCTCTCTCTCTCTCTCTCTCTCTCTCTCTCTCTCTCTCTCTCTCTCTCTCTCTCTCTCTCTCAAGCTCTCTCCCACTCTCAAATGAGCAAATGAGCTTTCCCACCTATTCCTGGCTTATTAAAGCTCTTCTATATTCAGTTATAATCTTCCCCCTTTCTTCCTTTTGATGCATTACAATTAAAGCACTTTTTCTCTCCCTTTTTTCATGTTTGACATGTTTACAACAGCAAAAATCATATTGTGCATAACCTTCTTTTTCTGTTTTTTCTTGATCCTAATGCACTCAAATCACAACCAAATGCCTACACTAATCCAACTACTCATCTAAATCCAAAAAATTAGAAATATTACTTGCTAAAGAGATTGAATACCTCTTAAAACTCCCTCACTTCCTACCTATCTACCTCAAGCACCTGTTCCGAGAAATCCCTACTTCAATGCTCGATTCAGAGCGTGCAAGCACTCAAAGCTTGAATTCGTTAGTCCCAACAATGAAACCAAAATGTGAGATCTTTCTCTCAATCACCAAAACCCATGGACTGCTTATTGCTTCAAGTGTTTCAAGCCAAGTGCAATGGCTACCTCTTACATAGCCATACACGCTCTCACACTGTAATATTTCCACGCAATAAAAGCTAGTTGGTTAGTTCGAAATTTAGTTAGTCAAATAATAAGTTAGTAAGGTTACTAGCTAAGGTAAGAACTAACTAACATTAATAACTAATAATTTTTATTTAATTATATATATATATATATATATAAATCAAGAGTCGTAAATCCGATATTATTCTCAGATTGACTAGGACCGTAGCCACCCTTCACAGAAGTTACAACGTGAATGAGACTTATGAGCTATATTAATCACTAGTATTAATGTGCATAGTTTGGATGGCCCAAAAATATTATTCTAGATATTTTAGATATTATCTTTAAAAGATATGAACTAGATGCCATTTAAAAGAAAAGACAAGTAATGTTTTAGTTACTTTTGGAGATTTTATAAGAAGAAAAAATAAAGAAAAGTGATTTGCGAAATCGCGTGTGCCGCCATCGCAGTCTACAGACAGAAAACAACACTTCGAACATAGAAAGGAAGAAGGAGTGAACTAAGAGCTTTCCAACCAAGTGTCTCGCAGTTTTACCCCCCTTTTAGAGCCAATGGAGCCATCAAATTTATGATTTGAGCATCAGATCACTGATCTTTCCAAGATCCCCCTCCACAAAGACATCCACTTCTCAGTCACAAGCCCTCTCCTCTAATTCACTATAAATATGAGGCATGGGGAGACACAAGGAGCATAAGGAGACTACGAGAGGTTGCGAGAGAGAGGTAGGGAGAAGGATACCCTCCAAGAAGAGAGAGAGAGAGAGAGAGAGAGAGAGAGAGAGAGGGGGAAGAGTTACCCCGAGAGGCTGCACAACTCCCTCTATCTTGATCCTCGACTTAACCATTTTCTCTTACACTCTCCCATCTCAAATGTATTTCACCTTCTTAATCTCTTGAGTCTACTTGTGGACGATGGCCTCCAAGCGAAGAATGTCGCGTGTGGATGGCAATCCCACAACCAACAACGAAGCTTCGGGCAAAGGCATCACTGTCAATCCAACTATGGTTCCAGTCGTAAGTAATGTATTTTCAAATTGATAGATGATTGTTTTAATTCTCATATGAGATACGTTAGGCCCATACTATGATACACGAGTATAGATCATTTCATCTCACATATTCGTAAGATGGAGCTTATGAAGTGCATATAACAAGGAAAGTTAATTGCACCTAGTTGCATGTGGCTTATTCGTTGATAGAGCAATTACAAGGAAGAATTGGTCGAGGGTTATGAATGGCATAATCTTGACATTAAAAATTATGCATACAAGTGTTAAG
Source organism: Lygodium microphyllum (assembly GCF_053477565.2). NCBI lineage: Eukaryota > Viridiplantae > Streptophyta > Polypodiopsida > Schizaeales > Lygodiaceae > Lygodium > Lygodium microphyllum. The sequence continues at coordinate 31,487,713 of NC_141162.1, read as the reverse complement.
TAAATTTTATATAGAATTTCTCGTTGAACCCAAGGGGGGAGAGCAGATATGCGATGGAAATGTTATCGCGACTATTCTTGCATTTTTTGGGAAGAATGCAATTGGTTTTGTTGGTTGATCAAACAACATCCTAAATGCTTTTACATTCAAGTGGTTCTTGGTTTTTTGTTTGGATGATTATTTCAAGTGATTATAATTTATGGTAAATACATGGCAAGGGTCTATGATGACAAAATGCCATGAGGATAAAGGAATGTTTTCTTAGAAGATGATATTAGAGTTGACTTTCTTGTTTGTGCTAGATTCCTAAAAGGATTTAATTAAGGAAGGATATATTGCATGGGTGGATCACCTCCATGATCGCACCGCAAATTAACCTGAGAGGACACTACTCGATTCATGGGCCGAAGATCGAGTGGTGAAAAGGCCAACCATAGGAATGATGTTTCGCTCCTAGAGAGGTTGTGGGTCAGGTCGAGTTCTGGACACCCCTTGCTAGGTCTAGAATGGAGTTGAAGACCTCCGTGGCCCCCAATGTTTTGGCATGTTGGGAGATCCTATTCTCTATAAAGGATTGAATTTGTGGTGCCATGTGAATTGGACTAGTTGCTTTTGCAAGGTAGAAGAGATACTTCTGTTGGACAAAAGGGATACATAATTTCTCCTATATGGGCAGGAGACAAAGATTAACTTGAAGATAAGTTAAGGAACTTGTTTGAACTTGTTTGTCAAATAGATTGCTTGCTCTATTTTCATGTCTGTGCTATAAGTTATGCGAACCAACCATGTTCCCTAAAAGGCTTAATTAATGAAATTGGCTTTAAGTTTCACACATAAATGTGGTAGGACCTAATTAGAAAACTAAAGCTGTTAAGGGAAGTGGGTGGGTGAAACCCGCAACGGGTCTGTCCTACGATAGGGTGGTCCTAGAGAACTGGGAGGCTTCTCAAAAGGTTTTACCGATGTCCGATGACCCTTAGGAATTGTTAGATTAGAACCCTAATTCATGCTGTTTTAGGGGATCGGAATGGGACTATGCCCTACGAGTAGAGAGGTCAAGTACCACATCCCTCTCGTTTCCCATTCTCTTTGAACCAAGTGCGGCATGGGTTTGCCTCAGCTTGGGTATCTCTGCGTAAAGTAGGATGTCCAAGATCCGACACTAGAATGATGTTAGGAGACCTTGGCCACTAGGAGCCCGAATTTCAGGTCGATCCTAGTGGGTTCGACCATGAACGTTCTATTGGGAGGCGGATTTGGGAAACCCTAGGCGACAAAACTCGAAACATTCCCTAGGAGTGCCAGGCAATGATGCTTATATTCGTTTCTCAATAGATGCTAAAAGCATTCCTGGACAGCCAATGGGTGGGCACCTCACACTTGATATCAGAGCTAAACTTCGTAATGACACGTGATTGATTAATGTATAGTTCATAGACAAATCCCAAAAATAATAATCTAAGTGGTATGGCTTGATTGTTAGGCACCTCCTGCACCCACAAATGCTGACATGAAAGAGAAGAAAATTCTTCTCAAGCAAATTAAGGCACTCGAGTTTGGTGGATAAGGAATGGACGTCACAGCAGAGGCAGAGATATGGATTGAGTCGATGGATGATTATTTCTCTGCTTCGGGAACTGCTTTTACCAATCAAGCAATGATAGAGAAAATTAAGATAGTTGGCTAGGCTCGATTACGGTGGAAGAAATGGTGCAAGGATCAAGGTATTTCTGAAGCTGCTGTCACATGGGTTTAGCTAAAAGATACTGTATGCGGACGATACCTTCCACCAACCTACAAAACTTTGAAGATGAAAGAATTCTTCAAGCTCAAGCAATTGGAATGAACCCTGAAAGCTTACTACGCAAAGTTTGTAACCCTACTAAAATATGCACCACCAATGGATATTGCGCAGCAAGTATCCAAGTTTTACCATGGCCTAAACACTCCTCTGAACCACGGTCTTGAAGCAATGCATCCGATAGACTTGCAAGATGCATTATTCCGAGCGAATCCAATCGTCCAAGAACTTAAATTGGGGAATTGTAGCAAAGATTACTCCCAGGATTTGGATAAGAGATGCCATACATGTGGAAAGGTAGGGCACATCCGTAGGAGATGTCTCTACCATCAATGCTTCCATTGTAATGAGCTAGGACACATCCAAGCAGATTGCCCTCATCTAAGTCCAAAAGACATTGAACCTCCAAGAAAACGAAGCTACACAAGTGTAGTCTGTGGATATATAGAGGAATTAGATGAAGACAAAGACCTAGAACCTACAACACCTCTTCAAGATGATTAGAAATCCTAGAAATTTTATCGACATGAAATACAACTTGTATTGGAATAAACTTTACTCTTGTAACTACAGTTAACCTGAGTAATATGAGTTGCATAGAGTCTAGAACTTGCAAATGATTAGAGAACTCTTGCAAGGAATGACAATTATAACGTGCAATGAATTTCTCTTAAGTCGTTTTTTCTCAACTAATATAGATTGGGTCTTACCAGAATGTCGAAGCTTAGAAGTATTCTTTAGTATTACAACCAAAGCCAATTGTCCATGGAGCTCAATCCTGAACTAAGAAGGGGACAATTTGAGAATGTAGTTTCCACGATAAAGGACCGCTCCAATCTACTAAAAGAATCCTAGGACACTTTGGTCTAAAGAAGAAAATCCTGCCAAGGATAACTAAGAACCTTGTGACCGCAAGTGATAAAGCTCTGCATTGTTTCTATTGCAGGGAGTTAGGTCATTTCAAAAGGGAATGTCCAAAGCACCCTAAACACCAATGCTCTGAGTGCCACAACACTAGACATAACTACATCCAGTGTCCCAACAGAACTCGAAGAAAACTTGAGCTTACAAGAAATGATGTTGTATAAGCTCCAGTGATCCAGAATATACTAGGTGCTTAGGAAAAACCTAAAAGATATCCATGAGATATAACTACAATAAATTTTCTATTGTAATCAAGACTCCAATATATCAAATACAATAGGTCGTTGCTTCAAAAGATCGCACGCCTATGAGTAATCATAGTAGTGCAGCGGAAGCGTGACGGGTTCATAATCCACAGGTTCCATAATGATACCCCCAGTTTCTTTCGAGATGAGGACATCTTGATTTTTGTAAGGGGAGGAGGATGTAATATTTCCACGCAATAAAAGTTAGTTGCTTAGTTCGAAAGTTAGTTAGTCAAATAATAAGTTAGTAAGGTTACTAACTTAAGAATAACTAAGGTAAGAACTAACTAACATTAATAACTAATAATTTTTATTTAATTAAAAATATATGTAAAAAAAATTTAGAGTCGTAAATGTGATATTTTTCTCAGATTGACAAGGACCATAGCCACCCTTCACGAAAGTTACAAGGTGAACGAGACTTATTAGCTATATTAATCACTAGTATTAATGTGTATAGCTTGGATGGCCCAAAAATATTAGATTTTGGGCAAAAAATAGCATATTCTAGATATTTTAGATATTATCTTAAAAAGATATAGATATTTCTAGAAGTGGATGTCATTTAAAAGAAAAGACAAGTAATGTTTTAGTTAGTTTTGGAGATTTTATAAAAAGAAAAATAAAGAAAAGTGATTTGCAAAATCGTGCACGCCGCGATCGTAGTCTACAGACAAAAAACAACACTTCGAACAGAGAAAAGAAGAAGGAGTGAACTAAGAGCTTTCTAATCAAGTGTCTTGGGGTTTTACCCCCCTTTCAAAGCCAATAGAACCATCAGATTTATGATTTGAGAATCAGATCATTGATCTTTCCAAGATCCCCCTCCACAAAGACATCCACTTCTCAACCACAAGCCCTCTCCTCTAATTCACTATAAATATGAGGCATGGGGAGACACAAGGAGCATAAGGAGACTACAAAAGGTTGCGAGAGAGAGGTAGGGAGAAGGATACCCTCCAAGAGAGAGAGAGAGAGAGAGAGAGAGAGAGAGAGAGAGAGAGAGAGAGAGAGAGAGGAAGAGTTACCCCGAGAGGCTGCACAACTCCCTCTATCTTGATCCTCAACTTAACCATTTTCTCTTACACTCTCCCATCTCAAATGTATTTCGTCTTCTTAATCTCTTGAGTCTACTTGTGGACAATGGCCTCCAAGCGAAGAATGTCACGTGTAGATGGCAATCCCACAACCAACAATGAAGCTTTGGGCAAAGGCATCACTGTCAATCCAACTGTGGTTCCAGTCGTAAGTAATGTATTTTCAAATTGATAGATGCTTGTTTTAATTCTCATATGAGATACGTTAGGCCCATACTATGATACACGAGTATAGATCATTTCATCTCACATATTCGTAAGATGGAGCTTACGAAGTGCATATAACAAGGAAAGTTAATTGCACCTAGTTGCATATGGCTTATTCATTGATAGAGCAATTACAATGAAGAATTGGTTGAGGGTTATGAATGGCATAATCATGACATTAAAAATTATGCATACAAGTGTTAAGTAAATTTTATATAGAATTTCTCATTGAACCCAAGGGGGAGAGCAGATATGCAATGGAAATGTTATCGCAACTATTCTTGCATTTTTTGGGAAGAATGTAATTGGTTTTGTTGGTTGATCAAACAACATCCTAAATGCTTTTACATTCAAGTGATTCTTGGTTTTTTGTTTGGATGATTATTTCAAGTGCTTATAATTTATCGTAAATACATGGCAAGGGTCTGTGATGACAAAATGCCATTAGGATAAAGGAATGTTTTCTTAGAAGATGATATTAGATTGACTTTCTTGTTTGTGCTGGATTCCTAAAGGATTTAATTAAGGAAGGATATATTGCACGGGTGGATCACCTCCATGATTGCACCATGGATTAACCTGGGAGGGCACTGCTCGATTCATGGGTCGAAAGTCGAGTGGTGAAAAGGCCAACCACGGGAATGATGTTTCGCTCCTAGACAGGTTGCGGGTCAGGTGGAGCTCTAGACACCCCTTGCTAGGTTTAGAATGGAGTTGAAGACCTCCGTGGCCCCCAACATCTAGGCATGCTGGGAGATCATATTCTAGATAAAGAATTGAATTTGTGGTGTCATGTGAATTGGACCAATTACTTCTGCAGGGCAGAAGAGATACTTTTGTTGGACAAAAGGGATACATAATTTATCCTGTATGGGCAAGAGACAAAGATTAACTTGAAGATAAGTTAAGGAACTTGTTTGAACTTGTTTGTCAAATAGATTGCTTGCTCTGTTTTCGTGTCTGTGCTATAAGTTATGCAAACGAACCATGTTCCCTAAAAGGCTTAATTAATGAAGTTGGCTTTAAGTGTCACACATAAATGTGGTAGGACCTAATTAGAAAACTAAAGCTATTAAGGGAAGCGAGTGGGCGCAATCCCCCATGGGTCTATCCTATGGCAGGGTGGTCCTAGAGAATTGGGAGGCTTCTCAAAAGGTTTTACCAATGTCTAATGACCCTTAGGAATTGTTAGATTAGAACCCTGACTCATGCCATTTTAGGGGACCGGAATGAGACTATGCCTTACGAGCAGAGAGTTGAGCACCGCATCCCTCTCGTTTCCCATTCTATTTGAAGCAAGTGCAGCATGGGTCTGCTTTGGCTTGGGTATCTCTGCGTAAAGTAGGATGTCCAGGATCCGATGCTAGAATGCTGTTAGGAGACCTTCGCCACTAGGAGCCCAAATTTCAGGTCGATCCTAGTGGGTTCGACCCTGAACATTCCGTTGCGAGGCTGGTTCGGGAAACCCTAGGCGACAAAACTCGGAACATTCCCTAGGAGTGCCGGACGGCGACGCTTAGATTTGTTTCTCGATAGACCGCTAAAAGCGTGCCTGGATAGCCAATGGATAGACACCTTACACACACCTATGAGTGTAGTGAGCTTACCTTTATGCTTGATAGAGTTTTTCCTCTCATTTTTCCCAAACAATACAAGAATAGATGCGATAATAATTCCATCGCATATTCGCTCTCCCCCTTGGGATCAAAACTTGGGATCAAAGAGCAATTCTATGCAAAATTTACTTAATACTTGTATACACAATTTCTAAATTTTTATGATTATGCTATTCATAATCCCTGACCGATTGCTCTATCAACGAGTAAGCCATACACAACTAAGTGCAATTAACTTCCCTTAATACATGCACTTTGCAAACTCCATCTTTCAAATATGTGAGAAGAGACCTATCCCTTCCTACGACCTATTCTCGTATATCATAGTATGGAGCCTAACGTATCTCATGCGAGAATCAAAGCAAGCATCTATCAATTTAGAAATACATTACTTACTATCAGTACCGCAATGGGATTGACAGTGATGCCTTTGCCCAAAGCTTCGTTGCTAGTTGTAGAATTGCCATTCGCACGCGACATTCTTCACTTGGAGGCCATCATTTGCAAGTAGACTCGAGAGATTAAGAAGGTAGAATAGATTCAATATGGGAAAGTGCAAGAGAAGATGACTAAGTCGAGGATTGAGATAGAGGGAATTGAGCTAACTCTCTCCCTTCCAGCCTCTCGGGGTAGCTATTCTCTCTCTCTCTCTCTCTCTCTCTCTCTCTCTCTCTCTCTCTCTCTCTCTCTCTCTCAATCTCTTGGAGGGGTATCCTTCTCTCTACCTCTCTCTCGCAGCCTCTCGGGGTCTCCTTATGCTCCCTTGTGCCTCCCCATGCCTCATATTTATAATGAATTAGAGAAGAGGGGATGAGGTTGAGAACAAGAGTTCTTGGTGGAGGGACTCTTAGAAAACTCAGTGATCTGATGCTTAACTCATAAATCTGATGGTTCCATTGGCTCCAAAAGGGGGTAAAACCTCAAGATGCTTGGTTGGAAAGCTTTCATATTACTGCTTCTTTCTCTCCTTATTTGAAGTGTTGTCTACTGCTTGTAGACTGCGATCATGGTGCACACGATTTCGCCAATCACTCTCTTTATCTTTTTTTTCTTTTTATAAAATCTCCAAAACTAACTAAGACATCACTTGTTATTTCTTTTAAATGACACATTTCTATCTTTTTAGGATAACATATAGAATATACTTTTTTTTGCCCAGAAATCTAATATCTTTGGACCATCCATATTATATACATTAACATTAATGATTAATATGGCTCATAACTCTCGTTCACGTTGAAACTTCCGTATGAAGGGTGGCTATGGTCCTTGTTAATCTGAGGAAAATATCGGATTTACGACTCTCAATTTTTTAAATAAATTATTTTTAATTAAATAAAAATTGTTACTTATTAATGTTAGTTAGTTTTAACCTTAGTTAGTCTTTAGTTAGTAATCTTACTAACTTATTAATTGACTAACTAACTTTCGAACTAACCAACTAACTTTTATTGCATGGAAATATTACACGCTCATAGGCATGCATTTCTCCAACCAATGGCATCATTTTCTTCAAAAAACTTACCATTATTGAGGATCATTGATGATTGTGCCTTCCTAGCCTCACTTTTGCTCCCTAGTCTTTTCTCTAACTCCCATGGATCATTACTCAAGATTACCCCATGGGTGCTTTCCCATAATGACCCAAACTCGTGCATGGTGTCACTCTCGGGGCAAAGAATAAAGTAATCACGGTCACATGCTTAACTAAAAATCCCACTAAACTATTTAGAATGGACAAAGTACCTTTTGGGTTATGAGGGATTCCTTGGATTGGTCATCATGCTAATTACCTTAACTCTAATTAGACAATTTTAACATCCACTGCCAGCTTTCAATTATTATAGAATAAGGCTAGCAAGTCCCTTATACGACCAAGATTCAGAAACTACCACTTGTAGGCAACTCTTGGCAAACACACCACCTATTGAGGCCTAAAACCGGCCCGACACTGGCTATAAGCACTAGCTCGGCCTTTATAACCCTCACAAGACAACCCCACATGGCCTCACGGCCAGGAGCATCCAAGGACAGGCTATCCTAATCACTACTATAGATATTGCATTTGTAATGGAATGTAGTCCAACGATTTCCCTTCCTTACTCCTCAGCGAGAGATCCCATAGATCTTGGTATAACATACCATGTAACAAAAATATAGGAGGCAACCCTTTGGCTGAATGCCGTGGCCCCACTACAGCTCTCCTACACCGAGAGGATTGGACCCTCGGTGCGCTGCTCTAACATAAAGAACATACGAATACACTCTGCTCTTATATGTTTTGAACGATCCAAGAGATTTGATCTTTCCTTACCAAGTTTGCCCCAAGAAACCGTTCATCTACCCTAAAGCTCGAGCTCCCTTACACTCTCCATGTATGTCAATGTTTGGAAAATAATTGCAATGCATCCAGGTTTGATACCACATTAAGCTCAATGCAAGTGTGGATGACCATTGTGCTCAAGCATTTTATCCTTAGAAACTAGCTAGGTGAAGTGCAAAAACAACCCTTTAATGATTTTTAAGCTACTCGTACATACTGCGTTGATAGAGACTAGCACTGAATTTCTTTATGCTACTAGTCACCTTAACTCAAATGATAATCCATCCTATATGTTTTGCATAGCCAAATAAATCAAAATTTTAATCATTTTCATCAACTAACTACTTTCACAATCCCTCTTCCCTCCTACACTCTTTAGGTGTTGCATTCGTTGGGTAGGTGTAAGGTTCATTTTTATGTAATTTTTCATATAAAAATTGATAAAAACATACTATAACATAGAAACAAGGCTTGATTGAGGCTCAATCCTCATGCTCTCTCCTTGTTTTACATTCATCAACGTAAAATGTATTTTTTCCTAATTTTTAAGGTAAAAAAACTATTTTTTCCTTATTTTCTCTATTATTTTCCATTTATTGCTTCATAAAAATGAGATATTTTAGAATTATGAATTCTTACTGATCAAGGACACTCTCAACATCATTTCCATATCTATTTTTATCCCACATGACCCAAAAATAGTCAACAAAAACCCCAAATTTCATTATTTCCATAAAAACCACAACTTGCAGGTTTTATAGGAAATCACTATATCATTGTATTTTCTGGTTTTCTTTCATATTTTAGAGAGAATGCAACATGGGAAATCAAGAACAATCAAAATCAAGCACTTTCTTCAATCATTTTCTATAAAATAAAAGAACAGCTCACGTACAGATAGAAACCTGTAATTTTGAGGCTCATATCTCATAAACGGGAGGCCGATGATGCTTCTTTGCCGATGATACACTCTCTTAGCCTGATCTATGTCCTCCATCACTCCAGCATCATCATTTGGTCTAGATTCTCTATCATAACCCTCTCCCTTCTCTCTTGAATTGATGCATATGAACACTCGCAAAGAGGAGAGAGGAGACAAAAATACTAAAAAATTTAGATTTCTTAATTCTCCATAAAAATAAGGAAAATTACAACCATCTCCTTTCTCTCTCTACCATGATCCAGAATCACACACACACACACACACACACACTCTCTCTCTCTCTCTCTCTCTCTCTCTCTCTCTCTCTCTCTCTCTCTCTCTCTCTCTCTCTCTCTCTCTAACCAGATGTAAATCAGAGAGGCACCGATCAGATTTTGAGAGGGCGCAAATTTTTTTGCGCCCCCCTATCTCGTCAGTTTTTTAATTAGTTTTAGGCTTCTTTTAATAAGCCTAAGGTTATAACTCTTTAAAATAATTGGTTCAACTTTTTGTGTTCACACTGTCTCACAAGTGGATATTTCAATTCCAGGTGGGCAAACGGACTCGAATTTGAAATCCATCTAGATAGCTGACTTCACAACATTGAAATCCATCAACTTGGTCTTCTTCGCACTTTCTGTCTCCCGGATCCAATAACTGCTTTAAATGCCAAACCTTGCAAGGATTAAATAGGGTCCAAATGACCTCCGATCAACGAACCAAGACTTGCATTGGATTCCTAATATCAAAATGCGTCTACAAAAACTCTAGCTCTTGGCCATTTTCCATCATTTGATTTTTCATAAAAATTTGGTATTTGGCGCTTCCCAGGTACTTCTTGCTCCAAAAATGGCCTCAAATGCTTTAAGCATGCCTCAAAATCAGCTCCTAAAATCGAGCTCTCAAGATGGAAAATGGGAGCCTAGAACATTTAGCTTAAATGATTGGGGTTATGATGATATCATCCTACAAGGGCTCCTATAAAGTGAAGAAAATGAAAGGAGAGGATGTAAAATATCATTGAAAGACATGCATTGTTGTTTTCAAAACTACACCTCAAGGGTGACTCACTCACATTCAACATGTTTACATGGTGATGGATATGCATTTGCCTCCAAATAAATATATCTCCTTGCATATATATGTCAAGAAGTGAACTGGAGAGAAAGAAAGAGGAGAGAGAATATTGGAAAAGAGAGAGAAGAAGCGCATGAGTGAGAGAAAGAGTAGAGTAGAGTAGTTTATTATTGTCCCACGGAAGGCCAAATTATGACCCATGGGACCTTTCCAGATATACAATGATTCTCCTCCCCCATGGTAGGAAAGGGTAGCTACGGTGAAAGAAAGATCTATGCAGCGTGGTTCTCCCAAAAGTGTAACATGCGAGTGATGAGAGCCCCTTACTTCGATATAGGAGTAGCGGTCAGAAACTGGTGAAGTGGCCCCTGTAAAGGGATATTAAAGTTAGCCTGTATGTGTGCATATGCTGGGCATGTCATAATCATGTGCTCCTCTGATTCTACACTTTGTAGTCCACATAGCTTCCATAACCTCATCTCTCTTGCATGTCCACTCCATGCACCTATCTTGATCAATAAAGTGTGTGATCAAGTTCAAAGTCATGCAATACTCTGTCTAAATACCACCGAGAGTGGGTTGGCTATATATGGCTGCGCGTGTGCCTTTGCCTGTATGTAGGATTCCCAACATGAAGGATAGATATGCATACTGTAATAAGCAAGTTTGCCATTTGCTCTCTTGCTTTGATATTTTGCTTGATATGCTCGTAAGAGGTTTGATTGAAATGTGTCCATGCATATATCTTCGGATGCCATATCTAGATATCTATCCACTCCCCACCCTTTAAACCATTTTCGCATATCCAACACCCATCCTGTTGAAAGCACTTTACTTTTTCATGTTTTCTGTAGGCGTGTGCTAGCATCCCGTGCCCGTTTAGGGAGCCGACTGTCATCCATTTGACGTACTCAGGTGGCATATCTCAATACTTGGATCATAGCATGTACCTCAATTGGTCGACAGCCAGTTTCCAAAAGCATAAGTACATATGATGTGGTGCTTTTGATGCCTAAATGTCTATGAATAAAAGTTTTCTATAGCTTCTCAATGTCCTTCCATGCAGATGAGGAGATGCTCCCTCCCACACTTCCACTCCATATAATACCATCTGTAGAACATATGCATCAAAAATCATACAACATATTTTCTAGAATTTAGTAATTGTACGGTTGCAGTCGTTTTAAAAGTGATAATACTTGCTTTTCCCTACCACTAATCACCGCTCCTCCACACATGTATGCCACCTGTGGTCTGCAAGTATCTCAATCCCCAAGTATTTGAAAGTAGACACTACCTCCATAGACTGTCCCGCATAATGTACTTTTTGTGGGGTCTTTGATTGCTTGTTGCATACAACCATTAGCTTTGTTTTTGTTACATTCACCGTCAAACCACTATCTTGACAAAACCGTTCAAGAATCCCCATGAACTGCTACATACATTCCCCAATATATGTAAAGAAGACCACATCATCTGCATAAAGCAGGAGCAAGATGGCAAACATACCAATATGCGGGGTTTTGACTTCCTCTTCATTCATAGCTGTGACAAGTATTTCCTCTAGCTTATCAATGCATAAACCAAACAATGTAGGGGAGAGCGGGTAACCTTGTTTGACTCCCATATTACTCTCAAATACTTGTGACAACCCATTACGACCTTTGAGATGGCACACCACTGGTTATATCCTGTAAATTCCCATGCATAGATCATTTGGGACCCCTAATTCTTGCATTCATTGCCATAAGCCAACCCTTGGTATGGTGTCAAAAGCCTTCTTAAAATCCACAAAACAAGAATACAAGGTTGCTCCCTCAAGACGACTCTCATCGATAAGCACACATAAAGTAACCAAATGGTCTATGATATTATGACCAGGGTTAAAACCTGCTTGTCCATAAGCTCATTTGTTATTACTTTTTGCCCATTTACTCAATTGCATTTCCAGGATAGTGCTGAGTAGCTTTGCCATGGCTAAACTAACCATAATCATGCAGTAGTTTGTGAGAAAATTGTGTTCTCCTCCCTTATACAATGGTTGTATCCAATTCTCTTGCCATTCTTGGGGAAAACCATATGCAAACACATGATGTATCACATGCAACATAAATAGTCTCATCTTCTTTGTTGTCCATTTCAACATCTTTGCATTCAACTGCAAAGTATCACATGCTTTTCCATTAGCCATCTTGTTGAGGGTTGCCTCTAATGTTTCTAAAGTGAATAGAGCACTAAATGGATGCTGTGTATGTACATCACATTTGATGGGATGTACCCCTTTATGCATGTAAAGTTCTTTAACATACGATAGCATGTCAACATCTATAAAATCCCCCATAACACTTGACCGTTTGGTTTGCAATTTTCTCCATGCTTGCGCCTTGGACATTTCTCAAACTCCCTAGCATCTTCACTTTCTTTGGCCACTACATATCGTCGTTGCTTTTTACGCGCGTGAGAGCATTATATCATTTTTATGCCTCGCTTCATTCTTGTCCCTTAGGGAGGATTTTCAGTTTTCTACGTGCAGCCTTACATTCATCATCAAACCATTTTTTGCATGGCAATCCTTTGAAATTTTTGTGACTGCTCTTTGGTTTCCCAAAAACCTCTATAGTCGTATTTAACATTGCATCTCTCAAATCAGCCCATGTGCTCCTTGTAAGATTGCTCATAACACTATCTAGGTGACCAGCATATGCTTGTTTCTTGTCTACATCAATACGGAATGCACCAATACCTAATGTGCTCCTTACATGTCCTACATGGTGACAAATATCAAGTGTCAAGCCCAAAGCTATATGATCCAATTTTGGATGTTTTTCACCTAACCAGTGATCTTTGATCATACATAAATCATGTGTACCATTGCATAATCTATCACATTGGAACCTCCACTAGCTGAGTAGCACGTGTATCCTTTAGTATCCATGAAACAATTCATATCATTCAATATTGGCATGTGCAAACTATTAACCATATCCATCAAAGCACATCCATGAGCGTTAAAGTCTGTATCCTCAAATTGTCTACACCAACGTGCATCTACATCCACAACCTCTTCCTTGTCTAGCTCATCACGCACTATGGGCTAAAATTGCATACATCCAATACGCGTATTTAAGTCACCCAAGACCATCGCATGTCCTTGTTGCATATATGTGCATGCATCCATACTCAAATCTTCAAAAGGTTCTTGCAAATCCACTTCATGCCATGCATAGAAGGGGGACCGCTTATGTCGGCCTACTTTATATACATACGTACCGCTTATGTCAGCCTACTTTACATACATCAATCATTCCTTCCAAATGACATTTGTATATGCATGCAACTCCTCCTTGCTCTCCTTTTCCTATATGTGGTTGATATGCACTATGAATTATGTACCTTGGGATATCCGGAATTCTACATGTCTCCCTCTCCCATGTCTTGGCGAGGAACACAATGTCTGCATCACCAGCCATAGCATTAATGCTTTCACCTTTATACCATGGAAACCCTCTGCAATTCCAAAACAGTGCCTTCACAAGCGCACAACTCCCATGGGGCGTGCATCCACATGCATCCTTTGAAGCATTATCACTAGATTTCTTTTTCTTATTGTATTGCTTCCGACATTCCTCCTATTGCATGGGGGTGTGATCCTCATTTACATAAAAATTTGTTCCCTTGAGGTATACTCGACTACTGTCTAAAAATATAGTTCTCTTACATGCATCCAATAGAGTGCATACAATGGATCTTGCCTTCCCATCTTATTTCTTCTTGTCCATATGTCAAGAAAGAGAGTGACAAGGAGAGAGAAAGACTAGAATAGGTGAGAGAAAGACGAAAAGAGAAAGAAGCCATTGAAGTTGAGAGCAAGGTAAAGGGAAGGACAATAATGTATTAATGTGTCAAAAGATGAGAAAAATTAAATGTCCCCTCCTTTTATACCTATGTCAGTGTGACATAGCATCTCTATTATTTACACCTTAAATCCTTATTCTTCCCAACTTACAATCCATCCCATCCCAAGGGTTTTTGCCCTAAAAAAAAAACTTACAAGGGTTTGGAAGAAGGATGGATAGAACAGAGTACTACTCAATTTTCCACTTTACAGATGGAAAAATGAATGAAAGATACTGAAATGAAGGAATGGAAGTAGACCTCAAATATATACATGATCAAGAATGCTTCAAAGGTACTTGGAGCCTTAAAGTTTTGAACTGATGAGCTCAAAATGAAGTAGATAGCTTGTTGTATAAAGAGACCTTGCTGAACCCAATCTGCATTAAATTCTAGTAGAAGTGTCCAAATGAGGCATGCCACATGTCAAAATTATCTCTTGAAGAGTACTTTGACTCTATGTATATGGAATAATTTTGAAAACTAGGTAGAATAAAAACTATTATAAAAGAGTCTGTATCAGGTACCTATCTGCACCATAACTAGATCCATAGTTAGTAAGCTTCAACTACTAATGTGTCCCTTAGGAAAGGAAACTTATCTAATATGGAATCAAGCCTCCAAGAAGCTTTGTCAGTGGCAAACCTCTCCATTTGATCAAATATTTAATGACGGAATGAGATCAAAGCTTCTTCTCACACTAACCTATGACAGCCTTTGGGATGTACTGAATAAGACATCCTTCATCAATAGGTGGCAATTCATCAATTGTATCAATAGTATCACCATAGAAAGGCTTCAGCTAACTAATATGGAATACATTATGAATCTTAGTGGAAGAGGGTAGGTCCAATCTATATGCCAAGTCTCTAATGTACTTCAAGATCATGTAGGGGCCATAAAACCTATGAGCAAGCTTGTTATTGGATCCATATTTCAAAGTAGAGTATCGAGACTTGGCCAATCAATTTATGGGGAAGATTTTTAGATTACATGGATAACCATAGGTGATTGTTTATGACAGAATTTAAAATTCATGAGTAACTTTTGGTAGGTGGTATTCACATGTTGGCTCCCTCTACGGCCTATCATCCCACAGATTGATGGACAAACAGAAAGAGTAAATAAGTGGTTGGAGACTTATCTTTGACATTTCTGTTAGGATATCTATAATTCATGGGACTCTTAGTTACACTTGGATGAGTTTGCCTCCTACAATAACTCCACTCATGCTAGCATGGCTATGTATGGCCATAAGGTGCCCTTACCCACAATAATCTTTAATGGAACAATTAATCCTCATGGGAAAGAAGAATAAAAAAGAATGTAGACCCTTCTTCTGTAGTGTAAGATGAATCTTAGGAAATCTCAAGACCACATGAAGATGTATGTAGATGAGAAGATGCGACCTTTAGAGTTCCAAGAAGGAGATTTGATTTTGTTGAAGGTGCCCAAGTCTCGGTACTCTTATACTTTGAAAGATGGATCTAGTAAGAGGCTTGCTCACAGATTTTATGGCCCCTACTGGATCCTAAAGCGCATTGGAGACTTGGCTTATAGATTGGAGCTATCCTCTTCCACTAAGATTCATAATGTATTCCATGTTAGTTAGCTCAATCCTTTCTATGGTGATCCTGTTGATACAGTTGCTGAGCTACCACCTACTGATGAAGAAGATCTTATTCAGTACATCCCCAGAGGTTGTCATAGGTCAATGTGAGAAGAAGCTTTTATCTCATTTCACTATTGATTATTTGATAAAGTGGAGAGGTTTACCACCTACGGAAGCTTCTTGGAGGCTTGATTCCATATTAGATGAGTTTCCTTTCCTAAGGGACACATTGGTTGGCTGAATCTTATTGACTATGGAGTCAGTTATGGTGCAGACAGGTATTTGATAGCAAACTATTTTATAATATTTTTTATTCTACCTAATTTTTAGAATGTTGCCACCTACATAGGGTCAAAATACTCTTTAAGAGATACATTTTGACATGTGGCATGCCTCATTTGAACACTCCTACTAGAAGTTATGACAGTTTTGGTTTAGCGAGGTCTCTTTATACAACAAGCTACTTCATTTTGAGCTCATTAGTTGAAGACTTTAAGACTCCAAGTACCTTTGAAGCATTCTTGATCATGTATATAATTGAGGTCTACTTCCATTCCTTCATTTCAATCTATATGTCTCTTATCTTTCATTCATTTTTCTATGTGTAAAGTGAAAAACAGAGTAGTACTTTGTTCTATCCATCCTTCTTCCAAATCTTTGTAAGTTTTCTTTTTAGGGAAAAAAACCTTGGGATGTGATGGATTGTAAGAAGTTGGGAATAATAAGAATTTAAGGTGTAAATAATAGAGATACCATGTCACATGCTGACATAGATATAAAAGGATGGGACATGTAATGTTTCTCTCTTTTGACACATTAATATATTACTGTCCTTCTTCTCATTAGCTTGCTCTAAACTTCAATGGCTTCTTTCTCTTTCATGTCTTTCTCTCACCTATTCTAGTATGTCTCTCTCCTCATCACTCTCTTTCTCTCAATTTGCACTTCCTCTTCTCTCTCTTCTATGGTCTTCTCTCTCCTCTTTCTCTCTCTCCGGTTCACTTCTTGACAAGAAATAGTATATGTGAATGTACTTTTTGTTCCATTAAGATACTATAGCAAACAAAGTTTTGTTATTGGCTACAATACCTATCATGTTTGGTTCATTCGCACTCTTTGTAATTCTTTTATGGATAAGGGGCAATAGAATAGATCTACCATCTCATCTTCATGTGAATAGTAGAAGGCTTCCCATACCCTCTTTTTGTTTTTCAAGATATGCGATATCACCATCCTAGTTGACCTGACCATGTTTTCCTTGGTTTCATCTTGAGATACTTCAACTCTTACTTTCCTTTGCATGGAAGGTTCTTCAATAGATAGGGAGATCTAGAGAATCAAGCCACTTAGTTTCATTTGAGATACTTGCCCCTACTTCCATTTCCATATAGAAAGATCTTCAATAGATAGTGAGATCTAGAGGATCAAACCACTTACTTAGTTTCAACTTGAGATATTTGTCCATGCTTCCCTTTGTATGGCAATATCTTTTATAGAAAGTAAGATCTAGATGATCAAGCCACTGGCTTTCTATACTTTCATATGCCCATGTGAGCAATCACACTATGCATAGGGGTAGTGATCTTCTGAACCTACTTTCTTCGTTTACCTCTTAAAGTCAAAGACTACCAAGGTAGTTGAACTTTGTCTCTCTTAGTACAATTTCATAGTTTCCTTTGGGTTTTCCTCTTCTTCTTGTGGTAGGAGCTTAGGGGGAATATAGTAATCAGTCACCTTCTATGATAAATGTGCTCTTAGTGTGTATCACAATGGCATATGCTTTTTATTACTCTAGATCCTCTTCTTTTATTATTTTCTCTTTTCATTCACCTATATCAAATTTTAGTGGTTTTGGTATATCAATGGGGAGTGTCGTGGTTGTTGCTAGTTTCATGGTAATGGAAGCCTACTATATTAGGTGATTTGGTTGCAAAAGTTAGGCCAATTTTAGCTCATTATACTCATAACCTTGCTCTCTCAAATGGTGGATCAAGTCTTCATTGGTTTTCTCCATAGATATTAGATTAATCTTTCATGGTATGGGAGCTACTGGATGAGGTAATATGATTGCAAAAGACAACCTGCTTTTAGTACATGATACTCATAACCTTTCTCTCTCAAATGGTGGATCAATTCTTCCTTGGTTTTCTCTACAAACATTAGATTGATCTTTTTTATCTTCTCCATGCATTGCAAGGTGTGTGAGAAATCAAGCCTAGTTGAGCCTTGAGCTCATTAGAGCCTTCCATTTGGGGATTATGGGCCAACATTGTACCTTTCTAAAAAAAAAAATTGCTACTTTGCCCCATGACATACTTGTAGGCCTTTAATTGGACCTTATGCTGTCTTTCATTATATAGTGTTATTCTTACATTATTGGATGGCTTTATGCAATATTCCCGCACCTCCAATAAATTTTAGTTATTTTATACATTAATTAGTAATTTAGAAAAGTTAATTAGTAAGTTATGAGTTAGTAAGTTAGTCATAAGGTTAGTACTTAACTTACTAAGCATTATAACTAGCAGACTAATATTATTTTTTTAAAAGAAAAAGATAAAAAAAGAGACATCAAATTGATCTGATGCTGCAAAGAGGGCTACCTCCTAATCGAGTCTCTCACGCACACACACACACATATTCTAATGTGGTGTATAGATCATACATACTCTCTTAGAATTCTTCCTCTACATTCATACTTAAACTTATTAAGTAAGACTTTCCATATGCTCTATTGGTGGGGAATCCTTATTTCCTCATGTTATATATATGTTCATGGGAGAAATTAGGAGCCATCACCTCTCTTAACCTTCCATCATCTTCATTTCCCTTAAGATGGGCTACAAACTCTCTCTTGTGAAGTTATGTTTTGGTTCTTTTCATTCACTTAGGAAAGGGATGTCCTAGCCCATCCTCCCTTTGGCTAAGTGTTGCCCTTCTTTAGCTCTCTTAGGAGGATTGGAGGCTGGGTGGGTAAGCGGCAACCCACTCATATTTTTAGCTCTCAAGTATCCAAATAATATCATTAGGTTTCACATTTAAGTGGGTGGATGTACATTCATATACTAACATCCACTTTCATAGGTGAAGCTACTTTCATAATTGCTTTCTTCTACTCTATCTATCTCTCTATTGAATGACAACTCAAAATAGAGTAAACTAAAATAATAAGAAGATTCTAGAGTTAAATAGGATGAGCTCATCAAATAACTCTCAAATAACTCCCCTTAAAAAATAAAAAACCACGAACAAAATCAAAAAAGTAAAATTATTGTACTTTTTGAGTCATCTAAACTTTGTATTTAAGCTTCGTTTGATTAGAATACATTTTTCATGTAGTTCTTGAGAGCTAGTTTCATTTTTCCTAAGTTTGTAGGCTGAAAGCATGGATCATGTATGCCAATATTGTGAAAAACTACCTCAATATCTCCCTTTCCATGAGATCAAGCTTTGTTTGATACATCAATATCTAGTACTTCTTAAAGCTTGATTGTAGCCTTAATTAGTATAACAAGGATCTACTTTTCATTTTTGTTCTTACTCTTATAGGTCCCAAGTCCATCTCAACATTTTCATCTACATCTACTTTTTAAAGAAAACTTTTAAGTAATCCTTGATTAGACAAAATGTCCAAAAGATCCTCTCAATTTACAGTAAAAAACACCATATTGGGGAATATGGGAATTTCCCATAAGTTTGGGACACGTGGTCAAATCTTTGGATTTGGCATAACTTGAACATTATAACTCCAAATCAAGCGCTCTATAGCCCAACAGATTCCATTTTTCAAGCACTTTTCAATGATAGGTCACATCATATGGTTTTGAGAAACTTATGGTCATGTTATCTGTGTGCCACCTTTTAGTATTCAAAAAATGGGAATTGGGAGATTCCCAAACTCACTAATAGTGTGTTAAAAGACTTACAAAAAGCTTTTTATTTAGAAATATTTGTAATTTGTATTGCATAATTAGGTAGATCACCACCACAAGATTTCTAGGAAAGCAAAGAGGCCTTTTGGCTTGCATTGGGTTTCATGAGACTATTTTAGCTTTTTTACATAAACCTATTCCAGCTCTTGATATGGCCATTGGTTATACCACCAAAGCCTTACATAGGAATCATTTGAAGAATTTCTTACTATGCAAGGATATTTAAAAACATGTGGCTAATAGATTTGTAATGTTGAATATATCTGCTACCCTATCCAATATGAAAGTTGAATATAGTTTCCATGTAGAGAAAAGGAGCAAGAGAGCATGCATATATTCCTAGGGTGCATATATCCCTGGTAAACATCTTAGTATTGGCTAACCAATCATGGAGCAAGTTTACAATGACTTGTAATAAAGAGGAGGAGGAATTTCGAACTAGTTATTTAGCGATTCATGAATAGGATATATCAATACCATTGATAGAGTGACTGAAAATGGTGGAGCATAGCTTCAACCAAGCATTGTGGAAAATATGCAAGTCTTCACTTTAGTGTAAAGTAAAGTGTATGGAATAATTGGAGATGAGACCCACTCATTTTTCTGCGATATCTTTCGGGACACTCCCTCATTGTAATTATGTAATGATGGTAAATCATGATCTCATTGATCTAAATCATGGATCAAAAATTTCCTATCCTATTTATAAGCTAAAGAAGCTCACCTAAGGAAACTCACAAGAAATTTTCCCCCTATGCAAATGGTTAAGCTTCTACATATGGGACATGCTAATGGATGTCGGGCTTGGCCTATGTCATGTTGGACATGGTCAAATACATAGCCATCTATAGAGGCAAGGGTTGTCCATTGATCTTCATCAAAAAGACCAACACATGTATCCCACCTAGAGACCTCTTACAAGGACTTGATCAATGTCTAAGACATGTAGGTGGCTCCCACCAACTAGGTCTTCAATGCTAGTATCTTCCCCTGCACAAAAGTAGAGCTTTGACTTGTGATTGCCCATAGCCTCAATGAAAAGCTACCTTTGGGGCTCCATACGATGACCAACCCCAAATGCTAAGACCCAAACGCATTGCATAATCCAAATGCCATCACATGATACACAAAGGTACTGAAGATAGTGATAAATGTCCTTTTCAACTTATCTTCCTTTGTAATAGCTATTTGATTGTATCCACCAAAGAAATCCATAAATCAATAGATTTCCCTACTTGCTAATTGATCCAAAAATCATCGTCGTTGTGGTCATCATCATCATCATCATCATCATCATTGTCGTTAGCATCATCATCGTCATCATCTTTATCATCATCATCAACATCATCATAATAGCCTCATGACCACCCACTTTAATAAAGAGAGAGAAGCTCCCACTCTAAGTAAAGGAGTTGTTTTGACATAAAGAGAGGATAAAGAGAAGGGAAGGGAGAGGCAACATGCACTCCCTTCTGCCTATATAAAGGCATGCCCTCTACTCAGTTGTGGAAGTAGAAAGGATAACCCAGGAGGTTGAGAGAGAGAGAGAGAGAGAGAGAGAGAGAGAGAGAGAGAGAGAGAGAGAGAGAGAGAGAGAGAGAGAGAGAGAGAGAGAGAGAGTGAGTGAGTGAGTGAGAGAGAGAGATGGAGTTACCCCGAGAGGCTGCGAGAGACTATTAGAGAGAGAGAGAGAGAGAGGAGTTACCCCGAGAGGTTGCGAGAGAGGGAGTTAGAGAGAGAAAGAGTTAACTCAACCCCCCTCTCAATCATCGACAATGTAATCTTCTCTCATACTCTACCATCTGGAGTTCATCCCTCCTTCTTTATCTCTCGAACCCACTCGCGAATGATGGCTCCAAAGCAACGAGGTGCAAAGATCATGAGATCCACCGCACAATGGTGTGATTGCCATTGCATCATTATATGTTTGAAAGGATTGTTTGTGTTTGATAAAATCTAGATCTCTGTTTAAAAACATTGACAGACAAGATAAAAGGAAAGATTGCACTAAGCTACCCCTAAGCTAGTTGTAAGGCCCTACTCCAAGGGGGTCATGGTTATCGCTTCGAGAGGCTTAGACCGACTCTGTAGCGGAAAGGTTTGTCCATAGGGATAGTCTTGAGTAGTAGGAAATGTGGATGCAAGGGGGGATTTTGCCGTAAATTCTGCATTACTCCTAGAATCTGACGAGCCCCTCCTTGACCCAAGATGGGATCTTGGAACCCTAATACTAGTTACAAAGATGGAATCTTGTTGGTTAGAATACCCTTGTGGAATTCTGTAAATCTTTTGTAGGATCAAAAAGATGAAAATTGAAATAAACTTCTAGTATAATAAAGGAATTTGTTTTACTCAAGAGTTGTTTGAATTATATGCATGTCCATGCGATAAATTACGTGAAGGAACCTGTGATTTAACAGACTAATTAAGGAAGCTGGTTGTATATGTTTTAATAAATGTGTTGTAGATAATTTAAAAAGATAAATATGATACTGTCATCGTAGGAAAGTGGGTGGGCGTGACCCCCGATGGGTCCATCCAATGATAGGGTGGTCCCAGTTTGTTGGGAGCTTTTCTAAATTGCCGATAGAAATAGGAAAACGATAAATTGATCAACTAGTCTCTAGGTAGAATTGACTTGCATTGTTTTAGGGGACTGGAATGGGATTTTTCCTTATGGGCAGGAGGGTTGATGTGCTGCACTCCCCTTCATCTCTCCCATTCTCTTTGAACCAAGTGAAATGGCAAGTCCGCTTCAGTTTGAGTAATCCTGTAGGAAGTGGGAACTCAAAATTACTGACACTAGTTGACTGTTAGAAGACTCGACTTATTTTAGAAACCCAAAAGTGAGATCCTAGTGGGTTCAGCCAGAACTCTTCTGTTGCGATGTAGACTCATAGGGTCTAGGTGACAAACCTTGTGATACTCCAAGGGAGTATCGGGAAACGTCATTTGAAAAACCTACCAATGGACTACTAAAAGGTGCTCCTCTTGGAATGAGCTTGGCAGACACCTCACAGTTGGTATCAGAGTGCATGTTCATATAGAATATGACGTAAGCTTAATTTTTTTTAAATTGGATTGTAAATAGAGCCTATGACATGTTTTCTTCTCTTTGTTAATGTATATTTTTTAAATATGGTAGAGTAACAAATCTTGAAAACGATTCTTGATCTTCCAAGTAATGTTTATGTTAGCTATGCATTCATCTAGTCTTGTCGCGAGGAATCAAATGATGTGGATATTATATCAGTTGCACAACCCCTCACCTCTATATCGTGAAAGATGATGGATGATTAACAGAGGATACTGCTATATCGATGCAAGCTGTCTAGCTTATCTTTAGAATAATCTAAAAACGGTGAAATGGATGGAAGATCTTAAAGTTGTCAAGATCTATCTATTTTATGAAGCCAGTGAAAACTCAACCCTATATACTAGGGATAAGAAGATCAAACTAAACCAATATATCTATGAAGAAGTTACAAAGACCCTTCTAGCTGATAGAGTAAAAGTCGTAGGTCGCTCTAGCCACCGCAAATACGAAAAGGACTAATTTTCTTATCTCCCTCAAAAATATAGATTCCTAGATATCTACTCTCATAATCCAAGTTACTTCATAAAGGATGTATCACAGTGTCATGCTTAGATTGTATTTGGGAATCCTTTTCTAAAAAAAATAAAAATAAGATGAACCTGTGAACTATCTAAATAATGTATTTCTTTCTATTTGATTACCTTGTACATCCGTTGTAATAAAGATTGATTGATACTTTATCGATCAGAGAAATAATGGAACCCTACTTTTCCCTTGGAACCTTTAAAATTGTAGTTTAACTTTAGCAACAAGGAAAGAGTTTTATTCGAAATTGTTTCAACAAATTATGCAATAAATAATTTGAGTATTAAACTCTAATATTAACACTATATAAATTCCATAAAGTTTAACTTGGCAATTGTTAAAAATTTTCTAGACTGCCCACAATAATTCCCAATGAAGCCCAAGAAAAAATGAATCTTTTGAAGCAAGTCAAACCTCCAGAATTTAATGGGAGAGGTGAGAAAGCAGAAGCCGATGCAAAAATTTGGATTGAATCCATGGAAGATTATTTTACTACTGTTGGAACTATCCCAACCAACCAAGCCATCATAGCTAAGCTAAAATTAATTGGCGAAGCTTGACTCTAGTGGAAGCAGTGGTGCCGAGATCGAGTTGTTCTTGAAACTATCTTTACTTGTGATTTGCTAAAAGAAGCTATAAGAGGAAGGTATTTACCTCCAGCTTATTGCACCTAGAAAATGAATGAGTTATTTAATTTAAAGCAAATGGGACTGACCCTGGAGGCATATTACTCCAAGTTTGTTTCACTTCTTAAATATGCACCCTCCATGGATACTGCTCAACAATTGTCCAAGTTCTGCAATGGACTAAATTGTCCAAGTTCTGCTCAACAATTGTCCAAGTTCTACTCAACAATTGTCCAAGTTCTACTCAACAATTGTCCAAGTTCTGCAATGGACTAAATTCTCCTCCAAACACTCATTTGGAATGAATGCACCCAACAAACCTCCAATATGCTTTATTCGAACTGCTCCTATTGTGCAGGAAGTACAATCAAAGCCTAAAAATAATAAGTTTTGAAGCTACAATAACAAGAACAAAGGAGGATTCAAAGGTCAAACAAAAAGAACCCAAGGAAAATTTCACCAAGGTCAAAAGAAAAAGGTGAAATCCAATGCAATTGGAAATTTTGTTCCTACCCAGGGAAGCAAGGATGGTCTTAGGTGCTTCCACTGTAATGAGCCA
The DNA here is from genome assembly GCF_053477565.2 of Lygodium microphyllum. Taxonomy (NCBI): domain Eukaryota; kingdom Viridiplantae; phylum Streptophyta; class Polypodiopsida; order Schizaeales; family Lygodiaceae; genus Lygodium; species Lygodium microphyllum. Next base: position 31,463,256 of record NC_141162.1, on the reverse strand, counting down.
GGACATTTTAGGAGAGATTGTCCAAATCTTGGTGGAAAGCATTGCCTAGGCTAATTTCGATATCAAGGCAGAGCTGCCCAAGGCTGTGATCAAATAGCTATGACAAGAGGAAGAACATCAAATATCACCCTTAAAGAGATTAATAAGGAGGAAAACCCTACTATGGAAGAAGATATTGAAAAAGTGATTGTTCATGTTACATTCCACAAGAGGTCCAAATCATCAATATTCAATAATACAGACACCAGCTAGACACCAAGATAAATCATTTAAAGTTTTGATTGAATGTGGAAGTACACACTCATTTTTTTCACCCAAGTAAATGCATCAAAATTACTCGTGAAATTAGCAAATGGAAAGGAAGTACTTTCTACACAGCAAACTGCTAGTAGTGTTTGACCTAGGAGAAAACCTTTCGAGTATGAGGTTTAGGGTAATGAACTTAAAAGCTTATGAATGTTTATTGGGAATGGATTGGCTGATTCCCAACGATGCTTGTATCCATTGTGGAAAAGGTCAAGTCACATTTCAGGATTTGAACTGTGAAATAGCAACTACACAAAGTGAAACGGGGAAACCTATGGTTCAATTAGCAAAAGCTTCTCCAATTGTGAAGGGCCTGAAGAAAGGATTACATGTTTACTTGATCAAGCTTATCAAGGTAAATCAAGATGGTCATGACAGAAGAAGAGACATCTTGGTTAAAAGAATACACTGATATATTTCCTGAAGCGCTAACTGAGTTACCTTCGAAAAGAGAAGTTGATCATGAGATCAAACTTGTTCTAGGAGTCACTCTAGTTGAAAAAAGACCTTAAAGAATGTCTATTCTTGAAGCCATCAAACTGAAAGAGAAACTCAAATAACTTCTAGATCAAGGTTATATTCAACCAAGTAGTTCAACATGGGGAGCCCCAATATTATTCCAGAAGAAGAAAGATGGAACTATCCGTCTTTGTACCGACTACAGAGGGCTAAACTAGGTAATAGTGAAGAAAAAGTACCCAATCTTGAGGATAGATGAGCTTCTTGATTGTCTACAAGGAGCAAGGATCTTTTCTAAGATCGATCTTTGGTCAAGATATTATTAGATCAGAATCAAGGATGAAGATATTCCTAAAAATTCCTTCAACACAAGATATTGTCATTTCTAATTCATTGTGAAGTCATTTGGTCTAAAAATGCTCCAAGCACCTTCAATAGGTTAATGCAAGACATTTTCAAACCTCATCTCGATGATTTTGTTCTTGTATTTTTTGATGACGTCCTACCTCCTTCAAAGGAGGAAGAAGATCATGAATCATATCTTCACATTGTCCTAGAGACAATGAGAACACACAAGTTGTATGCCAAGAAGAAGAAGCGTGCCTTCTTCAAAAGGAAGATTGAATATTTGGGATTCATAGTGTTTGTCAAAGGTATATCAAAAGATCCTGCCAAGGTCAAGGACATTCAAGTTTGGCCACCCCCCACCTCTATCAAGGAAGTGAGAAGTTTTCTAGGTCTAACCGGATGGTATAGGATATTCATAAAAAACTTTTCCCAAATTGTAGCACTTCTTACAGACCAAAAAGCAAGTTGCTCTATTATTTGGACGCCAAATTGAACAATCTAGCTTTGAGCAATTAAAGCATAGTTTGATAACTGCTCCTATCTTAAGGCCACCTAACTTAAGCAAGGAATTTGAGTTTGTCACAGATGCTAGCTCTCTTCCATTGGGATGCATACTAATGCAGGAAAGTCCTTCTGCAGCTTACTCTTTGAGAAAATTGAATCTGGAGTTGTTAGTTGTGATTCATGCTCTCAAATTATGGAGACATTACTTGCTTGGAAATAGGTTTTCCTTAATTACAAATCATAAAAGTCTTAAGTGGATTTATACTCATCTTGATTTTAATATGAGGCAACAATGGTGGACTAAAATTTTACAGGAGTATGCCTTTGAAATTAAGTTCAAACATGGTAAAGAAAATGTAGCAGTAGATGTCCTTAGTCGTAAAGCCTTCCTTAATGCTCTTATAATTGAAGAGCCATCTAGGGCAGAAACTCTGGCTACGATGGTATCAATTCCGACTAATAAGGAACAAGATCCCAAATTCAAGACCTAGTATCACGAATTCTCAACGAATGAGGACAAAAGACTTGTTTATTTCAGAATGAGATTATGCATTCCTTCAAGTTAGACTCTCAAGAGAAGAATACTTTGGGAAGCACATGACTCTCCTTTTTCAGGACACCCGGTTTATGCAAAAACTCTTAATGCTGTCAGGAAAAGATATTACTAGCAAAGACTCAAGGGTGATGTACTTAAGTATGTTACTGAATGTCTAAATTGCCAAAGGATAAAATCTGAACGTGTCAAGTTACTAGAAAACTCTAGTCACTTGACATCCCCCAGATGAAATGGGACTTTATCAACATGGACTTTGTAGTTGGGTTGCCTTTAGTAGTGCAAGGAGGATATAACTCAATGATAGTGATAGTAGACATGCTAACAAAGGTCACTCATCTTATTCCAACAATAACCAATTACAAGCTTCAGATATTGCAAGAATTTTTTTGAAAGAGAATTTTAGATTACATCGGTTACCTAAAAGAATCATCCCTGATTGTGATTCTCTTTTCACATCACACTTCTGGAAGAGTTCATTTGAAGCCATTGGAACCCAACTTTGCCTTAGCACTGCTTATCATCCACAAATGATGGACACACAGAACGAGTTAACCAAGTGATTGAGGATATTCTGTGTGCATATTGTAGCAAGGAGCCTAAAAGGTGGATTTAGTATCTACCCTCAGTAGAATTTGCTTATAATGCTTCTTCTCATTGAAGTATTCAGATGACTCCACTTCAGGCACTATATGGTCAAGATTGCCGTATACCACTTAATTTTTCCAATCCTACTCTAAGGATAGAAGCTTCAATAAAAGTGTTAGAAGAAATGGATGATCAAATCAAGATATTCGACAATATATTATAAGGTTACCTTAGGTTAAGGTCTACCTTGGCAATGTGAAGCTGTGAGTACACGATGGTGTGATTGTCATTGTATCATTATATGTTTGAAAGGATTGTTTATGTTTGCTAGAATCTAGATCTTTGATTAAAAACATTGACAAATGGGATAAAAGAAAAGATTGCACTAATCTACCCCCAAGCTAACTACCAGACCCTAATCCAAGTGGGTCATGGTTATTGCTTCAAGAGGCTTAGATCGGCTCCATTGTTGCGAAAAGGTCTGTCTATAGGAACAATGTCAATCAGTAGGAAATATGGATGCCAAGAGAGGCTCTGGGCGTAAATTCAGTATTACTCTTTGAATCTAACGAGCCCCTCCATGACCTAGGATGGGATCTTGGAACCCTAATACTAGTTACAATGGTGGAATCTTGGTGGGTAGAATACCCTCGCAGAATTTTGTGTATCTTCTGCAAGATTGGAATATATGAAAATTGTAATAAACTTTCAATATAATAAAGGAATTTTTTTAATTCAAGGGTTTTCTAAATTGTATGTGTGTCCATGAGATAAATTACGTGAAGGAACTTGTGATTTAAGAGAATAATTAAGGAAGCTGGTTGTATATGTTTTAATAAATGTAGGTAATTAAAAAAAGTAAAGATGATACAATGGCATCACAGGAAAGCTGGTCGACGTGACCTCGACAGGTCCATCCAATGATAGGGTGGTCCCGGTTAGCTGGGAGCCTTTCTAAATCGGCAATAGAAATAGTAAAATGATAAATTGACCAACTAGTTGCTAGGTAGAACCAACTTGCATTGTTTTAGGGAGCCAAATGGAATTTTTCCTTATGGACAGGAGGGTTGACGTACCACACTCCCATTCGTCTCCCATTCTCTTCGAACCAAGTGCAATGCAAGTCTACTTTAGTTTGAGTGATCTTGTAGGAAGTGGGAACTCAAAATTACTGATAGTAGCTAGCTGTTAGAAGATCTGACTAATTTTAGGAACTCAAAAATTTAGGTCAATTTGGTTGAAACTCTTCCGTTGTGATGTAGACTCAGTAGGGTCTAAGTGGCAAACCCCATGTTACTCTAAGGGAGCATAGGGTGGCGTCATTTGGAAAACCTACTGATGAACTACTAAAAGATGCACCTTGGAATGAGCCTAACAGACACCTCACACTTCACTAATACTATTTCATATAGTCTCCCATTGGCAACCCGAAAAAATTAATTACAAAATCTGTAACACGCAAATAAGCAGTATGCCTCATTTTTACAAAGGAAGTTTGCTTCTTGTTGATGTTTGATGGTTGAAATGGAATTCATATGGAACAAATTTTTTTTTGGATCTTTGTTTCATTATGATTGAGGGCTGCGCATTAAAAAATTGCAGATCTGCAATGATAATTAGCCGTAATAATTAAATTATGACCCAAAAAGTGTATTTTTAGTGTAAAAATTAAGGTTTTATTGGTTTCGGGTGGGAAAAAGAGGTGCGCATGGGATAAATTTCTGGGACAAAACATCTTTCAACTTTCATGATCAGTCACTAATCATACATTAGAAAATAACCTATTTTTATGCGCAAATAAATAGAGAAAATAGCCAAAAATTGGGAAAAATAGGATTTTCACATTATAAAAATCTAGAAAATTATGATTCGTGCTTGTGGATGTATAACAAAGCTGAGGCATGAATTTTGGCTTCAATTTGGCTTTTTATGTGTTATAGTTCTTTTTTTTTTCATTTTATGTGAAAAATACATACAAAATGATACCCTACACCTATGCAACGCAACATAACCTGAACGTTAGGGGGAATGGGTGAGGTTTAGAGATTAAAAAGGCTGAGAGGGTTTGAATTTTTGAAACATTTGATTGTGCATTCCATTTATAATTGCGATAATTGAGTTTAAGGGGCTAGTAGCACGAGAAATTGGTGCTAGTCTGCATACATTGAAGCATACGTTTAGTAAAAATCATAAAAGGGTTGTTTTTCCCACATCACAAAATGCTGATTTGATAAATATTGTTTGTGCACTAGGATCATATGCACTATGCATGACCCATGACATGGTATCAGTCTTGGATTGCATAGCAGTTGTCTTCCTAGGACATGACTTATACGCTAAGTGGAAAGGAGCCTTCGTTGTAGGTCAATTTTATGCTTTCCTTGGGATTGTTTGGTGAGGATTTATATATTCTTGGATCATACAAAACAAGAAAAGAGTGGAGTATGTGTGTTATGTTTTATATGTTGGAGCGATGCATCTTGGGGCCAATCCCCGAGGTGTAGGAGAGTCGCAATGGAGCCATGGCAATCAGCCGAGGGGAGCTTCCTGATGTTTGTGTGACGAGGCACTATGTCTACATGTTATGGGATCTCCCTTTGAGGAGAAGGGAAGGTAAATGTTGGACTATATATTAGCTACAAACGCATAATTAAGTCTATCTAGTGTACATCAGTGTATTACAGACGCTCTTGGCCCGTGAGGCCGTGTGGTGGGGTTGTCTATTGGGTGCATGAGGTCTGGCTAGTGCCATAGCCAGTGCCGGCCCATTTTAGGTCCTATTAGTGGTGCATCTATGAGGAGCCGCCAACAAGTGGTGGTTCCAAATCTAGGGTTTCTAAGGACCAAATAGTTGGTTTATGTCCTCTAAAAAGAACCGTCAAGCCGAAATACAAAAAGCGAAACTTGCTGAGAGGGCTAGACGATGATTGGAGATTGTAAGGCGTTATTCCCTCCAAAGAAGTAGCCCACTACACATAAGCGGTAGTGGTTCTAATAACCTCAATTTTATAAGTAATCCTTTGAGTGTAAGTGGAAGTCTTAGCACTTCCTCTCTTCCAATCAATCAATCCACTTCAAGTGGGGGGGGTAGTTTTACCTACGCAAACTCCTGTTGTCAATCCAGTTGTAGCCATGGCACAACCAATCACAATTCCAGCAGGGACACTAGATTTACCAGCATTAGGAGCACCTTTGTCCATCTTCCATGGGTTAGCAGAAGAAGATGGAGAACTCCATATTAAGGAGTTTCAAACACTCATGTTCAACTATTGAATCCAAGACAAAGGACATCTAATAATGTTCTTCAATATGACGTTAAAAGGAAGGGTAGCAGTATGGCATCATGGTCTAGAGGCCGGAACCATAACTAGCACTGACCAATTCTTCACGGACTTTAGTAGAGAGTTTGCTCCTGAGAGAGGTGGATAGTATTGGTTGCATGTCTTGAATGTAACGCACCAAGAGCCAAATGAGAATGTCCAAGCCTATGCCAAGAAGCTAAAGCAAGTTCTTCGCAAAATTAATACTTATATCCCCATTCCATCAGCTACACAGTTGCAATGTTTCCTACATGGATTGGATTTCAATATCCAGGTGCAGCTTAGTAGGGTTGCTTTGGCCGACATTGACATTGCTATCATCCAAGCAGAAGGAGTAGAGTCGTGCTTGCAAGCGGCTTACGAAACATCAAGGATAAATTGGAATGGTAATAATTTGGCACTAACCAACGGGAGTCAAGGGGACCCCATGTCAAATGTGAATGGCAGAGGGAGTATCATGCTGAATTTGCCTATGTTACCAGCTCCTCCCAATAGTATGACTATGCCTATGGCTAGCTAAACGGGCCCACTACATGGTGGAGGCCAAATAACGAATCCTAATGTTGTCCCAATAGGTCTCTGGCCACAATTCCTAATCAAGTAGTTAGACCGATGGGATGACAAACAGAAGATCGCAACTATGAGTCGAGTGCCTCTAATGTCCTTGGCAAAGTTAAGGGCATGATGAAGCACTACACCGATATGATTTCTAAACAATATAGACAAATAGCTGTGGATGTCAATTTTCTTAAGAAGCAACAAAATTTGATAGGGAGTCAATGCCCTGAAGAGGGTGCCCCCTCAAGATTCAGCTGTAAGTGGTGTGGTGTCTAACATTTCCCTAGGAATTGTTCGAATGTCAAATGTGAAATTTGCGAAACTCTCCCTCTTCTTCCCTTCTCTTCCCTCCTCTTTCTCGTTCCCTCCTTTATCTTCTCTCCTTCTCCTTCTCTCCCTCTTCTTCCTCTTCTCTCTCTCCCTCCTTGATTCTCTTCTCTCCTTCTCCTTCTCTCCCTCTTCTACCTCTTCTCTCACTCACTCCTTCTTCCTCTTCCCTCCTTCTCCTTCTCTCCCTCTTCTTCCCTTCTCTTCCCCACTCCTTCATACACGATCATAGGGAGTGTCGTCTCGCTGAGGGGTCCTGTGGGCGCGCTGGGGTCACTAGACAGGATGGTGGCATCTGCAGCCACGGAGGGGGGGGTGGGGGGGTAGACGAGGAGGAGGAGGGGTGGCCTTATAAAGGGGGGAGGGCAGCTGTATGCTGCCACCTGGGCGGCATGCCCCCCCTTTCCCTACTTCACTCCCTCTATCTCTCTCCTCGACGTACTGTCAAGGGGGGAGGGAGAGGGAAAAAAAATTTTGGAAAAAAATTTAAAAAGGGGGGGGGGAGTTTCTATGGGGGGGGGGGGAGGCACGGGGCACACGGGGGGGGGGGGATGTTACACTATGCAAGATCATCTTTAAATTTTAGGACTTGTGCGAGCAATAGATAAATATAGATGAGTATTATTTTGATGCTTAGATGATCTCTATGACTTTGAACTCTTTGCTAGCTTCTTATTTGGAATTTCATACAACATGGAATCTTATCATGTAGATTTCTACACATCCACTTACTTTTCTTCAACAGTTGGTTAGCTTATTGCTGGAAGAAGAGAAAACAAAAAAGAATAGTTGGGTGGTTGTTGTAGCTTTTGAACAAGCTTTTATGGCAGGACAAAAGGGCAAGTGCAATTAGTCCAAGAATGCTTTGCATAGTTCTAGAAGGCTTGGAACTTCATAAAACAACAAGAACCAAGGGGCACACAAGCCAAGAAAGGCAAGTGCCATTATTATAAAAAGCCAAGTCATTATATCATAGAATGCAAGAAATGCATTCCAAGGAGAAAAAGGAGTCTGGGGGGATGGGAGTTTTAGATGCACATACTACTACTACTATAGAGTCCACATTGTTTTTCATTGACCATGACTATTGTTTCTATACTTGAGTTATGATTCTTCTTGGGCATATAGAGCATTCTACTCTACAGAGGATGCTAGCACTTGGTTTTTTGATAGTGGTGCTTCTAAGCACATTACATCTCACATGGATTTGTTTACTTTTGTTGACACAGCTCCTATTGGTAAATCAGTGCAATGTGACAAAAATGGATCTTATCCTATTAGAGGTGTTGGAGAGATTGTTTTGAATGCCATTGATTGCTCTACTCTCCATTTGCAAGATGATTTATATGTGCCAATGATAAAGAAGAATTTGTTGTCAATTTTTTCTTTAGAAAAATGTGGAATGCAAGTCACTTTTGATGATGAAAAATGTATGGTTAGGGATAAGTAATTCTTCACTTTGGTACTCACTGGAACTCTATGTCCTGGACTTTATGAGTTAGATGTTTACTTGATTGATCAATTAGTTTACTTGGCATCCACTCTTACTCTTGCTATATGACAGGAAAAGTTATGGTGCGCTTGTATGGGGCATGTGAATTATGGAAAATTGATGCTTATGCAATGTACTTAGATGTTGGAAGGCTTACCTCTCTTGGAGAGACCTCTTGAGTACATTTGTGTGAGGGATGTGTGAGGGATGCATTTTGGAAAAAATGCATCAATTTTCTTTTCCTCATGATGTTGCCTTTAAAGCTATGGCCAGGTTGCAAATTGTGCATTTACATGTATGTGGACCCATGCAAAAGAAGTCATTGGGTGGATGTTATTATTTCATCACATTCATTGATGACTTTACACATTTTTATTGGGTTTATTCATTGGTTAAAAAGTCAAAAGTGAATAATGCATTTTTGGCTTTTACTGCCCTTGTGGAAAATGAATCTAGCTATTAGATTAACACTCTCCACTCGAGCTGAGGGGGGGAAGATATGTTGTCCTTGCTAAATAAATTTTTGAAGCAAAAAGGCATTGCACATCAATATACTATTGCATATACTCCATAACAGAATGGGTTTACAAAAATGAAGAATTGGTCACCCATGGATATGGCCAAATGTATGCTAAAAGCTAAAAAATTACTACATGGATTTTTGATAGAAGCAATTATGTGTGCTTGCCACATATTGAATAGTGCCCTACTAAGGTATTGAGAGTGGAAAAAGACTGAATATTTGACTGATTTTTGTTGTTTTTGAGGTCTGAATGGTTGATTTTTTATGGATTTAGAGTGATGTATGGTTGTTAATGGAAGTGTTTGAGAGTGTTTTGGATGATATTGATTATGTTTTGGAAGTTTATGATGATTTTTAGTGGAAATATGAAGCTCTATGATGTTCTGATAAGTTTTGTTGAGGTTCTGATTGCTTCTAATACCTTTTATTTAGCTTCTATTTTGTTCTGATTTTCTTCTGTATGAAGCATGGATTGATGATTGATGAAGGTTGAAATATTTTGAAGGTTTATTGAATAGTTTGTGATAGTTTGGAATGGTTCTAGTATGAGTTATGAGGATCTACTGTTCTCTGATGACCTTCTATAACCCTCTGTAGACCTTCTGTAGAGCCTCTGTCTCTGCTCTGTCTCTGCTCTGTTCATGTTCCTGTTCTGTTCTGTAGATCTTCTATAAGCGTTCTGTAGAATGTATGTGTGACTTTGGAAATTTTTTCTAACTTTTGGAAAGGATGAATCTAAGTTCAAAAGAGCTAAAACAAATGGAAGAAGCAGATGCTGAAGAGACTGAATAGAAGACTGGAGAGATAGTGACAGTAGTGAGATATGAAGAGACATTGTAGTGGCTTTGGTGCCTCTTCTCATCGGGCATACCTCTTGGGAGGTGCATCCTCGACCTAAGAAGAATTATTGAGAGTCATTATTGAGTATTGTAGTGAGGATATGATGACCTATTGAGAGAGAGAGAGCCAGAGATAGCCAATTCTATCAAAACAGTGTATTTGTATATGAGAGATTGAGAGAGAAAACTATAAAAACATTGAAGAAGAATACTATGTGATTTATTTCCATTAAAAAATGGTGTATTCTTGTATATTCCTTGTTCTATTGAAGGATTCTGTGAAGATGTTGAAGATTATGGTTGATTCTATCAAATCCGTGGGAGATATCTATTAAGATGCTGCGTGAAGATTTACTGTTTTCTTTGTTTTGGTCATCAAAAGAATGAAACAAAAGCTTGTTGATGTTACAAGATAGATTTTCTTGCAGTAGAATCCTCTTTTCCTTGGTGTTCCTCTTGGGGCTCCATGTTTTTGGTGCGCAGCCAAGGAAACTTACCATCAACAAGCATCAGAAGAGGCTGAAAATGAAGGAAGTGGCATTGCCAAGAAGAGGAGAATTCAATGGATGTTTGCAAAGTTCCTTCTTCCATTGAAGAGTTGGAGAATCTTATTGCCAAAGCCACTTTCCACAATAATTTCATCCTACAATGGCGGAAACATATTACCATCATGATGCATGCTCTATGTCGTGGACTATTTCCTCTTCCTGTTGAGGCAGTAGAAACTTGCATCTTGGTGGAAAATTGTTTGGGAACAAATTAAAGAGCAAAAGCAGAGAGAATGACTATGCATGGAATATTTGGTATTCATTGAGAAGTTACCAGACATCATCAAGTGGGAGATCGTGAAGAAGCTTTAGGAGCCATGGTCTGTGGAGGTTCACGAAAAAAAGAAGGAAAAGAGTTGGGAATGCTCAGCAAGCAAGATACATGGGATGCTTGGTGTTCTGACAATCTTCTATTTGTCCAATTGGCAACCCACTAGAAGTTGGTAGAAAAAGTTTTTTTCACAACATACAATGTTGAAACCCTTAGAAGCTGGCATTATTATAATGTTGGCACAACAACAATCCTAAGAAGAATGAGTTTTGATACTTTCAAAACGGAATATCTCCCCCTCTGTAGTGGTTTGAAAGCTGAATTTAGAGATGTTGAAAAGAAGGAAGTAGAGGAGATGTTGGCCAAAGAATCCCCTAGAGACTGAATCCCCTCTCTGATTCTATTCTGTTGAGTACTGGAGAACTGATTGGAGGGAACCCCCTGATGAATGATGCAATCAAGAGGCAAGAATTAGAACGAGTCAAAAGGTACGTGAGAAAAGAGAAGGCAAGAATCAAAGCTGAGAATGAGCTCGCAGTAGAAGCCTCCTTTGACACCCTAAAAGCACTCTTTACAGAAGTCCCCATGGCGACTCAAGGTCCCCTTCCTAGTCAGATTCATCCTGGAAATATTGATGACAGGCCAACAAATGTAGCCCATTTCCAGTTTTTAAGGGAGAGTACAATGAAGACCTTCATGTAGCAGAATTTATGGTAGCATGTGTGGCTAACAATGCCAGAACCCCTGAGCATTGGCTAGCAATATTCCTCGCCACTTTCAAAGGCGCGGAATTTCGATGGTATGCGAGACAACCAACAGGAACTTTTGGCACATGGGATGACCTAAAGTTGGCCTTCCTCACTAAATTCAGGCGTGAAGGTTTTGAAGAGCGGATGCAAGAGGAGTTCATGAACCTAAGTTAGTCCTCTAGAGAAAGAGTAGAAGCTTATATCTCGCGAATGGAATCCATCCTGAAGAGATGGACTAACAATCATTTAGACGAAGGTATCCAGAAAGGAGTGTTTCTCAGAGGTCTACAACGAGAATTTCGTAAGTTCATGGAATTGAGAAGACCAGTCAATCTGCAAGCTGCAGTGGAAGGTGCAAGATTGTATGACGAAGTTAAAGCAAGGTTTTCAATGACTCAAGGAAGAGGAGTCTTACCTCCTCCCATGCCAAGATGGTATACCCACCATATACAATCCCAGGGACAGTTCCCTACCCTTATCCCCAGATGCAAACAGTGCCGCAGTATAATGCACGTAATCCACTGTGGTCGCCATAGACGACAATGCCTCAAATGATGGTTCAACCACAACAATAGTGGCCTCAAAAAGTTCCTCCAATGGTGACTCAATAACAGTGGAACCCTACCAACTAGAATCAACAATCCTAAGTCTCAGCAGGAGCTATGAATCAGAACTAGAACAAAGGACCTTCTGGATCAACCCAACTAGTGTATGCAATAATTACAGAAGCTTCCCAAAACCCTACTACAAGTACTTCAGGAGGTGAAAATCTAAAGAACTACTTATCCAACCCAGTTGCAAGTATCAAGAAAGAGCTTATGGATGTGATTACAGAGCACCTACAAATGCTGAAGGTGAATACTGCCAATATATCCACTCCTGCGGGAGTTGGGAGAGATGTGATGCACTTTAATCCATGATGCGGAAAGTGTCATCAAGTGGGACATTTAGCCACTGAATGTACCCGAAAACTAACCATTCCTGGAGCCTTCTATTCCTACTGTTTGAGGAAGAACCATATAGAGGATATTTGCTCTCTAAAGGAGATGCACGAATGAAGACAGAAAGATGAAAATGCAAGATTCAACTTGTTAGAATCCAAAATGAAAACACAAGATATTGGACCAAAGCCTAGGGAGTTTGATCCTAATTTCGGTCCAAGGAGATTTCTCTCTCAAAGTTATAGAGGATGACAGTCTGGCGGCGGTCAGAGATCAAAGGTGGAATGTTACAGGAGCGAAGAAAAGGGTCATATCTCCCTGAATTGTCCAAACCCTAGACGATATATGGATTACAAGCCCTTATGCAATCGATGCAAAGGAGAAGGCCACACTGCAAAGGACTGTCCGAGTCCAGCCCCTGTAAAGGCCGAAGGCACTGATAGCCAACAGAAGGTACAAGAGCCTACCTCCAATTTGGTAGAGTTGGAAGTTGCCGCTATCACGCACGCCAAGAAGAAGGAACCAATTGTTCAGAATGAAAATAATTTTCCTGCTAAGACTGTGAAGTTCAACCTGTCAACAGAGGGACAAAGCAATACAGGACAGAATAGTGCAGTACAGAGCACTGCAATGCCATAGAGTCACACAAAGATAGTCCCAGAAATAAGACTAGAGGTCCAGGAGATAGATGATAAAAAAGCACCTCCAGAAATAGAGGAACTGCCGATGTTGCCATTGCTAGAAGAGAAACGAAAGATGAAAATGGGTGTAGCCCCATTTCCTAACAGGCTTGAGAAGCCTGTGGATCCTATCAAAGATTATGACTTGGTAAAAGACCTAGACACTTTTAAACCAAACCTAACATTCCGACATTTGTTGATGATGTCTCCTAGCTGCCGCTGAAAGAAATTAAAAAGCATTTTGACTTGAAGACGTGGCCTAAGGATTGCTTTCCCAACAACAAAAAAGTCCAACATAGCCTCAGAACCGGTGAAGGAAGTAGATGTGTCTAATGCCTTTCTAGATCCTGGAACCCCAGAGATTAGTGTATGGATAGAAGGATGCTTTATTTTAGATGCATTGATTGATGGAGGCTCATCAATAAACATAATGACGGATGTGACAATGAAGGACTTAGGGTTGCAAGGAATTCAACCTACACAGTGGCTTATCAAATTGGCAGACCAAAGCAGAATTAAACCGTTGGGCATCCTCCTATACGTAAAAACAACACTTGCAGGAAAAGATTACTCGCTGACCTATCTGGTGGTTAAACCAAATTATTATGGGACCTTATACCCTCTGTTATTGGGAAGACCTTGGCTTTTTGAAGCGAGAGCTAGGACGGATTGGTTCAAAGGAACCCTAACCCTAGGCAGAGGACCCAACAAAGTGGTGTTGAAATTGTATGGATCACAAAAAGGTAATGGATTCACATCCATCAAAGTCCTAACTGACTCCTCCAATGAAGTAATAGATAGTACATTAGGAGACAAAGAGGTTGTTAAACAGATTTTTCCCAAGAAAATAGAGACACAGTCCCTAACAGTGGGCACAGTAAGCCAACTACCAAGGGAAGCAAAGTCCTTGTCCATGGAAGAATACCTCTTGCCTCAACTAGAATTGACTTCTGAATTCACCTCTGGCAGTGAAATAGAAGCATGGATGTATTGTTTTCCCTGTTACATGGCAGTCGCAGAGACAGTAGCAAAGACAGAGCCAAAGGCAGAAGAAGAAGCAGACACAAAGGTAGAAGATCTATTCTTCTCCTACATAGCCTCTACAAAAGCAGAGACAGAGCCTCTAGAGGAAGAGGATGAAAATGATGAGGAAGAAAACGAAGTAGGATATGAAAGTGCAGATGAAGAAGTTCCTCTGATAGCGGATGATCTTGTTGATGTCCCTACAGAGACCTCAGAGGAGGCTGAAAATATCGGGGTGTTGGAAGTGTTGGATGGTGTTAACCGTCAGACAAACAAGATGGAAAATCTGGAAAAGCTAAAGTAGAAGACAAAGGCCAAGGCAAAGTGAAATGGAAGACGAAGGCATGCCAAGAAAAATCTAGAAACAAAAGAAGCATAGAAAAGTCCTAAATAAGGGAAAAAGGTGCACAAGGAAAAGTGCAAGTCAATACTTTTGTAAAAGAGCGCAACCGCATCATGATTTAATTTAAGGAGTGCCAGGCTCTCACCCATGCAATTTGTAAATGTAGACGGGCGGTGGAAAGGAAGCTAGGAAGATAGAAGGACAATGGGAAAAAGGGCCTAGGCCACGGCTGGCCATGTAAAAAAGGGGATAATGGGATGACCACCCAAAAGGGATTTAGGGTTTTGTATATAAAGTTGAAAAGTGAATGAGAAGATCATTCTTGTGTGTGGCCAAAAGTGGCTCTCTTCTTATTCTTCTTGCTTGCTTGAGCTTGTGCTTGAGAGAGGGAGTGTGAGAGTGTGAGGGAGTGAGTGTGTGAGGGCGAGGGATTGGGGAAGAGAAGTTCTCCATCTTCTCCTCTCTTCTTCTCTTCTATTCTATTCTATTCTATTCTATTCTCTTCTCTTCTCTTCTCTTCTCTTCTCTTCTCTTCTCTTCTCTTCTCTTCTCTTCTCTTCTCTTGCTCGCGGATATGGAGCTTGGAGCATGGAGCTTGAGGATGGAGCTTGCTTGAAGCTTGCACTTGGATCATGGAGCTATCGAGTGCGCAGGAGAGGAGGTAACTCGATCAGCATGGAGGTAAGCTCACTATACCCGTAGATATGGATGGCGCATCTGCTATGTGAGAGGTAGCCATTAGTGCTCGGCCTGGAACGCTTGAAGCAATAAGCGGTCTGTGGGTCTTGGAAGTTGAGTGAAAGATCCCACATTTTGGTTCCGTTGCCGGGACAAACGGATCTACACCTTGAGTGCTTGCGCGCTTCAAATCGAGCATCGAAGTAAGGGTTTTCCCCGAACCAGTGCTTGAGGTAGATAGGTAGGAAGAAGCAAGGGAGTTTGAAGAGATATTCGATCTCCTTAGCAAGTAGGTTTTTGGTTTTTTGGATTTGGAAAATCATGTTGGAGTAGGGTAGTTATTTGCTTTGTGATTTGGGTGCATTACGGTAGGAAAAAACAAAGAAAAAGAAGAAAAACAAGCATTAGGGTTTCTGCTATCATAACAGGGCATAAGGGTTTGATTCGATTGCCGATTTGCATTTTGGAGTTTATTGGCTATTCCATGTATATACAACTCTTCCCCTCCATCCATAGCTTTGATCCGAAGGTGTGTGTGATAGGCCATGACCTAAATCATGTGATTCGAGCAATTTATCATTGCGCCGGCTAGAGTCGCGCCGCGTTCGGCTAGTCTGAGTGACGACGATTTTGGGCTGAGTCCCAGAATCGGCCCTCGGCCCACTACCGCTCGGACCACTCGACTCGGACGCGTCAAAATTCGGCCCTCGGTCCACTCAACTCAGACACCCACCGCTCAACCCGTCCGAATTGACCATTCGGACCAACTTTGAAATTTGGCCCTTGGCCCTGCCAACTCGGCCCAACCCCACTCGGACAAGTTGACATTCGGCCTGGCCGAATTCACCATTTGGCCCTCAGCCCACCTGACTCGGCTCTCGGCCCACTTGACTCGGCCTTGGGCCCACTCGGCTCTCGGCCCTCGGATGGGCTGAATCGGGCATTCGGCCCTTGCAATTCAGACCTATTGGGCCAAATTTGGATTTGTCCAAATTTTAACTTGTAGACCCTGAAACTGACCGAGAGACCATATAGAGCCGAAACCATATCATAGATTCGATCACTGGGCTGAAATTTAGAGTAAGTAGTTTAAAGTTTGGCTACGAACGGTCCTTTAAATCGTGCATGCCATTTACTGTAATGGCCCTGCGGGCCGGGGGGGACTGCCCCCCTTGGACCCCCGCAGAGGGGGCTCTGCCCCCTCCACACCTCCCCCAAGTATATTGTTGGAGAGAAAATGCGTGCCGTAACAGGCCCTCCAAATTGGACCCTAGTGTAGTAATGGCTCTACACAAGCATGGATTCTCACTTGCAAAAGAGCAACCAAAATCCCATACCCAAACAGAGACAAATAGAGGCCCTAGAACCTCAATGGGCCAATCTAGCCAACAAGGGCAAAAAGGCCACACTGCAAAAACACGTACATGTTGCATTCGGACTGCATCTGGTCAAAGTGGAAAGCAACAACATCAAGCTACAACAGCAAGGATGACTAGATATGGCCATCCTAACGATAGATGCACCTTGAATACCACTGCATAGGCGATCCAAGACATCAGTGGAGAATCCACATTTGGTCGTGCAGTTGGGGACTCAGGGGAATTTGTCAAAAGGCTTAAATTTATGAGCCAAGACTCGAAAGATGAAGACGTAGTACCGCCTGCTTATCTTAGGGTCAAACTCACTGCGAAAAGAGAGCACACTATCGATGCTCTAATTGATGAAGGAGCAGATTTTCATATCTTGACCTATGAAGCATGGACCCTACTAGGCCAACCAGAGCTCACACCGACTAATGCAACTCTTAGCCCTTACGGGGGACACCCACAAGCACTCATAGGGAAGTGCAAAATCCTTGCGACAATTGAAACTGAAAGCTTGCCTATCCTATTTCACGTTCCTCCAAATAATGCTAATTGCGAAAAGGAAACCCTCCTAGGAAGACCCTTCAAAAGGGCGACCAAGTGTGAGGGTGACTATGTAGCACAGAGGATACACCTAACACTACCGGGTGTGAGGATAGTCACAACCTTTAGCAAGGGTAACCTCATCGAACCTTGAGGGAAAGGCAAGGAAGGTGCTGACATAACAGTCAAGCTTGCTAACGAGAGCAAGGACTTGTTGGAAGAGTTGATACAAGCACAAGTCGAACAACGAGAACTAGTGAGTGAGGCCATGCATGAAACAAGAAGGTCAAGAGACAATGCCAAGGATGGCCTTTGGACTTACAAATATCGTAAAAGACCCCAAAAGAAGCCCAAGCCTTATATACGAAAGCATCGATGGAGGGTCATCACAACGCCACGATGGATATCCAAAGCGTTGCTACGTGTTCAAGGGTATTACATAGGTAACCGATGGATTTGGGTGCCAAAACCCCCTGCTAAACCCCCTCTGTCGACTGAAGGCCAGATCGTATCAAGAGCAAAGAAGCATAGGAGGAGATCTAAACGAAAAACCAAGTCTTGAGTCAAAAACATTGGAGTGACTGAGCCCCTCACGGTCGAAATCAAGAAACCAAACGGGACTAATTGGAGGGTAGATCCTCAGTCTAGCGTGCTTGACAAGAAGATATCAGATGTAATCATTGAGGATACGCAAAAGCCACTAGTGTCCAAGGAGCCTTTGATTCCCCATGAGGATAACAGGCATCATAGGCACAACATTGCTCATGGCAAGGTTAAATGCTCAACAAACCAAATGGTAAAATCATCTAATAGCCACGAGCAAATCTTCTAGCCAGTGTTAGAGCCACTTAGGAGTCCCAAGTCTCCTGCACCCTCTTTCCCTAAACGGACACATGAAGCACAATAGCAGTCATCAAGTGCAGCTGCTCAATCCCAATCTCTATCTCCATCTAAGCTTCCAAATGTCTAAGAGGTGGGACATGACACCATCCGTAGCTCTCAACTCATGCTCAATCTACACAAGTGAATGCTCAAAGGGCAACAAAAGATACAACCACTTCCAATCGCCCTAGGGACTTAACACTACAATCTACTAGTAGTAGCCAACCCACTGGACTAGCCGCTACCACTTCCAATCAGGATCACAGTAGTCACAGCCCTTGGCCGTGACAATGACCCTTGCGGAACATGTCCTTAGTAGTTCACCTAGGGGGGAGGTGTCGCAACCAGCATCCTTGACAACTCCAGTACTTCCAAAGCACGTAAAGCCTAGGCTTGAGGAGAAACCTCTCAAAGATGTGGCCAAGGAGATGACGCATCTAACCAATCAACCTAGCAAGGCTGCCTAGCAAGGTGCAGCTATGTCCCATGAGGACACACCAGAGAAGGGGAAAGCTAAGGCCCAACCAAGCACATCAACGGCTATCCTAGTTCAGGGTCCTGAGTCGTTAAGTTATGCACCTTCACTGACCAAGAAAAAGAGGAGAAAACAATGAAAACAACAATAGTTACAGGTGGTTGTGGACCCCAATAACATTGAGACTGAGAGCAATGGAGATCTGAGGAATAAAGCATTGAGTCCATCCACCAATGAACCCATTGATGTCTCTCTTAATAGCGGTGAGACCTCAGACATCCATGTTCTCTGAAAAATCAAAGCAGCCGTTACCATCAACGGTTGCTTGCAACACTTAATCCACCGACAACAGAACTCGCATTGACCAATCAAGAGTGGATACAATGCTGTCGCAACATGATGATGACAAATTTATACCAGTCACATCAAGGAGAACCATGACGCAATAACAAAGCCTCAGGAGAAACATGGAAACCCCAAGAGCATAAGCAATCCTAGCGTTGACCAATCTTGCTCATCTAGGCCTAAGCCCCCAGCTATGCTAAAGCCTAGGCAAACTCCTAGAACCTTGCATGAGATAGAAACCGAGCAAGTCCTCCTTGAACATAGAAGTGTCGCAGAACGCTCAACTGAGTTGGATGCTAAGCTCAAAGTGTTTGCACATATCTATGTCCTGGCAGACATGGGCACATTCCCTAAAGAGCAGCTTGAAGAATACTTGCCATTTCCCCGATCCTGGGGAGAGCAAGAACATCTTGACAAGCACTATGACATGCTCCTGCATGAACACATGCGACTCACCTCTGACGAGGAAGCCGATGAACTACGCTTAACTGTAACATTCAATGATGTGCTCTGCCAACCAAATCTCTTAGGGATAGAGCAATTAAAGCGACAATCAGAGGGTCAAAGTCAATTTGAAAAACGTTGGTTTGAAAACCACATTGTAAGGCTGAACTAGGAGCTCAGAGTCTCAGAGGAGAGATTGGCCAAATGGCGGTCTCAAAGAGACCCAACTTATGTGGCACCAACTTTCTTTCGAGTGTTGACTGCCATTTAGGGTATGGAATTAGCTGAAACTAGCCAAGAGATCTCTCTGTCTGATAAGGTTCTCACTGAGGAGGAGTTACATGTCACCAGTAGACTCGGACAAGGTTCCATGCTACTCGATGTTGCAAAATATCTATCGTTATTGAGTAAGCTGCCATGAGTACTAGATGCGTGTGCCACACTCCAGTACAATCTGAAGTTCTAGAATTGGCTTTTATCCTCGTGAAGTGATATAGATTTGTAAATATGTATATAAATAAACAATGAATTTTGTGACCCTATATAGGCAATATCAACACACACAAGCAATGATAGTCAAGCGCAGGGAGAAGAGTTGGGTTTTACAGGCTAAGCTCCTCAGGTCCTCCTCTCACCACACATTTAGAAGTTGTGTGGCCATTCCTGCCTCCAGAAGGAGGGCATGCAACCCTCATTACCGCCATAGGAAGCCTAACCAACATCTCTGATGGTGTAGACAGGGTACCGTCCCTTTCTATACACCTTTCTCTCTTTCCGGTCTATCCTTCTAAGGATGAGCCCTGCCCCACTCCATGACAACCAATGCACGCAACTTATCATAAGCCAAGATCTGATAATGGCTAGAGGCAAAACGAACATCATCATGGGGGCCATCCCTCTACAACAAACACTGCATGCCTCACCTCTCCCCTCCTCGTCATATGCGCTTTGATAACCCACTGTATAATCCCTTCCATGCGAATAGTTTTATCCTACCTCAGGGTCTAATCCTTGGTTCGCATTTTGCAGGTCCCCCTAGGGTAGCAGCCATGGACCACATAGTGCAGCTGGCATGCAAGAAAGCTCTCCGCCGTTGGAAAGAGCATAAGGCACTAGCGCCCCCACCAAAACGCTACATGCCTACTCTAAAGAGGTATACGCCGAAAAGAGGCCCTAAACAACACTGCCCAGGACGCAGGCCGAAAACTCCCCAAGCCAAGAGGACGAGGGTTCAAGGGAGCACACGAGGTGTGGAAACACCAGCTGTGTAGGCTCCCATCAGACGCTTGGGCACCAGATGCTTGAAAGAGGAGAGGGTAGCTTAAGACAAGCAAAAATTTGACGCATTGTTTAAAAGCATTCTGGAAACAGTTGTGGCCAGGGACTACACCATCCGAGTCCCAACTGATATCTTCCCCACCCAGCCTCAGAGGAGCCCCTCACCGGCACAGCCTCAATCGCCCGACCACCCGGACTCACCCCGCCTCGTGCAAATAGAGTAGCCCCTATGATAAATAAGCAGCTTAACAAAGGCCATCCTACCATAACTTTTTGTATTTAAATGGTTAAAGGGGCAGGCTCCCCACCTGTATACACATTCCTTAGCTATTGCTAATATATGCCACGTCTTTAACAAGCACTGGAATATGCATCACAATTAGTATCATAGGACTTTGATAAAGTAATATCTTGACATGATTTCATCTACTCATTGTACTTGATGCATGCGACTTGCATATACTCTCATGAAGTGACAAGTGGATGTAGGATAACACAGGTCTTCGTGCAAACGTGTTCGCCCAAGTCACCGCAAGACCACCAACCTCACGAAGAGCCACGACAAAGCCACGCCACCGAAAAGCAAAAATCACCCTTGCGAGTGCCCATGTTGCATGGCCCAAAGCATGATCTTAACCACTTCCTCTTTCTGGGTTACACTCTACGCCGGCGGGCACTCACAGTAGCTGTTACCCCAGTTGTACCGATATCACACGTTCCAAAGAGGGTTGCAATATCTCAAGTTTATCTCCCCATCTCAACAATTGCTTCTCTAACAACATGGCTAGGACACAATCATCACTGTAATATCCATTTCTTGAGCCTTCGAAGCTTGACATTTCCCAACCCATTGAAAGGCTGATAGCCTCAACATATTGCAATGGTTGTACTCAGGCAAGTCCAAAAAAAAAGGGGAGAAAAGAGAAGAGAAAGAAAGAAAGAAAGAAAAACACAAGAAAAAGAAACGAAAAAGAAAATGGAAAATGAAAAAAGAAAAGAAAAGAATGAAAAGATACGAAGTACCCACAATCACAACACAGCACCTAGGGGTCCTTAAATTAGGTACGTCCAATGACCTTGGCCGGCTGGCTCTCCGGCCCTAGTCCCCTAGCCCTTTAGCATCACCCACAATTGTTCAGGGCACATCAAGGGCAGGACATACCTAGGGATCTTGTCTCGCCTATGGCTAGACTTGTCACTCTGACCCATTCGCACGATTCCCTCTTGCACTCTGCCTTAATACCATTGCAATCAATTGTGGTAAGCACCGCACGAATAACCATGAAAAGTGCACCGTCCTCATCAAGCAAGTCCAATAGCTCCCAGCTACCGAAAGTGCGGTGTCCTTGTGTTCAATTATGCTACTCGTGTAGTCACAATGCAAAGGATATCTCATACACCTTCACGTGTACTTCTTCTCAACATGGACAACTTTGTTTCATCCACACATTGTTACGAGAAACCAGTCCGCAGTCTTCTAACTACGTAATATCTAAGTATACACGAGCACTCATATGATATCTGCACCGAAATATATACACAGTTTGGGTCCTCAAGTGCAGGATAATACTCTCAGCTTGCTTATAGTTTGATCTGTCCCCCAAACTATTTGAACTATGTCTTGTGCACGATAGAGAAGACTAGCACTACCCCTGGGGAGAGACCACCTATGAGAGGTTTTCAATTGCAGGTATTGAAGACTCCAACGAAAGTGTCGTTCGCTCTTCATCGACACCCAACTTTGAATTCTTATCCTTTATCATCCTGCAAGCCCGCCAAGAATTGTCATGTGAAGAATCCCCAATAAACCAACACTTGTGCTAGCCATCAATGTAATCCCCAACAAAGAAAAGCCCTACCACCAACTCCAAAAATCCTACCACTAGCCACCTAGGCCACCAACATGCACCCAACGACCTTCGTCCACACCACCACCAACAACACCGATGTCCCTTCCATCCACGTCTTTAGTGTAGGCCAAAGCCTGCTACCTACGATGGTGAGTGCCATGGGATTGGCACTCGTCTAGGAGGGTGGTAATGTTAACCGTCAAACAAACAAGGTGGAAGATCTGGAAAAGCTAAAGCAGAAGACAAAGGTCAAGGCAAAGTGAAACGGAAGATGAAGGTGCGCCAAGAAAAATCTAGAAACATAAGAAGCGTAGAAAAGTCCTAAATAAGGAGAAAAGGCGCACAAGGAAAAGCGCAAGTCAATACTTTTGCAAAAGAGTGCAAGTGCATCATGATTTAATTTAAGGAGCGTCAGGCTCTCACCCGTGCAATTTGTAAATGTAGACGGGCGATGGAAAGGAAGCTAGGAAGATAAAAGGACAATGGGAAAAAAGGCCTAGGCCATGTAAAAAAGGGGATAAGGGGATGACCGCCCAAAAGGGATTTATGGTTTTGTATATAAAGTTGAAAAGTGAATGAGAAGCTCATTCTTGTGTGTGGCCAAAAGTGGCTCTCTTCTTCTTCTTCTTCCTCTTCTTCTTGCTTGCTTGAGCTTGTGATTGAGAGAGGGAGTGTGAGAGTGTGAGAGAGTGAGTGTGTGAGGGTGAGGGACCGAGGAGGAGAAGCTCTCCATCTTCTCCTCTCTTCTTCTCTTCTCTTCTCTTCTCTTCTCTTGTCTTCTCTTCTTTTCTCTTGCTCGCAGCTATGAAGCTTGGAGCATGGAGCTTGAGGATGAAGCTTGCACTTGGATCGTGGAGCTACCCGAGTGTGCAGGAGAGGAGGTAACTCGATTGGCATGGAGGTAACACCCGTAGATATGGATGGCACATCGACTATGTGAGAGATAGCCATTAATGCTCGGCTTGGAACGCTTGAAGCAGTAAGTGGTCCGTGCGTCTTGGCAGTTGAGCAAAATCTCCCACAGATGGAATGACAATGGTTCCATTTGGATTGACCAATGGACCACAAAGTATCTCGAATTTGCATAAGCAATGGATCAAAGGCATAAAAATTAAGTTCACCAGTGGCTCCTGTTGCCCTGACCATTCAGTCCAGAGAAAAGATGATGATGATGCCCCCTGCCAACAGAAGTTAGAGCTATCAAAGCCTTGGCTTCTAGAAAATCCGTGCTATGTGACATTCCTGGACGCATCCTCTAAAGATGAATCCCTAAGTCCAAAATAAATCATCACTTGCAGAGAAGCAAACAAAGCTCTGATACCCTTCTAGCAATTTCAATAGACAAATGAGTCATTTGTTCAGAAGGAGGACACTAGTTCTAGTGGAACATTAGACGAGGACACTACTTCCTTGAAAGAGTCAGACCTCTATCCACAAGCAGTCCGTGGGACATTTATCTGCGAAGTGGAAGGTGAAAGGCAAGTGAAGTTCCTGGATACTGACGGTACTGAACGTCACCTAAAAGTGGGTCTCAATCCTCCCGAAGAAGAACTAGTGGTCCTGCAAGACTTATTAAAAGAGAACTTAGACGCGTTTGCTTGGTCATATAAAGATCTAAAGGGGATTGATCCCACAGTAACCCAACATCACATTGACCTAGAGCCTGATGCCAACCCTGTAAGGAAAATACAAAGGCGTATGAATCCTAATTATTCTGCTATGGTGAAGGACGAATTATTGAAACTTATTAAAGCCGAGTTTGTTTATCCCGTGGCTAACAATGAATGGGTTTCGCCCATTGTGGTAGTACCCAAGAAGAACGGGAAACTTTGAATATGCATGGACTTTCAAGATCTCAATTCGAAGACAAAGAAGGATCATTTTCCTATCCCTTTTACAGACCAACTGTTGGACATAGTGGTAGGCCATGAGCTCTATTCCCTCTTGGTTGGATTCAACAGATATAACCAAGTCCGAATTGCAGAAGAGGACCAATCCAAAACAACCTTCACCATAGAATGGAGGACCTATGCCTATAAAGTGATGCCATTTGGGCTCTATAATGCTCTTGCCACCTTCCAATGAGTAATTATGGCTGCTTTCTAGAATCATTTGCATGATTTCATTGAGGTGTATCTTGATGACTTTTGTGTCTATAGTTTAATCCATGAGCACTGGGGACACCTAGAGCAATGTTTAGATAGATGCCGAGAGTATGGGATTTCTCTCAACCTCGAAAAATGTGTATTTGGTGTCTCATCGGGAGTTCTTCTGGGCCATATTGTCTCTGCACAAGGAATTGCAACAGACCCGGTGAAGATTGAGAAGATTGCCGCCTTGACAGCACCAACAAACCTCAAGTAATTGAGAGGATTTCTTGGCCATGTGGGCTACTACAGAAGATTTATTACACATTTTGCAACCAGGGTGGACCTTTGCACAAGCTCGTAAGGAAAGATGCGGATTTTCTTTGGACTGATGGCTATGAAGAAGCCTTTAATACCCTAAAACAGTGCCTTATCCAAGCACCTATCTTACAGCCTCCTGATTGGACGAAGGAGTTTCATGTGCACACAGATGCATCAATTGAAGGGCTAGGTATTGTCCTATGTCAAAAGGGCCCCTCTAAATTAGATCAATAAATATATGTCAAAGATGCGGATCTAGAGCATGGCAAAGCTATGGAGGTTGGAAGGTAGAGACCAAACTTATGATGACATAGACAAAGAAGAGACAACTATTACACAAGTGAATTAGGTTTCAAGATTGAGACTTGAACTCATAAAGACATTCTTGTGTATTAGACACACAATGACAATGACACTAACTGAAAGAGGAAAGCATCATGATATTGTATTCATCTCATATGAAAGTGATAGTCAAGTACAACATTATATAGAGTTCTTTGGTAGCACTTAACATCCACTGTGCATATAGGATTTTGTCTCTCTTCAAAGAATGGACTGCATCTTCCTAGCCTAGCTGTCCTATACAAAGGGACTAAAGTAGGTGTGATTGCAAATATCTCAACACCCCTCCTCAATCACAACCAAAAGTACAAAGTGTGTAGAGGCTTTAGTAAAAGCCACACCTGCAAAGTGTGGGCACACCATAAACATGGCAAAACACCAGAGGCTATCGCAGATGAGGCTAAGTGTGGGTACCACAAACATGATGGACATCCATAGGCTATAGCAGGGGCCTTACAAAGTGTACAGAGGCTATAGTACAAGGATAATTGAGGAGTTTTACAAGTTTATGTTTGAGACATTAGGGCTAGGAAACACAAAACTAAAAAAGTATATCTGAATAGAAGGACTGATGAGGTTTGTCCTTCTCTTGGTGATCTTCTTCTTCTTCTTCCTTTGCTCCATTTTCTTCTTCTTCTTGGACTGCAAGTAGATAGACCTTTTGGGACCTCTTTCTTGCATGGCAGAACTTCTCGGTGTGACTGGTCCTTTTGCAACAGTCACAGAAGAGCTGGTCCTTCTTGTCTTTGTACTTGTTGCCAGCATATAATGCATGCTCATCTCTAGAGGTACTTGGTTCTTCCTTAGTTTTTAGCATCTTTTCCTCTTCTAACAGTGATGCCTGGATATCAACAAGTTCAAGATTTGGCATGTTGATTAAAGTTGTTGATACATTATTATATTCAGGAGGCAAACTCTTAAGTAGAACACCGATGCAAAGATCTTCTTCCATTTTAATATTTATTCCTGCAAGTTGGGTTAGAAGTCCTTCCATGCAATTTATATGTGTGGCAAGTGATGTGTTGGACTTCATTTCAAGCCTGAAAAACTCAATCAGGAGACCATACTTTGATGATTTAGACTGTGCACCGAACAAGGTGTCAAGTCTCTTCCATGTATCCTGTGAGGTCTCACAGTTATCCACATGGTGGATATAGCTATCATCTAGCTCCAGTTTGATAATGGCTTGGGCCTTATCATCATTCTTTTGCCAAGTTATAGCAAGATCCGCATCACGAGGCTTCTTTTCTTTTCCAGTGGTAATGGCCTAGAGGCCCTTCTTCATCAGGATGAGTTTGATGCGACTCTGCCAGGTGTGAAACCCGACTCCTTTGAACCGAGCAATTGGAGAGTCTTTGCCCATGTTAGACTTACGGGAACAGTAGAAAATAAACTTCAAAATTTTGAGATTTATCAGTGGAAGTGCAAATTACAATGTGTCAAGAGACATAAGTAATGACAGTGTGAAAACACACTATGCGGAGACTATGTCTCTGTTGATGTTGAGCTTGAATCTTCTTTGTTCGGGGTCGTCGATCCTTCTTCAATATTTCCAGGTTCTTCCCCTCCTTGATTTGATGCTGGGACAATAGATCTAAGTAACAAATGATTCAGTTGATTGAGAAGAAGGAAGAGCTTGAAGTGAAAGAAGAAGCATGAATTAAAGTGGCTATGGTGGCTTGGTCTTCAATTCTTCCAAATGTTCAAGATCTCCCCTCCTTGATGATTTGATGGGAAAGTTGATCAAATCAGAGTGGCAAGGGATTTGTTGAGTCCTGAGGAGAGAGAAACTGATGGATTTTTTAGCTTGAAGCTCAAAGCTATGCAGCTTGTAGAAGTAAAATTTTTAAGAGCCCTCTTAGCTGGAGTTGGCCCACTATATGGTCTACTAAAGCTCCATAAAATCCCCTTCAATGGACGCCCCTATGCCAAGCTACAATAGGTCGTTTAGATATCTGTGAAAATCTGCACCAATTTGGGGAGACCAACAATGACGAGCCGTACAATGCACAATGTTGGTGCTTTTTGTGCTAGCCTGTTGTGGCTAGGAGTGCAAAAGATATTCTTAGAAGAAAACATGAAGAGATAAGGACTGTAGAGAAAGATATGGAAGCTCCAAGTACTGCAGGTCCAGTTTGGCTATGGCAGACATAGGGCAGAGATTGAGAAAATTGTCAATACTAAGTTATGGAGTGGCCAATGTCGAGCTCTTAAGTGATATAGAGAAGCCTTGGGAGTCAAGGAACAAATGTCTAGAAGAGAGCAGGTTGAGATACGACTTCTCGAGAGAGATCCAAGAGCTTGAAGCAGGTAGGGTGCAGGCTGGCTATGGCTGCCAAGGAAGGTCAAGTAGAGATGGAGGTGAGAAATGGAACCATGAGCTGGACTTGAGCTGACCTGAGGTTAAGATGAGCTGAGAGAGAGTAGATGAGAGCTTAGCCATGCTCAGCTGAGCTCTGATACCATGTCAAAGATGCGGATCTAGAGCATGGCAAAGCTATGGAGGTTGGAAGGTAGAGACCAAACTCATGATGACATAGACAAAGAGGAGACAACTCTTACACAAGTGAATTAGGTCTCAAGATTGAGACTTGGACTCATAAAGCTATTCTTGTGTATTAGACAGACAATGACAATGACACAACTGAAAGAGGAAAGCATCATGATATTGTATTCATCTCATATGAAAGTGATAGTCAAGTACAACATTATATAGAGTTCTTTGGTAGCACTTAACATCCACTGTGCATATGGGATTTTGTCTCTCTTCGTAGAATGGACTGCATCTTCCTAGCCTAGCTATCCTATATAAAGGGACTAAAGTAGGTGTGATTGCAAATATCTCAACAATATATTATGCAAGTTGGAAGGTCACTGATAGGAAATGGAACTATACAGTGTGACAGAGCTTGAGTGCTTGGCAATGGTGTTTGCACTGGAGAAGTTTCGACATTATTTATTGTCAACGCATTTTAAGTTCTACGTGGATCATGAAGCCTTTTCCTTCTTGATGAACAAAGAAGATGGTAAAGGACGACTGATGAGATGGTTGCTCCTATTCCAGGAGTTCAATTTTGAAGTGGTCACTAAGCCTAGCCATTCCCATGTCCTAGCCGATCATCTATCATAGATCCCTCAAACTGCATAAGAGGAAGATAATGATCTAGACCTTCCCGATGCTTCCTTGTTTCTAGTTGAAACAATTACTCCCTAGTATGCAGACATAGCCAACCTCCTGGCAACTCAACGGTATCCTCCTAGCATCTCAAGCCGTGAGAAGAAGAAGCTTCTGTTAGAATTAGCCCCGGCGGTGCACTATACAAGAGAGGCAAAGATAAAGTGCTACGAAGATGTGTTGCAGGGGATTAAATCGGCATAGTATTGAAAGCATGCCATGATGAACCATGTGGTCGACACTTCGTAGGAGAAGCGACAACTAGGAAGGCTTTGTTAGCAGGATATTGGTGGCCAACCCTCCACAAGGATGCACATGACTACTGCAAGAGATGTGATGCTTGTCAGTGAATAGGGAAAGCCACCAAAACAAGTGCCATGCCACTACAACCTATTCTTCCCCTAAAGCCGTTCGAGAAGTGGGGGATTGATTTTGTGGGTCCCATTGATCCACCTACTAGACGAAAACAGAACAGATACATCTTAGTATATACAGATTATATCACAAAGTGGTGTGAAGCTAAAGCCCTGAAGTGTGTCGATGGTAGCAATGTAGCCCTGTTCATGTACGAGAATATTATCACCCGTTTTGGCAGTACCCTCGAGCTGGTAAGTGATAGAGGTACTCATTTCCTTAACAAAATCATGGAGGAGCTAACGAAACTGTATAAGATCCACCATCGCAAGTCCACCCCCTATTACCCCAGAGCCAATGGCCAAGTTGAAGTCACCAATCACATCCTCTGCTTGATCCTAACAAGAACAATTGCCGCACATCGTCACCACTAGGACGATCGACTTAAAGAGACCCTTTGGACATACAGAACCTCCCATAAGGCAGCTACAGGACAGACCCCTTTCTAGCTAGTATATGGTATCGAAGCCATCTTCCCTGTTGAACTGGAATTGCCCTCTTTGCGAGTGGCAGTTAAAGAACGCTTGGGAGATGATGAGTCACTACAACACTACCTCCTGCACTTGGAATGCTTGGATGAGATATGGCGGATGGCCCTACAGTGTATGGAAACCACTCAAGCGTGATGCAAGGCCTATCATGAAAGTTTCATCAAGGAGCACAAGGAGTTCAAAGAAGGTGATCTTGTCTTAGCCTATGATTCGAGATTTGGCAAGTTTCCTGGCAAGCTTCAACAACAGTGGATGGGCCCATACAAGGTACTTGCTGTCAATCCTAACTGCTCTGTTCAGGTGCAGACTGTTGATGCCTCTGATGATCCTTTCCTGATCAATGGCTATCGTTTGAAGAAGTACTTCCCTCCTTGGGAATCTTGATAATCACAGTTGACCTACCTTCCCCCTTTTGGGCGTCGCACTGTCCTTCTCATCGTGCTTCTGATAGCCCTTATGATTCTCCTCATGAGGCGGTTTCATTCTACTAGCCCCTCACAGATACCTCTCAACTCGACCTTGTTCTCTTCTCGTCTGATCCAACAACGGTGGCAAGGTTGGTCTTGACACATGGTATTTCTACCATTCTCTTTCTTAACGAAAAAAAAGGGGAAAAAAGAGAAAAAAAATTAAAATTATTATGGGAGAAAAGGAAAAAATTCCTTGTCATAACAGGCCTCGTTCCAAGAAAAGGTGGAAACACCGTTGGGCGGGAAGTTGGCTATGGAAAAGGTGGTAACACCCCGCAGTTTAGGATAGCTGATTCATCAACAGCAGCACCTTTTTAGCAAGTAATTTGAAGCCATCTCCCTTGGCACGGTGTCTCTGCAATATCAGTCCATCTCCTTCTTAACAGACGATCTTTTTTACAAATCATTGAAGTACTAGACTTGTTGGCTGCCTCGCTGGCTATGTCTCGTCTTCAAGATCCTGATGACAACAACAGTCGACATGCTCTTCATCCCCAATCCCTTCAGTGATGTGAGCTTTCATCCTAATAGGATAGGGATGTGAGTATGGACTACCCTATGTATCTATCAACGAGTGAGATAGAGGGTGGGGTGAGTGATCAGTCTTTCCCATCAAATCAAATGAGAGGCGAGATGTGTGAACAGAGTGTTGCATGCATGGGATGGGCCTCTCAATGCACAATGCACGATCTGTTCCTGTGCACTGGACCATAAGGCTCCATGGCCTTCCTTCTCGCACTGTATGTCGGCATAGAGCAGGATGCATTGTTGCACCATCACAAGCGCACAAGGCTAATAAGCTCTGCATAAGTGAGAGTGAGAATTACATTAATGGGTTTCAAGAATGGGCTACCCTCTGTATCTTTCAACAGAGCGTGAGACAGAGGGTGGGCTGAGTGTAACGGATGGTTCTTCAATCAATTATTGAGAGTTGAGGATTGAGGGACGTTACGACCATTGGAGTCAGGTACGTTTCTGTTTTCCTATGCACCCACGGGATGGATCTTTGCTATCAGCATAGGACACATCGCTCTGTTCTGTAGACGGTACTGTAAGGCTCCATGGCCTTCCTCCTTGCATCTATGCCAGACGGGTTGGATACACTAATGCACCATCAATTGTTCACCCTCACATACTCCTTTTGCACCACCCCCTTGTTGGTTCCTAAACCAGATGTGAGATCTGGGTTTCCATCAATATTAACTCGAGAGATGTAAGTTATGGGGTGAATGACTATTTTCTCATTCCATTTGAGTGCCTATGAGTTGCATGACTCTTCTTCATCAATGACACCTCCCCCGACGGGCTTTATCAACCAACTATCTCTCTAGGTGTTGCTGCCTGGTCCCTGCCATGCTGGCTGAATGCTGGAGTGAGCCGTGGTACCTCTCCTACAGCCGACTCCAACCCCTCTGTATAGCAGTGACCGTTCCTTCGACCATACGCAAAACAGGCCGAGTGTTCCTAACCCTACTTTTTTGTTTGCAAGTGTATGTGATTTCTTAAGTGTGGGGACGCCAACGTCCAGTCGATTGACAAGTCTGTGGTGGTTGTGTCAGTCAATCTACTCTGTCCTTTAAGGTTTTAAGTGTGGAAACATGTCCTTATGCATCTGCTGCGCATACTCCCTGCATATGCCTCAAGTTGATCATGCATGTATGCCATGACCTCTTTCTGCCCTCATGGGGTCCCTTTCCCACCCACCTGTCTAACTTTACCCCACCCTTTGGGCTGTTCCTTTCCTATTTTTCTTTCTCCCTTGTTTCGACGTTTTGCATGTAAACGCATCCTACGTTCATCGCAATCCAAATCCAACCTTACAGCCTTGTTCGTCCCTTCAAACTGCCCATTTTTCCTTTTTACCAACCCCTATTATGACTGATGGTTCTTGAGTTATTAATTTTTGAAGCATTTTCAGTCAATTGGACAATTTTCCATGTGAACGCACCTTTATTGCCTCCGAACAATAATCTGACATGACAACACTGTCCTCCATCTTCCTCCTGACATTTTTCATTTTTTCTCCCTATCCTTTCAATGCACGGTTCATCCGAAATTAATTTTTGCGCATTTTTGGGCCCTTTTTCATGCATATTTTTCACATTTTTCCATGTGAACATGCCCTACTCTTTTCAAAATTCCATTCTGACTAGATCGCCTTGTCCAACCACCCTTCCTGCACAATTTTTCTTTTTTCTCTGTCCTATTTTGTCATCTGGATTTTGTGTTATTAATTTTTATGGGTGTTTTTTAGTGTCATTTTCTTGTTTCCTCCATGCGAACGCCTTCTAACCCCATCCGATTTGAGATTTAATGTGATAGCCTCGACGGTTATATTTTTTTGGATATTTTTCCTTTTATTGTCCTCTATTGGAATGATTTTTGGGGTTTTTCCATGTGAAGGCGTCCTCTCTCGGTCGAAACCATGTGTTGACGTGATAGGTTTGTCAGACACCTTCTTTGGCACATTTTTCCTTTTTTCCGCCCTGCATTCCGACGAGTGGATTTTTCCATCTTAATCCTCATATGTATTTTTGGGGCCGTTTTTTGTGTTTTTTCCATGTGAACACCCTGATTTTGCCTCGGAACTCGTGTTGCAATTTAACATCATCTTCCCCTCGTCTCCCGGCACATTTTTCATTTTTACGGTCTTTCGATCCGATGTACGGTTTGGGTTTTATTAATTTTTCTTCCTCTTGTCGTGTGGCCACGTCTCTCGTGTCGCGCGTGAACGTGCATGTTTTTTGTTTTAAGTGCCTTGGGCCGCCCCCGTGGCCTCTGTGCCTCGCGTGTCACCGTCCCCGCCCTGTCTGATCCTGCCGATGTAAATTTTTTAACTCCCGCCCCGCGCATGCGCCGGGTCGGGGATTCGCTCACCTTTTAATGGATTTCAAAACAGAAAAACCAAAAAAATACCCAAAAAAAAAACAATCCTAACAATTCATTCCTAGCACCAAAAACAAAAACCCAAGAAACAAAAAAAAAACATAATACTATTTTTTAACACAAAAAAAGCAAAAAAAAAACACCCGCAACCCCACACCCCCATGCCCCATCCATGTTATTTCAATAAAACTTACACAACAAAAAACACACATTCAAAAAAAAAAAAAAAACCTTTTTAAAAAAAAACCAACTTACCTATTCGGCCGCATCTTCTTCATGGCCCCTACCCTTCTCCCTCCATCGTCCTCTCCCACCATCGCCGTCGCCTCCTCCCTCTTCCTCTCCATCTCGTCCTTCTCCCCATCGCACCCTCGCCCTCTCCCTTCTCCTTTGTCGCCTCTCTCCTCTCCTTCACCATCGCCTCTCTCCCTCCCATCGCTTTTCCCTTCTCCATCGCCCCTTCTTCACCCTCGCTCTCTCCCTTCTCCATCGCCCTCTCCCTTCTCCATCGCCTCTCTCCCTCCCATCGCCCTCTTTCTTCACCCTCGCCCTCTCCCTCCCATCGCTTCTCCCTTCTCCACCGTCTCCCCTCCTTCACCATCGCCTCTTCTCCTCCCATCGCCCTCTCTCTTCACCATCGCCCTCTCCCTCCTTCCGCCTCCCCTTCCGCTGCTTTCCTTCCCCTCCACTACTCCTCCTTTCCTTTCGCCTCCTCCCTCCTTCTCACTAACCTAGTTCACTAACCTAGTTAGTTTACTAACTTAGTTAATCACATTGACTTAGTTAACCTAACTGACTTAGCTAACTAACCTGACTTAGCTAACCTAACTTGACTTAGTTAACCTAACTGACTTAGCTAACTAACCTGACTTAGCTAACCTAACTGACCTAGTTAACTCCCCTACCCCTCATTTACCTAACCTACCCTGGTCAATCTCCCTTAACCCCCCTTTTCACCTTACCCTAGTTTCCCTCCTTCTAGCCCCCTTTCCTACCCCTCCACCACTCTACCCCCACCCTCCACACGCAGCCCCCTTGATGCCCGGTGGTTCTGTGTCTACGTGTGTTCGCGGGGGCATCCAGGTGTGCTTGTGCGTACAGGAGCTTCCCGCAGGTGTTCACGTGCGAGGATGCGCGTTTGGTCTTCTCCGTGCGGTGGTGCGTGCCATCCCCCACCACACAGTTGTTCACACACAACCCGGGTATCCCTTTTGATTTACCATACACCCAAGAAAAATACCTAAAAACACTTAAAAATATTAAAAAATTATAAAAAATCAATTTAAAAAATAAAAAAACAAAAAAATCCTTACTAAATTGGATAATTTTTTGGCTAATCTTGCTAAGTATAATACAAATAATTAATTGTTAAAAAATTAACAATATTTAAAATCTTTTTAAAATTCACTAAAAATTGAAAAAAAATCATTAAAAATCCATAAAAATCAAAATTAAATTCAAAAAAATCACAAAAAATTCCATCAATGCATTTGACTATTTTTGGAATATTTTCTAAGCTGAAAACACCTTAGCACATGATCATCCTATTATTTTTGGACTCAAATGATAAACTTTTAATCTAAATTCATTAAAAAAATTATTCTACATTCTAAAAATAAGCTACCAAATTAAAAAATAATTAAATTTTTTTACAAATCCATTGTTGAAGCTTGATGGTTTCATTTTCAATTAGGTTTGATTGATATTCTAATAAATCAAACATAAAGAAAGAAAAACACAAAATACAAAATCAAAACACACCTAAATTACAATTTTTTTTAAAAATACTAATAACAATCTCATCTAAATACTAATGAACATTACCTAAACCAAATGTGATCCCACTAACATTGCCTTGATATTTATTTTATATATATATATATTTAAATACTAAGGTGTTTTATTTTTTCTAGTCAATGGTTTTTGCTTTTTTGTTGGATTCTTTGCATTTGGGACTACTCAGTGCGCCCTGAGTCTCTTGCATACACCCCCCTACCAGGTATCTATTTTTCGTACTTTATTTATTTTGGTCATCCCTTAACCACAGTTAATTGTTAAAATGAACTTTATTCACCCACTTTTTCACGCGCACTCGCGCTAAATACACATTTTTCTAATAATTTAAAATCAACCCACCGTTCACTTTGCACGCGCTACGTGCACTTTAGGGGCACTTTAATTTTTAAATAAAAACAAACCAGCTATCACAAAAAAATGCACGCGCTGAAAAAGAAGGGCGCTTTAGACACATTAAATTTTTGATCAATGAATATGCATTTAGAGAGTGTAGTGAGCTTACCTCTGTGCCGTTCAAGTTACCTCCTCTCCCGCGCACTCTAGTAGCTCCAGGATCCAAGTGCAAGCTTCAAGCACGCTCCATCCTCAAGCTCCACGCTCCAAGCTCCATCGCCGCGAGCAATAGAAGAGAAGAGAAGAGAAGAGAAGAGAAGAGAAGAGAAGAGAAGAGAAGAAGAGAGGAGAAGAGGGAGAGCTTCTCTTCCCCGGTTCCTCACCCTCACACACTCACTCCCTCACACTCTCACACTCCCTCTCTCAAGCACAAGCTCAAGCAAGCAACAAAAAGAAGAAGAAGAAGAAGAGGAGGAGAGCTACTTTTTGCCACACACAAGAATGAGCTTCTCATTCACTTTTCAACTTTATATACAAAACCCTAAATCCCTTTTGGACGGTCATCCCCTTTTCCCTTTTTTTTACATGGCCGACCGTAGCCTAGGCCCTTTTTCCCATTGTCCTTCTACCTTCCTAGCTTTCTTTCCATCGCCCATCTATAGTTACAATTTGCATGGGTGAGAGCTCGACGCTCCTTGAATTAAACCGCAGTGCGCTTGCGCTCTTTTACACAAGTTTTATCTTGCGCTTTTCCTGGTGCGCCTTGGCCTTTGTCTTTGTCTTTGTCTTTTATTTTAGCTTTCTGGATTTTCCACTGCTTGGCACTCTTTTACAAGATTTCAGGGTGCGCCTTTGTATTTTAAAATGCACCTTTCCCCTTTGCATCTGCCTTGGACTTTTAAGGTTGCCCTTGCGCTTTTGGCATTTTCTCCTCTTCTTTCTTCAGTCGAGCTACCTTTTTTCCGTCTTTCCCCTGCACCTTTTTTATTTCCTTTTGCTTTCTTTGTGTTGGGGTTAACATTACCCCCCTCCTAGACGAGTGCCAATCCCATGGCACTCACCTTCATAGGTAGTAGGTGGTAGCATACACCGAAGACGTGGGTGGCAAAGACGGTTGTGGTCTGCCTTGGGGGAGTTCTGAGGTTGGTGCGGATGAAGGTCGTTAGGGCACTAGCTGTTCCGAGTGGCTTGGTGATATGATTGTTGTAGGGGGCGATAGGGTGACTCTTTGTTGGGAATGGCCACTCATAGCTAGCACGGGGGTTGGTGTGCATGGGATGCTCTGGGTGGAGTTTGCACGTGATGATTCTCTGGTGATTGGCATGATGGAGTGAAGGACAAGAGTTTAGAGTTGAGCGTTGATGTCAAGCTGACGGTGCTTTCGTTGGAGTCTCTAATACGTGCAATTGGAAAACCTTTTAGGTGGTCTCTCCCTAAGGGGTAGTGCTAGTTGTCTTAGCGTGCACAAGACATATTTTGATGAGTTTGGGAGACAGTCGAACTCTAAGCAAGCTTGGAGTATTGTCCTGCACTTGAGGACCCAAACTGTGTATAGACTTTCGTGCAGATATTATGTGAGTGCTCGTGCATACTTAGATATTATGTAGGTAGAAGACCGTGGCCTGGTGGCTCATATCGTCGTGTGGATGAAGCAGAGTGGTCCATGGTGGAAAGAAGTACCGGTGAAGGTGGGTGCGACATCCTGTACATTGTGATTGTAGACGTAGCAGGGTAGGGCACGAGGATAGTGTATGAGCCGTAGGTGGGAGACATCGGGCCTGTGGATGGGGACGGTATACTGTTCATGGCCGTTCATGCAGGGCATGCCCCAGGTGAGGGCCATGGGTTTAAGGCAGAGTGGAAGCGGGAATTGTGTGAATGGTTCAGGGTAACAGGTCTAACCATAGGAGGGACAAGCTGCCTAGGGCTGTTTTGCCCTTGATGTGCCCTGAACTATTGTGGGTGATGTTAGGGGGCTAGGGGACTAGGGACGGAGCCAGCCGACCAAGGTCACTGAATGCACCTAATTTGAGGACCCCTTTTTTTTTTGCCACAGTACAAACATTGCAATATGCGGAGGCTATGAGCCTTTCAATGGGTCGGAACATGTCAAGCCTCAGAGGCTCAGGAAATGGATATGACCATGATGATTTGGCCCTAGCCTCATTGTTAGGGGAGCCGTTGTTGCGATATCGGTACGATTGCAGCGTCCCCCATTGTGAGTGTAGCGCTTGACCCAAGAAGAGAGTGTTGCCCATGACTACGCATTGGTTCGTGCGATGTGGGCACTCGCAAGGGTGATTGTTTGCGTTCAACAGCGTGACTTTGTTGCGATTAGTGCACGGTCGTGGTTTTGCGATGACCCAGGTGTTGAACACGTTTGCACGAAGACCTGTGTTATCCTGCGTCCACTTGTCACGTCGTGAGAGCACATGCTTGATTTCGTTAAGTAATTCAACAGATGTAGTTATGTTAAAACATGACTTTTTGAAATGCTATGATGTTAATTGCAATGCTCATGTGATCACTTGTCAAAGATGCGACATACATTAGCGATAGGCAGAAGAAGTTGTACAAGTGGGGAGTTTCCCTTTCACCCATCAAAAGACAAAAAGTTAGGTCCTGATTGGTTGTCAAGCTGCTCGTACATCCTAGGGCTTAGTTGATTTCTACTAAGCGGGGCGAGTCCGATTAGTTGGACGACTGGGCTGGTGCTGGTGTGGGATTGTTGTGAGGTCGGGCAGGGCACATGTTGGCCGGGACATGGATGGTATAGTCCCGGGCCGCCACCATTTCCAAAATGCCTTTAAATAATTCGTTGAACTCTTCCTTGTCCCTGGCCGCCTTTCCTGCCCTTGGGCATCTAGTGTTTGAGCACTCGTGGGGGATTTGTGCAATTGGTGTTGCCACAGCTTGCACGCTTCGCTGAGCTTTGACTTTCCTGGTCCGAGGATTTTTAGGCCTTCGTCCGGGACGGTGCCGTTTAGGTCCACGTTTCTTGGCATATCTCTTGAGAGTGGGCACATAGCGCACCGGCGGAGGGGTGCGGGCCGCATGCTCCCATCGTCTGCGAAGAGCATCTCTACACGCCAGCTGGTTGTTCTCCATCTTTTCCTCCCGGGGTCTGCAAGATGCAATCCAAGGGTTAGGCCTTGATACGGAATAAGATTGTTCACATAGGAGGGATTTCAGTGTGGGTCGTCAAACGCATATGACTAGAAGAGAAGGTGCGGAACATGTTGTGCTCGTTGTAGAGGGATGGCCCCCGTAATGGTGTCCCTTTAGCCTCTAGCTACTAGTAGATCTTGGCTCACGCCGAGTTGCATCAGTTGGTGGTCCTGCTTTTGGAGGGCTCATCGTTGGAAGGATAGACCGGGAAGGGAAAAGTGTATAGAGAGGGACTGCACCCTGTTTCCATCATTAGAGATGTTGGTCAAGGCTTTCCATGGTGGCAATGCGGGGTGCATGCCCTTCACCCAGAGGCGGACATGATCTGGTGAGCGGGGGACCAGCCTAGCCTGACCTATTTGCTCTGATTCTTCCGTTTGTGCTTGACTTTTTATTGCTTGTGTGTGTTGATAGTGTCTATACAGGGTGACACAAAAATCATTTTTTATATATATACATTTTTTCAAATCCCTGTCACTTCACGAGGATAGAAACCAATTGTAGAACTCGAGATTGTATTGAAGCGTGGCACACACATCTAGTACACACGGCAGCTTACTCAATACCGATAGATATTTTGCCACATCGAGTAGCATGGAACCTTGTCCGAGTCTACTGGCGACATGTAACTCCTCCTCAGTGAGAACCTTATCAAGCAGAGGGTTTTCTTGGCTTGGTTCAGCCAAGTCCACGCCCTGAATTGTAGTTAGCACTCAAAGGGAAGTTGGTGCCACATAGGTTGGGTCTCTTTGGGATCGCCATTTAGCCAATCGCTCCTCAGAGACTGTCATGATCTGAGCTCCTAGTTCGGCCAGTGCAACGCGGTTTTCACACCAATGCTGTTCAAATCGACTTCGGCCTTCTGACAGTCGCTTTAGTTGCTCTATCTCTAAGAGATTTGGTTGGCAAAGCACCTCATTGAATGTGACAATTAAGCGCAGTTCGTCACCTTCCTCGCCCAAGATGAGTAGCAAGCGTTCGTGCAAGAACCTGTTATAGTGCTCGTCAAGATGTTCTTGCTCTTCCCAAGATAAAGGAAAGGGCAAGTATTCTTCGAGCTTCTCTTTAGGGAATGCGCGCATGTCTGCCAAGACATAGACATGTGTGAACGCCTTGAGCTTGGCATCCAACTCAGCTAGGCATTCTGTGACACTTCTATGTTCAACGAGGGCTTGCTCGGTTGCCATCTCACGCAAGGTTCTAGGAGTTTGCCTGGGCTTTAGTGGAACTGGGGGCTCAGGCCTAGATGAGCAAAATTGGTCAACGCTAGGAGTGCTCATGCGCTTGGGGTTTCCATGTTTCTCTTGAGGCTCCGTTATTGCATCATGGTTCTCCTTGGACGTGACTGGCATGAATTTGTCGCGCTGTTGTGACAGCATTATCTCCACTCTTGAGTGGTCGATGAGAGTTCTATTGTCGGTGGATTGAGTGTTGGAAATTTCTCTAGTGTGTCCTCATGGAACATAGCCGCGGCCTGTTGAATATCCTTGCTAGGTTGAGTGGTTTGATGCGTCATCTCCTTGGCCCCATCTTTGAGGGGTTTCTCCTTGAGCCTAGGCTTTAGGTGCTTGGGATGGATTGGAGTCATTAAGGATACTGGTTGCGGCACTTCCTCCTCAGATGAATTGTTAGGGACACGTTCTGCAAGGGGTGTGGTCGTGGCTGAGGGCTATGACTGCTGTGATCCCTGGTTGGGGGCAGTGGCGTTTAGTCCAATGGGCTGGTTACTCTTGGTGGATCGCAATGTGGAGTCCCTGGGGCGATCGGACGTGGTCGTGTCTTTTGTTGTCCTCTGAGCACTCACCTGTGTAGATCAATCCTAAGTTGATCCAGTCACATTGGGTCGCACGGGCATATCCTTGGGCCGAGAGCTACAGCTAGAACTACGGCTAGTGTCATGTTTTCCCTCTTGGGTGTTGCGTCGTGCTAGCTCTCCATCGATGCCTTGGTCTATAAGGCTTGGGCTTCTTTCGTGATCTTCTACGATATTTGTAAGTCCAAGCCCTATCCTTGGGCATGTCTCCTAACCTCTTTGTTTCAAGTATGGCCTCACTCACTGGTTCTCTCCGTTCAACTGCGCTTGTATCAACTCTTTCAACAACTCCTTGCTCTCATTACTAGGCTTGCGTGGTATGTCAGAATGCTCCTTGCCCTTCCCTCGAGGTTTGATGAGGTCACACTTGCTAAAAGTCGTGATTATCCTCACACCTGGTAGTGCTAGGTGTATCCTCTATGCTATATAGTCGGCTTCACACATCGTTGCCTTTTTGAAGGGCCTTCCTAGGAGGATTTCCTTTCCACAATTCTCACTATTTGGAGGAACATAGAACATGACTGGCAAGCTTTCTGTTTCAATAGTTACAAGGATTCTGCACTTCCCTAGAAGTGCTTGTGGGTGTTCCCCGTAAGGATTAAGAGTTGCATCAGTCGGTTTGAGCTCCAGTTGACCTAGTAGAGTCCATGCTTCGTAAGTCAAGATATTGAAATCTGCTCCTTCATCAATGAGAGCATCAACACTATGCTCTCTTTTTGCGGTGAGTTTGACCCTAAGATAAGCAGGTGGCACTATGTCTTCATCGTCCGGGTCTTGGTTTACAGCTTCAAGCCTTTTGATACATGCCCTTAAGTCCCTAGCTGCACAGTCAGATGTGGATTCTCCACGAAGATCTTGGGTTGTCTGTGCAGCGCTGCTCAGGGTACATCTATCGTTAGGACTGTCATGTCTAGTCATCTCCACATTGGTAGCTTGATGATGTTGCATTCTGCTTTGACTAGACGTAGTTTGAACACAATGTACATGTGTCCTTGTAGTGTGGCCTTTTTGCCCTTGATGGCTAGATTGGCCCGTTGAGGTTCTAGGGTCTCTGTTTGTCTCTATTTGGGTGCGGGCTTCTGGTTACTCCTTTTCAAGGGAGAATCCATGCTCGTGTAGAGCCATTACTGCCCAAGGGTCTAAGCTGGAGTGCATGTCGCGGGGCGCATTTTCTCTCCAACCTACTTGGGGAAGGTGCAGAGGGGGCAGAGGCCCCTCTGCGGGGGTCTAGGGGCCTACAGGGCCATTATGGTAGGCACCATGCGCAGTTCGGAGGATCGTTCAGCCAAATCTTGAACCCCTTGCTCGAAGTTTCGGCCCAGTGGTGGGTCTATGATGCACCTTTCGCTCTATGTAGCCTGTGGGGTCAATTTCGGGGTTCAGAGGT
This sequence comes from Lygodium microphyllum, assembly GCF_053477565.2. NCBI lineage: Eukaryota > Viridiplantae > Streptophyta > Polypodiopsida > Schizaeales > Lygodiaceae > Lygodium > Lygodium microphyllum. Next base: position 31,422,341 of record NC_141162.1, on the reverse strand, counting down.
TTTCTAATTCGTGCCTCATTCATTTTCGGGTCCAATCAGGCTTTTCCACTCAGCGGTTTGCATCTAAATCCCTGGGCTCGCAACTGCTTACTTCTAGCTGCTAAGTGGCTGCACCCTATGGTTTTGCCTATTCTGCGTGCCAGAATCAAGTTTTGAGCATCCTAAGGGCTTTCGACAATTCACGTTGCTAAGTTTTAGTCGGGTCAGGTCAAGTTTTCTAAGAATTTGGTGAAACTGTACACTCGGTCCGACTGGTTCGAATTGCAGGGTCCGAGTGCCCGATTCGACACATCCGAGGGCCGAGTGGAAAGGGTTGTATGTAATTGTCCGAATGCCAAATTTGGCCACGGTCCGAACCTGGGTGTCCGAGGGCCGAGTAGGCCAGGCGGCGGGCCGAATGGGCCGAGGCCAAGTTCTAAGGTAATTTGAGTGCTCGAATCGGATGGGCCGAGTGTGGGCATCCGAGTGGTAGTGGTCGAGTGGGTCGAGTCGAGCGATCCGAGGGCCGATTCTGGGCCTTGGACCAGAGTAGCTATCACTCGGACGCGCCAGGCGCCGCGCGTCTTTTCGTCGAACCTGACGAAATTCGTCGTGCCGATTGCTGGAGGCCTTCCCCCTTGTTGAGAAGCTCCAGATCCATCCTACTCATGTAGGGGAAGGTGTAGAATTGCCTGGGCTGGCCAAATATCTCTCTGATGTCAAGATTGATGCGGATCCCCTCACCAAGCTTTCCTCTTCTCTCCTGCTCTTCTGAAACCTTGCAGTGCACAATGTGGCCTTTCTTGCCAATTTTCGCCCTTATACCCCTTCTTGGGTATGGTATTGATGCCCCCAATAACTCACGTGCCAACCTTAGGCATTGCAAGCGAGTTTTTTTACCACTTTTGCACGATTCTTGCCCTCTTTTTGCCCTGTTTTGCAACAGTAAACCCTAATGCTTATTTTATTTGTTTTTCTTTGTTTTCTCCTACTCTAAAGCATCCAAATCACAAATTAAATACCTACTCTACTCCATCTCACAACATAAATCTCAAAAAGCAAAAAACCTACTTTCCAAGGAGATCGAATACCATCTTCAACCCCCTCACTTCCTACCTACCTCAAGCATAGGTTCGGGGGAAAACCCTTACTTTGATGCTCGATTCGAAGCGAGCAAGTGCTCAAGGCTTGAATCCGTTGGTCTCGACAACAACAGAACCAAAATGTGGGAGCTTTCGCTCAACCGCCAAGACCCACGGACCGCTTATTGTTTCAAGCGTTCCAAGCTGAGCACTAATGGCTACCTCTCACATAGCCAACGCGCCATTCATATCTATGGGTGTAGTGAGCTTACCTCTGTGTCGTTCAAGTTACCTCCTCTCCCGCGCACTCCGATAGCTCCACGATCCAAGTGCAAGCTTCAAGAAAGCTCCATCCTCAAGCTCCACGCTCCAAGCTCCATCGCCATGAGCAAGACAAGAGAAGAGAAGAGAAGAGAAGAAGAGAGGAGAAGAGGGAGAGCTTCTCCTCCCCGGTCCCTCACCCTCACACACTCACTCCCTCACACTCTCACACTCCCTCTCTCAAGCACAAGCTCACGCAAGCAACAAGAAGAATAAGAAGAAGAAGAAGAAGAGAGCTACTTTTTTCCACACACAAGAATGAGCTTCTTATTCACTTTTCAACTTTATATACAAAACCCTAAATCCCTTTTGGGCGGTCATCCCCTTTTCCCTTTTTTTTACATGGCCGACCATAGCCTAGGTCCTTTTTCCCATTGTCCTTCTATCTTCCTAGCTTTCTTTCCACTGCCCATCTACATTTACAATTTGCACAGGTGAGAGCCCGGCGCTCCTTGAATTAAACCGCAATGTGCTTGCGCTCTTTTACACAAGTTTTGTCTTGTGCTTTTCCTGGTGTGCCTTTGCCTTCCATTTCTCTCGCCTTGGCCTTTGTCTTTTTCTTTGTCTTTTATTTTAGCTTTCCGGATTTTCCACTGCCTAGCACTCTTTTACAAGATTTCAGGGTGTGCCTTTGTATTTTAAAATGCACCTTTCCCCTTTGCAGCTGCCTTGGACTTTTAAGGTTGCCCTTGCGCTTTTGGCCTTTTCTCCTCTTCTTTCTTCAGTCGAGCTACCTTTTTTTGCCTTGCATCTTTTTTATTTCCTTTTGCTTTCTTCATGTTGGGGTTAACAATTGTAGTGAGGAGATATGTACTATTGAGAGAGAGAGAGAGAGAGAGAGAGAGAGAGAGAGAGAGAGAGAGAGAGCCAGAGATAGCCAATTCTATCAAAACACTGTATCTGTATATGAGAGATTGAGAGAGAAGACTATGAAGACATTGAAGAAGAATACTATATGAGTGATTTCCATTCAAAAATGGTGTATTCCTTTATGTTCCTTGTTCTATTGAAGGATTTTGTGAAGATGTTGAAGATTATGGTTGATTCTATCAAATCCTTGGGAGATATCTACTATGATGTTGCGTGAAGATTTATTGTTTTCTTTGTTTTGGTCATCAAAAGAATGAAATCAAAGCTTGTTGATGTTACAAGATAGATTTTCTTGCAGTAGAATCCCCTTTTCCTTGGTGTTCCTCTTGGGGCTCCATAAGGCATTGAAAGATATGACACCTTTTGAGGCTTGGAACAACCACAAGAAGCTTATATTCCCAAAGTATTGGGAAAAACGTTGGATAATAAGGCTGTCAAGTGCATATTTATGGGGAATAATAGTCAAAGAAAAGGGATAGATTATAAAATCCTATTTCCAAGAAAGTTTTTGTTAGTAGAGATGTGCTTTTTGATGAAAAATCAGAATTATCTCTTGTTGGTTATGGCACATATAGGGCTACAGAAGATGTGTTTGAAGGGTTGTTGCCTATTTCTTTTGATGATATAGCTGGAGCTTCATTAAATGAACAAAATGTTCAATCAACTGCTCCATTAAATAATGCAAAATTCAGCTTATGAATGATCTAAATATAGATGGTACATGAGGTTCATGAAGAGCATGTACATAATCAGGAGTCTATAGATGGTACTTGCAAACTCTACAAGATAGCCTTTTGGATGTTCCTCTTGCTATTCGTACTTGAAGACAAACACATCTACATGATCATGTTAATACTATGGAGTTTGTTATGGTATCAAACACACTTGATGAAGATGAGCTTGATTCTTTTGAGGATTCACAATAGAGTGTGCATTGGATGGCAACAATGCAAGTTGAATATGATTCTATCATGTGTTAGATATGCTCAATGCCCCACCCTCATAAGGTGCCACCAATGATCCATGGTGCTCAAAGATGTAAGGCCCCCATTATGAGGAGAAGCCAAATGTGAGCCCAGACATTGGTTGAGTCCTGACTTGTATATCAGATGAGGTCTATGTGATCGGAGGGCAAAAAGGTGACCATTGTGGGTCTAATCATTGAGTTGGACTGAGTAGTTAAGATGGTAGCAACGGCGGAGGCGCCTTTACCCCCAACAGTAAGCTCAGATAGCAAGCCCGAGATACCTTGACCTCCTAATACAAAACGCACCAAGAAAGACCTATCAGTCCACCTAAGACACTGACGATTGAATGATGTTAGGAGAGACTGTCTAGGGAGTCGAAAGCTAGAGAATTAAAAAAACCGCAAGACCTACCAAAATAATTTATGAAGTTGAAGAAAGGTAATAGGGTAGTGATCTTGCTAGGAGCCAAATGACAAGGGCAAGTAAGCAAGCTAATAGAAGGATCTGCCAAAGTGAAAGAGGTTAATTTGTCTAAGGAAGGGGAGATGCCCCGACCTGTCTTTATAGCTGACGACTTGAGCAAGTAGAAAGAAGAAAGTCTCATTGCTCTCCTACGAGAGTACATAGACATCTTCGCTTGGCCACTCGACGAGTTGAAAGGAGTGGATCCAAGTGTGTAGTGACTCATAACATCTCCATGACACCTGATGCAACGCTGGTCACAAGCAGCAACCATATCCAATGAATCCCAAACATGCTCATGCTATCAAAGAGGAAATTGATAAGTGAAAGGGAGCTACGGCGCTCTACCCCGAGACCTACGGACAGCTTATTGATCAAGTGTTTCAAGCCGAGTGGCCATGGCTACCTCTCACATAGCCGACGTGCAATGCCTACCTTAGTGAGCTTACCTTGATGCTCAATCGAGTTCCCTCCTCTCTCTTGCACTCCGATAGCTCCACGATCCTTACGGCAAGTTCAAGCAACCTCAAGCCCTCTCTGTCAAGCTCCATCCTCTATTGCCGTGCAAGAAAAGAGAAGAGAATAGAAGAAGAGAAGATGAAGAGAGAAGATGGGGAGCTTCTTCTCCATGATCCCTCACTCTCACACACTCACTCCCTCACTCCCTCACACTCCCTCAATCTCTCACTCAAGCACAAGCAAGAAGGCAAGAAACAAGAGAAGAAGAAGAAGAAGCTTTGGCCACACACAAGAATGAGATTCTCATTCACTTTTCAACTTTATATACAAAACCCTAAATCCCTTTTGGGCAGTCATCCCCTTATCCCCTTTTTTACATGGCCGGCCATGGCCTAGGCCCTTTTTCCCATTGTCTTTCTATCTTCCTAGCTTCCTTTCCACCGCTCGTCTATATTTACAAATTGCACGGGTGAGAGCCTAGCGCTTCTTAAATTAAATCGTGATGTGCTTGCGCTCTTTGACTTGCACTTTTCCTTGTGCGCCTTTTCCCTTATTTAGGACTTTTATGTGCTTCTTGTGTTTCTAGATTTTTCTTGGTGCGCCTTCGTCTTCCGTTTCACTTTGCCTTGGCCTTTGTCTTCTGCTTCAGCTTTTCCATATTTTCCACCTTGTTCGTCTGACGGTTAACATTACCCCCCTCCTAGACGAGTGCCAGTCCCATGGCACTGTGGTGGGGAGTAGTGGGGTAGTTGGGGTTGTTGCTTAAGTGGAACTGGTGGGTAGACGACCACAATCAAAAGGTGATGTTGTGAATGAGAGGTGATGGAGTTTGATTAACGATGACCGGGAGAGATTCTGGCATGCTTTAGACTTCATGAAGATGCTTAACATTTCTCACACAGTTGTAGCTCCCATTCTGCGATGGCTGATAAAGTTTTGGCATGGGCATCTCTAATCCTGTTCATTGCTAGCCGGCTATTGAGAACCATGTAGTTGTGCATCCCATGCTAATCCGAAAGCACTTAATCAATAAGCAATCCACAGGTCTAGGGGTTTGAACATACATTTGGAGAATATGAGGTTCCAAAATCTATGCCAATGGTGGGTCCATCACTGAGTTTTCCTTCTGCTTGATTTGATTCAGTCATGGTAGCCATCAATAGGCAGATGGTCAGCTGCATCAAGCATGTTGGTCCATCCAACCATCGCACTCCTGAAGCTGTTGTAGTGGTGTCCTGTTCGACTCAGGGAAAAATTCCTGGTCATTAGCGGATGTCGTGGATGATCTTCTTTAGCTGGGTAGCCATTCACTAAGTCACGATCATAGCTTGCAAGAGAAAGTTGTGCACTCCCTAAGGGGTGTGTCTGTCTCACGGTATGGTGTAAGTGCATGTGTAGTGGAACTGGGAGGTGGGTCTAACCTTGGGTAAGCCCTTGGTAATGTCCCACACTTGAGGACCCAGTTCGTGTGTTGTTGGAGGTGCAGTGCAAAACTTAGGGTGACAGGTCTGGGAGTCCTGCCCTTGATGTGTCCTAAGCATGAAGTGGGGGAGGGGCTAGGTGTAAACCCTAGGTGTAGTGAGTGAAGTGAGCCCTCGTGCTTTTTTATTTTCTCTTTTTCTTTTTCTTCTCTTTTTTTTTTTGAAGAATTGCATACAAGGAAGATGTCCTAGCTAATGTCTATCACCTTCAGCTGGATTATGAGGTGGTCGCAAGCATTGGGATAGGAATGCACAACTTTGTAGATATTCTTTAATACCGGCCTGAGCCTTCAGAGGTGTGGATGATAAGAAAGGATGATTACACCTCGCGTGAAGCAGGTATCACTCATATCCTCTAATATTTCTAGGCAAAAGGAGGGAAGTAGGGTTGCCCTCATCATTAGTCTAGTCATGGCTCTACTATCTATCCCTAGGTTGATGTCAAGAGTGGAGGGAGGTGGGCTTCCTTGGCTGTGGGTCTCTGCATTAGTAGGAACTTGATAAGCCTAAGATAATTACAGGTAGTTAAGAAGGCTAAATCTGGGCAAGAAGAAAAATCTGCGAGAGGAAGCGGTTGATAGATGGGAGGAGATCCTCTAACCTAAAGACTAGGCATTCCTCGATGCTCCAGGCATTAACATTATATATCTTAGGAAAGTCAAAATCCCCATGAATATTTCGATCATAGTCAACTCCATGCCTACAAGGGTAGGGCATGTAGATGGGGTCATTGTGTTCTTCAGGGAGCGAGCTGCAGAAGGCCCGTGTATTACTACACTGACAGTACCCGCCACTGCACACTGCAGGTGGCGGGCGTCCGTCACGTCACTTTATTCTTTATTCTTTTAGTGACAGTTTGAATAAAGGAAGGCCCGGTCACACATTGTGACTGTTGGAGTTCCCATTTCTTGTCTCTCTCTTTCTTGCTCTTGCTCTCCCGCCATAGCTCGCGCGCAAGCTTCGATCCTTCTCACCTTTCAACTGGTATCAGAGCTTGGCATTCTCTTGCTCGAGCTCGACTCGGTGCTTCCCAACCTTTGCATCGACTCGCTTCACGCATTGGGTCTCCATCCCGGCAGCCATATCCGATCTCCTCGAGCTCCCGTCACTCCCCGGCTTCTCGAGCACCTTCCCAGCCTATTGAGGCACCTTCAAGGCATTGATACTGAGGCATTTGATCATTCTTTCAGGGTTTTATTTTAGTCTACAGGTTGCAAACAGCAAGGGCAGCCATGGCTTCAAACCCTTGAAGCTTATTCCCCTCATATTGTGCCTTACACCTATCAAGGCTCAAAGAGGCTTGTCATAGGCCTTTGATAGGCCCTTCTTGAGCCCCCCATTACCCCCTTTTCAGCCCATGTGGAGCAGCAGCAAGTTCAGCACCAACAGGGCAGATTGCATTATTTTTTTCCAGGCTGTGAGCACTCATCTACTTCAGCTCCACACTTGGCCATTGCTTCTTGCTCTCTACCTTGATCAAGAGGGCTATAGACTTCATGTTTGATGTCATTCAAGCTTTGGGCATTGGTCTTGATCATTTGGGGCTGATTTCTTTAGATTTGGGACTGTTATAAACTGTCATAACAGGCTGAAAACAGGGCAGCACCATTGGCATTAGCATTTGTTGCTTATACTCCATTCCGGTTGTGCTATTTGATGCCCGTATGCGGTCTACATGATGCCTAGTGCCTTGGGAATGTATGCACATGATTATGCCATGATTTTGGCTTGAAATATTGGCTGATTTGGGACTGTTATTTACTGTTATACAGTGCTGGAAACAGGGCAGCCACACTTGGCATTGGCATTTGATGCTTATACTCTACTCCGGTTACCTTGTTTGATGCCCGTATGCGGTCTACTTCCTACCCGGATGTATTGGGGATGTATGCATTTGGTTTGACCATGATTTTGGCTTGAATTCGGGGCTGAAATCTACTATTTAGAATAGTAAATACATGCTGGAATAACAGTGGGCTGAAGGTACTTTACATGCTTTGGCACTTACCTACAGATACCGGATGTATGCTTTGAGCTTTGGCATGATGTCTCTGACATTTGGGGACGACTTGGAGCATATGTATGAGATTATGGGATGCTTTTGAGCTTTGCATTAGCTCCGTCTTCACTGGCATTTGGACCGACTTGGCATGCTCGTGGACCGCCTATGCCTCATGTCTCTGCTTGACAGTTAGGCTTTTGCATTACATGCTTTGGTTCGTGACATATGCTATTTGGTTCGTGTATGCCATACCGACATTTGGAGCTTGGATTTGGATGTATTTGAGCATTCCCGGCTTACTTGATCACTGATCTTGGTTGCTATTTGGATGTCATTGAGTTGACCGAGAGCTTATTTGGGCTTATGTATTGCTTCATGGTTAATACGACCGATGCTTCATGTATGTCATGCTCTCTTGGATGCGCTTGATGCATTGGCAGGGTCACTTATCACTGGTGCTTTCTCTTGGGTTGTTTGAGCTTTTGAGCTCGCTTTGTACGCCTTTTGTGCCAGTGGGAGCATTTTACATGCTTGCTTGACCTTTGACAGTTGCATGCTATTGGAGCACTTACATGTATTTGGAGCAGTTTATGTCTTGAGCAGCTACATACGCATTGAGACTTTGGGATCATACTCTGATCTTTATGGATATGCATTGATGTACTCTTGGTTCACAGGATGCTTATGAGCTAAGTCTCATATTTGGATCTTTCTCTTTGAGCAGACACCTATTTGTGTCAGGTTTTGGCAGTTACAGGAACACTTTGTCTAGAGTGTCTGGGAGTGTGCCTTTCACTGGCAGATGTTATTTTGATATGCTTCGGTGTTGAGCTCATGTTCTTTTCACTGTCATTGGCCTTGCTTATGTCCGTTTCATGCCGGCTTTGGACCTAGCATTGTTTGCTTGACATTGGATCCTATTTTGGGACAGTTTGCTCTCTAGACTGCATACCTGCAATTTATTACAGCAAGTAGTTATTGGTGGACTGAGATGTACTTTTCATGCTGAAATATCCTGATTTGGTGTACCGCACCTAGTACTAAGTGGGCAGCAACTTTTGGCATACTTTGCTCGCCCTTTGGACCCCGTTTTGGTCATTTTTGGGCAGTTTCTGCAGTAAAACAGCAGGCAGTTTTGGACTGTTTGGGCATTTCCAGCCTGCATAATGGCATCATCTTCGCATGATAGTGCCATCTTTAACATTACAAAGTTGGATGGTACCAACTACTCTTATTGGAAGAGTCAAATATGGCAGGTTTTGGTGCAGAAATCTCAGATTAAGCCACTTCGGTTGAGTGGGGAGCAGCCTGAAACTATGGACAATGATGACTGGCTTGAACTTGATGAGCTATGCAAGTCCACGATTGTATTGTCTCTCACTGAACAGGTACATTATAATGTATTTGAGGAAGCACAGAGTGCATGGGATCTATGGAATAAGATCAAGAATCTTTATGATAAGAAAAGTCCGGCGAGCCAGATGTACTGGTTGAAGCAGCTTATGGATCTGCGCATGAAGGATAATGTGACTATGTCTACTCACTTGAGCCAGTTCCATGCTATACTGAAGAACCTGACTTCACAGGATATCACCTTTGGAGAGGAAGTAACTCCTCTTTTCTTGCTTGGGACTTTGAATGAGTCATGGGATGTTTTCCGTACTGCTCTTTGTGCCTCTAGTGCTACTCTAAAATTGGCAGATGTTGAGAGTGCTCTTCTTCAGGAAGAGGTGAATCGCAAAAACTTGGATGCCTCTCGTGGTAGTCATGCTTTGACAGTTAGAGACAGGAATGACAGGTATGACCGTGGTAATGGCCGAGGCCGTGACTCGCAGAAGGGTCGGTCTAAATCTCGTGGAAAGTCGCGTAGTAAGTCGCGTGGGCGCAACGCTAATGTCACTTGTCATCATTGTGGGAAAAAGGGCCATATTAGACCACAGTGTCATGAGTTGTGCAATGAGAAGCGCAAGAATAAGGGCAAAGAGAAAGTGCAAGAGAAGTCCTCTGATCGCAGCATAGTACCTGCGAAGTCCAGCGTCAAGATTGAAGAAATTAATGTCATGCAGACCAAGGATTCCGATGGTAGTGATGAGTTCATACTTGCAGCTAGTTCTTCTGATGCTTCACACTTGACTGAGACACCTAGTATGTATGCACAGTGCTGGTTATTGGATTCAGGTGCGTCCTTCCATGTGACGCCTTACCGTGAGTGGTTTCACTCTTACCGTACTGTATCTGGATCAGTCAGACTTGGAGATGACAGGTCTCTTGATATTGTGGGTTGTGGAGATATTCAGTTGCAGTTTTCCACTGGCAGTTCCTTTTTGCTCAGGGATGTACGTCATGTACCTGCGCTTACGCGTAGTCTTATGTCTGCAGGACAGTTGGATGATGCAGGGTTTCATGTCTGTTTTGGGGATTCTGCCTGGAAGATCACCAAAGGCAGACTTGTGCTTGCTAGAGGTGCCAAGGCTGGTAGCCTCTATCCTCTTGTTGTATCTGGGTCTTCTGTAGACCATGTTTTGGCAGTGGGCTCTATCCCACATGTATCACTTTGGCATGCCCGTTTGGGGCATATGTCTTAAAGGGAATGAAAATGTTATCTGGTTTGCAGTATCTTCCGCCTTTGGATTATGCATGTTTTGACTCGTGTGATCATTGTCTTTATGGTAAGCAGAATAGGTCTACGCATAAGAAATCGTGTAGGCCACGCATGAGTGAGCCCTTGGCATTGGTGCATTCCGATGTTTGTGGGCCTATGCCTTGCATGTCTATGGGTGGCGCGAAGTACTTTGTTACCTTCATTGATGATTTTTCTAGGAAAGTGTGGGCTTATCCCATAAAGCAAAAGTCTGATGTCTTGGCAGTCTTTCAGCGTTGGCTTGCTCTTGTTGAGAACCAGACTGGGTATAGGCTGAAATGCCTTAGGACTGACAATGGGGGAGAATATGTCTCACGTGCTTTTGAGCAGTTTTGTGATGACAGGGGTATTAAGCGTCAGTTGACCGCCCCTTACACCCCCGCCCAGAATGGTTTGGCTGAGCGCATGAACAGGACTATTCAGGAGCGTGTACGCTCTATGCTTAGCCATGCAGGCCTACCACAGAGCTTTTGGGCTGAGGCAGTTAGTACGGCAGTGCATGTCATAAACCGATCGCCTTCCAGTGGATTGGATTTCCAGGTTGCAGAGGAAGTTCGGGCTGATAAGCCACCCTCTTATGCGCATCTCCGTGTCTTTGGATGTGAGGCATTCTGCCATGTGCCCAAGGACAAGAGGAGTAAATTGGATCCAAAGAGCATTAAATGCATATTCCTTGGCTATGGTGAGTTAGGAGAGATGGGCTATCGCCTATGGGATCCGCAGGCGCGGAAAATAGTACACAGCCATGATGTCGTCTTCCATGAAGACAAGATGCACAGGCAGCCTGAGAAGGTGGTTGAGATCTGCAGAATGATCTTTCAGGAGGAGCCTAAAGCTCCAGCACAGCCAGTAGTACAGCCTGCAGCAGTTCCTCCACAGGGCCAGGATGTTGGACAGGCAGTTAGACAGGCAGCAGAGCCTGCGGTGAGACGGTCTGCTAGAGACAGACGTCCACCTGACAGATTTCAGCCCTCTATGCATTATGTTTTGGTTACAGATGCAAGAGAGCCTTTCACTTATGATAAGGCTATGCGCAGGGGTGACCGTCACTCCTGGGAGAGGGCTATGCAGTCTGAGATAGACTCCCTACATAAGAATGAGATCTATATGGATCAACCTAAGGGCTTTGCAGAACCTGGCAGGGAGCACCTAGTGTGCAAGTTGAAGAAGAGCTTGTATGGCTTGAAGCAGGCACCTAGGGAATGGTATCATAAGTTTGATGCCTTTATGCAGTCACAGGGCTACAGCAGGAGTGCTATGGATCCGTGTCTTTACACGAAGAAAGCCCGTGATGGCAGTTTGCTTATCTTGGTACTCTATGTTGATGATATGCTGATAGTAGGGAAAGCTCATGATGAGCTAGATGCTCTTAAATCTCAGCTGAAGAAGAGCTTTGAGATGAAGGATTTGGGACAGGCCTCACATATACTTGGGATGCGCATTAAGCGTGACAGGCATCAGGGACTTTTGTATCTCTCACAGCGGGAGTACATTCATAAAGTCCTTGAGCGCTTCCGCATGCAGGACGTAAAGCCTATTGGCTGTCCATTACCTTCTTATGTGAAGGTATCACAGGCCGATTGTCCGCAGACAGATGAGCAGAGGGCCGAGATGGCCAAGATCCCTTATGCTTCAGCGTGGGCAGTTTGATGTATGCCATGATAGCCACTCGTCCAGATATTGCGCATGCAGTTGGTGTTGTGGCACGCTATATGGCTACACCTGGCAGTAGACATTGGGATGCCGTGAAGGGTATCATGAGGTACCTGGAGGGCACAGCAGATATGTGTATTTGCTATGGCAGCCAGGATACAGGGGTCGTGGGGTACACTGACTCCGATTATGCAGGACATGCAGATAGTAGGAAGTCCACTTCTGGCTATGTATTCACCTATGCTGGAGGGGCTATCTCTTGGATGTCCAGGGTTCAGAAGTGTACGGCTTTGTCTACCACTGAGGCCGAGTATGTTGCAGCCACTGAGGCTTGCAAGGAGGCCATATGGTTAGGCCGTCTAGTTGCTGACCTTGGGATTGATGCTACACCTACACTGCATTCGGATTCTATGAGTGCCATTCAGTTGGCTAAGAATCTGGTCTTCCATGCAAAGACGAAACACATTGAGGTGAGGTATCACTTCATACGTGGTGTCGTGGAGGACAAGTATGTTGACCTTGTCAAGATCTCCACTGACGAGAATCCTACAGATCTGCTCACGAAGAGCCTCACTACTGAGCGCTTTGCCTTCCTCAGGAGGTTGATGGGCGTTGGATGAGATGTCGCCTTTCCTCATCCCTTGTACCTATGTACATTTGTACTGTCTTTTCTTTTTTTTCTTTTCTCTCTCACTAGGCAGATTCGCCTTTAAGTGGGAGGTTGTTGGGGGTAAAGGCGCCTCCGCCGTGCCGCCCCGTGTATTACTACACTGACAGTACCCGCCACTGCACACTGCAGGTGGCGGGCGCCCGTCACATCACTTTATTCTTTATTCTTTTAGTGACAGTTTGAATAAAGGAAGGCCCGGTCACACATTGTGACTGTTGGAGTTCCCATTTCTTGTCTCTCTCTTTCTTACTCTTGCTCTCCCGCCATAGCTCGCGTGCAAGCTTCGATCCTTCTCACCTTTCACTTACTTTGGACTCAGAATCAAATTCTCTGTCTTCTCTAGAAGAGGGAGTCTCTCCTAGTGGTCATAGGTTCAAGGGTGACTCCGTTCTTAATAGAGGCATGGCTCTTGGCTGAACTAACCCTGTTTCCTTGTAGTCTATCACCTCTAAATGGTCTAGCCAACAACAATTGCATTTGGTCCCAAAAACTTTTTTTTTGACTCCAAATGTGTTGGTGCTTTGTGGCTTTGAGTCTACTTTGATATGCTCAATTACTCAACCATTCGTGTCATATTTTATTGTGTCGATCTTGTCTTCACTGTCTTTGTTTGTAGAATAGTAGTCGTCATACTCATTGTTTGAACTCTCCTCATTTGACTGCTCGTCATCTCCTAGGTATCAATACTCCATTTCTTTCTCATCGATGACTAAGGCCCAATTGTACGTCTAGTTCAAATTTTGTACCTTGGTCCACCTCCACTTGGGTTTGTCCAAGAGATCATTGAGGGGTTTGAGATTAGTAGCTAGGTTGCCAGCTAGCTTGTCCATCAAGTGCTCTAAGATCTCATGGAGCTCTTGCTTGTTGTTCGGGATATGGAATGTGATAGGGATGGGCCATCTACTAGGGCTTCTGGCCATCATGCATAATGGCACTAAGGGTTTGTCCTTGGGCTCACGGATTGTGTTAGCAACTTGCTCATATTCCTTATTGTTCGAGAATGACAGATTGATAATGGCTAGCATGTGCATCCAATCACGCTCATCCTCAGGGCAAGGGATATACTTCATTAGTGGCCCGTAAGATTTTCTAACCTAAGTATCATCCTTCAGTATAGCTAAGATGGAGGTTGACTAGTGCAGTCTTCCAAGTGTCCATCTCTACCCTCACTACTTCTATTTTGATTACCTTAGAAGATCACACTGTTGCCCCAATCTTCTATGACTCTTGCATTCTGCATCCAAGGTCAGCCTAGTAAGATATCGTAGTCACCTCCCTTCATAATGATGAAGTCTATTGAGAATTGGACTCATGTGATCTTCAATGGCTAATGTTTTAGCACTTCGAATGGTTTGACCTTCAACCCATTGGCCAGTGTGGCATTAAACCTAGCATTCTTAATAGGTGGGTTACCTCAAGCCTGGGGCATTGTGCGGCTAAGCACACTGATTCGTGCCTCCATGTCTACGATTCCTTTCCTTGTAGTGTCTCCTAGTGCTAGGACTGACAAGACCACATGCATCTCCATGCCTTCCCAAAAATATTGACATGTAAGGACTTGGGCGCTAAGTGCAGCATCAAGCTCACTATATGTGTCACTGCATGATGGTCATGCAAGTCAGCTACCCCTTGTTAAAAGGTCATTCTACCCACTTTCATAGTATCAAATGTGACCTAAGCAAGTATCCTAAGCTCAAAGTCACTTGGGTGGTTACTAGAGTCGTAAGAATATTTCCATTTACTTTCTTGTCTCCTAATTTTTCCCTCCTTGGCCAATGGCCCTCGCTAGCTTGTTGGCCCATGGCATTCAAGCTCTATCTATTCAGCAGCACTGCTTGAGGTGTAGTGGCATCTCTCGAATTTAGTCGTGTAGGTGAAACCAGTGTACTCACACTAGAGAGATCATCGATTTCATCCTCTGAGAAGGGTTCAACATCCTGTAAGTGTTATTGGGCCTCTCTTACCCACTCCTTGACCTTATCTATAGCTTCAAGTTTGGCACTTCAGATTGGACCTTAGCACTCCCCTTTTCTACAGTCTTTGGAGCGGATGTTTCTGCCTCTGCTTCCATGACTTTCTTTTGTGTGGGTAGTGTTGTGGCACTTTTAGTTTTAAGCATGAACTTTTCTTTGCTTTTCTTCTATCTTCACCTATGGATCTTCTTTCCTATTGAGACTGCATCTAGGTTGCTAGGCCCTAGCAGTGATATACTGGCCTTCTTCATCTATGCTCAGGTCATAACATGCAATGGGATGGGTATAGCATCTTTGTCGAGTGTTTCAACTCCAAATAACCTCAATGCTATTGATGGTATGATTGCCAAACTAAAGAATGGTTTTCGTCTAGGAAAATTGACAAATAGGTGGGTGATTCCACACATTGTGCATTTGAGGTCAGCCTTTTCTCAGTTGGCTTTCTCCCTCTTGGGGCAGCACGAGGAAATGTGCGTGACTGCAAGTCCAACAAGTAATCGACTCTTGGGTCTGTCAGCCCTCCTAGGCCTCTACCTCTACCTTTGCCTAACACCATCATCAGCATTGGTTGATAGTCCATAAGGATTGGATTTCCCTCTTTGTCGTATGAGACGTAAGGGTTCACATGTGCCTCTTCGTCATTTGGCTCCTCCACATAGTGGAATGGAGCACCACTTCTTGATGGGTGGGTTACAAAAGGTCCAGGTGGCCTAGATATGCATGTGGGATTAATTTCCATCCCAGGGATGGCTAGTTTTGCATCATTAGGTGCTGGAAAAGCCAATGGGGCTCCCCTCCCAAAGAAATTTAGTGGCTTATTCCCTAGGTACAGGTAGTTGTAAGGTTGCGAGCATGGAAGTCTCCTTGGAAGTCCACAATACATGGCATCAAGATTGAACCTATTGCAATTGGCACAAGGTCAAGACCGAGGGTCTTGACACTCTGCGTGGAGGTGATTTCTATTGCAATGCACTCATTGGACATGTGGGTGCTTATGTGTCCTTACCATTCTTGCAGTCTAGCTAGCTTCATCTTCTTTTTTGGTAGCTTTTGACTCAGGTCAACACTTTTCCCTTTATCTTACTAGATATTGTGGCCCTTTCTGAGGATCTATAATTATCTTTATATTGATTAGAGCTCCTAGTAAAGCTTCTCTCCTTAAGCTGGTCATCCACTCGTATGACTCTTCAAAGACCCTAGCTAGTGCATCTCTCTGCAAGCTCGAGTTTCCTATCACGGCCTTGTAGAGTTCCTCATTGCATATTCTATTGATAAAGACTATGGAGAGCACTCTCTCAGTGGGTCATTTGTTAGTTGGGATTCTCTTATAGAGACTCCACATGTGGGTAACATAGTCCCTAATGTCCTCTTTGTCCTTCTACTTGACATTCATGAAGTTGTTGTGTTCTGCAGTGTCTAAGCTCATGTACCATGTCCTACTCTTATTGACTATGCATAGGCCAAAAGCTTGCGAGTGCCGAGCAAGATCGGTGAGGCCATTAGCCTCATAGACCTGCTTGACTTGATCTATGGAACTATATGGGCCATTGCTTGTATTTGTCTAGTTGCTTTGCGATTGTAGAGATCTTCGATTGACTCTTGGAGCCTTGGGTGACTCCTAATCCTGCAAGCAATGAGGTTGCTAAGGCTATCGTGCTCTGCTCTGGTGATGTATTGTCAATGAGCTGCTTTGTAAGAAGCTCGATAAGTGTTAAGTTTTCCTCTAGCACACACACACACTCTCTCTCTCTCTCTCTGCGTTAGGTCTATTTGATTCCTATTTGCTAGAGCTAACACGTGCCAGACTTCTCACATCTCTATGTCCCACCACATTTCCTAGCTTGTTGCTCCTGGTTGTAAGCTTGATGCTCTACATCACCTTACATGCTAATTTCCTCTCCTCCCGAAGGTCTGTGATGATGTCCTTTGATGGCCTACCATGGTAGTCCATCCGAGTTTGTAGATTGTATTTACTCACCATTTGCTCTGCTGGACTTCGACTAGGAAATCTCCCAAGTCGAGTTTGTTGCTTTCGTGATTCACACTGGTTCTTGCCACGTCTACGACCTCTTGCTCCACCAAGTTGTTGATGAGGTTGATCAAGTCGAGCAATGTTGCACCTCCAATGGTGTCAATCCTTCTATGCATCTGCCTTTCTGTGTCGAGTCTCTCTCATGGTCCTACAGATTGGGATTATTAATAGCCCATCTAAGTCTGAGGGTCATCTCCTATTGGCGGGTTTGTTCTACTTATTATGTCTAAGTGTGTTCCTTTCTTTATTACAAACAACCCTTAACTTATGTACACTCTGAGTATGTGCAATGTTTTTTTTGTGCACTGTGCAAAATCAGACTTTTAGTTTTTTAAGTGCACTTCAAGTGTCAAAAATAGTGCGGGTTGTGAATGCAAGATGAGAGATGCAACATTCGCACTCCCTTCCATGTTCTTGGCCAAATATGGCTCCAACCTCAATTGCTAGCTACTCTCAATGGTCTCTAGGACCTCTACTATGTCTTTTAGCTCGATCAAATTATAATCAAGGTCTATAGGTTGATTTGTGGCTCTAAGTAGGGTAGGTAGCTACCGAGTCAGCTAGGGTTGCTTCTAAGTTTGTAGGTCACACTGCACGTAGTCACAGGAGGCTCCATGAGCCATTCAACATGTCTGGAGGGCTATTGGAAAGTTTCCCTATTATAGAAGGTGCTCTGCTTTGTCGGGGATGCACTGGATCTATCAATTTTCATTATCATCTTTTGGTTCGATTTGATAGGGTCTGATTCTCAATGTTCGTCGATTCTCAGAATTAGATGCCCGAGCATGGGTGGTTTGATTCTCGTTTGTTTGATTTTGATGAGTCTAATTTTTAGGTGGTCTAATTTTGAGAGTCCAATTTTTATGAGTCTAATTCTCCCTTGCATTTGAATGTCCGAGGTCCAAGTGCCTGATGGTGGCTGATAGTCCAAATCAGATAAGTTATGTGTTCAATCGAATGGGTCACAAGGGGCTTGAATCTGATTCTCAATCTTGCATCTGATTGGATGGTTCAAATAGTGTTTGAGCATCCAATTGTTGAGAATCGGATCATTTGATTATATAGAACCGGACGTCTGAGTCCGATTCTAGGAATCAAACTCTGTTTACTTGGTTTGATTTTGACGACGCAACAACAATGAAGGCAAAAATTCAATTCGTGGTGACAATTTATGGCATGTAAGGTCACCCACACTTCTAGAATGCAGGAATGGACAAGGAACAAGGTTTCTATATACCTAGAATGGTCGAAAAACTCCTGCACAAGCCGATCAATCAATCGCAAGCCCTAGTTATCTCTCTTCTCTCTCTCTCTCTCTCTATCTATCTCTCTCTCTGTCATGAAGCTAAAAATGAGCCTTCAACCCCCCTTCCTTGGGTCTTAGACCTTCATTTGAATGCCTGAGTATTGCCCCATTACTGTTCATGTCTTGTCAATGGATTTCAACCCTGTTTTTCCCTTGCTTTGGGCCTGTTTACATTAGCAACCCTAAAATGATTCACTTTGATCTCTCAATCGTATCCTACTCTAAATGCAACAAAAATCAAAACTCAAGTACGAAAATGGTTTATCTTACTTGCCTAATCATCAGAACCCAAAATACTTACTTGTATTGAAGATTGAACTTCAAAATCTCCTACCTATATCAAGCATCAGTTCGGCAATGAAACCCTACTTCAATGCTCAATTTGAAGCATGCAAGTGCTCAAGCTTGAATTTGTTGGTCCTAGCAATGGAACCAAAATGTAGTGGGAGCTTACACTTGACCGCCAATACCCACAGACCGCTTATTGTTTCAAGCATTTCAAGTGAGCTCTAATGGCTATGTCTCACCTAGCCAACATGCTTTCGATCCAATGGGTGTAGTGAGCTTACCTTGATGCTAGAATGAGTAACATCCTCCCTCAAGCACTCCAGTAGCTCCGCGATCCTAGATGCGAGCTCAAGCAATCTCAAGCCTCCTCCTTGGAGCTCCATCTTTCGTAGCTACGCATGAGAGAAGAGAAGAGAAGAGAAGAGAAGAGAAGAGAAGAGAAGAAAAGAAAAGAAAAGAAAAGAAAAGAAGAGATGAGAAGATGGAGAGATTCTCCACCGCGGTCCCTCATCCTCACCCTCACACCCACTCCCTCACACTCTCACACCCCCTCTCTCAAACACAAGCACACACAAGCAAGAAGGAGAGAAGAAGAGAAGAAGAGGAAACCACTTTAGCCACACACCAAAGAATGAGTCTCTCATTCACTTTTTGAGTTTATATACAAGTCCTAAATCCCTTGGGCACCCATCCCCTTTTTACATGATTGGGCATCTTGCCAAGGTTCTTGTCCTATTCCCTTCTAGTTGCCTTATCCTTCACCTATGCTCGTCTAGATTTTACAATTTGCATAGGAGGGAGCCTAGCGCTCTTTTACAAAATTTTAGTGGCGCCTTTACATTTTTAAATGCAGCTTTGCCTTTGACTTGACCTTTTGGGCTTTTGGCCTTTCCTCTCTTATTCGTTTGTCGGGCTATCTTTTTCCATATTATTCCATACTTTTGAATTTTCTTTTTTCCCACCTCACACTTTTGAATTTTCTTTTTTTTGGTCTTGCATTGGGGTTAACAAAGAAGAAGAAGAAGAGAGATAGAGAGGGGAGCACAGAGAGAGAGAGAGAGAGAGAGAGAGAGAGAGAGAGAGAGAGAGAGAGAGAGAGAGAGAGAGAGAGAGAGAGAGAGAGAGAGAGAGAGAGAGAGAGAGAGTAGAGTAGTTTATTATCGTCCACGGAAGGCCAAATTATGACCCATGGGACTTTTCAGATATACAATGATTCTCCTCTCCCATGGTAGGAAAGGGTAGCTATAGTGAAAGAGTGATCTATGCAGCATGGTTCTCTCGAAAGTGTAACATGCGGGTAATGAGAGCCCCTAACTTTGATATAGGATTAGTAGTTAGAAACTGGTGAAGTGGCCCTTGTAAAGGGATATCAAAATCAGCCTGTATGTGTGCATATGCTGGGCATGTCATAATCATGTGCTCCTCTGATTCTACACTCTGTAGTCCACACACCTTGCATAACCTCATGCCTCTTGCCTGTCCACTCCATGCACCTGTCTCGATCAATAAAGTGTGTGATCGAGTTTGAAGTCATGCAATACTCCTAAATACCACTAAGAGCAGGTTGGCTATGTATGGATGCGTGTGTGCCTCTGCTTGCATGTAGGATTCCCAACATGAAGGATAGATATGCATACTGTAATAAGCAAGTTTGCCATTTTCTCCCTTACTTTGATGTTTTGCTTGATACGCTCGTAAGAGGTCTGATTGAAATATGTCCATGCATATATCTTCAGATGCCATATCTAGATATCTATCCACTTCCCACACTTTAAAGCATTTTCACATATCCAACACCCATCATGTTGAAAGCACTTTACTTTTCCACGTTTTCTGTAGGTGTGTGCTAGCATCCCATGCCTGTTTGGGGAGCCTACTGTCATCCATTTGACGTACTTAGGTGGCATATCTCAGGTTTCAGATCATAGCATGTAGCTCAATTGGCCAACGGCCAGTTTCGAAAAGCATAAGTACATATGGTGTGGTGCTTTTGATGCCCAAATGTCTACGAATAAAAGCTTTTTACAACTTCTCAATGTTGTTCCATGCAGATGAGGAGATGCTCCCCCCCACACTTCCACTCCATATAATACCATCTATAGAACATATGCATAAAAAATCATGCAACGTATTTTCTAGCATTTAGTATCTGTACGGTTGCAGTCATTTTCAAAGTGATAATACTTGCTTTTCCCTGTCGCTAGTCACCGCTCCACACATGTATGCCATCTGTGGTCTGCAGGTATCTCAATCCCCAAGTATTTGAAAGTAGATACTACCTCTATACAGTGTCCCGTATAATGTACTTTTGGTGGGGTCTTTGATTGCTTAGCACGCACAACCATTAGATTTGTTTTTTGATACATTCACTGTCAAACCACTATCTTGACAAAACTGTTCAAGAATCCCCATGAATTGCTGCATACGTTCCCTAGTATATGTAAAGAAGACCACATCATTTGCATAAAGCAAGAGCAAGATGGCAAACATACCAATATGCAGGCTTTTGGCTTCCTCTTCATTCATAGCCGTGAGAATTATTTCCTCTAGCTTATCAATGCATAAACCAAATAATGTAGGGGAGAGCGGGCAACCTTGTTTGACTCCCATATTACTCTCAAATACTTGTGACAACACGTTGCGACCTTTGAGGTGGCACACCACTCGTTGATATATCCTATGAATTCCCATGCATAGATCATTTGGGACCCCTAATTCTTGCATCCGTTGCCATAAGCCAACCCTTGGTACGGTGTCAAAAGCCTTCTTAAAATCCACAAAATAGCAATACAAGGTTGCTCCCTCAAGCCGACTCTCATCCATAAGCGCACATAAAGTAACCAAATGGTCTATGGTGTTATGACCAAGGCGAAAACGTGCTTGTCCATAAGCTAGTTTGTTATTACTTTCTACCCATTTACTCAACTGCATTTCCAAGATAGTGCTAAATAGCTTTGCCATGGTTGAAATCACCATAATTGTGCGGTAGTTTGTGAGCAAATTGCAATCTCCTCCTTTATACAACAGTTGTATCCAATTATCTTGCCATTCTTGGGGAAAACCATATGCAAAAGCATGATGTATCACATGCAACATAAACATTCTCGTCTCCTTTGAGAGAGAGAGAGAGAGAGAGAGAGAGAGAGAGAGAGAGAGAGAGAGAGAGAATTATAGAGAAAGAAAATATAAAATTTAAATGAAATAGATAATTAAAAATGAAAAAGAGAGAGAGAGAGAAAAGAAAAAGGGAGGAGAGGGGAAGAAGAAAAGGGGAGAGAGAGAGAAGAAGAAGAGAAAGAATATGATCACATTGAGAAAATTATAGAGAGAGAAAATATAACATTTAAAATGAAGAAAGAGAGAGAAGAAGAAAAAGAAGAAGAAGAAGAAGAAGAAGAAGAAAAAGAAAAGGAAAAAGAGGAGAGGGAGAGAGAAGGAAAAGAGATGAGAGAGGGGAGAGAAGAAAAGGGGGAGAGAGAAAGAGAGGAAAAGTGAGGAGAGAGGGGATAGAAAAAAGGAGAGAAATAGAAAAAAGAGATTAGAGAAAATAAACTAAAGTAAAAGGTAGAGAGAGAGAGAGAGAGAGCGAGAGAGAGAGAGAGAAGAAAAAAATTAGAAATAGAAGGAAAAAGAGGAGCAATGGATTATTAAGGGAAGTTGCCGTCCAACAGCATGACAACTTTGCTTGTCAGCAACCTAGCGTTCTAGATGCTAGTCCTTTAGTATGTACACAAAAACAATGGAAAATTAACATCTTAACATTTTTTTCTTTTGAAAAAATAAACTTTGTATAGCTTACATAGTTTTGTCCTATTCAAGTTAAATAATCTATCACTCATATTGCTATGATTTTGCAGACTTGGCTTGCAAGTGCATTGATTTGAGCAACGAGCTTGAATTTGTGTGGGTAGACATTTTCAACAACATGATTGTGTCTAGCATCTATCAATATGTCTCAGGATTTTGGTGATATGCTAGCTATGGCTTGCTCTTGATCAATTGCTTTATGCATTTCGATCTTGAGATGTGGCCCTAAGAATGAGGGTGACGACAGCTTGCTATACTTGTAGTCAGCATTACTGCTTCTTTCCCTAGTATTTAGATTTACACTTGCACCTCATAACTTTCAAACTTGCAACTAGACCCACACTAGCACCATTTGCATTCACTCGAATTCTCTTCCTTGCACTCACCCCACACCCAACCCTCGAATACACCTATGTTTCCCCCTATAGGTCTCACTAATAGTTACACTGGCACATTAGGCCTTAACACACACACTTGCACACTAGGATTCACGAACTACCACCTCTCCAATCCCACTCACCCCTCACACAAATCACTCTAGTGCATGCACTATATCATTCACTACCACTCGCACACTCACATTAGCCTTTGCACACTACACCCTCATCATACACATTACCACCCACCACTTGCAAATCAGCTCACCACTCACACTTCCACACTAAAACCTAGCCCTTGCTCACTAGGTCATGTACACTAAACCCTAAACCTAGTACTCTACCCCTATCACTAGCATATTAGACCCTAGCCTACATACACTTGTAGACTAGTTAACTCGCACACTAGAGCTCACCCACTTGCACACTAACCCACCCCTTGTACTCACACACTAGACTTAGGTCTACCCCTCACACCCTGTAGCACTCACACAAATTTTTTCATTCATGCTCACACACTAAGCCTTGCACACTACATCCTAGGCATTCACACACTAGCTCTACCATTCACACTCTAGGATTCATACACTAGGATTCTCGCCCTAGCACTCACTTCTATTCATTCACTCACTTCTACCCAACCTTCACCCACTTCTTCTTCTACCCACATACTTGCATCTAATCACCCCCACTCACCTACTTCTACTAGCCCATCCCTACTTACCCACTTCTACCAACCTACCTCTACTTGCCTATACACTTCCACCCCTAAACCCTAGATCCCACAACTTCCACCCGCTACTACCCTTGCCCCACTTCTACATTAAACCTTAGACCCTAACTACCCTTAACCCTTGCATAACATTCATTCCCGCATCAAGGTATCTAGTCCTTGCATTGCAAAAAGTTTGTTTGACTTGTTTCCATCTCAAGGATTATGATATAATTGTGGTATCACTTGCACACGTGCACTGTGATTTTGAAAAGAAAGAAAGCTTGATTTTACACCATTCATTGTAGTATTTTTTTTTTTGAAATCAACATGATGCAAAGTGTCGTAAAGGACTTGCCTGTTTTGCAATCAAGTAATTGCTATAATTCTTTATAGACTCATCAAGGGTGTGTCAAACCAAGCTTAAGGAAACCAAGAATACTTTGCCAGAGCACAAGGACTTGGCACACATAACACCTAGGACTACTTCAACTCACTAGGATCACATTGCACACGCATGCACGCACGCACGCACGCACGCGCAACACGCACACACGCACACACGCACGCACGCACGCACGCACGCACGCACGCACGCACGCACACACACACACACACACACACACACACACACACACACACACACACACACACACACACACACACACACACACACACACACACACACACACACACACACACACACACACACACACAAAGTCACTTAGGCAAATAGGTTTAGGATAGACTACAAGTCAATTGGGGGGGGAGCCATCCAAGCCATTGCAAATCCTAAGCCCACTTAAAATAATTTTGAATCTTATGTCAAGGACACACCAAGACTAAAGCAATTGGGAGGATAAGGCAACTACTAGGTCAAAAATTTCAACACTTTCCCTCAGTGCATGATCACAAGGAGGATTGACCAATGATATACAAATTTAAAGAATGGAAACTTCAAGAAACAAGTTGAGAGATCCCAAAAGAATTGACAAGCCTTAAAATTTAAAAGAAAACACCCATATAAGAAACCACATAAAAATCTACATTGCAAGAAGAGTATTAAGAGTTGTTACTCTATTGACATGCCTCATTGTAGGTTAGATTATTCTCCATTGATAATATGGCTGAACTAGCAGCTCATGACCAAGGTCACATCTAGTAGACTAAATGGGGATAGACACATCTACACAAGTTGACCTACCATGCATTTCGTGCAACGTCACTCATATGTATCATGACTATCCAACACGCAATACCCTCACATGGTCTACCAACCTAATATTTGAAAGGTCAAAGGCCCAAACATTGACGTGGAAGACAAAGAGCTCATACCTCTAACATATCTTTAGGCTAAGCTAACTACCAAACTTGATCTCATCATTGATGAAGGTTCAGATTATAACATTGTGACTTACGATTTATAGACTAAGATTGGACAACCTAAAATTATCTCAACCAATACAACCATCAAACCATATGGAGGATCACCATATTCTCTCCTAGGAAGATGCATAATTCTTTTGACTATTAAGACCGAGATAATTCCCATTGTTTTTTATGTGCTTCCAAATAGAGAAGATAGGGGCAAAGAGGTATTGCTTGGAAGGCCTTTCAAGTGTGTGACTAGGTATATTGTGAGCTATAAAGCACACCAAATACATTTGAGCTTACTAAAAGTTGAGATTGTCATTGCTTTCAGCAAAGGGAGCCTTGTCTCTTTGTTAGAGAATAGCAAGCAACCTATGCTAGATTTAGACCACACACCTAGGGAGGATGGCTAGCGAGTTCTAAAGGAATTACTTAAGGAACATGATGACAACAAGAGAGAACCACTTAGTAAGCATCCTCCTAGAATTAGAGGATTGACTAAAGCTGTTGGGAGTACTGCCAGAGCTACTCAAGCTATCAAGAATAGAAATTCATCTGAAAGGAAGAGGAGACCTAGTGCATATAATCAGAAGCATCAATGGAGAGCTAGCATAAAGTCGTGATGGGTTTCTAAACCATTGCTACGTGCTCAAGGGTTTTATGGAAGACATTGTTGGATTTGATTGCCAATGAATAGAGAAGCCCAAGTGAGTGCATGAGCAAGCGAAAGCAATGGACTATGAGCTATGGTGGAAGGAGTAAGAGAGCAAAAGAGAGAGATTTAAGATCTAGGAACTCCAAGAGTCACAATGTGTGATTGATCTCCCTTATTCAACTAGTCACTTAAAGGATAAAGAATGAAGTGATAGTGATGGGCACTCGCTACTTGCAATGTACATGTATGTAGGTACTACCAGTATGGTGAATACACAAGCAGAGTAGGCACATGCACCTTTATCCCCAACAACCTCCCACTTAAAGGGGTGAATGTTCCTCTAGTGAGGAGAGAACAAGAAAAAAAGTAATAAAGCACAAATGTACATAAAGTACAATAGGATGAGGAAATACATCATCTCCTCCAATACCCATTAGCTTCCTAAGAAAGGAGAGAGGCTCCATTGAGAGACTTTCAATGAGCATATTTTTAGGATTTGGGCCAATTGAGATATTTGACAAGCTCAATGAACTTTCATCAATGACCTCTCTAAAAAAGTGGTAACACAGCTCAATGTGATTTATCTTCACATGGAGGACCAAATTCTTGGCCAATTGGATAGCACTCATAGAATTTGAATGTAGTGTAGGGATCACATCAATAATACCAAGTCTACTATCAGATGGCCTAACTAGAGAGCCTCCTTACAAGCCGCAGTGGTTGCAACATACTCTACCTCTCTAGTAGATAGGGCTATGCATTTTTGCACCATAGACATCTAAGAAACAATACCTTTGGCAAAGGTAAAGATGTAGCCAAAGGTGGAATTTCTTTGTATCTTGGCCACCATAACATACACACATATTTGTAGTGTCATTAAGGTACCTCATGATACCCTTCACAACATCCCAATGCCACTTGCTAGGTGTAGCCATATAGCATGCCATAACTCCCACTGCAAATGCTATGTTAGGATGAGTGGTTATTATGGCATATATCAAATTGCCCATTATAGATGCATAAGGAATCTTGGCCATCTTAGCCTTCCACTCATCAAACTATAGACAACTAGCCTAACTAACCTGCACATGAGAACATAAAGGATAGCCAATAGGCTTAACATCATGTATATGAAACTTCTCAAGGATTTTTTGGATATGCTCCTTCTATGACAAGTAGAGGAGATCCTTAGAGAAATTGGGGGATGTGCATGCCAAGAATATGTGAGATTGTCCCATGTCTTTCATCTCAAAGCTCTTCCTAAGCTAAACTTTTTCATTCAAATCATCATAACCACACCCAACAATCAACATATCATCCACATAAAGTACCAAAATCATAAGATTGCCATCACATGCCTTCTTCTATATAAACATAGATTTATATCACTATGGGTATATCCTTGTGAATTCATGGAAGCATCAAAATTGTGGTACCATTCTCTAGGTGCCTACTTATGGTCATAAAGGCTCTTTCTCAACTTGCACACAAGATGTTCCATGCCTTTTTCCTATGGGTATATCCTTGTGGTACCATTCTCTAGGTGCCTACTTATGGTCATAAAGGCTCTTTCTCAACTTGCACACAAGATGTTCCATGCCTTTTTCCTAAAAGCTCTTAGGCTACTAAATATAAATCTCATCATGTAAGTCCCCATCTAGGAAAGCTATCTTGGCATCCATCTAATCGAGGTCTAGGTTTAGTTGTGTGAACAAAACCAATATCAAGCATAGAATAGTCATCTTGACTACATAAGAGAAGACTTCATCAAATTCAATACCATGCTCTTGCTTAATCCTTAGCAACCAATCTAGCCTTATACATTGGCTTGGGGTATTCATGGATATTCTTCAACTTGTACACCTATTTGCGTGGCAAAGCACGCTTTCCACTAAGCAAAGAAACCAAGTCCTGCATATGATTTTTCTATTGCAGGTAATACTCTAACTACATGGCCCTCTTCCAAGAGTGAGTATCACGTTAGCACATATCCTCTTCATAGGTAAGCGGCTCACTAGTATTTATCACCATAATATAATCCATGGAGGGTGCAAATAGATTAGGCTAACATTTATCTCTAGTAGACCATCTCAAAATAGGTTGTGGGGCATGTACATCCTATCTAACATCATGATCATGGGCCACTGGAGCATTAGCTACTAGTGCTAGCTATCTAGATGGCTATATAGTAAGAGGAGGCTTCTCCTAAAATATCATCTTGTATACCTCAATGACCTACTCAAGTTGCTTAATAATTTCTTCTCATGGAAGACAACATCATGACTGCAAATGACCTTTGTAAGTTGCAAATCCCATAGGTGATAGCTCATCTCACCTTCATCTCCATAACCAAAAAATATGCATTTCACCGACTTAGGATCTAGCTTATTGCACTCATCCTTGGGAACATGGTAGAAATCCTCACGACCAAAGACACATAATTGAGTGTATGATGGAGGTTTTCTAAGCCATACCTTCTTTGCAAACCAATAGTCAAGAGAGCAATGCAAATCAAATGTATGATAGTAGTAAGTGCCTTAGCCCAAAAGTATTGAAACTTGCCTAGCTAAGTATAGTGCAGACTCTCTCTTATATCATCTGTTCATCCACTCAACTATACCATTTTGATGTGGGGTGTATGAGATAATCAATTGACATGTAATGCCCCTCTTATCACAAAATTTCTCAAAAGAATTTAGAGACATACTCTCCCCTATTATCAGATCATAGGCATTTCAGCATATGCTCAGACTGGTTCTCAATAAAACCAAGCCAATGCTGAAATGTAGCTAATATGAAAAATTTTTGCTTTATGGGGAATGCTTAGAATTTATGGCACTAATCATCAATGAAATTAATGAAATACTTTGTGCCACCTAATGACTTGTAGGGCATAGCTTCACAAACATAAGAATGAACAAGAGCCAGAGGCTAACCTATGCATATAATGCTAGAATTCTTATGTGAATTACATGTTTATTTGCCGAATATAATGATCAGAAGAATCAAAACATTTATAGGGAAGAAGATACTTCAAATGGATAACCATTTTCATTCTCTTTAATGACATGTTCTTAAAGTGATAATGCCATAACAATACATGTGGTACTATAGCTAGACCAAAACATGGTCATTAGACTCATATACAAGGGAAAAAGAGTGCCAGACTTGGCATCACATGCCAAGGCAAGATTCCCATAGGTAATCTTCCATGAGGAATCTTGAAAAGAGACAAAGCAACCAATATCATTCTATTGACCAATAAAGAGTAGGATTTTAGTCAAAGCTAGAGCATAGCGTACATCATGCAAAGTAAATATATTGCCTAAAGTAAAGTGTAGCTATACATCACTAATACAAGCAATATCCAATGCTAGGTCATTATCCAATAATATGATAGATCTTGTCATGTTGCAATATAGGAGTGGAACCATTCTCAATGAGGGGTAATGTGAAATGAAGCCACTGAATCAATCGGCCAACATTGAGCATATGTGGACATTTTATACATCGAAAAATGCAAACCTCCCCAATCATGTTTAGTTTTTGAGATTTGAAGCTTCCATATCCTCATTAACCAATAACTTACAAATTATCTAGTTCGTCTCCTTCACGTTCGCAATGTGGGTAAGTGGTTTGCTTAAAATTGGAGGCCCAAACGGACTTGGAATTGAAATATGAAAACACAAATGTGTTCTGTTACCCTAGCCTCTTGAACATTATTTTTGGATTTTGAATCAAGTAGCTGCTTTATAATGCTAAACCTTACGGAAATTAAATGAGAGGTCAAACATAATCATATCAATGAAGGACACTTGTGTTGGATTCCCGGTGTTGAAATGCACCTAGAAAGACTCCAACTCCTCAATCAATGATATTGATATATTTTCCACTAAAACTATAACTTTTATAGCTTCTAGTCTACTTTTATGCTTTAAATTCTACCTAAAATAAGCTCTCAATAATTCAGTCTAAAATTCAAATATTAACTGAAACTTTCATGGGATATTAGTGATCTTAAGATAGCCTAATAAAGTTGCATAAGACAAGTACCAACTACATACTATAAGTGGGCATAGTCATGATTTATGAGAGCTAGTTTGGGACTATTGTGTGGACTTGTTTAGAACTAAGTTTTTTGAAGTTTGATTGTAAAATCTTTGTGAAAATTTTTAATATATTCATTGGTTGGGATCAAAAGGTTGCTTTGAAGCTAGTCGGATGATGACTAGGTAGTCAATGGTAATTGGCTAGCTAGCTGTTCATGGGTATTTGATTGATGATGCATTCAAGATTTCATTTGTTGTAATTTACTATGCTTTTTTAGTAAAATTTTTTAATCTTAGATTGAACATCAAATCATTAGACAATAGACATTAGAATCAATTGGGGTGAATAGATTAGCTGCCATGACATCATTATTAGCTAGAATGACTAGTTGTGGGTGTGTTGAAACTATTGGAATTTTTAAAGCTCTTAATGTGATCAGCCAAAGTGGGCCGAAAACTTGCAAATTATTTAAGGTTTATTGAGTACCAACCATAGGTGTTGCAAGGGTTATACGACTTGTCGAGAAAGTCCCCTGCAAGGTTGAGTAGCTCTTTCCTACATAGATGGAAGAGTATATAGTTTGGGGAGGTAAGGATTGATGTATAAGATGCATTGGGTTCCTCTTCCATTCTATAAAATTTACTATTTATAGCAAAGAAGGAGGATTGAGCCACTTAGAGTCAATGGTGCTATTACAAGCACTTAATAAGCCAGCTGGGGGGCTCAAAAAGCTGGTTTGGGGCTAATGGACATAGTTTAGGTTCATTAATCCTTCCAAGTTTGTGAAATCTTGAATTTTGAAGAATTGTAGGTTTTTTTTGATTGAATTGCAAGTTTTAAACCAGCCATGACTCTCTTATACTCACCTACCCATTGTGAGTTGATTCACATTTAGAAAGCGAGCAACTAGACATAATCTAGTGAGAAGCTGACAAGCTTGCCTTTTTGGGTCTAGAAGGGATGGCTTGCATTTGGTTTAGTGATATGCCTCTTTTTGTTAAAGGTCACTAATTCATTCATATGGATTCTGTGTCAAAGCCAAAGGGGGTAGCTTGCAACCTTGTGGAATCGCCCTATGATCGCAACCTTGAGCTATGACACGTCGCAAACTACAAAGATGGGTTGGTAAAGCACTTAATAGTTTCATGATCTTATGAGAAGAACTAACTACATCTTGGATAATGCTTTAATCCCTCCTAAACTTCACAGGAGAAGGGATTTTCCATTTGGCTTGAGTACAAGGCGTACACTTGTAATCCACCAACTCAAGTGTCTATTTGAGGCACAATTATCTATCTTTTGCAAGTACTCACCAAGTGGTACATCACCACAAGGGTTTTCTTAGAGGTTTAGCACTTGCCTTGTTCACCTTATAAAGGTTCATGACCTTGGGAGAGTTAGAGTGCTGAGACCTAACCTTGAGAGTCATATCTCTAGTGCAAATGCCTTGTTGGTACTACATGACTTTTGAAAGTACTATATCAACCATCTCCTAGGAAGAAAGGTTCTATTGCAACTAGTGCTATTGACCACACAAGAGCAAAGCACTTGCACTAAATTTGAGACAAGTATCCAATGCATTCTTGAAGCCAAAGACTCCAAGTAACTCTCAGTATCATGAACCTTTGAGTGGGACTAGAAAAATCCTAATCAAAGTTGACCAATAAGGGAGGGCTTGAACCAGAATAGTCAAGTCGAGACCCTATAATATAAAAAAATCACAACTCACCTAGAGAACTATGAGAGAAGGGATAACACTCAAGGTAAAATAGAAAACTATGTTAGAATACACCATAGTGACAACTTTGGATAGCTTGAAGGCTTTGTAAGACTAGGGAAAAAGAGAGGACAATTGGTATAAAGGAAGGGGGGTCGATCCATGAAGAAGAACCTTGGAAATTACACCAACTTGAATGTTCAAAGTTCTCATGAAAAGACGGGAACAAGGAAGTTCCCTTACTCACTTAAAGGCAAAGGTAGAGAAACAACAAAACATCTCTATACACTATGATAGAAAGAAGTGAACCTGCCTATAACACCAATGAAGGTCACGAAGGCAACACTTCTTAGCACCTAGCATATCAATTCTCTAAGACACACAACAAGAGTAGTGTGATCTTCTAAAGGGGACCAATAGATACATTCTCAATATTGCCAAAAAACATCAGCTTCATCGAGGAGCTTATCAGCCAATGAGTAACTAAAAATCATAGCGCGGATGAGCTCTAATAATGATAGTCTAGAGATGGATGCTATGGAGTTCCCTATGGATATCTAGTAGCTAACATCACTCTATGACCAACACACGTAGGTTGAATATAGAGGAAGAGATGTGGAAGAGATCATGGCTAATCTAGGAGTCGTGGATAAGGATCTCATTAAGAAAGTTGCAAGGTTTATGCTGATGAGTGTATTTCATAATCTTTTATTTTTCCTACGTGAACCTCCTTTTAGAATCAAGCAAGGTGTACATAGCTTTTAAGTGTGTAGTTTAATCCTTATATAAGAACTTGTTTTTATAAAGGCTTGCACTTTCTACTAAAGAAGAGTAATCTACTTTTTCCATAGGAAATTTCTTTCTTGAAGTAATTCTCTTTGGAAATATTTATCTACAATAGTTCTAGCATCGGGCTTAGATGGATTTGGAGGTGAGTTACATGACATTGAAAAAAACTTGAAGTGGTGCATATAAGAGTCTCCTCACATTTAAGGAAATGGTACCAAGCATATAAGAAAGTCAACATGAGGACACCTTCTATAAAAAATTCAAAGTTAGTCACTTGGAGCCAAGATATTTGAAAATGAAAGGAGGAGGTTGGTGGACATACATGTCTTTGAGTATTTTAAAGAAATACTCCAATAACTCTCATGTAGTATATACATCCGATTTTCTTTGTCTTCTCTCTTATATTTTCTTCTTTTCATGCATCTCACTTTTTCTAGTCTATTATTAAATAAAGTATGTAATATTTTTTAAAAAAATATTTAAAGCTTCATAAATGGCATGAAAAAAGATTTGGGCCACCAAAAGAAGAAAAGATAATAATATATTTGTGTACAAAAAAGATTCGTATAACAAGAGTGACATCTATAATGATGGAAATTTTAGACTCTTCTCAATTATTATTCAAAGTCTATTCCTCTATGAATCTCTCTCCAAAGTAAGCTTCTTTTTCTTTTGGAGGATGAGAACGTATTGTAAGAAGTACATATACTTTTTTCCATTCTCTCTACTTAAACCCTTGTAAAATTTTCCATCCCATATTGTAAAGTATTACATTATATGAGTAACACATGTACAACTCTCCTCACATTTTTCAACCTTTGTAGTTTAAAATCCCTTTTATTATTTGTTTCTCTAGAAAGCTTGACTATGAAGACTCATACAACAAGACAATAAAATGCATTATGAAGGGAGACTCCATGCATTATCTTACATCACTAGTACACCATCCAGATCGGGATTCTAATAAATCAAGATTTCATTGATTAATTGGAATTAATAGGTAATATAATCTAGCCAAGTGTCTATAAAAGAGGACCCCTTTGAGCCTTTAAGGAAAAAACACACATACTCCACTCCACCACTATTCTCACCATCTCTATTGTCTTCCTCTCTTTCACCATTCTTCCATCTCTCCCCACTCCACCACCTTTCTTTCCCACTTTATCACACATACCATCTCCCTCTTTCTCACCCCCTATCCATCTTCCGAATCCATCACCTACCTTGTCTCCTACTTTATCATACCCTCTCCTACCCTTTCCCTCATCCTCTCTCATTCTCCATCCCTCAATTATTCCCTTCCTCCCCGTTCCACTATCCCCCAACCCCCTCCGCACCATTATCCTCTCCACTCTCTCCACCTCTTTATCTTCCTATATCGTCACCACTATTATTCCTTCACTTATGTATGCCTATAGATCCCCCTTCCCCCGCCCCCCTCGTAATTTTGGGTTGGGATGTATTAGTTGTAACTTTAAATATTAGTGTATTCAATTATTTGCTTCATATTGTACCGCACCTTCTCCTCTCTTTCTCTTTTACATCATCATCTCTCTACTCATGTGTTTAAAAAGTACCCTAGTCCATTTCTAATTTGGCTAGATGGTATCCCTTTCACATCCGTTTAATGTGAGGAGATTGATCCCATTTGTGTAGAGGCTAGAAGTGCTCATTTTATCTCTCATTTAAGTGGTGTCCCCACTAAGGACATTCCATAAAAAACCTTCAGTTTCTCTTTGCGATGTGAAAGTTCATATTTTATTTCTAAGTTTTTATTAAAGATAAAAAATAATAGTATGAGAAATCAACCATTTAGAGAGAACATGACATTGTACCTTCTCCTTTTCAATCAATTCACATGATCTTTAGTCAAAAAACTAAATTCCCATCATCAACGATCGAAATTCATTTGATATCTTGCAATAGATTACCTTGTGAAAATATAATATTTATCTAACTTCTTAATCCTTTTTTACTTTGAATAAAAATAATATTGTAATCATGTCATACCCAAGTTTCTTTGATTGCTCAAAGGAGAATGTTATTGATTTCATGAATAGCTTGAAAATGACTTTTCTTGCCTCAAGAAAGGATGATGAGGCTACAAAGCTTCATCGCCTACCATTGGTTCTTAAAGAAGAAGCAATGATTTGGTATTGTGACCTGGGTAATGAAATTAAAGCCATATGGGAGGCTCTCAAGCATACATTTTTTATTCAATATAGCCAAGGCGATGCTTTTGAAGTTTTGTGGAGAAAACTCTCAGAACTATGCCAGCGTTCTCTTGAAGATTATGCTAATTATGAATCTAAGTTTGTGAGCATATAGGCAAGATGGTCAGGTACCCTACCCAATGGAGAGAGAGGATTTAATTTTCCTAAAGAAGAAAGATTTATGGTGGTTCTTTTCCCACTTCTCCAAGAGAAGTTCAAAGACAAATTTCCCAGTACATTTCTTAGTCCAACCACCACCACCACCACCACCACCACCACCTACTATTTCTATGACTTATCATGAGGGATCATAATCAAGAACTATTATAAAGGATAACTAGTCAGCTAGATAACCTTTAAGCAAGGGAATATTTTTGCTACAATTGTGATGAAGAGGCACATGGCATGTATTTTTGTCATTATCCAAGAAGATTCGCAAGTGATGCCTAACCCAGATGACACCAACAACAAGTTACATCTCCTTGAGAAAGGCCTCCTACTTCTACTCCACCCCTTTTATAAACCCCAATATAACCACAAATTCTAAGATGTCCAGCAATACCCAACCGCCACCTATGATTTCTTCTTGCCAAAATATCATATTGTAAACATGATTGGTTTAGAGAAAACATAACGAGGAAAAGGAAAAATGGTAGAGATGGATACTATGCCAATCAAGAAATCTCAAATTGATGAATATTAGAATTTGCACCATGACAAGACCGTGACTGGAGATGAGGAAGGTACTTCAAAAGAGAACAAGAAGAGAAAGAAGATATCAAATCACCCTTAATACAAGATATGGATTAAAGATTAATCATTACAAGAGGAAGCTGAGCCCTATAGTCTAATCAAGGATGTGAGTTAATAAGAACGAAGAGTCACATGACCATAACTATTGTATCTATCGCCACAAGTGTGATAACAATGGACCCATATGGTGAGTACAAGAAGATCAGTGAGGAAGGTGGGCTTAATTAAAGCCTAAAGCATTGAGGATGTACTACCAATAATAGAGACTTATATCAAAGGACAAAGAGTATCCAAGGTATATGTTAATGGGGGTGCACAAATGTGTGTAATGAGTGATAAGCTAATGTATCGTTTGGGTATAAAGGTAAGTGAAACCCTATGCTTTTAAAGCAAATATGATAAATTATATTTTTATTAACTATGTTGGTGTGATAAAAGATGTCAAGATTACAATATGTGGTATTCAAGTGGAAGTGGATGTGTATGTGTTTCCATCTAAAGGGGAGGGCTATAAAATTATACTAGGAAGACCTTGGCTCATTGCTATGAAAGAAAGGTAAGATTGGGAGTTTGGTACACTCATGTTGTGATCACAAGGAAGGGTTGGAAGAGAAGGACAAGCCATTGTGTACAATCTTAGGGAAGGGAGACAAGAGAGTATAGAGTTGGAGAATTTAGAAGATGAGTGGAGCTTAGAGAAATGCTCCTCATCCAATGAATTGATGTTTGAAGAAGAAGAAGATAGTAGTTCATTAGAAGTTATGGGCATTATTCTAAAGGAATCAACTGATGGAGGCGAGTCAAGCACTTGGGTGAGACCAAGTGAAGAGGAGCTAGAAAGATGTTAGCCAAGGATCTTAGTACAAAGAAGAAGGAGGATCACATGGTAATATTGAGGAAGTAAGCCATTTTATTGATCTTTATTTTCTATTGCATTGCAAGAATGACCATTGTGGAGCACCACATCAATTTGATAATAAAAATTTACAGCAGTTGGAGGTAATAAAACAACATACTCTCCTAGTGGAAGTAAAAAGGCTCTTAAAGGAAGGTTTTATCTATCCTATGAAGGATTCTAAATGGGTTTCACCGGTTGTAGTAGCACCTAAGAAAAATGGAAAGTGGAGTGTTTGTGTGGACTACAAACCACTTAATGCAATGACAAAGAGAGATCATTTTCCTCTTTCATTTCAAGATGAGCTTCTCAATGAGGTAGCTGGTCATGAAAGATACATGGTTTGTGATGAAATTAAAATTGTAAATAAAAACTCACAATGTGAGATTTAATTGAAAAATGATAACCTCATGGATTTTTATTGTTCAAATGGTATTTTTATGTAGTGTTATTAAATATGATGCTGAATCACAATCCAAGCATTATAAATTTAAAAATAGAAAGAAGTAATAATTAATGTTAAAATAAGTGATAAAAAATCATAAAAATTAGATTTTAATTTTCATGAGTAAAAAATTACAGTAGATTAGGTACATGTGTGTGGATGTATGGTAAAGGTAGGGCATTGAAATTTGCCTTAACCTGCCCCTAACTTTATGTGAAAGTGTGTGTTTACTGCTTTTTTATGTGGAAAAAATGACATAAAACACCCTCTCAAACCAATGCATAATTGCAAACCTAAATAGTAGGGAAAAAGGGGTTGTGAAACGTTAAGTATAAATTAAAGTCTTATTTCCATATATAGCATGATATATAGGACTTGGTTTAGTTAAGTTTAAAGGAATAATAGTACAGATTAATTCGATATTGTTTCTAATAAGTAATGCAACAATACATTAGAAAGAAAGTAATTGAAAGAGTGTTTTGCACACGACATGTTGGCTAATTTGTGGTCAATTTGTTTGAGCACTATATCGCATTACACATTGCATAAACATTTAAATATGGTATTAAGAGATGGCATTTGATTGCTAAAACTATCACTACAAGATACAGATCTCAAACTGATGTTCAAAGTGACAAAAATGTTCATTAAAAAAATTGCCCCCCTTGTCACTAAACATGTTGATATTGGCGTCTCCATGAAACCATCGCTATTGGCATCGGTGTGGACATCAGTATTTGCGTTGGTATGTGCATCGCGAAATTGACACAAATACCGATGGTAATAGCAACGGTTTGCGACGCATTTTGCGATGCCAATAGCGATGCGTGTAGTAAATTTGCGATGCTCAAATAGTGACGATTGCAAAGAAAAAACAATTTGTGGTAGAGTAGCCACTATGTGATGTATTTATATTCTACAAATGGATTACATGTTAAGTGTGCAATGGTCGTCAAAATGAGAGCAAAATGTACTTAAACCCACAAGACTGATACGTAGAATAAATACAAGATCGCTAATGAAAACTCATGAAATCATGGCAAGATACAAAGGGTGATAATAACATAGTACATAGAAGATGCATGCATAAATCATAGGACCAAAAAGGAAGAGGATGTGCGCTCCACGAATCCAAGCAGCGTGAGCTATAGATCCTCACCATTAGAAAGCTCGTCCCGACGCAAAGGAGCATTGAATGGAGTCTGCAGAAAAAAAAAACCTACGAATCATTCCACCATACATAATGCATTTTAATAAAAATAGTAACTACGGACAAGAAAGATGGACAAGAAAGATGAGTAACTTATTGGACCACCGTGTGCATACAGTCTATCGATCAATGCAATAAGACCGTGTCTCTCTGCATATCAAGTCTTTAGACCGGTGGGATCACAGTTTGTCATGGAGTGCTGCAAAGAAAACAAAATACAATTGTTAGAAACACGACTGTCAGTACAATAAATATTGCAAAAAGAAAGAGAGAAGAACAAAAGAAAAAGTTACATAGTCCTCTAGATAAGTCATGTGGGCGGCACTCCCAAGATGATGGCCCTTGCTACCTCACGATGTTGTCTTCAATGCCCTGGAGAATCTATAGTCTCCTCCCTGAGTCTTTGCTAGTCAACTTGCGTCTAGCCACTTGGGCTTTGAGACACCACTCTAGAGTGCCTTGCGTGCATCTGATCGTCTGTGTGTGACATTTGCGCATGCATGCACTCCATCATCTAGCCTATGGAAAACCTCTCTGCCATGGTGGGTACCGAAAACTCCTCATGCAAGGATGCTACTATATAGTCCTTGCTCCCCTCGGGTATGTTCTTCCAATGGTCCAAGACATTATGCCGAAAAACTTGTTGGCACAACTCTCTCATATGAGACATCACCCTCCTCTCCTCATTATTCATGATCACGGCTCATGTCCTGCCATCTACAAGGTATCCATAACCCTTTGGGATATGTTTAAGATGTGTCCTCTCTTACCTATGACCACGCTCCTGGGCATAACCAGGAGACCCCTATACATCTGGTGTATCCATGGGGGTGGTATCTCTAGAAGTAGCACCCATAAGGGTGCCACATGTGTGAACAATAGAGAAAAAGCTAGAGTCACTGGAGCAGACGTCCCGAGAGGTGTGACAAATTCTACAGGTGACACAACTCCACCAGAACGACGAGATGGAGACACTGCATCAATGCCTCCACAACAACCACCTAAGCCACTTTCTCTCAAACTTGCACGAGAGCGAGGAGTAGCACCTATATCTCGAGCCGACCATGGGCTCACCACATCCACGTCTCTGTAGCATCACCCAGAACCACTCCCTCCATCCGGCCCAAGTCTAGAGCATTGACCTTGTCTACTGATAACCAAAGCATCAGAGCGTGCCAAAGTAAATCTAACGAAACGGCCTGATGGTGTCTGAGACAGCTCCTGGTATGCTATATCTCTGAATTGAGCCATTTGATCTAGAGACATATGTGTGAATATCTCCTGCAACTCCTCGTCGCTCATCCCTTGACTCATTGTGCTCTCCAAAGATCATCAAAGGTCACCTACACAAATAGAAAGTGATATTAGCATAATCAATATAAAGAATCAAGCAAAGCACAGTAATATAACTCTGAAAAAAATGATGTTACTTAAAATGCATATTCTAGAGTATCCTTATAAGCAATTCATCAACGAATTGAGTAGGCAGATGCTGCAAGTGTGACATAGCCTATTGTCCCATAACAATCTCCTGGCATAACTCCACATATACTGGAAGGTCGATAGACAGGTCACCACAAAAGGATGATTCCACCTCGTTCTCAAAGAATTATTGGCCTCCTATCTTTCCATCATTGTTATCTGATTCTACCTCCTTTACACACTCCAAACCATCTTCGACCTCCACTACTTGCAATATCGACCCCTCCATTTGTATATTGTCCTCATCTACACTAGGAACATTGCTTTTATCATTCACTCTTGCACTTCAGGGAGCTAAAAGCACAACATACCACCATTGAGGTTGTTGGGGGTTTGGATAGAAAATTACACATTCAAAATCACATACAAGAGAGATTCAACATTTGTGATATATCTGTGTCATAATAAAATTTAAAAAAAAAGTTCTTCATGCACCTATTCACAATGGGCCAGCAAGACAAACGTGTCATGCAGATCCGTCTATCTTTTTTTAGAATCTATTTCAAGAAATCCAGATGGACCTCATTGCGAACGGTTTCCATGGCTCCTTCCAGTACCACTTTGAACCAACTTTGAACCATTGCACATCAAATATGATCATAGAGAAGCTACAGTAATCCACTGAGATAACGCTTTGCAAGTTTCCAAAATACTCCATCTCATGTATAATGATGTTTGGATCTGTGGCTCACCATCGGCTCTCTTACTCGAACTTTGCCATGCCACCACAATCCGTTGTGGAGTGTATTTTGTCCATGCACTTGATGCCGTATCACACAGAAATTGCATGGGGGTTTGTGAAGTCGCTCATTGTAGGGACACTTTGAGATGGGAGAATTCAATGAAATAAAACTTATCTAGAATAATTTTTGAATGAGCAAACAATTTCTTGATTAACAATATAGGCAAGTCACAAGTTCAGAAACTTCGATGTAGGCGAGGGCTTAAAGCTCCACCTCAAGCCTTCACTCCTGAATTCGATGGCAAAATTCGAAGAAGGCAAGATATTCAATGAGGCAAGGAGCATTAATTAAAACTCAAGAGCCTCTCTAACATGGTATTCTTGGAGAGATCAAGGAGAGTTACAAGGAATACATACCAAACTAGGTGTTCATACATCAAACATGAAGAGAAATATGGATAGTTTGTTTGGATGGCAATGTTGATATGATAAGGAATACTTATACATGGCATGATAGCTCCATTTATTTCACAAATTTTAAGTAGCTTCTTCTTTAGAATGGCATCTTCGTTCCCATGTAAAAGGCACCAGGAAGCATCCATACTTTGTAAACTCTCAACAAGGTACCACTTCTTGTCATGGTAAATGAAGCAAACAAAACCTTAGCCATTCAAAAGAGAAAATAGATGTTCACACAAAAGAGCTAATAGATGAGTTCACAATAACTTGTTTCCCATTGAGTCATTTGGAGAGGAGCCTCCACATTATCATCATACTTGAAGACATTAATGCTATTATCTTTAAGACAAGATGATTGTTGCATCTTAGCCGACTTGCAATCAAAATAAGCAATGGTAGACTTAAGCTATATGATCAACTCCCTCTAGCAAAGATATACTCATTTGGCTCAATGCCATCCGCTTGCATACAATGATAAAACTCCTAAAGCATCAACACGATGTCCACAAGCAGTGTATGCTGAAATCAAGGCCGCGTCCAAAGAACTTCTTCAAGGTTTGCATGGCCAGGAAAGCAGAATATGGTGAGCCTCTTTAAGGGCACCACACTTGGCCAAAGCTGCAAAAAGATGCATGCAGATGACATGAGAATGCTCGAGGACAGTTATGACTTTCATATCCCATGTTGATCGCCTCTTGGTGGCTATAGCCTAAGATGACAAGACTTTAGGCTGGCAAGTAAGTAAGAAGGTATCCGCCCTTGTCGTCACTCCACCCCCTGTCCTTTTATAACCAGTGCCACCCTCAAATTATCACACCATTACACATAAAAGATCATGGCTTTTACACACAAAAGCTTCAAAAAATATTTCATTCCTTGACGTCAAATAAGTCAAAGCTTTGGTGTTGCTAAAATTCCCTTAATGTACTAGTCGAATAAGTATGCTACCACCTTCATGGTCAATATAGCCGTTAATGAGGATCCCACTTTTAGCTCTTCTTTCAAATGTTATTTCTGTCCTTGACAAGATAGAGGAGTAGGGTCCGGATGAAGCTGATGGGCATAGAGTAGGCACTACAAGCTATGGCAATGTAGCAATAGCCGATAGCAATGATGGAGGTTATAGAGAGGAGTGGTGTCATCAGGCACACAAACCACATCCCAAATCTCGAAGACAACTCTATCAATCTTCATGTTTACCACCCAAATTCTACCCCCTTAAATCACATTGATAAGACAACCTCTCCTTTGTCATTGAATGCCTTTTCTTCAATATTATGGGTACTTCTGTGGAAACAACTATCCTTAATATTCTAATGTATAAGGTATCCAAACCTTGAACAAGCTCCTCAATACATTGTACAAGTTTTGTGCATTCATCTTTGCTTGTGACTTCTTTCACATTAACATCAAACATACTTCCACAATTGCCATTGGAAAAAGATGTTACAACCATCTCAGCACTTAATAAAATGATCACCATTGCATAATTTCAAGTAGCACTCCATTAGACTCGTATATTGCCCTCAAGTGTTTTATTTAGCCAAATCCACCTTGCACAAACTCTAAGGAAGCAATGATTTATGGCGAAATTCATCACTTCATAATATGCATTCTTTCCATGTAGTATCTCCCATTAAATCATAAAAGAAAAGACACACACACAACAAAAAATAAATTCCTAATAATGTTGACTAATGTGTTCAAAATCTTAGTGAAAAACTCCACCCTTAGGTTTGTAGTGGTGGATGCACAATGTCACGTCATCGAAAATGTCACCAACGCGACCATCTCGCACTGTATATTTTGTATTGTACATTGAAACGGTTCGATTAGTTTTCACATATAAAATCTAGATACAACAGCTTATAAAACATGTGGTCACCTTTGGACTATATCCCCTCGAGAATTCCAACTCCTTAATAGACACCTCCACCCCTTTGTGAGAGGCTGTAATCAAAGCTCCATGTAACCATCGCATAGACATAAACCACGGCATCTCCTCCATGCCCTCAGGATATCAAATTAGTTGATGGCGTGTACCGTGTCAAATTTTTTATCGTGCTTCTTCTCGATCTTTCTTGGTGTGTGCTCGTACCTAGTGAGCCACGTCTCCATGGATGCATGGTGCAACATACAAAAATGATTCACTTTCTCCTCCATTGCAGCATCCATCCTTTTTTCTACCCCATTTCCAACCACCACATCTCCTATCATTTTATCATGGTTCTTTAGCGACCATAGTATATTGTTGTCTGAATCCACTATTGGTAGCCACTATGAAATATGCACTAATGCCTCCAACACCAACCAACCTTCAGACATGCTATCTTCTGGCCGCTTTCAGGGTTTTCATGAAGCACTCCAAGAAGAACATCCATTGTGTATGAATAGGTCCCGCAATCTCCACTTCATCTACAAGATACACCATGAGGTGGATTTGTATTGTGAGCATGCTAGTGGGATGTACTTCTCAAAGAAACAGACCGTCTCCACTGCTCCCCGCCTTGTGGATTTAATAGAGGATGTTTTGATCTCCTTATGTGAGATTCGTTGCACTAAATTTGACAACCTGTAAATCACCCCACGTATTTCTAGAGTGAGACATCCTTTAATCACGATCAGTAGTACAAACTGCCACAAATGAAGAAGCATTATGAATACCAACTAGTCTCCAAATAGCAAAATACACATGTCACTTACAATCCATTCATAGTACAAACCTGGCATATCTTATGCCAATCATGGGATTTTAGCCCTGATAGTTGGTCGTCTTTAGAAAAAGAAGATCTGAGAGAATACATCATACCTGTCGAAGTGTGGATAGACTTGATAATTTTCTTCACAATGTGCTCTTATTTAGTGAACAAAACCCAAGGAGCGCGAGGTACTTGTAAGCAACCATCAGCACTCAACTATGGCCAAAGTGCCTCCATCTTGCCTACCTCCTTCAAATCCATTCGTGCCCCTGCAATGTCTTTCTTTTCTGTGATGTGGTCCCATAGTAAGCTGCCCACATTCTTGAAAATATGCATGGGATCCAACAAGTGATTGATCTTAAGTGGGTCCAATACATCAACTCATAGAAAATCCAGAACCGTCGCATTCTGTTTGGATGTGACTCCATGTGGACCATTCTCAACTCGTACTAGCTTTCGACATTCACTCGTGCTCAAGGTCGTCCAAGAAAACCTTCCCTCAGTTCATGACCCTCCGGCAAGAAAGAGACGTGTCCTTGATATACCATCTTCTTCATGGTTTGTGACCTTTGAGAGTTTGTCTGTGGCCCACACAATGGACATGCATGATAACTTGAGGTAACTAGACCTGTCCCAACACCCCTATTTAGTAAACAAAAACTTGAATGAGCTATGATAGATATGACCAACAAGAATGGAAACCTACTTACTTGAGCACTCCCTAAATCTCAAAAAGTCATGCATGGTCCACATGAGAATGGCTCGTATATTGGCGGACCATCGACCATCGCTCTTGCTCATATCTTCCATGGCAGTGACCCTCCTCTCATAAAATCTTAAGCTCATCAAATAATGGATGGAGATAGACATCCATATTATTGACTTTGTAGTGGCAAGAACGAGCAAGCTAAGGATCAAGTGTCCTTTCCTCATAGAAAGCCATGGTGGGATGTTGTAGTTAACAAGGACTATAGGCCACACACTGTAAGAAGTTGAGTGGAGATCAAATGGGTTCACGCCATCCATAGTAAGACTGAGCCAAAGATTCCTTGGCTCTCGTGCAAAGCCTGGAAAGATAGAGTCAATGTGACTCCATGTGCATGAATTCGCTGATATTCATTGGACTCCATTTGTGGATCTATTCTGTGCATGCCACGTTGTCAAGCTCACCATGCCCGATATACGAAATATGTTGCATATACGGGGGATAAGTGAAAAGTGTCTAAGAACTTTCTGAGGGATGATTTGCCCTTACAAGTCCTGTCAATACCTGTGATGAACACACTTTAGATATGTCTCCATAGTCTTGTACTATTTTCGGAACAGCACGCAATCGTTGACACATGCATGGATGCTGTTGTAGTCCATGCCAAGCTGTCGTAAAACATGTCTCGCATCATCACAAGACTCAGACATAGTATTTCCA